>NW_028318161.1:1248333-1872500 GCF_062004578.1 Staurois parvus | reverse complement strand
CCAGAGAATTGTTACTCGCACAGACACAAAATTGTTACTTGCACAGACACAGAATTGTTACTCGCACAGACACAGAATTGTTACTCAGGGCCACAGAATTCATACTCAGGGACAGACAGAATTGTTACTGAGTGCCAGAGAATTGTTACTCAGGGACAGACAGAATTGTTACTGAGTGCCAGAGAATTGTTACTCAGGGACAGACAGAATTGTTACTGAGTGCCAGAGATTTGTTACTCGCACAGACACAAAATTGTTACTTGCACAGACACAGAATTGTTACTCGCACAGACACAGAATTGTTACTCAGGGCCACAGAATTCATACTCAGGGACAGACAGAATTGTTACTGAGTGCCAGAGAATTGTTACTCAGGGACAGACAGAATTGTTACTGAGTGCCAGAGAATTGTTACTCGCACAGACACAAAATTGTTACTTGCACAGACACAGAATTGTTACTCGCACAGACACAGAATTGTTACTCAGGGCCACAGAATTCATACTCAGGGACAGACAGAATTGTTACTGAGTGCCAGAGAATTGTTACTCAGGGACAGACAGAATTGTTACTGAGTGCCAGAGAATTGTTACTCGCACAGACACAAAATTGTTACTTGCACAGACACAGAATTGTTACTCGCACAGACACAGAATTGTTACTCGCACAGACACATAATTGTTACTCAGGGCCACAGAATTCATACTCAGGGACAGACAGAATTGTTACTGAGTGCCAGAGAATTGTTACTCAGGGACACCTAATCGTTGAATTAAATAGTATGTCAGACAACATGCAGAGGAGTGGCAGAGGAGGCAATGTTTTAGGAGCGAGCAGACGTGGCAGCAGAGGAAGGGGTCGAGGCAGCAGTATTCGCAGCCAGAGGCCAGTGCTCCCGGTGTCATCCAGCGGTCGTGTCTCCACCGACAACCCTGCCGTCATTGATTGGTTGGCTCGGTCGTCTTCCTCTTCCCAGGTCACCTCTGACACCTACAGCCAACGGTCGGTGGGTACGTCAGACACAACCGTTAGTTGGCATGGCCCGGGACCAAGCCCACTGAAATCACGTGTCCTCTACCTGCCCCTGTCCTTTGCTGTTCCCTCACCAAGCGAAGTATCGCATGCTGTGGGCTCAGCCCCACTGTACAGTGAGGAAGAGCTAACAGAGGGCGGTCAGGAACGGGGGGAGACATCGGCCTTTTCAGCAGCCAAGCGAACAAGTACTGGCGAGGAGAGTGGCTCGGTAGCCGGTCTAGAGACAGGTCTGTCTCCTGACCCAGACGCAGCCGAGGGGGCTAGTAGTGAGGCGGAGACCCTACTTGATGATGAGGAGGTTGATCGCACTTGGCAGCCTCGTCGTCATCAGGCAATTTCTTCCGCATCATCAGGAGAAGAGGGTGGCAGCTTGGCAGCGAGCAAAACAGTCGGTGGGTTGCCCAGGAGACAGCAGCAGGGTCGCATCAGTGTCAGTGGAGCCAAACGTCCACGGAGTAGAGCACCAGCTCCACTGCAGCCTACCACCACGGCCAGTAGTGGTGCCGTTGCGCACGGAGGAAGTAGCAGTCAGCCAGTGAAGAGTAGCGGGGGCAAAGTTTCCTACTCGGTGGTGTGGCAATTTTTCCTCAAGCCGCCCGAGGAAGTAAACGTAGCCGTATGTCGACTATGTGGCCAGAAATGCAAGCGTGGCCAGGGGGCCCATGTTGGGACTACAGCGTTGCGTCAGCATATGCAGCGTCACCATTCGGTGGCCTGGGAAAACCGTGATAAACATACGGCGGTTCTGCCTGCCCCAGCCCCCGCTCCATCACCCGCTCCGTTACTTGCTCCGTCACCCGACGTCGTCAATCGCCCTCTATCAGCCAGTCAAGGCTCCAACACCTCTGCTGAGGGGAGTTGTCGCTCATTGGCATCTTCCGCTCGTTCAGATGCTCCTTCTCCTGCTACTCCTCTTCTCGGATTCCGTCAACAGTCTTTCTTGGAATCCGTATCCAAGAGACAACAGTTTGCGAGCACGCACCCGACGGTGCAAAAGCTGAACGTCCTCCTGTCCAAGTTGCTGGTGCTGCAGTCCCTCCCTTTCCAACTGGTGGACTCAGCACCTTTCCGAGAAATGATGGCTTGTGCCGCGCCGCGGTGGAGAGTGCCAAGCCGTCATTTCTTTGCCCAAAAGGCAGTGCCAGCCCTGCATTCACATGTAGAAGAGATGGTGGGCCAGTCTTTGAGCATGTCGGTCTCTGCCAAAGTGCACGGCAGCGCCGACGTGTGGAGCTGTAACTACGGTCAGGGACAGTACATGTCATTTACGGCCCACTGGGTGAACGTGGTGCCGGCACAGCCGCACCAGCAACTTGGACAGGTCACGACGCTTTTGCCTCCACGTTTGCACGTCCTTGGTCCAGCAAGCATGTCCGCCTCTACCACCTCTTTTTCCGCCGTGTCCTCAGCCGCCACCCCCGTGCCAAGTCCCATTACCCGACCGGCATATCACATGTGCAGGGCGCAACGGTGTCACGCTGTGCTGCACCTGGTATGCCTTGGCGAACGTAGTCACACAGGGGAGGAACTGCTGAGTGTAATGAACAGAGAAATCGACAGATGGCTGTCTCCGCGCAAACTAAAAATCGGAACCATGTTGACTGACAACGGAAAGAACATGGTGTCTGCTCTGCGTCAAGGAAGGTTGTGCCATGCGCCATGCATGGCTCACGTGTTCAATCTGGTTGTCAAGCGGTTCCTAAAATCCACCATCCCACTGCAAGACATCCTTAAAATGTCACGTAAACTGTGCATGCATTTCAGCCATTCCTACACCGCAAAGAACACCCTCATTGAGCTGCAGCGGCAGAACGGAATTCCACAGCATCGCCTGATCTGCGACGTTGCAACAAGGTGGAATTCAACCCTACACATGTTAGACCGCCTTTACGAGCAGCGAAAGGCCATCACCGATTTCCTGATGTTACAAGCGGATAAAGGTACTCCCCTGTGTAACTTAGATGTCAGCCATTGGCAGCTCATGCGTGACACCTGCCGCTTGCTCAGGCCCTTTGAGGAGGCCACGCTATTCGTGAGTCGGCAGGACTATGGGATGAACGACGTCATTCCTCTGTTGCACGTCCTGGAACAAATGCTGTTAACAATGGCTGGTCAGGGTGCGGTAGACGTGGCGCACAGATCTCAACGCCACATGACCCCTGTGGGGGCAGGACAGGAAGAAGAGGAGGAGGTAGAGGAGGACATTTGTGCTCAGGAATTATTGAGTGAAATGGGTGGTTTTTCCACTCAGCGGACAGGAGTGGAGGAGCAGGAGCATCTGGTAGAGGAGGAGGAGGAGACAGAGGACCCAGACGCACCGTGGCAGTATGCTGTGGAGATGGAGGCAGGGAGTCCCTCGCATTCCTTGGCACAAATGGCCCATAGCATGCTCGGTTGCTTGCGTAGCGACAGCCGAATAATAACCATCAGACAGAGGGATGACTTTTGGCTGTCCACCTTGTTGGACCCTCGCTACCGGTCCAAAATGGTGGCCTTTTTCACACCTGCTGAGAGGGAGGCCAAAATTACGTACTATAAAAACCACCTATGTAGTCAGTTGGTCTCTGCCTTTGTGCGCCAACGTCCATCCTCAGACACTGTGGGCCCTGTGCGCTCGCGTTCCGCTGGCATGGCAGCAGGGGAGGGGTGGGGTGGTAGGAGCAGTGGCAGCGCTCCACCAGCAGCGGCTGCCTCAGTCTGCAGTCGATGATGAGTAGCTTTCTTCACCAGCGCAGTGAGGAAACTACTAACCAGCCGCAGCAGCAGCAGCAGCATCAGGTGGACCTGGAGCAGGAGCTCAAACAACAGGCTTGGGCCTACTTGGACAGCACCCTGCCAACCGAGGTAGACAATCCCCTTGACTACTGGGCAACGAAACTTGACCTTTGGCCCCAACTAGCTGAATTTGCCCTTGAAAGGCTGTCATGCCCGGCCAGTAGCGTGGCATCGGAGCGCGTGTTTAGTGCGGCAGGAGGTATTGTAACTCCGCGGAGGACACGACTGTCCACCCAAAGTGTGGAGAGACTCACGTTTGTGAAAATGAATCAGGCGTGGATTAGTCTGGATTTCAAACCACCAGTTCCTGACACAACTGACTAAATCCGCCATGAATCATGCCTCAAACATGTGCCACTTTCAGGTCTCCTCACACTGCTGGTGTGTTTAATTTTTTGACATAGGGTGCTGGCAGATTACGGGCCTCCTATAGCTGCTGCCAGGCCCCTAATCTGCCATAGGCCCCTATATACCGCCTCCTCATGCTGCTGCCAAGTCCAGAGTCTGTCATGGGTCCCTGTATGGCCTCCCATTGCTGCTGTCTCCATCGCCACACTCTGCTGCCATGTGCCACTTTCAGGTCTCTTCACACTGCTGGTGTGTTAAATTTTTTGACATAGGGTGCAGGCAGATTACGGGCCTCACATAGCTGCTGCCAGGCCCCTAATCTGCCATGGGCCCCTATATACCGCCTCCTCATGCTGCTGCCAAGTCCAGAGTCTCTCATGGGTCCCTGTACGGCCTCCCATTGCTGCTGTCTCCATCGCCACACTCTGCTGCCATGTGCCACTTTCAGGTCTCTTCACACTGCTGGTGTGTTAAATTTTTTGACATAGGGTGCAGGCAGATTACGGGCCTCACATAGCTGCTGCCAGGCCCCTAATCTGCCATGGGCCCCTATATACCGCCTCCTCATGCTGCTGCCAAGTCTAGAGTCTGTCATGGGTCCCTGTACGGCCTCCCATTGCTGCTGTCTCCATCGCCACACTCTGCTGCCATGTGCCACTTTCAGGTCTCCTCACACTGCTGGTGTGTAGAATTTTTTGACATAGGGTGCTGGCAGATTACGGGCCTCCTATAGCTGCTGCCAGGCCCCTAATCTGCCATAGGCCCCTATATACCGCCTCCTCATGCTGCTGCCAGGTCCAGAGTCTCTCATGGGTCCCTGTACGGCCTCCCATTGCTGCTGTCTCCATCGCCACACTCTGCCATGTGCCACTTTCAGGTCTCCTCACACACTGCTGGTGTGTAGAATTTTTTGACATAGGGTGCTGGCAGATTATGGGCCTCCTATAGCTGCTGCCAGGCCCCTAATCTGCCATAGGCCCCTATATACCGCTTCCTCATGCTGCTGCCAGGTCCAGAGTCTCTCATGGGTCCCTGTACGGCCTCCCATTGCTGCTGTCTCCATCGCCACACTCTGCCATGTGCCACTTTCAGGTCTCCTCACACACTGCTGGTGTGTTACATTTTTTGACATAGGGTGCAGGCAGATTACGGGCCTCACATAGCTGCTGCCAGGCCCCTAATCTGCCATGGGCCCCTATATACCGCCTCCTCATGCTGCTGCCAAGTCTAGAGTCTCTCATGGGTCCCTGTACGGCCTCCCATTGCTGCTGTCTCCATCGCCACACTCTGCTGCCATGTGCCACTTTCAGGTCTCTTCACACTGCTGGTGTGTTAAATTTTTTGACATAGGGTGCAGGCAGATTACGGGCCTCACATAGCTGCTGCCAGGCCCCTAATCTGCCATGGGCCCCTATATACCGCCTCCTCATGCTGCTGCCAAGTCCAGAGTCTCTCATGGGTCCCTGTACGGCCTCCCATTGCTGCTGTCTCCATCGCCACACTCTGCTGCCATGTGCCACTTTCAGGTCTCTTCACACTGCTGGTGTGTTAAATTTTTTGACATAGGGTGCAGGCAGATTACGGGCCTCACATAGCTGCTGCCAGGCCCCTAATCTGCCATGGGCCCCTATATACCGCCTCCTCATGCTGCTGCCAAGTCCAGAGTCTCTCATGGGTCCCTGTACGGCCTCCCATTGCTGCTGTCTCCATCGCCACACTCTGCTGCCATGTGCCACTTTCAGGTCTCTTCACACTGCTGGTGTGTTAAATTTTTTGACATAGGGTGCAGGCAGATTACGGGCCTCACATAGCTGCTGCCAGGCCCCTAATCTGCCATGGGCCCCTATATACCGCCTCCTCATGCTGCTGCCAAGTCTAGAGTCTCTCATGGGTCCCTGTACGGCCTCCCATTGCTGCTGTCTCCATCGCCACACTCTGCTGCCATGTGCCACTTTCAGGTCTCTTCACACTGCTGGTGTGTTAAATTTTTTGACATAGGGTGCAGGCAGATTACGGGCCTCACATAGCTGCTGCCAGGCCCCTAATCTGCCATGGGCCCCTATATACCGCCTCCTCATGCTGCTGCCAAGTCTAGAGTCTCTCATGGGTCCCTGTACGGCCTCCCATTGCTGCTGTCTCCATCGCCACACTCTGCTGCCATGTGCCACTTTCAGGTCTCTTCACACTGCTGGTGTGTTAAATTTTTTGACATAGGGTGCAGGCAGATTACGGGCCTCACATAGCTGCTGCCAGGCCCCTAATCTGCCATGGGCCCCTATATACCGCCTCCTCATGCTGCTGCCAAGTCCAGAGTCTGTCATGGGTCCCTGTATGGCCTCCCATTGCTGCTGTCTCCATCGCCACACTCTGCTGCCATGTGCCACTTTCAGGTCTCCTCACACTGCTGGTGTGTAGAATTTTTTGACATAGGGTGCTGGCAGATTATGGGCCTCCTATAGCTGCTGCCAGGCCCCTAATCTGCCATAGGCCCCTATATACCGCCTCCTCATGCTGCTGCCAGGTCCAGAGTCTCTCATGGGTCCCTGTACGGCCTCCCATTGCTGCTGTCTCCATCGCCACACTCTGCCATGTGCCACTTTCAGGTCTCCTCACACACTGCTGGTGTGTAGAATTTTTTGACATAGGGTGCTGGCAGATTATGGGCCTCCTATAGCTGCTGCCAGGCCCCTAATCTGCCATAGGCCCCTATATACCGCTTCCTCATGCTGCTGCCAGGTCCAGAGTCTCTCATGGGTCCCTGTACGGCCTCCCATTGCTGCTGTCTCCATCGCCACACTCTGCCATGTGCCACTTTCAGGTCTCCTCACACACTGCTGGTGTGTTACATTTTTGACATAGGGTGCAGGCAGATTACGGGCCTCACATAGCTGCTGCCAGGCCCCTAATCTGCCATGGGCCCCTATATACCGCCTCCTCATGCTGCTGCCAAGTCTAGAGTCTCTCATGGGTCCCTGTACGGCCTCCCATTGCTGCTGTCTCCATCGCCACACTCTGCTGCCATGTGCCACTTTCAGGTCTCTTCACACTGCTGGTGTGTTAAATTTTTTGACATAGGGTGCAGGCAGATTACGGGCCTCACATAGCTGCTGCCAGGCCCCTAATCTGCCATGGGCCCCTATATACCGCCTCCTCATGCTGCTGCCAAGTCCAGAGTCTCTCATGGGTCCCTGTACGGCCTCCCATTGCTGCTGTCTCCATCGCCACACTCTGCCATGTGCCACTTTCAGGTCTCCTCACACACTGCTGGTGTGTAGAATTTTTTGACATAGGGTGCTGGCAGATTATGGGCCTCCTATAGCTGCTGCCAGGCCCCTAATCTGCCATAGGCCCCTATATACCGCTTCCTCATGCTGCTGCCAGGTCCAGAGTCTCTCATGGGTCCCTGTACGGCCTCCCATTGCTGCTGTCTCCATCGCCACACTCTGGCCATGTGCCACTTTCAGGTCTCCTCACACACTGCTGGTGTGTTACATTTTTTGACATAGGGTGCAGGCAGATTACGGGCCTCACATAGCTGCTGCCAGGCCCCTAATCTGCCATGGGCCCCTATATACCGCCTCCTCATGCTGCTGCCAAGTCTAGAGTCTCTCATGGGTCCCTGTACGGCCTCCCATTGCTGCTGTCTCCATCGCCACACTCTGCTGCCATGTGCCACTTTCAGGTCTCTTCACACTGCTGGTGTGTTAAATTTTTTGACATAGGGTGCAGGCAGATTACGGGCCTCACATAGCTGCTGCCAGGCCCCTAATCTGCCATGGGCCCCTATATACCGCCTCCTCATGCTGCTGCCAAGTCTAGAGTCTCTCATGGGTCCCTGTACGGCCTCCCATTGCTGCTGTCTCCATCGCCACACTCTGCTGCCATGTGCCACTTTCAGGTCTCTTCACACTGCTGGTGTGTTAAATTTTTTGACATAGGGTGCAGGCAGATTACGGGCCTCACATAGCTGCTGCCAGGCCCCTAATCTGCCATGGGCCCCTATATACCGCCTCCTCATGCTGCTGCCAAGTCCAGAGTCTCTCATGGGTCCCTGTACGGCCTCCCATTGCTGCTGTCTCCATCGCCACACTCTGCTGCCATGTGCCACTTTCAGGTCTCTTCACACTGCTGGTGTGTTAAATTTTTTGACATAGGGTGCAGGCAGATTACGGGCCTCACATAGCTGCTGCCAGGCCCCTAATCTGCCATGGGCCCCTATATACCGCCTCCTCATGCTGCTGCCAAGTCTAGAGTCTCTCATGGGTCCCTGTACGGCCTCCCATTGCTGCTGTCTCCATCGCCACACTCTGCTGCCATGTGCCACTTTCAGGTCTCTTCACACTGCTGGTGTGTTAAATTTTTTGACATAGGGTGCAGGCAGATTACGGGCCTCACATAGCTGCTGCCAGGCCCCTAATCTGCCATGGGCCCCTATATACGCCTCCTCATGCTGCTGCCAAGTCCAGAGTCTCTCATGGGTCCCTGTACGGCCTCCCATTGCTGCTGTCTCCATCGCCACACTCTGCTGCCATGTGCCACTTTCAGGTCTCTTCACACTGCTGGTGTGTTAAATTTTTTGACATAGGGTGCAGGCAGATTACGGGCCTCACATAGCTGCTGCCAGGCCCCTAATCTGCCATGGGCCCCTATATACCGCCTCCTCATGCTGCTGCCAAGTCAGAGTCTCTCATGGGTCCCTGTACGGCCTCCCATTGCTGCTGTCTCCATCGCCACACTCTGCTGCCATGTGCCACTTTCAGGTCTCTTCACACTGCTGGTGTGTTAAATTTTTTGACATAGGGTGCAGGCAGATTACGGGCCTCACATAGCTGCTGCCAGGCCCCTAATCTGCCATGGGCCCCTATATACCGCCTCCTCATGCTGCTGCCAAGTCTAGAGTCTCTCATGGGTCCCTGTACGGCCTCCCATTGCTGCTGTCTCCATCGCCACACTCTGCTGCCATGTGCCACTTTCAGGTCTCTTCACACTGCTGGTGTGTTAAATTTTTTGACATAGGGTGCAGGCAGATTACGGGCCTCACATAGCTGCTGCCAGGCCCCTAATCTGCCATGGGCCCCTATATACCGCCTCCTCATGCTGCTGCCAAGTCTAGAGTCTCTCATGGGTCCCTGTACGGCCTCCCATTGCTGCTGTCTCCATCGCCACACTCTGCTGCCATGTGCCACTTTCAGGTCTCTTCACACTGCTGGTGTGTTAAATTTTTTGACATAGGGTGCAGGCAGATTACGGGCCTCACATAGCTGCTGCCAGGCCCCTAATCTGCCATGGGCCCCTATATACCGCCTCCTCATGCTGCTGCCAAGTCCAGAGTCTCTCATGGGTCCCTGTACGGCCTCCCATTGCTGCTGTCTCCATCGCCACACTCTGCTGCCATGTGCCACTTTCAGGTCTCTTCACACTGCTGGTGTGTTAAATTTTTTGACATAGGGTGCAGGCAGATTACGGGCCTCACATAGCTGCTGCCAGGCCCCTAATCTGCCATGGGCCCCTATATACCGCCTCCTCATGCTGCTGCCAAGTCTAGAGTCTCTCATGGGTCCCTGTACGGCCTCCCATTGCTGCTGTCTCCATCGCCACACTCTGCTGCCATGTGCCACTTTCAGGTCTCTTCACACTGCTGGTGTGTTAAATTTTTTGACATAGGGTGCAGGCAGATTACGGGCCTCACATAGCTGCTGCCAGGCCCCTAATCTGCCATGGGCCCCTATATACCGCCTCCTCATGCTGCTGCCAAGTCTAGAGTCTCTCATGGGTCCCTGTACGGCCTCCCATTGCTGCTGTCTCCATCGCCACACTCTGCTGCCATGTGCCACTTTCAGGTCTCTTCACACTGCTGGTGTGTTAAATTTTTTGACATAGGGTGCAGGCAGATTACGGGCCTCACATAGCTGCTGCCAGGCCCCTAATCTGCCATGGGCCCCTATATACCGCCTCCTCATGCTGCTGCCAAGTCCAGAGTCTGTCATGGGTCCCTGTATGGCCTCCCATTGCTGCTGTCTCCATCGCCACACTCTGCTGCCATGTGCCACTTTCAGGTCTCTTCACACTGCTGGTGTGTTAAATTTTTTGACATAGGGTGCAGGCAGATTACGGGCCTCACATAGCTGCTGCCAGGCCCCTAATCTGCCATGGGCCCCTATATACCGCCTCCTCATGCTGCTGCCAAGTCTAGAGTCTGTCATGGGTCCCTGTACGGCCTCCCATTGCTGCTGTCTCCATCGCCACACTCTGCTGCCATGTGCCACTTTCAGGTCTCCTCACACTGCTGGTGTGTAGAATTTTTTGACATAGGGTGCTGGCAGATTATGGGCCTCCTATAGCTGCTGCCAGGCCCCTAATCTGCCATAGGCCCCTATATACCGCCTCCTCATGCTGCTGCCAGGTCCAGAGTCTCTCATGGGTCCCTGTACGGCCTCCCATTGCTGCTGTCTCCATCGCCACACTCTGCCATGTGCCACTTTCAGGTCTCCTCACACACTGCTGGTGTGTAGAATTTTTTGACATAGGGTGCTGGCAGATTATGGGCCTCCTATAGCTGCTGCCAGGCCCCTAATCTGCCATAGGCCCCTATATACCGCTTCCTCATGCTGCTGCCAGGTCCAGAGTCTCTCATGGGTCCCTGTACGGCCTCCCATTGCTGCTGTCTCCATCGCCACACTCTGCCATGTGCCACTTTCAGGTCTCCTCACACACTGCTGGTGTGTTACATTTTTTGACATAGGGTGCAGGCAGATTACGGGCCTCACATAGCTGCTGCCAGGCCCCTAATCTGCCATGGGCCCCTATATACCGCCTCCTCATGCTGCTGCCAAGTCTAGAGTCTCTCATGGGTCCCTGTACGGCCTCCCATTGCTGCTGTCTCCATCGCCACACTCTGCTGCCATGTGCCACTTTCAGGTCTCTTCACACTGCTGGTGTGTTAAATTTTTTGACATAGGGTGCAGGCAGATTACGGGCCTCACATAGCTGCTGCCAGGCCCCTAATCTGCCATGGGCCCCTATATACCGCCTCCTCATGCTGCTGCCAAGTCCAGAGTCTCTCATGGGTCCCTGTACGGCCTCCCATTGCTGCTGTCTCCATCGCCACACTCTGCTGCTATGTGCCACTTTCAGGTCTCTTCACACTGCTGGTGTGTTAAATTTTTTGACATAGGGTGCAGGCAGATTACGGGCCTCACATAGCTGCTGCCAGGCCCCTAATCTGCCATGGGCCCCTATATACCGCCTCCTCATGCTGCTGCCAAGTCTAGAGTCTCTCATGGGTCCCTGTACGGCCTCCCATTGCTGCTGTCTCCATCGCCACACTCTGCTGCCATGTGCCACTTTCAGGTCTCTTCACACTGCTGGTGTGTTAAATTTTTTGACATAGGGTGCAGGCAGATTACGGGCCTCACATAGCTGCTGCCAGGCCCCTAATCTGCCATGGGCCCCTATATACCGCCTCCTCATGCTGCTGCCAAGTCCAGAGTCTGTCATGGGTCCCTGTATGGCCTCCCATTGCTGCTGTCTCCATCGCCACACTCTGCTGCCATGTGCCACTTTCAGGTCTCTTCACACTGCTGGTGTGTTAAATTTTTTGACATAGGGTGCAGGCAGATTACGGGCCTCACATAGCTGCTGCCAGGCCCCTAATCTGCCATGGGCCCCTATATACCGCCTCCTCATGCTGCTGCCAAGTCTAGAGTCTGTCATGGGTCCCTGTACGGCCTCCCATTGCTGCTGTCTCCATCGCCACACTCTGCTGCCATGTGCCACTTTCAGGTCTCCTCACACTGCTGGTGTGTAGAATTTTTTGACATAGGGTGCTGGCAGATTATGGGCCTCCTATAGCTGCTGCCAGGCCCCTAATCTGCCATAGGCCCCTATATACCGCCTCCTCATGCTGCTGCCAGGTCCAGAGTCTCTCATGGGTCCCTGTACGGCCTCCCATTGCTGCTGTCTCCATCGCCACACTCTGCCATGTGCCACTTTCAGGTCTCCTCACACACTGCTGGTGTGTAGAATTTTTTGACATAGGGTGCTGGCAGATTATGGGCCTCCTATAGCTGCTGCCAGGCCCCTAATCTGCCATAGGCCCCTATATACCGCTTCCTCATGCTGCTGCCAGGTCCAGAGTCTCTCATGGGTCCCTGTACGGCCTCCCATTGCTGCTGTCTCCATCGCCACACTCTGCCATGTGCCACTTTCAGGTCTCCTCACACACTGCTGGTGTGTTACATTTTTTGACATAGGGTGCAGGCAGATTACGGGCCTCACATAGCTGCTGCCAGGCCCCTAATCTGCCATGGGCCCCTATATACCGCCTCCTCATGCTGCTGCCAAGTCTAGAGTCTCTCATGGGTCCCTGTACGGCCTCCCATTGCTGCTGTCTCCATCGCCACACTCTGCTGCCATGTGCCACTTTCAGGTCTCTTCACACTGCTGGTGTGTTAAATTTTTTGACATAGGGTGCAGGCAGATTACGGGCCTCACATAGCTGCTGCCAGGCCCCTAATCTGCCATGGGCCCCTATATACCGCCTCCTCATGCTGCTGCCAAGTCCAGAGTCTCTCATGGGTCCCTGTACGGCCTCCCATTGCTGCTGTCTCCATCGCCACACTCTGCTGCCATGTGCCACTTTCAGGTCTCTTCACACTGCTGGTGTGTTAAATTTTTTGACATAGGGTGCAGGCAGATTACGGGCCTCACATAGCTGCTGCCAGGCCCCTAATCTGCCATGGGCCCCTATATACCGCCTCCTCATGCTGCTGCCAAGTCTAGAGTCTCTCATGGGTCCCTGTACGGCCTCCCATTGCTGCTGTCTCCATCGCCACACTCTGCTGCCATGTGCCACTTTCAGGTCTCTTCACACTGCTGGTGTGTTAAATTTTTTGACATAGGGTGCAGGCAGATTACGGGCCTCACATAGCTGCTGCCAGGCCCCTAATCTGCCATGGGCCCCTATATACCGCCTCCTCATGCTGCTGCCAAGTCCAGAGTCTGTCATGGGTCCCTGTATGGCCTCCCATTGCTGCTGTCTCCATCGCCACACTCTGCTGCCATGTGCCACTTTCAGGTCTCTTCACACTGCTGGTGTGTTAAATTTTTTGACATAGGGTGCAGGCAGATTACGGGCCTCACATAGCTGCTGCCAGGCCCCTAATCTGCCATGGGCCCCTATATACCGCCTCCTCATGCTGCTGCCAAGTCTAGAGTCTGTCATGGGTCCCTGTACGGCCTCCCATTGCTGCTGTCTCCATCGCCACACTCTGCTGCCATGTGCCACTTTCAGGTCTCCTCACACTGCTGGTGTGTAGAATTTTTTGACATAGGGTGCTGGCAGATTATGGGCCTCCTATAGCTGCTGCCAGGCCCCTAATCTGCCATAGGCCCCTATATACCGCCTCCTCATGCTGCTGCCAGGTCCAGAGTCTCTCATGGGTCCCTGTACGGCCTCCCATTGCTGCTGTCTCCATCGCCACACTCTGCCATGTGCCACTTTCAGGTCTCCTCACACACTGCTGGTGTGTAGAATTTTTTGACATAGGGTGCTGGCAGATTATGGGCCTCCTATAGCTGCTGCCAGGCCCCTAATCTGCCATAGGCCCCTATATACCGCTTCCTCATGCTGCTGCCAGGTCCAGAGTCTCTCATGGGTCCCTGTACGGCCTCCCATTGCTGCTGTCTCCATCGCCACACTCTGCCATGTGCCACTTTCAGGTCTCCTCACACACTGCTGGTGTGTTACATTTTTTGACATAGGGTGCAGGCAGATTACGGGCCTCACATAGCTGCTGCCAGGCCCCTAATCTGCCATGGGCCCCTATATACCGCCTCCTCATGCTGCTGCCAAGTCTAGAGTCTCTCATGGGTCCCTGTACGGCCTCCCATTGCTGCTGTCTCCATCGCCACACTCTGCTGCCATGTGCCACTTTCAGGTCTCTTCACACTGCTGGTGTGTTAAATTTTTTGACATAGGGTGCAGGCAGATTACGGGCCTCACATAGCTGCTGCCAGGCCCCTAATCTGCCATGGGCCCCTATATACCGCCTCCTCATGCTGCTGCCAAGTCCAGAGTCTCTCATGGGTCCCTGTACGGCCTCCCATTGCTGCTGTCTCCATCGCCACACTCTGCTGCCATGTGCCACTTTCAGGTCTCTTCACACTGCTGGTGTGTTAAATTTTTTGACATAGGGTGCAGGCAGATTACGGGCCTCACATAGCTGCTGCCAGGCCCCTAATCTGCCATGGGCCCCTATATACCGCCTCCTCATGCTGCTGCCAAGTCTAGAGTCTCTCATGGGTCCCTGTACGGCCTCCCATTGCTGCTGTCTCCATCGCCACACTCTGCTGCCATGTGCCACTTTCAGGTCTCTTCACACTGCTGGTGTGTTAAATTTTTTGACATAGGGTGCAGGCAGATTACGGGCCTCACATAGCTGCTGCCAGGCCCCTAATCTGCCATGGGCCCCTATATACCGCCTCCTCATGCTGCTGCCAAGTCCAGAGTCTGTCATGGGTCCCTGTATGGCCTCCCATTGCTGCTGTCTCCATCGCCACACTCTGCTGCCATGTGCCACTTTCAGGTCTCTTCACACTGCTGGTGTGTTAAATTTTTTGACATAGGGTGCAGGCAGATTACGGGCCTCACATAGCTGCTGCCAGGCCCCTAATCTGCCATGGGCCCCTATATACCGCCTCCTCATGCTGCTGCCAAGTCTAGAGTCTGTCATGGGTCCCTGTACGGCCTCCCATTGCTGCTGTCTCCATCGCCACACTCTGCTGCCATGTGCCACTTTCAGGTCTCCTCACACTGCTGGTGTGTAGAATTTTTTGACATAGGGTGCTGGCAGATTATGGGCCTCCTATAGCTGCTGCCAGGCCCCTAATCTGCCATAGGCCCCTATATACCGCCTCCTCATGCTGCTGCCAGGTCCAGAGTCTCTCATGGGTCCCTGTACGGCCTCCCATTGCTGCTGTCTCCATCGCCACACTCTGCCATGTGCCACTTTCAGGTCTCCTCACACACTGCTGGTGTGTAGAATTTTTTGACATAGGGTGCTGGCAGATTATGGGCCTCCTATAGCTGCTGCCAGGCCCCTAATCTGCCATAGGCCCCTATATACCGCTTCCTCATGCTGCTGCCAGGTCCAGAGTCTCTCATGGGTCCCTGTACGGCCTCCCATTGCTGCTGTCTCCATCGCCACACTCTGCCATGTGCCACTTTCAGGTCTCCTCACACACTGCTGGTGTGTTACATTTTTTGACATAGGGTGCAGGCAGATTACGGGCCTCACATAGCTGCTGCCAGGCCCCTAATCTGCCATGGGCCCCTATATACCGCCTCCTCATGCTGCTGCCAAGTCTAGAGTCTCTCATGGGTCCCTGTACGGCCTCCCATTGCTGCTGTCTCCATCGCCACACTCTGCTGCCATGTGCCACTTTCAGGTCTCTTCACACTGCTGGTGTGTTAAATTTTTTGACATAGGGTGCAGGCAGATTACGGGCCTCACATAGCTGCTGCCAGGCCCCTAATCTGCCATGGGCCCCTATATACCGCCTCCTCATGCTGCTGCCAAGTCCAGAGTCTGTCATGGGTCCCTGTATGGCCTCCCATTGCTGCTGTCTCCATCGCCACACTCTGCTGCCATGTGCCACTTTCAGGTCTCTTCACACTGCTGGTGTGTTAAATTTTTTGACATAGGGTGCAGGCAGATTACGGGCCTCACATAGCTGCTGCCAGGCCCCTAATCTGCCATGGGCCCCTATATACCGCCTCCTCATGCTGCTGCCAAGTCTAGAGTCTCTCATGGGTCCCTGTACGGCCTCCCATTGCTGCTGTCTCCATCGCCACACTCTGCTGCCATGTGCCACTTTCAGGTCTCTTCACACTGCTGGTGTGTTAAATTTTTTGACATAGGGTGCAGGCAGATTACGGGCCTCACATAGCTGCTGCCAGACATGTAATCTGCCATGGGCCCCCGTACCGACTCCTCATGCTGTGACGTTGCAACAAGGTGGAATTCAACCCTACATATGTTAGACCGCCTTTACGAACAGCTAAAGGCCATCACAGATTTCCTGATGTTAAAAGCGGATAAAGGTACTCCCTGTGTAACTTAGATGTCAGCCATTGGCAGCTCATGTGTGACACCTGCGCTTGCTCAGGCCCTTTGAGGAGGCCACGCTATTCGTGAGTCGGCAGGACTATGGGATGAATGAGGTCAAATCGGCCATGGGCCCCCGTACCGCCTGTTCACGCTGATGCTGGTCCCACAGTGTGACCTGGGTCCCTGTACGGCCTTCCATTGCTTCCACTCTGCCATGTGCCACTTTGAAATCTCCTCACACTCCTGCGGTTGTCCATTTTGTCATAGGTTGCTGGCAGATTACAGGCCTTCCATAGGTGCCACCAAGCCCCATATCGGCCATGGGCCCCCGTACCGCCTGGTCACGCTGCTGCTGGGCCCATAGTGTGACCTGGGTCCCTGTACCGCCTCCCATTGCTCCCACTCTGCCATGTGCCACTTTCAGGTCTCCTCACGCTCCTGCTGGTTTCCATTTTGTCATAGGTTGCTGTATGGCCTCCCATTGCTGCTGCCTCCACCGCCACACTGTGGCTCCAAACACTGGTTTTGGCCCCGTGACTGGCCAAAGGAGTGAAGTGTGCAGTGATTCTAAGATCGACGGCACTCATCTGCATGTCATACTGACAGACAGTATTATTTCTCTTCCCCAGCAGACTCCAAGGGCATTTAAATTAAAGGTACAGTGTTCTGCACTAATATTAAGTCTCTCTGAAGCCTAGAAACACCCTTTTTTAAGTTAAATTCACAGCGAATTTATTCGACTCGAATCGAATATTGTCCACGAATTCGCCGAATCAGTCGAATCGAATTTTTCATTTCTTCGCTCATCTCTAGTTGCCACCTGTGCAATAAGTCCATCTTTGAAATTTCCTTTCTACTAAATATTCCATAGTCAACTGTTAGTGGTATTATAAGAAAGTGGAAGCAACTGAGAACAACAGCAACTCAGCCACCAAGTGGTAGGCCATATAAAATGACAGGGCAGGGTCAGTGCCTGCTGAAGTGCACAGTGCATAAGTCACCAATTGTCTTCAAAGTTAATAGCTAAAAACCTACAAACTTCATGTGGCCTTTAGATTAGAACAACAACAGTGAGTAGAGAGCTTCATGGAATGAGTTTACATGGCCCAGCAGCTGCATCCAAGCCTTACATCACCAAGTGCAAAGCAAAGCATCGGATGCAGTGGTGTAAAGCACACCGTCACTGGACTCTAGAGCAGTGGAGGCAAGTTCCCTGTAGTGACAAATCACACTTCTTTGTCTGGCAATCTGATGGACATGTCTGGGCTTGGCGGTTGTCAGTACAACAGTACTTGCCTGACTGTATTGTGCCAATTGTAAAATTTGGTGGAGGGGGGATTATGGCGTGAGGTTTTTCTCCAGAGCTGGGCTTGGCTGCTTAGTTTCAGTGAAGGGAACTCTTAAGGCATAAGCACACCAAGACATTTTGCACAATTTCATGCCCCCAACTTTGTGGGAACAGTTTTGAGGATGGCATCTTCCTGTTCCAACATGACTGCGCACCAGTGCACAAAGCAAGGTCAATAAAGACATGGATGAGTTTGGGGTGGAATAACTTGACTGGCCTGCACAGCGTCCTGGCCTCAACTCGTTAAAACACCTTTGGGATGAATTAGAGTGGAGACTGCTAATCAGTGCCTGACCTCACAAATGTGCTTCTGGGAGAATGGTCAAAAATTCCCATAGACACACTCCTAAATCTTGTGGACAGACTTCCCAGAAGAGTTGAAGCTGTTATAACTGCCAAGGGTGGGCCAACTCAATATCGAACCCTACGGACCAAGACTGCAATTAAAGTTCATGCCCATGTAAAGGCAGGCGTCCCAATACTTTTGGCAATATAGTGTAGTCACCTCCATGAGTTTTGAAATCCCTCAGATTTTTTTTTCATCTCTTATGTCTCCAAACAAGGGGGTATCTGAAGCCTTCCTCTTCTTTGCATAGCTGCATGGAGAACCTAGTGGCTGATTACCTGAGATAAAGTTATGTGGTTCACAATAAGTGCTCTCTGAACTGGCGTTACCTTCAGAAAGTTCGGTCAACAAGGGGAACTCCAAAGAATAATATGATGGCTAAAGTCAACAATTCTTGCCTATCTTTATTTGTGTCCCATTTGAAGAATTGTCAGGCACTGGCGCAAGATGCTTTTTCAATACTGTGGAACTTTTAGCTGATTTATGGTTCCCATAGCCCTCACTAATTATGAGGGTGCTGAAGAAGATTCAGGCAGGGAAGGTGAATGCAATTGTGATTGTTTCGTTCTGGTCCAGCAGGGTATGGTTCCCCTTCCTTTGGCCATGGCATTTTACACTGAAATGAGATTTACTAGTTCATGGTTATCTTCTCTATCCCTATCCAAGGACACTGTGTTTGATGACAAGGAGAGTGAAAGGCTCAGACTCAGCCATTTAGGTATTGCTCATAACGTAGTGGAGACCATGTTAAAGGCTAGAAAAGTATGCACCAATTCCACATTTGGCAAATGTTTTATCTCTTTTGCAGTAAAGTCTGATGTGGATTCATGGAACCCATCTATTTCCAATATTCTCACATTTCTTCAAACAGGTCTGGACCTGGGCCCAGGGTATTGCTCTCTGAGGGTTAAAATTTCAGATTTAACTAAGCACAGGTTGGCTTCACACTCTTATGAAGTAATGGATTCGTACATAAAAGGAGTCTGAAGAGGTCATTTCTACATAATAGAATTTACAATTGGTGCTGCAGGTTTTTAAGGATCTCACTTATTATCCAAGTGGAACATGTTCTCTCTGGAATCCAACTTTGAAAATTACTTCTGTCCTTGCAATCACCTTGACTAGAAGAGTATTGGAGCGTGGAGGTGGTCCTCAAAGGTATGTAGGAAAAAAGGGTTGAGAGGGGAAAAAAACTCCAAGGTGTCATCCACTGGAAAAGCAAGAGGAGAAGCATGAAAGTGATGATTTTTTTCTATCATCTTCCTAAAATACAGAAGACATTACAGGATCACCTCGGTCACCTCATTATATCAGGGATTGAATCACTAACTAGGCATTTATCAGAGTTCATAGATTTCCACTTACAATCTTATGGAGCACAACTACCATCGTATCTTTATAAATTTATGTACTGCTTTTTAAATATGTTTTCGAGGAAGAATAAAAGTGGTTCAACTTACATTTGGCGGTGTAGCAATCGTGCACACAGAGATGGATGCGAACCTCAATTTTGGCAAAGGCCTCCATCCTCTATCATTTTCTACTCCCAAATCAGCTTCCCTCATTCCCCTCCCTCTCTTTTGAGTGACATGTGGTCTGTATGATGCAGAGGTCACAGGCAATCAGGCTCAGCGGGAGAGCTCCAGGACTATAAAATCCCAAACTAGCTGGTGCCCAGATGTCTGTTAGCTTCTCAATCTGGGATATCGGAAAGCCATAAAACCAAGTCCTTCACTGAGTTCAAAGACATTCCAGATAAACCGTAAACCAGACATCACATTCAAAACCCATTTTCCCCTATGATTTCATATCTTGGAATATGAAAGACTTACATAAAAACCAGGCATAAATTCAGATCGGTCACTTTAATACAAGTCGCCGGATATATTACACCCCCTAGCTGACATCTACAGGAGAGCAGAAAATGATATCTCCTATACCGTCACAGCAGGTATGTCATATTTCATATCTAGACGTTCAGCAGATGCGTCTGCATATTAATCTACTAGTGGCAAGGCTGCTAAACGCACTAAGGGTAAGTTATGGGTCATGATATAAGTGCGTGACAGCACAGTTTTAGATTGGCTAGTCCTTCAGTCACGAGTTTGGTGAGAAGCGCTGGGGTCTGACGCCGCAATCGTCACAGGCGGGGTTGTGGTTAACGCAACTAAGTTATACAAAAAAGGAGGGTTTTATCAAACGTTTTTATATAGTAGTGATAGACAATTTCAACTTACTTACCAGTAAGACAAGACACATCAAGCCCCAAAACTTAATCTGCAATTAAAGGAAAAGACTGAAATCTCTACAAAAAAATCATACTTTATGACTGAAAGTGCCAACAAAGAGGAGGAATTATTTTACAAAATAGAGATCACTTCCTAAGAGAAGCAAATAGGATCTTGGATGATAAAATATATTATCAAAATCTACCTTACAACACATTAAAGGGGCATCCTTTTGATTTTCCCATCAATAAAGCTTTCCCTAATCATACAGTATCATTTCAAAAATACAGAAAGGATTCCTAAAAGCTGATCCCCTTGCACAACATTTTTTATATCATCTTCCTAAAATACACAAGACACTACAGGACACCCCGTTATATCAGGGATTGAATTATTAACTAGCCATTTATCAGAGTTCATAGATTTCCACCTACAATGCTATGGAGCACAACTGCCATCGTATCTTGGCCCATCTACTGAATCTTCTTCTGTGGAAGGGAATGTACCATTGAGCTTATCTAGATATTACCTCCTTATACAGAAACAAATCACAGTCTAGGCAATAAAGACATATCCAACTTCCTTACCATCGTTCTTCGTATCCCAGAGCAAAAAAAGAATCTTCTGTCAGTAAGTTTTTCATTCTTACACACAACACCTTCTTGTTTGATTACTGTTTCTATATCCAGAAAGGAGGACAGATATGGGAATCAAACTTTCTCCCAGTTAAGCAAACTTTGTAATGAAATACCTTGAAAATTACCTATTGGGCCCACTAACTAAATATGCACCATACACAATACCATACAAACGCTTCCTAGATGACCTTATACTAATCTGCAAGGGCAGTCCTGATCAAATCCCAGAGTTTTTTAAATTCTTCATTGAAAATGGTAGTTCTTTAGCCTTCACTAGCCAAACAGAAACATTGATTTCCTTGACTTACAACTATATAACATGGATCAACTAACCATAGCCTCCAGAACCTTTTTTTTAAAATGAAAACGAATAGCCATATATATTTTAAAAACAGACATTTTAAAGCCTAGAAGACTAACTTATGGATAATTCCAAAGAATATAAAAGTCCATTTATCACTGTTAAAACAGATGAATTTCATACATTAAAGCATTTGTAAACACACTTCTTCAAAAGGGCATTGTATTACAGCATGTACAATTACATGTCTCAATACATCTTTATTTTTTTTACTATTTTTTTTTAGCCCTGGGTGACACAGCGCAAGGGGGGAGGGGGAGAGCAAACATTACAGATATACATAGCAGAGAATTGACTTCCCCATCTGTGTGTGCTGCATTCCAAAACCAGCTCGGCT
This sequence comes from Staurois parvus, assembly GCF_062004578.1. Taxonomy (NCBI): domain Eukaryota; kingdom Metazoa; phylum Chordata; class Amphibia; order Anura; family Ranidae; genus Staurois; species Staurois parvus. Next base: position 1,850,974 of record NW_028318161.1, on the reverse strand, counting down.
ATGACAGTGGTTCCCAGCTGGAGCCTCACTGTCAAAACTAAACTGGCTCTGCAATGCAGCACACACAGAAGGGGAAGTAAATCCACTGCTGTATGTGATATAAGCTCATTCACCTGCCTGCTGTGTCAGTAATCCTGTCCACCCACTGAGCAATAATCTTGCCCACTGTGTAATGTAAGCCACACCCAACCCCTTACTAAATGAATAGGAGCTTGGAGGGGATGTGGCCACAAAACTGACCATGGGAGATACAGGCACGCCGTGCATCAGCATGCCGCCCTGTAACTCCAGGTAGTCATCACAGGGATGCAAACTGACCACAGCAGCACAGATCTTTATCCATGCTTGTCATGGTCAATTTGAAGCAGGAAACCAGGGGAACTGGCAGGATCAGCAGGATTTTTTTAAGAGATAAAATACAATCAGGGAAATCATACCCCTTTTTAACTATTTACTTTCATCTTCACTTTCTGTTTGGCAAATATATTTTATTTAATACTTTAACTTGCAGATTCCTTTATAACACATTTAAACTGAGGAAGTGGTAACGTTTAACAGCAAAATGTGACATGAGGCATTTAGAGTGAATGACCTTATCCAGCATGGAGACAAGGGCATTCTTCCGCTCGGAAGGTTAGATGTACCACATAGCTGGGTTGCCGACAACCTTGCCAAATTTAAGTTTAAACCATTTGTATTCTTCAGTCACAGTATATTTAAAAGCAATATCATATACTTACTACACTCACGCACTTGCGTTTTTCTTCTCTACAAACATCCCTTGCAGGGAGCCTTCTGCTGAGTGTTTCACAAGTTAATCTTGAAGCTTTGTTCAGAGTTTCTTCCAAAAATTTCTACTCTGTTCTATCAACACTGAGAGACAGTCCTTTCATTTTACCACCTGATTCTCCACAAGTTATCCATTATATATGGTTTTGCTAATTAAGACTTACCTGACCGGGACAGAGTTAATCCAATTGGTAAAAAAAACTCTTCCATAGAGTCCAAAAAAGGACCTTCATCCAAGATCATAGGTTTGTGGCTGAAAAACTATCAAGATGGCATACTCTTCTTCAGGCCTCTTGCCTCCTCAGGATTTGAAGGTTCATTCAACTCAAAGGATGTCAGCCTCATGGTCTTCCTTTTCAAAAGTTTATTTGAAAGAAATCTGCAAGGCTGCCAGTTGAACTATGGCTACAACTTTCGTCAGGCACTACATGGTATATATGTCATTCAGAACATCTCTCCTTTGGATCTGGACAGCAGTTCTTCAACCTTCCCTTCCCCCTGAATAAATTTCTTTGAGCATTTTATTTTGCATTTCATGTGTGTTCTGTTGCTTGGTTTCCTCAGCCTTTTTCTTCTATTGCTATCTACATCCCAAGGTATGCTGACATGAGGAGGCCAAGAAATTTATTAGTTACTTACTGTTACTTTCCTTTCCTTTCCTGGACAATCCTTGTTTCTTCATAGGTTAACCTTCTTCTTAGCCTGTGTCGATTATTGTTATTAAAAGCTTTAGGAGGGGCCTGCTTTTCATTTATAATGTAGTTAAGGGTCTTTAAGAGGTCAGGAGGGTGGAGCCGACTCAGGGTATTCTGACATGATTGGCCAGGAAAGGAAAATTATGGTAAGTAAATGCCTATAATTTTCCATTTCCTTTGTAAATATGTGAAAAGCTAAGGAAAAAAACTATAATTCCCCAAAAACCATAGGAAGTAATCTGATGTTGTGTAGCATTCTGCTTAGTGTTTCCTGATTTTTCAGCTTCTTTATAAATGCTGGAAATTAAAATGTGCTTTACACCTTTATTAAAGACATAACTTGTACATAATACAGCTAAACTGAAGCTTGATGCTTTTTTCCTGGAAAAGATATGGGCACATTCAGGAAATTGGGCTGTCTTCAGTCAGCTGTGGTTAGGTAGTTAAGTGATAATTTCCTTGTGTTAATATATTATTGTTTATTCACCATTATTTACCAACAAATCATCAAAGTGAACCTGACTGGTCTAAACAGTGCCCAGGTTAACAAAATTGTTAACAAAAGTGCAGTCAAGTACAAGTATCTGTGCTAGCTTGTAAACTTACCCCATTTCCCCTGGAACCTACACCCAAGCAGTATGTACACCAGATCTCAAAGTCTCTCCACAACAAAAGACAACTATCAAAAAATGGATTCTATTTTAACCACTTGAGCTCCAGGAGGTTTTACCACCTTCATGACCAAAGCATTTTTTGCTCCATAGCACTGTGCTGCTTTAACATACAACACTGTACCCAAATGAAATTTATATAATTTTTTTCTCACAAACAGAGCTTTTTCTTGGTGGTTTTTGATCAGCACTGTTTTTATTAATTTTTTATTATATAAATGAAAAAAGACCAAAAATTGTGAAAAAAAAATATTTTCTACTTTCTGTTATAAAACATCCAGTAAAAAAAATTTAAAAAAAATCTAATTTCTTCATACATTTAGGCCAAAATGTATTCTGCTACATGTCTTTGGTAAAATAAAATCCCACTAAGTGCATATTATTTTTTTTGTTTTGAAATTTATAACAACTATAAACTATGGTATATATACTGGAATTTATGCAGCTATGACACTGTACTGGTAATGATCAGTGACCTATAGTGGGATTGTGATAGTGTGGTGGGCAATTTGTCACTAGCTGATGCTGGCTGGGAGGTACACCAACTGACTGACACCAATGGTGACACTAATACAGTGATCCGTGTGCCGATTGTGCGCATAGAGGCATGGACGCTGTACATGACAGCCATCTTGTTAGGTCACAGCCATGTTGTCTCTCCTGTCCCCCCTCCTCCTGTTTGCATGGAATGTGAGGCTGTAAGTGAACGGAGGTCAAAAGGGCCTCTTATCCTATATAAAACACAGCTAGATGAGCTCCATGGCTGTAAACCACTAATTAGTCTGGTTCCAGGGGGTCTGCTTGAAAACCACTTTCATCTGCCCGATCGTAAAACAATAACTCAGTCAGTCATGACCTGTTAGGCCATTAGAACTAGAGAGTGTCATGAAACGTACATTCCACGTGAGTCATTTTTCATGCAAATTCATAAACTTCAGCAGGAACTGGGCACTATAATATGAAGTATATATTCAGATAGGTCATTTTAATATGAGTCACACGAGACCTTACATCACTATGTTAGCACCTACAAGAGAGAAGAAAGCAATCTCTTTTATCCAGAGTGGCAGGATATGCTATGTTTGATATCTTTGCATTTGGAATATAATTCTAAATATTAATCTGCCAGTTGCTAGGATGCTACCTGTACCTATTGAAGGTTATTGACCGTAGTATGAAATTGTAAGGGATTTGGTCATAACCTTGGTTACCGCCTAACACCCATCCCCAAACTGGATGGTTGGCCATTTGTTCTCAGGAGACACTCCTTTGAGATGATAGAAAAGACTGACAGCCTGGAGAAAGAAAGCTCTCCTTTAACATCCATCAGGAACCATCTATGAGACTTGAGAGCCAAAGCAGCCTTTTGTTCGGACAATTGGACTCTGCTCAAACCAAGGACTTTTGCAAGTATTCTGCCTTCTTTCTTTTATTTCTCTGTTGTTTTATTACTATCTTTATATATATTTGTTACATCTTTTTCTGTAAATATTTTAATTGCAGCATTTTGACCTGTTTAGTAATAAATCCTATTTTCTGAAAAGTGTTGAACTGTCTCTAAAGCTTTAATGCAAGCTAAAGAATCCCTGTCTCTGAAGAGTGCTACTGTATGTAATAATCCTCTGAATATATCTGTCTGCGGTGACAGAGTGTATTACAGACGCTTATACTAATATCATAGTGTTACTGCTAAGATTTGTGAGTTTCCCCCTTCTCTGTAAAAAGGCGGTGGTGGCAGTGTGAAGGGTTAATTGCGTAATTAACCTGACCCAGTAACAATTGCTCTCAGGCTGCTGGCACATAGATTGTGGTCCCGTGAGCTGGAAAATCTTTGTGCAGGGCGCAGCTGAGAGTGGCAATGTTACGCAAGTGACAGCGTGGTGTGAGATCGGCTGGTCCTTCGGTCACAGCGTGGTGAGAAGGGCTGGGGTCTGACGCTGCACACCGTCACAATCAGTGCTGATACTGTGCACTGTCACTGTACTAATGACACTGGATGAGAAGGAGTTAACATCTAGGGGAAATCAAAGGGTTAACTGCATGCAAAAAAAGTGTAATGTGTGTAATATGTGCTGCTTTTATTAAGAGATTTGCCTGTTTTTTTCTCCCTGCTTTTGAGCCTCTCATCCTCACATACTTGCATGTACAAAACATAAACACGTGTTGGGGGCCCAAAACTTTTTCCAAAAATATATATTGTTTGTGGGGTTTTAAGCAATGTTCAGGCCGAAAATTATTTTTTAAACATGTGTGCAAAAACAGCTCGGGTAGCAAAAGGGTTAAGAGTAAGTCAAAAGGTTAAAATTGTCTAAAGGTGGAAAATGTCTTAACTCCTACATTTGCTATTAAATCTGGATTTTAAAAAAAAATCAAAGGTTTACATTGGAAAAAAAATTATAAAAAGAGAATTTTAATTATTGATTCACCTAACGTGTTCAACATTTCCAGTTGTATAGAGGGTACTTGTCCTTATTTCAATATGCATTATCAGTTGCATATATGGAATTCAGATTACTTAGTACTAGGTCTCCTGACATTGCAGAATAATTGTAGCCTGCAGTATTACTAATTAACCTAATAGCAGTGGCTGGTGTACATGTGTTTGGAAGGTCTGTCATTAGGCAACTAAAGATCTCACGGATGTAAGAATGTGACGACTTCTCCTCTTTTATAGGTGCTGTTTTAAGCTGAATGTTTTCTTGTTACAAATAAACTATATATATATATATATATATATATATATATATATATATATATACTGTATATTATGTTTAAAGTATATCTAAACTTTAAATGGACATGTAGTTTACTAAAGCACAGTGTATCATACTTAATTTCCATGCCTTATTTTTTAAATACAATTCACCAACATTTTTCGGTTTCCTCTTTTTTTTTCTTCTCAGTGCTGCTGATCTCTTCCAACCTATTTCAGCTACCTAATATCTGCAGTTGGCAGTATTATTGTTCTGGTCTGGCTTCCTGATTGAGGCAATGGTGAACCATCAATGCATAATGGAGGTGGAGTTGGACACTTGTAGACTCCACAAGCGGTGCCTGTGATAGGCTAACAAAACAGGGGTTCAATCAGGAGACAATTTTCACCCTATAACAAGAAGTACCTAAACACAGGATTTGGTGACTGGATCACAAAGTTTATTTATTTATTGAATTTTATAGATTCAAATAGACTAAACAACAAATCTAAAATTATATGATGTTTAAGTGCTTGGGATAATAAATAGTTTAATACCCAGCTTTTTTAGTTTCGAATAAACGGAAGAAGAGTCAGAATCTAATTTAGGCTAAAATTATGTTAGTATCCCTCACTGCCTGTTTTTGGAAAATCTTACAAAGAGGGGCTCTACTTAAGAAATTATTTGTTTTATTTTTATTGCATAAACCTTTTCCCATGCCCTGTCTGAAACCCCTTTAAATATATAGGATGTGAGCAAAAAATCGAACTCTAAAAGAGCTGGAGTTGGGCTTTAAAGCTGCGGTCTGATGAGGCTGCTCTGGTATTAATATATTATCCTGTCCTTTCTTATGCAAACTCGCTAGGATAAAACAAAGCAAAATAAATATTTTGTTAGATAGAGGCAATTTATTAAATATGAAGTACATAATGACCTGTGATCGTGGAGGTGGCATAGTAAACTGTTGTCACGGGTGGCATAGCAACCTGTAGTTCTGGGGGTGGCATATCTGGGGGTGGCACTTACAGTCATGAAGTTGGCATAGTAACCCGTGATCATGAGAGTGGCATAGTAACCTGTGGAATTAGCGGTGGCAAATTAACCTGTGGCCATGGGGATAGCATATTAACCTGTGGCCATAGTGTTGAGATAGTGTTGCCTGGCCAGGGGGGTGGTATATTTACCTGTGGCCATGAGGGTGGAATAGTAATTTGTGGTCATAGGAGTGACATAGTAACCTGTGGCCATGGGCCATATTAGTGATATGAAAGGCAATAGTTTTTAGTTTTCAGTTACCTTTCTATAATACACGGCAATATGCAACTTTATTGTAATGTGTCAAAAATATAGGCAGGTTCAGTTTACATTGTTTTCCCATAGTTCAGTTATCCAGAGCATTGTAACTGGGTGCTCAAAGTGAAAAAATATTCTTAAAGGATGTGCAAGAGCCACCATAGACGCTGCATATTAAAGTGACTCTGTTGTTGAATTAAATGATTACAGTAAACAGTAAGAGAACCCATGCTAACCTTTTCCATTGACTGTTCTCAACAGAGCAAAGCAAGTGGCAGAATTTTCAGCATCTGTTAGGTTCCACTGCTGTGTTACTATGCTAGGTTATATGTGTTATTTATATATATATATATATATATACATACTAATATAGACAGTATATTATCTATATATTGAGGTCAGGCACTGATGTCAGACGAGAAGGCCTGGTTCGCAGTCTCCACTTTAATTCATCCCAAAGGTGTTCTACCGGGTTGAAGTCAGGACAGTCAAGTTCCTCCACCCCAAACTCGCTCATCCAAGGCTTTATGGACCTTGCTTTGTGCACTGGTGTGCAGTCATGTTGGAACAGGAAGGTGCCATCCCCAAACTGTTCCCACAGAGTTTGGAGCATGAAATTGTCCAAAATGTTTTGGTATGCTGACACCTTAAGAGTTCCCATCACTGGAACTAAGGGACCAAGCCCAACCCCTGAAAAACAACGCCACACCATAATTCGCCCTCCACAAAATGTTACACTCGGCAAAATGCAGTCAGGTAAGTACCGTTCTCCTGGCAATCGCTGAACCCAGACACGTCCATCAGATTGCCAGACAGAGAAGTGTGATTTGTCACTCTAGACAACATTTCCCCACTGCTCTAGAGTCCAGTAGTGGCATGCTTTACACCACTGTATTTGACGCTTTGCATTGCACTTGGTGATGTAAGGCTTAGATGCAGTGGCTCGGCCATGGAAACCCATTCCATGAAGATCTCTATGCACTGTTGTTGTGCTAATCTGAAGGTCACATGAAGTTTGGAGGTCTTTAGCTATTGAATCTGAAGACAGTTGGCGACTTCTGCACACTATTCACTTCAGCATGCACTGACCCTGCTCTGTAATTTTACATGGCCTACCACTTCGTGGCTGGGTTACTGTTGTTCCCAGTTTCTTGCACTTTGTGATAATACCACTAACAGTTGACTGTAAAATATTTAGTAGCAAGGAAATTTCATGGATGGACTTATTGCACAGGTGGCAACCTATCACGGTACCACACTTGAATTCACTGAGCTCCTGAGAGCGACCCATTCTTTCATAAATGTTTGTAGAAGCAGTCTGCATGCCTAGGTGCTTGATTTTATACGCCTGTGGCCATGGAGGTGATTGGAAAAACTGAATCCAATGAGTTGTAGGGGTGTCCCAATACTTTTGGCAATATTGTGTTTATATATATACAGTCATGGCCGAAATTGTTGGCACCCTTGATATTTCTCCAGGAAATCATGTATTTCTCACGAAACGTATTGCATTAACACATGTTTTGCTATACACATGTTTATTCCCTTTGTGTGTATTGGGACAAAACAAAAAAAGGGAGGAAAGAAAGCAAATTCGACATAATGTCACACAAACCTCCAAAAATGGGCTGGACAAAAGTATTGGCACCCTTTCACAACTGCGGATAAATAAGAATGTTACAAGCATGTGATGCTCCTGTAAACTCACCTGGGGCAAGTAACAGGTGTGGGCAATATAGAAATCACACCTGAAAGCAGATAAAAAGGAGAGACGTTCACTTAACCTTTGCATTGTGTGTCTGTCTGTGCCACACTAAGCATGGACAACAGAAAGAGGAGACGAGAACTGTCTGAGGACCTGAGAACCAAAATTGTGGCAAAATATCAACAATCTCAAGGTTACAAGTCCATCTCCAGAGAACTAGATTTGCCTTTGTCCACAGTGCGCAACATTATCAAGAAGTTTGCAACCCATGGCACTGTAGCTAATCTCCCTGGTCGTGGACGGATGAGGAAAATTGATGAAAGATTGCAACGCAGAATAGTCCGGATGGTGGATAAGCAGCCCCAAACATGTTCCAAAGACATTCAAGCTGTCCTGCAGGCTCAGGGAGCATCAGTGTCAGTGCGAACTATCCGTCGACATTTAAATGAAATGAAACGCTATGGCAGGAGACCCAGGAGGACCCCACTGCTGACACAGAGACATAAAAAAGCAAGACTACAGTTTGCCAAAATGTACTTGAGTAAGCCAAAAGCCTTCTGGGAAAACGTCTTGTGGACAGATGAGACCAAGATAGAGCTTTTCGGTAAAGCACATCATTCTACTGTTTACCGAAAACGGAATGAGGCCTACAAAGAACAAAACACAGTACCTACGGTAAAATATGGTGGAGGTTCAATGATGTTTTGGGGTTGTTTTGCTGCCTCTGGCACTGGGTGCCTTGACTGTGTGCAAGGCATCATGAAATCTGAGGATTACCAAAGGATTTTGGGTCGCACTGTAGGGCCCAGTGTCAGAAAGCTGGGTTTGCGTCCAAGATCCTGGGTCTTCCAGCAGGACAATGACCCCAAACATACGTCAAAAAGCACTCAGAAATGGATGGCAAAGAAGCGCTGGAGAGTTCTGAAGTGGCCAGCAATGAGCCCAGATCTAAATCCCATTGAACACCTGTGGAGAGATCTTAAAATTGCTGTTGGGAAAAGGTGTCCTTCCAATAAGAGAGACCTGGAGCTGTTTGCAAAGGAAGAGTGGTCCAAAATTCCGGGTGAGAGGTGTCAGAAGCTTATTGATGGTTATAGGAAGCGACTGATTTCAGTTATGTTTTCCAAAGGGTGTGCAACCAAATATTAAGTTAAGGGTGCCAATACTTTTGTCCAGCCCATTTTTGGGGTTTTGTGTGACATTATGTCATATTTGCTTTTCTGCCTCTGTTTTATATTTGTTCCAATACATACAAAGGGAATAAACATGTGTATAGCAAAACATGTGTTAATGCAATACCTTTTTTGTGTGAAATACTTGATTTTCAGGAAAAATATCAAGGGTGCCAACAATTTCGGCCATGACTGTATATATATATATATATATATATATATATATATATATATATATATATAAATATATATATAAACAAATGAGAATGAGATCTCCAAGTTGCAAAAATGCTTTCTTTGCTTCAAGTGTATCTTCATACAAAAATTTGTGAGAATGCGCAGTTTCAGGCATAACACTGCTCTTCTCAAGCTACAATTGTAATGCTAGACATCAAAAGATCACTCTATATACATATACACAGGGTGTGATTGCACAGGTGCATCTCATCTACACCACTATACCATTAATCTCATGTTAGAAAATACCTTTATATAACAAAATGTCAACAAAAATAAACATAAATCATTTAACATATGTTGGAGATCTTGCTCTCACTTGTTTTTGGATGTTTTATATGGATGGAATTATGGGAGCCCATCGTTAATGAGATCCGCAACAGATAAGATTTGCAACATAACAGGAGTTACCTGCTCCAATTTTTGATTTACAGTATCTCACAGAAGTGAGTACACCTTTTCATGTGATAACACTGGAGAAATGACACTTTGCTACAATGTAAAGTAGTGAGTGTAGAGCTTGTATAACAGTGTAAATTTGCTGTCCCCCCAAAATAACTCAACACACAGCCATTAATGTCTAAACCACTGGTAACAAAAGTGAGTACACCCCTAAGTGAAAATGTCCAAACTGGGCCCAAAGTGTCAATATGTTGTGTGGCCAACATTATTTTCCAGCACTGCCTTAACCCTATTGGGCATGGAGTTCACCAGAGCTTCACAGGTTGCTACTGGAGTCCTCTTCCACTCCTCCATGACAACATCATGGAGCTGGTGGATGTTAGAGACCTTGCGCTCCTCCGCCTTCCGTTTGAGGATGCCCCACAGATACTCAGTAGGATTTAGGTCTGGAGACATGCTTGGCCAGTCCATTAACTTTACCCTCAGCTTCTTTAGCAAGGCAGTGGTCGTCTTGGAGGTATGTGAGGGGTCATTATTATGTTGGAATACTGCCCTGTGGCCCAGTCTCCAAAGGGAGGGGATCATGCTCTGCTTCAGTATGTCACAGTACATGTTAACATTCATGGTTCCCTCAATGAACTGTAGCTCCCCAGTGCCTGCAGCACTCGTGCAGCCCCAGACCATGACACTCCCACCATCATGCTTGACAGTAGGCAAGACACACTTGTCTTTGTACTCACCTGATTGCTGCTACACATGCTTGACACCATCTGAACCAAACAAGTTTATCTTGGTCTCATCAGACCACAGGACATGGTTCCAGTAATCCATTTCCTTAGTCTGCTTCTCTTCAGCAATGCGGCGTATGGTCTGAGAACTGACAGGCTGACCCCCCACCTCTTCAACCTCTGCAGCAATGCTGGCAGCACTCGTATGTCTATTTTCCAAAGACAACCTCTGGATATGACGCTGAGCACATGCACTCAACTTCTTTGGTCGACCATGGTGAGGCCTGTTCTGAGTGGAACCTGTCCTGTTAAACCACTGTATGGTCTTGGCCACCATGCTGCAGTTCAGTTTCAGGGTCTTGGCAAACTTCTTATAGCCTAGGCCATCTTTATGTACAGCAACAATCCTCAGAGAATTCTTTGCCATGAGGTGCCATGTTGAACGTCCAGTGACCAGTATGAGAGAGTGAGAGCGATAACACCAAATTTAACACACCTGCTCCCCATTCACTCCTGAAACCTTGTAACACTAACGAGTCACATGACACCGGGGAGGAAAAATGGCCAATTGGGGACATTTTCACTTAGGGGTGTACTCACTTTTGTTGTCAGTGGTTTAGACATTAATGCTTCTGTGTTGAGTTATTTTGAGGGGACAGCGAATTTACACTTTTATACAAGCTATATACTCACTACTTTACATTGTAGCAAAGTGTCATTTCTTCAGTGTTGTCACATGAAAAGATATATAATAAAATATTTACAAAAACGTGAGGGGTGTACTAACTTCTGTGAGATACTGTGTGTATATATATATATATATATATATATATATATATATATACACAGTATCTCACAGATACAGTGTATATATATATATATATATATATATATATATATATATATATATACTGCATCCTCAGAGCAGTTTTCTTTTTCCAAACCTATCTTTTTAGCATAAACCTAACTTGCTTTATATATCTGCCATAGGAGGGAAAAGACATTCACTACTTTACATTGTAGCAAAGTGTAATTTCTTCAGTGTTGTCACATGAAAAGACATAATAAAATATTTACAAAAATGTGAGGGGTGTACTCACTTCTATGAGATACAGAATATATATATATATATACTGTGTATAGGCAGGGATTGGACAAAAAAAGAAACACTACATGATTTGCAGGTGTGAGAGTGACATGGTTTCGTAGCATAAGTAATGTAACCGCTGCAAAAGTAACTGCAGAGCTCAATCTCAGTCTTCACAGGAGAGAGTTCTGCAGTCACTTTTGCAGCAGTTGTTTTCTTATTCTGGGTCACAATTCTGCACTAGGTCCTTTTGTCTCTTTCAATCAGTTGACCGTGTTGAAGGTGACATTTTCCCAGATACTGTATATGCCATCATAACCTTTGATACTGTACTTTGCGACATGGAAAATAAATTGGCAACTTCACAGAGACACCAGCTAAGCGCCACCAACAATTTGCCCTCTTTGAAGCATATTACTAGCAGCGCACGCAGTGAATGATGAAAGTGTGGCTTCCCATCTATTGGCCAGGTGTCTCATCACACAGTGGAAGCAAAAGAATATTACATCATTTCCGCTTTCAACGTGAAACATGTTGTCACTTTCACACCTGCAAATCATGTAATGTTTATTTTGTCTAACCTGTGTATATACTATGTTATATATGTTATGTACTATGCTATGTGTCCCTGAAACACGCTACTGAAACGGCGGTTGGAATCACAGCACTGAATTTGGGGACGCAGGCATCCAACACACCCAAAAGTGTGTCAAATGCCAAGCCATATATACATATGTAATGCCATACCAAATATCCTCAGTGCATTTTATTGCAGAACAAGCCTTAATGGAAAAGTTAGTGGCTTAGAAAAATCTAACGTACATATTTAGTGTATGGATCATTATTACCCACATTGGAATAGTGGTTACATTTGTAGCACGGCTCATATTTTGAACAGCTCAGTACCATTAATTGTATTATTCTGTGTTACTTACATTTTAGACTATCCAAACAGTGTTCCATACGTTTATACAGTCTGCATATTGGTGCAGTTGCTGACATGATTCAAATTGAATTCCAGGAAAATATTTGGATAAACTTCAAAACGTTCAATAAAGTTCATTGCAATTTGCATAGACTTCTGTATGAAGTTGCAAAGCGCAATGAAATTAACAGTGCAAATCGCACTTATATGCAGCTTTGAAATCGTGCTGAAGAAGCCACAACAGTGTGAAACGGGGCTTAGTAAATAAACCCCACAGTGTACAGCTAGGCAGATGACACCTGTATTTCTTGGTTCAACAATGCAGCTTCCTGTATCACCTCCAGCCTGCTCATTGGATAGTAAAATTAATATCTTTCCAATTAGCAGGGTGGTGTCAAGAAAACAGTAAAGCTGAACAAGGATGCAGTTGCGTGATGTTCCAACTTGTACAATGTGGGAGATTTCATTGGTCAATCGCAGTGATGCCCCTGATTTAAAGCACACCTCTACATTGGAAATCAGCTTTTGATAAACACAAGTCTTCTTCATCAAGATAGGACATCTAAAGTGAAATATCCCTGACAATTCCATTCTTAGTGATGTGACTTATCTTTGGTGAAGTATTATTAAATGGCATTGTCATACCAAACATTTGGTTCAGTCTGGACCATGGCTACTTGCACTGTGCAGATGACAGGTTCTCTTTTTATTCACACAATGCACACATAGTATTTGCTCCAGCAGCACAAATGATGATTGTTGTGTCACCTGAGAAGGATTTCCAACCTTCACCCACAGGCCAGAAGGATACGTGACAGACAATATTTCTAATCGTCTTGAGGTACATAACAGATGAACAACAGTTTATTTTGTACAAAACAGATGCCTAGGCATTGAAGCTGGGCTATTAGTGACATTTAAAAAAACATTTTAGGATGCACATATTCTTTGTATAGCAGTAAGATCCAACACGTTTAATTTCTTTTTTGTTTACATAAATAAAATATTTAAAAATACTTTAAAAATGCCTTTTCCATTTTTTTATTTCTCCATAAATATTTTTTTTCTCATAAGGCTCAGTGTTTTCTGACACTTTTTTTTTTTTTTTTAGTTTTCCTTTACATAAAACTTTTACACTTGTTTGACAGTGCCAAACCCTTTATAACAGAACTGATGAGACAAAACATTTGGAAACAGTAGCTAAATAACAGACCTCTTTGTTCTGACTTGAATTAAACCCGAGAAGTAAAGTCAAGGATTTTTTTGGCTTAGAACAAGAAGTGCAGACCAACTTTTTTTTTCCTGTGCACTGAAAAAGTCACAATGATATAGATCCATGTACATTTCCACCTGTGTTTCGTTTTGTGCAATGAAACAAAAAGTAAACTCAAGTGTGGTATCATGCAGAACTTATTGTAGCTATGAGAGATTATAATAAGTTCCCTGAAATGTAACTGCAAATAATATAAACAAGCATTAATAAACAGAGACATGTAAAAAGATAAAATAATGAGAAACACAAGTACAAGATTCAATAATACAGAGGATGTAGCTGAAATAAAACTCTTTTCTGTGTTATATTATATGTAAGCATTATATTTACAAAAGGTTGCTTGTATCCGCAATGGTTTGCAACATAACATATGATTTGGGATTTCTTATATACAAGAGCCAGTCATCAAAAGGTGCAACCATTCTTACAAAAATAAGCTTTGCTCCATTGCAGGCTCTATTTTTTACACATACTCTGCTTTACCTCTCTCACATTCAGTTATAAAGATATGGTCTGTGCTGCCTACATGAAGATATGGACTGTGAAGTTTGAAGGAGACATCTTGAATGTGGGCCATGGAAAACACAAAATGGCTGACATAGTTATCAATTACGCATGTGGTTGTTTGCATGGTAGAAAGATTTAGCTGATGTATATTGTTTTACTTCAGAAGCTTTATGCATGATGTCTTTATTAGTCTATACGCATTGTGAAAGTTTGTAGACATGATGAAATTAATACTAGAAAGGTTTTAGAATGGGTAGGTTGCCTTGACCTTAAGATTCTTCATGATTTAGACTGTTGGAGGCAAAAAGCCCTCCTTGAAGGCCATCTGTTAATATCTCCAGCAAGGCATTACTACACCAGTAGATGGGACTCTGAGAAAGATTGTTCTTTTGCTTTTAGGAAAGTTGGTAAATAAGCAACTGGTGGCAGCCATTGAGCATCCCCAGGGAATCAGTGGAGAGGAGAGAGGCATCTAGAAGGCTTTGGCACTGGTAGAATAAGTCTTTGCATGGATTAAAGACTATGCAATGATGAGGCAGCGACAGGTGAGTAGAGTCCATATGGGAAGTTCTCATGGCACACAGATGAATAAAGTGTTTTCATTTACTTGTGCAGGATTTATTTTATACTTTTCACTAGTGGTTAGTAAGTTATGCTGCAGTGTTATTATACCCACCACCTATGTGCCTCCTCAATGTCAGCACTATAATTTATGCACGCTAATTACCTACTAATTCAATCCTAGGTACATTTACTGGCTGCTGAAAAACTTATGGTCTACTGTTCACCCATGAATAGTGAGGGAAGTCATTTTGTGGTGCAAGGACCCATAACCTTTGTATGGAGGGACTGCTAATGTCAAAGTATGATCATGACAAGTCAACGAGCCAATGCTTTGCATCCCAAAAAGATTCAGAACCCAAAAAAAGGTACATTATATTCTATAACTGCGGTAACCCAAAACACAACTCCTAGGTAGAACCTCTGGAATAAACCAATATTCATAGCAAATTATGACTGCTATGGCATGAAGTGCAATGATTTTAATTAAATATTTGCATGTCCCACAAAATGCACATTTAAATAAAGGATCGGGTGCAATAGTGCTAGGGCATGATAGTGTTTTTAGTCAGGAGAAATGGAAGGGTCCATATATCCTAACACATGTTAATCAAACAATTGTTTAACAGCTACATGATTGTTAAAAGGGATCTCAATACAGATACTTTTCAAGTTACATAAGACCTGAATTACTGAAGTCAGACTTTACACAAAAATGCAGTATAGGATTTTTGAAAGTCACATAAAGGATAATCTAAGTGTGGTTCTTGTACTGTATATTAGATAAAAGGATGTACAGAACACTAAATAAAATGATGGCATAATGTGTGTGCACACCATACTCTGTAACTTAGTGATCACATCAAGTGAATAACTGAACACTCCAAATGAACTGCAAAGAATTCCTGCAGAGTCTTCTCCATACTAGATGACAAGTTGCACTAACAAGCTACTGTCATAAATGGTACAAAAGAAAATGTTCACACGAATGCATTCAATTTCCTGTAACAGTGATTGGTTTCCTTTTGTATTGTTTTGCTTTATATCAACCTTTTTAAACCAACCTCACATTGTGAACGCAGGCACCACCAGAAGCTATTGCTCCCTGTAGACCCCATGAGCACCCAACTCTAAGGCTCATTCCTAACAACAACAAAAAACTTCAATTAGGAGCTGAGGCACATCTTCATCATATCACTTAGGACACCAAAGTTCATGCGTTGGCTCATCTTTCACTTAGTGAAAAAGTTAGCAATTACCTACTGTACATGCCCCAAGGTTAGGGTCTTTCGGGACAGCTGAAGCCAATGTTTAGAAAGCCAGTGAAATGTACTGGCACATGATGCTGCCACTCTAAGGCCATTTTTTAGGGTGTTTTTTTTTTTTTTTTTATGCAATGCCAGGTATACGTTACAAAACCAACTTGTTCAATGGTTGACTGAACAAATTGCACAGTATCTTTATACTAGCTCTAAATATCTGCTGCCTCATAAGCAATTTTGAAACTATAAGTTCCATGATCCTTTGCCAGCCAGAAAATGTAGCTCTACAGCCACAGGTTACCATCATCTGCTCTATCGGTATTTAAGACTCACACAGAGTTTAACAATATTAGTATTTGTGAATAACGAGTCATAGTAAACTCAGAAGCAAATGGCGGGTGATTCAGTGGTTTACTAGTGATAATGTGAACTAACAGTTAAAAATAGCACCAAGTTTTGATAAACACCCTGCTTAATTATCATGCTGTACAATAACATTATTTAACCCTGGTGCAGTTTTCTGTATCTTTAATGCAATTAAAATGAGCTGTTTGTCATGGATTCTTGAGGGATCATTTCAAAGTACAAATAATCCAAATGTAGCTGAGTACTAGGGGCTCAACCCCCAATGTTTCCCTGTATCAGTAATATGTGGCACAACACTGTTTTGGCACATTGAAACAATGGCTTCTCTGCATTTTTATAAATAGTTTAGACATAAGAAGGTACAATTTTATACAGTATGGCACAGATCTATGACTTATTGTGTATAAAGGCTACTGTACACTAATGGCGGAGTATCCTGACTTTGAAAAGAGATGTTTTTGTAGCAGCACATAGGGTGAAGCACTGCAGTGACGCAGATCCTTGTAGATTGCTTGAACAATGCACTACTATCCTGGGTACAGTTTACACACTTAACCTTTGGAATGATTGCTTAGGACAAACTGCACTACACTCTAGCAAAGCAAAAATGTAATAGTCCTCTGTCGCTATACTAACAGATTGCACATTTCATTAAGCTGCTCGTAATGTGCAAAATCAGGGCCATCATGAGACAGTTTATGGAGATACTAGACCAGTTTTGTACTTGTGGGTATTGCAATTTATCCACAAAAACATGTTGCAGTTTGTTTATTGTCTAAAGTAAAGAAATAAGACTTAGATAATAAAGCTGTTTGCTAAAGGTTGGTAAAATAGGCAGAACATATCAGCCCAGCCTTTTCAGAAACAATTTTACATGTTTACCAGGGATATAATATAGGTAGGAAGATAGGCTGGATAGTCAGGTTCAAATAGCTGTTTTCCATCGCAACCAGTAAATCATTAATAAAATACTCAAGAGACACAATTATTAAAAGTTGGCAATCATCTTAGGAACAGTCCAAGGTAAGCAAATATGTTACTGCTATAATGCGTAAGGTCTTAACAAAAAGATTGTGTTACCCAGCACATATATATAAGCGTGATGTCATATGAAAGAAACCTAATTGATCTTCAATCAAGATTCTGTACTCCAATTCTGAGGTGAAAACCCAACATTCTCACAACACGGGTTCTTGTATCCCTTTGTAACCTAAGCTTTAAGGAGAAGAATCCATATAACAGAGAAGTGAAATAAAAGGCCGATCACTAGCATGCAAAATCCTTACAAGCCTCCTTTACATAGTAGAAGTTACATAGTTAGGGGATCAATCTCTACTGCACAACAACATCACATTCTGGCACTCCTCTTGTCTGTGCTTATGAAATGTATGATCATGCGTTGCTATGTAACTTCTGCCCAAAGCAGTAAAGGATTTTACACACTAGATCTTGTCTTCTTTCATTAATTATTTATGCTTCACTGAAAGCACTGTATTACTTTTTATCATTACACCTCAACATCATTTTCAGTAGCACTATCCACAAGAGAAAAAGCTGAACACAGTAGTTTTTGAAGTGGATCCTTTTTCCCCATCCTCAAAGTCAAACTATAGAAACTTGCTGAGCTGATCCCATTTTGCGAGAAATAAAGCAAATTATACAAATCTAAACTAAGAACATGTTATTGCCTTAAAGGAATTCTGAAACCCCAAATTAACCCAATTAAACCTTCTACTTCTAGTCATTTCCTAAATCTTTTGTTTTTAGTTTTGGATAGAGTGACCGAGGGTTAGAACCTCAGGTCAGGTTTAAATTGTTTTGTGTGCCCCCACTGGGGAGATTTTTGCCAACTTCCTGACCTGGCAGTCAGAAGAACAGGAAATGATAGAAAATATCTCTAGGAGATATAGAGACAGCAGCAAAAACAATTTTATTTTGTTAGAACAGGGAAAGGTTAGAACCTTTTTTTCTGGCTTTTATTGCTGCCCATGTTTTTCTGCCCTGCTAACCCCTGTTTCTATAATTTCTCTTCTGGGTTCACTGAGACAGGAAATGAGCATATTCTCACTAGTGTTTTCACAAACAGCAATAAAACCCCAGCAGAGGTCACAACTCTTTCCAAACTAAAAAAATACCTTTGGTTGTAGTTAGGCTTTAATGCTTTAATGCATAAATCAAACAGAAAAAAAACTTTATAGCTGTGGCCTTTTCTATACTCTAGATTTAGCAGTATTTAAATGGCCAACTAGAGGAAGAGAAATAAATAAATAAATATAACAGGTTAACATCCCTGCCCAAGTATAACATTTGATTTAGAACTGGTCCTAAAATGTAAAACATTTGTGTGTATACATCCGCGTACTCTGAATCTAACACCAGACAGAGAAACCCAAGGAGGTAGAAAGTCCAGATATGCATATTTCCATGAAAGCTAAGTGTTGCTACCAGGAAGGTGCATTCATTCTTACGGCACACTAGAACAGCTCAACCTGTTAACATCCATTTACAAAAGATTTACTGATCTTATTGCGCAATCAAGTTATAAAGGCTTTACATAGCTTCCAGGTATTGAGAAGTAGGGCATAAACATAAACTTTGTACATAAAGAGAGGCACAGTTTCAAGAAGAATTGCACATGGCCTATAATTTTATTTTATCGCAATGAATGCAGCCTCAGCACTGCAACCTTCATGCTCCCAATTTCAACAGTTTCAACAGATGTTGAATTATAATTTGATTCTGTCTCAGTATATAGTTGATATACCGCAATGTTAAATTGACAAGGATTAAAAAATAAACATTTTTTTAAATTAGTTGTGCTCTATCTGGACAAAAAACATTTGTTGTTATTCCCTGAAAAAGGAATATGATACAAGCTTACCACTGTAGTTTTTGAAATGTAAATACTACAGTGTAGTTCCCTCTGCTGGCTATAGCCACATTACATTCATTGTTCATTCTGTTCATATGATTGTCACAAGTTCATTAGGTGTAATACACCAATGAGTAGATATCAGTGCACCTATTGTTGTGTGTGTGTTCTTATGCACTGAAATCGCTTACAGTAAGTTACTTATTACATTGATCTCTTCAATCCAGAAAACATCTTTTTTAGGTAATAGGATGCAGCTTGTAGACATGCAGCTCGTGCCATAAGAAGCTTCTTCTTCTCTCATTGATATGTCGTGTATTTAAATCATGTGAAGAAATTCCAATGGACTTATTTAGTAAGGCAGTGCAAGGAGCAATGCTGATGTTTAAAGTGCAGTAACCCACTGCAACCAATCACGTTTATCTTTTTTCTATTTCACGCTGATTGTTTGTACATTTTTATGGGTTATTGCCCTTTTTATGTTGCTCTTTACGTTGTCAAATAAACTCACAAGTATGCATTAATCATAATGGTAAAAATATAACACAAAGTTATTAGCTACAAAGACTGACATCATTTAACGAACAGTAAGAGTGGATGCACCTTCAAATCTTGTGAGTTAAGCTTCTAATTCCTGCTGGTGGTCCATAAACTGCCAGTCCCAAGGCACCTGACACAGTATCATTCAGCACAGTGAGAGGTGGGTACAGCTGGCAGTAGTGTGCTAGCAGACTAGACTCAATCATCAAAGTGTTGTAGGAAATTATGAAGTGTAGCAAGACGATGGGTGAATGTAAAAACCAGCCAGACTCTACAAACAAAATGATGGGAGCACCTTGGGAAAGCAATGTGAGAGATGAAACAAAGGCAACTGTTTAATAAGCTCTGACACCATCTTCCTCTTTACTCTGGGGGAAAGCAGACCCATTTAAATGAATGAGCCTACATCGTCTGCAGCATGGAAAGAGGCACTACACTGAATACTAAATATGAGAGAAAGCAGAACGGGAATGGTGCAGAGGGATTATACAAAAGGAGACCTAAAGTGTTCATATATTTACACTTAAATAATGCAGTTACCATAGGAAGGAAGAGTGTGATATGGGTAGAAGGAATGATTCTTAAATAAAGAAAGAGAGGTTAAAGGGCAGGGAACATGGAAAAGCTAAAATACTTGTAAATGGCAATGTACAAGGAAACCCAATGACTTGCATTTAGATGCAAAGAGAATATGTAATACTTGTTACAACATATTTAAACCTCAAGCCAGCACCAGGACTGTAAGCAGTTATTTTAGCGAGCTGCTGCCCTTTAGGCTAAAGTGTTCTGCTGAGCACATGTGAAGCCTTAGGGATTTTACACCATAGACATTATTGCCATTTGGACAAGGAAGTATAGCACTAACCACTGGCTCTCCCAAGCAAGCATGGCTTCAGGCAGAAATGAGGATGCAGCATTGAACAATCACCAAATGTGTAAGGATATCAAGCAGCAGATCTGACTCATTTCACATGTTCTTTTAGTTACGAAGCTCACAGTGACCCCAAATAAAAATAACAGTGACTGGCAGCAAAAAAATAAAAGTTGCTGCTGATTTCTTCACTCAGCAACTGGAGTGACAGCATTCACTAACCAAAAAAGACAAAACAATTAAAACCATACTCTTTGGGAAGAACAGGAAATAAATATCACAATGTGATAGAAGTGTAACAAGCCATGTTTTATCCTTATCCAAGAACATTTACGGAATAGTTAAAGCAATAGAGGGACTGCACAGTAGCTAGCAGACTCACTGGGAATTACAAAGCTCTGCTACAGCTACAATAGTGGAGAATCACCAGGTGAGCAAGAAGCTAAATTTCTACTTTTTCTGCTTCATCATACCCTGTGAACAAACAGAGATTCAAACGATAAGAGTATTTAATAACTAGTGTAGGGTGCTATCCCTCTGTCCCATTTCCAAACACTGTTCATCGAGCTTAACACAACTTTTACTTAGCCTATGAATTCTATAAGCTTCCCCTGCCATTTCTTGTGCAGCAGTGCTTTGTTGAGAATGTGACCACTTTCAAAATAGTTGCTCTAGAGGAATGAATGAAAATGAGGCACGGGCAAACTTTTCAGCACCAGGGGGACTAGCGGCTCTTTGGCAGTCCCACTGGACCTGCAGGCATGGGAATGTAGGTTGATGGATATTGTGAAATGAAAGCAGCTTGTAGGTTTTGTTTGAGTGCTTTCCTTTTACCACCATGTTTCCCTCCTGAATCAGAGAGAATGTTCTTTTAAACAAAATGTGCAATTTCCACTGGAAACCAGGCGACTCAAAAAACGTGAGTGGTCACTAACATGGAAAGCGAGGAAGGTCCCAGAGTCTGAGAAGAGAAACAGTAAAAGTCTTCTGATTGTGAAGGAAACTCTACAGAGAGAGAAAATGGTTCATGGAGCTTTTCAAAGCAGAGCAGTTCCTGATGTCCGACGGGGGGGAAATAAAATGAAATATTTTAAGGAGTAAAAAGTTTTTGTTTTTAGTTAGTTTTCTAGTTTTTTTCTTTTTTTTGGTCCTTTCAAAGAATAATTGCAACAGTGCTTCTCCGAAAAAAGGTCCATCTATAAATATAATTTCTTTTTTTCTAATTTTAATACTCCTTTCTCAATATATATTTATATATTTAAATTTCTGTATTATTTTTTGAAAGGCGTCAACCTGCTGAAGTTTTGCCAGAATGGGGATTGACTTCTCCTAGGTTCAGTGAACTCAAAAACTTGTGGTTGTGAAATGCCGTCGGTCACCATATACTGTCCTTGGATGGCCCCTGGCTCCTGAGGCGGCGGGTATGCTGGAGGTACTGAGCGAGGGCAGCTGACACCAGCTGGAAGAAAAAGACACAGTCAGATATTAAACATTTTTAGAAAGAAGCAAAAGCAAATTTTAAATATGCTATAAACTCATGCAAAATAAAGACTAGTTGTTTGAACTGTCCAATTAGACTATTGACTCATCACATTAACTCCAAACTTCAGGAAAATTTTGTTTTTTTTGTTGTTTTGCATAGAATGGAGAATGAAGCTCTGCCTGCCTTTTTTGGCCATGTGCCTGTTGCAGAAATTTCCCCTCCCTTTTTTTTGCATTTGCTCCCTGCATCCTAAATGAGACTTGAGGGAATATCTCTCTAATAAGGGCACAACGAGCTATAAAAAAAAAACGTAAATAAAAAAACCCTCTAGGTCTAGATTTAGGAATGTACTTATGGGCAGAAAAAGATAAAAAGGACTGTGTTTCATTAACATTTTCATTTTTTTACTTCTGTCATCAAAATTTATTCACAATGATTTAGAAATTTTCCATTAATTAAGGCAAAAATATTTGTTGCCTTGGCCAGAGTAGTGTATGGTAAAAACCCTGGCAGGTTTTTTTTGCCACCTACGTTCCTTTGGGGAGATCTCTCTTTGCCTTCTGTCCTTTAGACACAACAAAAGTGAGAGGAAAATTCTCCAAAGTAATAAACATACATTCTTGGAGAGCTGACACAGAAAGAAGTGTCCCCATTGGAAGTCTCCTCTACTCATGTTATTAACCCAGAATTTTGGATTTTCTCTTACTTCCAGTTCAAGTGACAATGGCCACTATGATAAATACACAAAGTTAATATTACTAAGGGCTCGTTCACACTTGACTGTTTTACCGTCTCTTGCCAAACGCCCCTATAGCGTTTGGCAAGCGTTGGTCCGGCGTTTGCGGAGCATTTTCTAACGCTTGGCAAACGCTCCGCAAACGCCACATGCACAGTTCAGCGGCGGTTGCTAGGTGTTTGCCCCACAAGCGTTAAAAATGCCCCACAAACGCCTATAATAAAGTTTGGATGGTGTTACCGCTCCACAAACGCCCCGCAAACGCGTCGCAACCGCACCGCAAATGCCAGCTGGGCGTTTGCAGAGCGGCACCATAGACTAGAATAAGAGGCTTCAACGCCTCCTGACTCGTCCATTTTGCCGCACCACGACGCGCTGCGATGCTACCGCTCCTGTTAGCACAGCACCATGTGCTGCAATGGGCAAAATTGTCTGAGGTGTTTGGGAAGCGGTAAAAACACTTCCCAAACGCCTTTCTGAAAACAAAGCTAGTGTGAACGTAGCCTAACAGTAACTCAGAGGGCAATAAAAACCTATAGACAATATAGTAATAACTCTGTAAAAAAAACATTACAAAGCTCTATTACATGTACATAAGCCAATCAAAAACATCAAACTACCCCCATAAAAATACAGTTCTTACCCATACATATAAAAATTATTACCTAACAACCCACATATATTCACATATTTCAAAAATTATATATATATATATATATATATATATATATATATATCCTGCTCTAAAAAATAAGGGAACACTTTGAAAACACTTCAGATCTCAATGGGAAAAATTATCATGCTGGATATCTATACTGATATGGACTGAGTAATGTGTTAGGAACGTAAGGATACCCCATCATTTGATGGGAATGAAAATTATCAACCTACAGAGGACTGAATTCAAACCACCACAAAAATCAAAGTGAAAAATGATGCAGCAGGCTAGTCCATTTTGCTGAAATTTCATTGCAGCAACTCAAAATGGTACTCAGTAGTTTGTATGGCCCCCATGTGCTTGTATGTGAGATGACGGATGGTGTCCTGGGGTATTTCCTCCCAGATCTGGACTAGGGCATCACTGAACTCCTAGTGTCGTCGGATGGACCGAAACATGATATTCCAGAGGTGTTCTATTGAACTTAGGTCAGGCGAGCATGGAGGCCATTCAATGGTATCAATTTCTTCATCCTTCAGGAGCTGCCTGCATATTCTTGCCACATGAGGCTGAGCATTGTCATGCACCAGGAGGAACCCAGGACCCACAGCACCAGAGTAGGGTCTAACAATGGGTCCAAGGATTTCATCCTGATACCTATTGGTAGTCAGGGTGCCATTGTCTAGCTGAACGATGTTACAGGCAGCATAACATTCTCCATGTCTTCTCCAGACCTTTTCACATCTGTTACATGTGCTCAGGGTGAACCTTCCCTCATCTGTGAAAAGCACAGGGCACTAGTGGTGGACCTGCCAATTCTAGTGTTCAATGGCAAATGCCAATCGAGCTCTATGGTACCAGGCAGTGAGCACAGGACCCACTAGAGGATGTCGGGCCCTCAGGCAAACCTCATGAAGTCTGTTTCTGATTGTTTGGTCAAAGACATTCACACCAGTGACTGGAGGTCATTTTGTAGTGCTCTGGCAGTGCTCTTCCTGTTTCTCCTTGCACAAAGGAGCAGATACCAGTCCTGCTGATGGGTTAAGGACCTTCTATAGCCCTGTCCAGCTCTCCTAGAGTAACTGCCTGTCTCCTCCATGCTCTTGAGACTGTGATGGGAGACACACCAAACCTTCTGGCAATGGTACGTATTGATGTGCCATCATGGAGGAGTTGGACTGCCTGTGCAACTTTTGTAGGGTCCAGGTATTGTTTCATGCTACCAGTAGTGACACTGACCCTAGCCAAATGCAAAACTAGTGAAAAACGGTCAGAAAAGATGAGTAAGGAAAAAAAAGACAGTGGCCTCCACCTGTACAACCATTCCTGCTTTGGGGATCATCTCATTGTTGTCCATCTAGTGCACCTGTCATTATTTCATTAACACCAAAGCGCTAAAACTGATTAACAACCCCCTCTGCTACTTAACTGACTGGATCAATATCCCAGGAGTTTAATTGACTTGATGCTATACTGATATATATATATATATACACCTCCATGTAGCAAAACTTCATTGTGGGAGTTTCAGAAATGGAGCATTTCAATTCCTATGTATCCAACAGTGGAAATATCAAAGTGCATTTAACTTTCAAAGAAAATGGCTTCTGTTGTTATTGATACATTTATTGCAAGAATCTTGAAAAATATATCTTGTTACTGTTTGCAACAAGCTTATTATGAAAATAAAAAAGAACCACAATGTTATACATTCATCACGGAAAGAATCAGCAATTTCCTCAGATGCAGACATATCTAAAATGGCCAAATGCCAGGGTGAATAGTTGAAATGCTGGAAAGTAAACATAAACACATAATGCAATTTTGAATCTGTTGTTGCACAGCAATTACCATGAACACAGGCTTATTCCACAAATTAAACAGAACTGGTGGATTTCTTTATATCTCAATAAAAACCTGACAAGATTTCTAACCGCTCATCACTCTTTTCAAAACTAAAAACATAGTTTTAACTTTAGACAAAGTTTAAGGAGGTCTACATGCTTTGTATGTAAGAGACTAGAGAGTATATATATAGGTGTGTCTATTCAACATACTATATTTGTATGATCAGATTTGGTCAATGGTGTCAGCCAACATCCCCAGTCCTTTGCTTTTAGTTCCTGGCCAAGGGTAGTGAGGCAGATGCCCAGCAACCCGACATTCACTTTTGGCCCGCCACAACTTGACCCTCATCAAATACTGTAGTCAGTTTAATTTTGGTTATTATTCGCTCATTACCTATCTTTGGATATTCTTGCAAAGTTTGATTGGTAAATGTAGAGAGCCTATACTTACTGCACTGATGCCTGATAGTGCACTAGTTTTATCTGGAGTTAAGTGCTGCTACTTTTATATTATAGTTTATCCTACAGTTCTGCATTTTTACCCTATGGAATCTAAACAACTACTGTTCTGTTTTTACCAGCGTATGTTTTCTTCACTCTCAAATAAGTACAAAAGCCTCCCTCATATTATTATTTTCTCTTCTGGTTGAAGGTTATTATCCTAATGTTTTAGGCTTTTTTTCTCAACTGCTTCACCAAACAAATAAGCTTAGGTCAACCTCCTGGATGTCATCATCATGTAGCAGATGTTGGTCTCCCAGCTGAGCTCCTGTCAGCCCCATCCACTTGACACTCAAGAAAGTCCGTTCTGAAGCCCATAGGAAATCTGCAGAGTTTATTTCTTAAAAATCAAGAGGTCCAGTATACACCAGAAAGTTAATGTGCTACAAAGCCTTACACAATTTTCTCAATTGGTCAAAAGTTCTCAGGCTATTGTTATATGCTTTCTACTCTTCTGGTCGAATGTTTTTAGGGCTATTTTCTCTTAGGATCAAATGTTAGAGAATGCTACATTTACCCTATGAAAGACAATGTCAGTAATAGAAAATAACAAGCGAACCAATAGAGAAGGGATGTGTGCCACTTAGGCTATAAGGGAAGGTTGGTCCTTTGTCCACCGCTGGGAGTACCAACCTGGGTAAGCGCCAAACGTTAGTGTGGACAGGTGATAAGTCTCAAAAGCCACACATCAAGACAGTGAAGTTAATGGCAGTCTCAGCCTGGGCTCCTGCCAGGCCACGCCCCTAACATGGTTCAATCCACCCCTCTGAGCTTAATCATGTGGATCGATTAAGTTCTGAGGAGCAAACCGCATTGGGTGCATGGCCTGACGGAAGCTTAGGCTGAGACTGCCATTTACTTCACTATAGGGGGTCTGTCTTGATGTGTGGCTTTCAGCAAATATCACTCGTTAACAGAAAATAACATATTGCACATTTTAAAAATATTATGGGTTTTATTTGTGTCTTTCACTGTAAATATACCTACAGTTTTATTACCACATGCCAAGTTGCAAACCTGTGTCCAAGTGTTAAAATTTGCTTTGACTTTTGTCATTAAGGGGTTAAACTAAAGTGTTTAAAAATCTTCTGTTGTTTTATTACATAGTTCTTTTATTAAGAAAAAGTCTTTTTTTTAACTTATTATGTGATTTTTCTTCTATCATTGGGTATAACCAGAGGGCAGCATAGAAATTGGAGAAATCATTTGGGAATGAGACATAAAGGCAACATAATAATGAGCAATTATGAATGTGAAATTAATTATGTTTTCTTAGCTTGAAATGTGTAAAGAATTAATATCTATTTTACACACCAGAATGGATGCAGTACTTTATTGTGGCACCTGAAAACCTGCTAAGCAAATGCAAATAAGATGCGTTACGATGGACTTCTCCATTTGCAATACTGCTATCTAGCATTAGAAAGGAGTATGCAGATGATCACATCTTTTCTGTTCTTGATTTATGAACTCAAGGGCAAAAGGAAGAGAGGTATAACTGTTCAGCAGTCTGACGCTGAGTACACACTATAAGAAAATCAAAAGATAAATTCTGTATGAGGGACAATTAGTCAATTATCTGATTGTCAGCACAGTGCTTTCGACAGCCGATTCTGACTGTTCAGACCAAAAAAAAAAAACTAATGTGAAAGCTAGAAAATTTTTATTGTACGTGAACACAGTGTCCAACTTTCGCTCAATACTGTGTACAGTAACCGTATAGAAATAAATGAATGGAAAAAAATGTGCATTATCAGAAGCAAAAAATGACTCGGAAGAAGGTGGCAACAAACATAGAAATCATACACAAGAAAGACCATTTGCCTTTGTTGTTCGAGAATACGTTAATACCACTGTCAGTTACATCATGATGCACACCTTCGTGGAAAATTGGATGATCGTTCTTCCAATTTTCTCATAATGTGTACCCCACTTAAGAGGTGCTTAAAGCATATCAAAAACTTAGATGCAATAGTTGCATGAGTTTTCCTTTTTAACACTTTTTTCCTTTATTTTAACTTGGTAATCCTGCCATTAATACAGAATTTAGGAAGAAAGTGTGTGAGGACTACATAACACTGTGTTAGGACTACATAACAGCTCCCTCTCTTATTCACAACAGGGAGAGGCGCTTTGTAGCCCAGATAGCTGGAAAAATGCTAACGGATAACTGTCCAGAGGGGGAGTGCACAGGAAGCTTACAAGATTTCTGGCTGAATGAACAGCTCTTGTTGCAAATCTTGTATTTGTCAAATAGATATAAAAAGTCCAGGGCTTTTTTTCAGTGTGAATGCGGGGAAATGCAGTTCCCGCACCTCCAGCACTAAATGTATATAATGGCAAGGGGTTAGGGGTGTTCTGGAGGATCTATTGATGCTGGCTACTGGGGGATATATTGTTGATGAAGGGGATCTATTTTTGCAGGAAGGTCTATTGTTACTGCCAGGGAATATTTTTGAAGGGGTCTACTGTTGATGGTGGGGGATCTATTGTTGCTGGAGGTGGGTCTTATGTTGCTGGGGGGTCAATTGTTACTGGGAGAGACCTACTGTTTAGGGGGATCTATTGTTCCTGGCTGCTGGAGTGTTTATTGATGCTGGATGCAGGGAGATTCGTTGTTGCTGCCAGGGGTCTATTGTTGCTGGGGGAAGGGGGTATATTTAATTGCAGGTGATCCATGTGGTTGAGGGATCTATGGTCACTGGGGGGGGGGGGGCTATTGTTGCTGGCTGCAGGAGATCTATTTAACTGCTTCTCTTATTATCATTAAGAATTTCCATACAATTTACTTAGCACTACAAAATGATACTTGGTTCTGTATACTCTAAGGCCTCCTGCACACAGGATGTTTTAAAAATGCTACTTCTCTTGGCAGCAGCATTTTGGAAAAAAAAACACCTGACGCTTGTGAAAATTTTTTTTACAAGTGTTTAGGTGTGTTTACAGGCGTCAAGTGCTTGGGTGTTAAGTCATTTCATTGGCTAGAATAATAATTTTTTCTAGCCAGTGACATGAATTAATGCTCAAGCACTAAAGGTGCCTAGAGTTAACCTCCCTAGCGGTCTGATTATGTCCATATTTCTGTGCTCAAAGCAGTACATTTTTTTGCATGGAATATGTATTTTTTTTATTGTAGGCCTGTAATTTTTAGGAATAACTCACTGAAATCTGTCCGAACAAGAGACTAGTAAACATCCCGGGTATGTTAAAATTTGAAACACAAAATCATAAATTATAATTTATTAAATAATCATACAAAATAATAATATAATAATAAATGTAATTAAATAATATAATCAAACAAAAAACACTGAAATTTGAAATATAGCGCCAAGGTCGCACATCACTGAGCAAAGTTGCAAAATCGTTTTCAGTGTCTGATGACGAATTTCCCCACGAATCATTATCACTCGATTCTGCAAGTGGTTCTGATTTACTATCGCTGTTCTCTAGCTGCTCTAAAACCGCTTTTGACCTAAAGGGACACTTTTTGGACGCCATGTACGTTTCTCAGTTTCCAGGCAGAAAGAACAGTAAAAATGTAGGCAGGGCACAGGACAAAGCACTAGGGACAAAATGTATGTGAAATGGTTTGATACAGTAATGTTTTACTATGTGATTTTAGTGATTTTAGTGAATGTCACTTTTACAACTTTCAAATTACCCGCCAGTTCTGTCCCCGTACGTCCCGACGTCGCAGGTAACAGAACCCAGAAGATAGATGCTGGCATCCACCAGAGGACATTGCAGGGGACACTGCAGGAGGGACATCGCGGGAGCGCAAGACAAGGTAACTGATGAAGAGATCCCAGAGCAGCGCTGCAGGGTATTCCTGAGTGTAGCTCGGGGTTACCGCTTGTGGTGCTGAAACTTTACCCCGAGCTACACTCGAGAATACCACCAGGGGTGTTAACATGCGTTTAGGTGCATTTAGTTGCGTGTGCACGCGTCAAGTGTTTTTTCTGCCAAAGCACTACTGCTCGTGGACGCACTGGCAGTGGAGTTTTTTTACAGCTCCTAAAAGCCCTTGCCACTAAAAGCTTCTAAGAGTCTATGGGTGCATGGACACATAGAATAACATAGAGGGGCATTTGGAAGCTGTATAAAAAAATGCCTGATGCCCCTAAAAGTGGTTGCAAAAATGCCCTGTGTGCATGAGACCTAAAAGGGTAGCCCTGGGAGGTGGGCAGAAGGTGGAACCAAGGAATTTTGCTCGGAGATGGGTACAAGGCACAGATAATGGCTGACTCGGAAAGGGCGAGTTTCAGCACCTATTCTCTGAGAAAAAAAGTCCTGAAAAAATCTTTGAAAAATTTAATGTATAATAATGTTTTTAAAAGTATATTTAACAGACTAAAAGGGAGCAAACTAGAAAAATTATTATTAGCGTTTATATGCACTTTAAAGGACAACTCCATATAAATACAAAGACCAACCATGAATACATAACAAGGTAAGCTGTTTATCTCTGTCAGCTTTTACTGTGTGTGTTTGGATGGACTATCTGTGATCAGCATATCAGAAACCTTCTGCCTGAAACTCTGGCACAACAGCGCATAAAGAGACTGGGATTGCTTTACAAAAGGCAAATAGGATTTGCAAGGGAAAGGTGAAGACCTGCTGACTTCCATCATCCAATTGTGTGGAAAAAATACTTCATGTGATTGAATATTCTTTGCAAAGTGAATTTTCTCCAAATTCACTAAGCTTGGGGAAAACTTGTTTGCAAAATGAAAAATCCCTTGCAAAGTGAACAGCCTATTTGCCTTCACTAAATCAATGCAAGATAGTTCTCATTGCAGCTACACTTCATTAAAGTGCTATAGATATTATGGAAGTGCTTTTTTTAATTCTTTTTTTATTTCTCCAGTATATGGTACAGGATGTAATTCAAACCCCACTCGCAGTTTGGTCAATCCAGCACAATACGTCACAGAAACATTTAAGGCTAATTTATGAGTAACAAGTACCATAAAGGATAAAATCATCCTCCATGTCCTGACTGATTATAAAAGATAGAGGAAGATGCTCCAGGGATTGTTTTATGGCAGGGTTTTTGTGTGTTTGGAATATAAGTTGTGGAAGCTCAAGCCCCTTGTTGATATTTCAAATAAATTATAGGCACGGTCACTGTAGGATTTGCAGTTCCATGCCAAGTTGAGAGTTTTAGGATACATACTGTACCTATAGAGTAGGGGTGTCAAACGGCCAGCCCCCCAGTGGTTGCAAAACTACAAGTTCCATCATGCATCTGCCTTGGGAGTCATGCTTGTAACTGTCAGTCTTGCAATGCCTCATGGGACTTTAGTGTGGCAAAAGCTGGAGGGCCACCAGTTTGACACCCGTGCTATAGAGCAAAGCTGGCCATAGATGGATTGAAGTTTGGCCAGTTCTGCAGGGATCAGCCTAATTTTGATCCATGTGTGGCCACTACCACTCAACAGAAGTTGATCTAACAATTGATTTCTGTTGAATCAGCTCCCTGCTGTCAAAATACAATGTCTCAGTGGGTAGGATTGCTCTATCCACTTCAAGTGTGTGGATGGAGGAATTGGTTCCATTTGAGCCATTTACAGCAGGGGTCTCCAAACTTTCTAAACAAAGGGCCAGATGATTATCCTTCAGACCTTAAAGGGGCCGGACTGTGGCCAGTAGGAGTAGAAAATGTTCTCGCATCAGTAATAAAGCCCCATCATTGGTGTCAGTGAAAGGAATATGTGTCCCACCATTGGTGTCGGTAAGGGAAATAGTGCCCCGTCAGTGGAGTCAGTGAGAGGAATAGTGCTCCATCATTGGTGTCAATGAGAGGAATAGTACCCCATCATTGGCTTCAGTGAGAGGAATAGCACCCCATCAATGGTGTAAGTGAGAGTAATAATACTCCATCATTGGTATCAGCAAGAGGAATAGTGCCCCTTCATTGGTGTCCATGAGAAGAATAGTGCCCCATCAATGGAGTCAATAAGGGTAATAGTGCCCCATCATTGGTGTCAGTGGGAGGAATAGTGCCACATCGTTGGTGTCAATGGGAGGAATAGTACCCCATTATTAGTGTCAGTGGGAGGAATAGTGCCCCATCATTGGTGTCAATGAGAGAGGAATAGTGTTCCATTACTGGTGTCATTGGGAGGAATATTGCCCCATCATTGGTGTCAGTGGGAGGAATAGTGCCCCACTGTAGGTCTCAGTGGCATAAATGATGCCCCATTGTTAATGTCAGTGGGAAGAATAGTGCTTCAAGGGCCATTTAAAGGGAAGCAAAGGGCTGCATCTGACTGTAGTTTGGAGACCACTAATCTATGGCCAGCTTAAGACTAGCGGCATTAATAAAATGCCAAACTATGTACACTTACTGAACTGCGCCAAAAACAGTTCTTGGTTAGTGACCCCCCCATATTGTGTTCCATGGAAATAATCTATAAATTCTTCTGCAAAACAAGCAGATCACATAACATGAAACTTAGTTTTTTTTAAAGTAATCCTTCTTTTTCAAGCAAAGGTTTTCATATACAGAAACAGAAAAAAGAACAATAACATACATAGATGTTTGGGTAACAGTGTTATCATGTGTCCTGGCTAATGCTGAGTTTAACATCAAGGGGAAAGACTCCACAAAAATAAATACCCAGGTGGGATGAGTGGGGTAGCCATGGGGCATGAGGCAACTTATGGCCAGCCGAAAACTTCTTCAGAGGAACCCAGAATTTATCCTTAACATGATGGTGCCAGCCTATTATCCTCTGTAGTGCCGTGGCCTTATAATAGTGGCGAAGGGCTGGGATACTCAGACCACCCACTAGTTTGGGCGCTTCAAAATGTGAAATGCCAGATGAGGGCGGAGCTTATTCCAAATACTTAGAAATGTATTTACTAAAGTTGGTTCACTCAGAATCTGGTGCACCTGTGCATAGAAACCAATCAGCTTCTAACCTCAGCTTGTTCAATTAAAGTGTTACTAAACCCACAACAGTAACATCAGTCTGTATATGCAGTAAAGCAAGCTTGCTATTTTCACTGTGGAGCCTAAAGGGATAATCCTCTGCATTGTGTAAAAAGGCTGTTTGATCCTTTCTTCTCTGCCCCTCCTCTTGTTGAAGTGACCACCTGATACAGACTGAAACCCTAGTCACATGCACATGCTCAGTTTGGTGTGTATTGCCAGAGTGTTTTTGTTTTCTTGGCAGACTGCAAGTGATCAGCACAGGGCCAATCAGTCCTATACAGACAGAGGGTCAGGGGTTTCACATCCTCCTAGAGCAGAAAGAAAACTCCTCCTACATGCTTTAGCCACTGCTCCACTGAAGTCACAAGACAGCTCTAACTACTGATGAGAAAAGGTATTTAGCTGTTTATATTTAATAAAATAACTGTATTTCTATGTTCTGTGTACTGTGGGAGACCAGATATAGTGAATGCAGGGGCCTGGGTTTAGTATCACTTTAAGCTTTAGCAATAAAACCTGGAAGCTGATTGGTTTCTATGCACTTCTGAGTGGTTCTGAGTGTACCAACTTTAATAAATAAACCCATTAATGACCCAACACCTTGGCTACTGCAATTTTTCAAGTGTATTTGTAGTAATCTTTTTCTTTTTTTATATCATGAAATATTGATGTTTCCAGAGACTATAACTAGGCCATTCTCTAGAAAGAAAGAAAAAAAAAATCCTCTGCAAGTGATGCCATTTTTTTTTCCAGTAGGAAATTAAAGTTTCATTTTATACATTCCGAGCTGCCAAATTCCTTGCTGAACATGTGAGCGCCACGTTCCTCCTGTTTTCATGCAGCAAGCAGCTGCACCAAGCATTTCTCCCTAATAAATATTGCAAGCTGTTCATGTGTCTGAGAACACATCATGCAGGCAAAAAAAGAACAACTGCAGCTTACACCAATGGGTTTGTCACCCCTACAGGGATATACGGTGCACGCTGCTGCAATACAGATATATGACGTGAGCTTGTAAACTGGAATCAACACATTCTAATGGATTTAGGGAAACACAAATTTAGATATTCTCTTACTACACTAAATCAAATATCCACATTTGAAAAATATTCCAGCGTAAAATAAAAAAAAAAAAGCTGAATGTAAGCTGTTTTTATGATAGAAAATTTTCCCAGCAATGAAATCACTCCAAACACTGCAGTCTGGTAATGCAGTTGATATAGTGAATGAGACAGAGCATAGAGTTCTACCAGTATTCAGGAACATCTTCACAACTAATTAAAGATTATCTATCTATACAAATACAGCATTCACTAAATCCTGCAGTGGCACAAGAGTTATAACTTAGAGCCAGCAGGTAGTGCGTTCACAGCGGATTGGAGTGGTGATTTCTTTAAGGTGTTGTCAAATCACTAGATTACTAATAAAGGGGAGTTGGGCATACTGAGGCAGTATAAATATACCTAGATAAAGAAAAAACTGATCAAGAAAAGCTGTGCCCCTGTATGCAGCTCATGCTTTTTCAATTTTGACCAGAGTATATATAAAGTGTATGTATAACCATTTTTTAGAAGAATGAAAACCCCTGTTGTCTGTATTCCATTGGGCAGATTTCCCTTCCCTTCCTGCCCTGGGGACACAACCAGACCTGAGAGGAAATCTCTTCAAAATGAGAGGAAAAGTGGTCAGTTCATTCACAGACCACTTTTGGAAGGTCACACAAACACTAACATCATAAGCCATGCCTATGTCACACATATTAGCTACAAGGCCACTCTCTCTTTTTATTGAATTGTAGGAATTATCATGCCTTTAAAAGACAGATAATGTAATTTTGGAATAATTGTTGGTCAAAAATGAGATATACTGTTTTACACAATTGTGAAATGTGAAAATAGCTTAAAGCAAAGGTCTAGTATAAAAAGGTAAGCCCTGGTTCACTTTGCTGCAACTTCAGGTGCGAAGTGCGATTTACAAATCGCACCTGAAGTTGCATCTGATGTATTTCTATGGCACTATCTTAATAGGTGTGATTTCAAGTAGTGTGATTTGAAAAATAGTTTTTGAATTACTTTTTCACCACTTCAGTGCAATTTAACTCTCATAGACTGTAGGGAAAATGGCACTGACATCACTCTTGTGTCTATATCAGCACTACTTTGAAGTCGCCCTTTAAATGGGACCAAATTGCACCACTTTGAGATCGCATTCAGTTAGCCAGGGCTAAATGCTGCATTAATAAACGTCTTCAATCTAGAGCTGCCCTCTGCATTACTTCTTTTCTGACATTTTATATCCTCAGCTTTCCAGGTTGAATGATAGTCAACATCATTCAACCCTCTGCGTCCAAGCTGTCCAAGCTGCCCAAGCTGCCATGACCCCGTCCCAAGCAGTGAAGAAGCAGCAGTCCAGTTAACACAACTAACTTTGCTTCCCCTATCAATAAGTTAATTTATTGGCACCTGCACTGATTGGCTTGTAAAGCTGCTTCTTCCTCTCCTGCTCTGAGCTCTGCTCTACATAGGCTGATACCAAGCCAAGCTTAAGTACACTGTTTGCATTTAAAAATACATTTAATAATAATATGTTCATGAATGCAAAACTGTATTTTTATCTTTTTATTTGCCCAGAGTTCTGCTTTAACATCAACATAAAGCCATGAATTGTCCTAAATAAACTTTATCATTTATACTAAAATAAAAAACAGAATTAAAAAATATGTATAGACTCCCATTTTAAAAAAATGTCCCGATTCTACATATTTATAGGGATGTTCTAGCTGTCTGGTGATTTATAGTAGAAGTACAGAACCCTAGACAGAAGATCTCATTACACTGTGTCTACCAAGAGTAGCTTAGATTATAGCTGCAGTCAGGAGAAAATTAATCAGCTTTAGCCAAAGGACTTTCCCCAAAGATCCCAGTTGTACAATAAAGCCAGCAAGCATTCTTACCAGCAATATGCTGTCACATGTGTTCACTCAGAGGAACGTTTTGCGGTTTGCCGGCAGAGTTCCCTTGCTTCACGCATCATGCGTGTCATTACACTGCAAAGTGCTGTCTATACAGCTGATAATACTTAAAACCTTTAGTGCCATAGGGACATGGAGTTCAATTTAAACAGTTAATCTAACAGAATGCTTCCTTAGAAGGTGATGACATACGAGATGGTTGCACTGCAAACGTAGGGGGAAATGTAGCTACTAGTGAGACCATGTTCCTCTGACTTTAAATGTTTAGACTGAAACCATGCCACCACCATCAAGGAATTACAGCTGAAAAAAGTAAAAGCTAATGTTTGAGTACACAAACCCGTTAACACAGCCATCGATTTAAAGCCCAGCTGTCTTCCCCCATCCTTTCCCTAAAGGCCTCCACCACTTTGAAGCACCCTTGCACACTTAAAAGAGAAATATGGAAAACAGAGAAGTATGGATAGTTTTCAGAAAAAAAAAAATATACTCCCTGAGGTGGATGCAGCATCACCTAGGCTCTGCACAGAGAACTGAGTAATCAAAGACCACAATTGGTCAGTTCTCCCCCGCTGCTCTGAGCAGAGAGCTGTGACTGTCAGTCACCAACTCCATGCTCTGCTCTAGGAGCGTTGGGCTGTGGAGGGGCTGGCTCAGCCCCCCAGCAGATTGTTCAGTGTGAGCCAGGTGCTGGTCCAGGGTTCTGTGTGGGTCCCAACCACATGTTAGGGATCTTTTCAGAGCCTGGACTGGCTCTGTGATGTCAGTCAATAGCTGTTGGCTGAAACTGGATCACTAGAGTGCAGAATGAACTGCACTCCTCTAAGCCACAGGAGAAGAATAGCCAAAAGGAGTTTTGGCAATACTCCCCCTTTAAAAAAAAACCCAACAAAATTAATTTTTTTCACAGTGTCTTTGGCTAGCTCCAATGGCATCACAAGTCATCTTTGTTCTCTTTTGTTTACCAAGCAGGGGAGTGGTTAAAATTTTGAAGCATCCTTCCTGTGAGTCCAGAATGGAGGGTAAAGCCTTGATGCACTGGGCTCACAGAAAGTGGATTGAAATATGATGGGCATCACTCAACCTGAAAGAGATGTGGCACTGCATTGCTGTATGTGTAAATCTGTGGGGGACAGCACCAGAGATCAAGGCAAGTAAAGCAGCTAGAACTGCCTTTTTATTTTCAGCCACTGCTGGATGAATCTTTTTATAGATTAACTACCCAAACTATATTTAAAGTAACCCTTTACATTTTTTTATTTTAAGCTTACAGAAATCATTGTTCAATATGAACTATTCAGTTATTAAAAACTTACCACTTCATAATTTGTGAACCAACTGCTCCTGATTGAACTCAACATGCACTTATTTGTCCAGTGTGTGCTGCAATATGGCCTCATACAGCACAGAGGAGGTGAAGACAGACTGTTGATCATAGCCTGCACTTCAAAGACACCTTTGCCCTTCCTATGGCAGACATGTGATACTGCTGGCTGTATGGCTATGTAAATGCTATGTAAACCTTAAAAATTAACTTCTCCTATTTGCTCCTTTTTGGTCTGTTAAATATATAATATTGAAAAAGTTTGTCTATATGTGTTTGATAAAATGAAAAAATATCTGCTGATCTTGTCAAAACTTTTCTCAGCTGATAACTTCCTGTGCTACATTGTTATTAGCTACATTGTTTTGAGGACTACAGGACCGAGACTGTCTACGTTGGGCAGCCCACAAATTAGTCATTTTATTTGTTCAACCAGCAGGTTGAACAAAAAAAAACTGACTCGATTTCCCCATTCACACACTCAATGTAGATGGGGGAATCCTCCCTTGTGAGTTATTGTATTTTGACAGTGGGGAGAATTCCCCCACCATTAGAATACATTGTTTAGTGTTGTAGGCTATAGCCTACAGCCCTGATCGAGAGGGAAAAATTCAACAGAATGGTTGTACAGAAGTCGATCGGTAGAAATCTGGGAAATGTTTGACTATTGTTTACACCCTCTACAAAAGTAAGATCACATTGGAGGATGAAGAAGTCTATTTTCCAATGTTTGAACCACATACAATACTGCAGTTGAACAAATCAAACTTAAAAAATAAGTTCCAAATTTTATGAATATGGATTCATCACGCATTTTTTTGAATATTAAAGCGGAGTTTCAGTCGCACTGTGAAAAAATAACAGTCAGTAGCTACAAAAACTGTAGCTGCTGACTTTTTAAAAACAGCCACTTACCTGTCCCATGATCTCGCGGTGTCCTCCCTGCAGCCCGTTTCACCAGCTGTCTGGTGTTCCAGGCGCCGACATCTTCAGTGTGGGCACCCGACTGTGAAAGCTTGCGGCTTCACAACTGGATGCCCACTGCACATGCGCGAGTAGCACTGCACTTCCTGAATTCTTTATTATTCACCCACACTCCCCCCAGCAACAATCGACCACTACGCAAAAATAGATCCCCTACAGCAACAATAGATCCCCCAGCAGCCAGCATCAATACACCCTCCAGCACACCACTCTTGCATCTCTAGACATGTGGGCCCACCTCCGACAATGCTTGGTGAATGTACCCCCCCTCCCCCCGATGTCTCAGCCCAATGGGCGGGATCTACTATCACACACCACATGGTCCACAGCCCATTTAAGAGAGGACACAGGTTGTGTAGACATTGGCTCAGAGGAAGAAGTGCAACCTCAAAAGGCGTCAG
Organism: Staurois parvus; assembly: GCF_062004578.1. Taxonomy (NCBI): domain Eukaryota; kingdom Metazoa; phylum Chordata; class Amphibia; order Anura; family Ranidae; genus Staurois; species Staurois parvus. Next base: position 1,812,477 of record NW_028318161.1, on the reverse strand, counting down.
CCATCAGCTATCCAGAGGTCTACAGTCCCCCACCAAACTACCTTCAGGGGTTTAGGACCACACTGCATCTCTTGTGACATACTTCTCATTTGATTTTATTTCTCTTGTGAGTATTTTACTTTTTATCAATAAATCTCATTTTAAAGGTAATGGACTAGGCCTGTGCATCCTCTTTTTGTCTCTTCATATAAAGTTCTCTTTAGATTTCCCTAGTCCGTTGAGGGCAGCAAGGCTTACATTCCTTTCATACACATTTGGGGATATTGACATTGTGGAGTCCATTGTCCAGCGCAGGAGCTCAGGCATTCGGTTGCTTTTTTCTTCCTACCTGCACTTCCTGAATGCCCCATAATCTTCTGGGACCTGTCACATGTCCCAAAAGACTGCGGGGAGGAATGGGGGGAAGGACAAACAGCTGGGTCATTCATTCACAGTTTCCTGTGAATTAATGAACTATAAGTACCGTCAGCCATTGAGGCAGATGGCTTGTAGTTCTGTATTAACTGTGGGGTTGCTGATGAGCGCCCTTGTAGTTCATTCACAAGTCCTGCAGCTTTCAAATAGACAGCCTGTATAGAGGTACAGGTTGAAAGCTGCAGGGCTTGTCTGCAGGAGTCTGGCCATTGCACCCCTGATCCACTGATCAGGGGTGTAATGCTTTTCAGGCTCCTGCAGGGAAAATAATAAATGCACATTTTTTTCTGCAAAGCTTGACAGTTTCTGAGGTCTGCAAGACTGAGACTATGGGGTAGTGCAGGTTTGCATCCATATCCTTAAAGGAGACCTCCAGGCACAGCGCCACCTTGATGTTATCCATCCACCCTGGGCTGTTCTCTCCAGTACCACACTTAAGAGGGATTCCGGGCAGATCTTCATTGATTTTTATACTGCACATTATCTATGCGTATCTGGTGAGTGTGCATTTTAACTATTTGTTTGCCGCTCACATGGACTGTTGAATAACATCATATCAGGATTAACAGTGTCACCTTGGGTCGCAATTTTTAATTAATATATACAATATATACATATATTTCTTAATATATATTTTCTTTCCTGTTGGACTTTTCACAGAACTATCTGCATTTCATTGAATATTATTTATATTGTTAGCGCTGCACAATTTTTACGCATAACTAATTTATAGTGTAATGATGTGTACTGGTGTGGGGGGAGGAAGCAGAGATATGTACTGTGGGGTTGAAGGAGGGAGAGAGGTGCACTGGAAAGAGGGAAGGAGAGAGAGATGTGTCCTAGAGAGGAGGGAGAAATGTCCTGGGGTGGGGATGTATCCTGGGTGGGGTAGAGATGTGCACTGGGGCGGGAAGATGTATACTGAGGGGAGGGAGTGATTTGACCATGTAATGCATGCTGGTCAGTACACTATGCACCCCTGCACTTTGTGTACTATGTACTCCTGACCCCTGCACCTTGTGTGTAAACTACTTCTGCCAGAGAGACCTTTATGTTTACATGTTTATGTTTATTAATTAAAAAAAAATTAGAATGACTTTAAAGTGGCTGTAAACTCTTACATACAGTATACTGAGTGAAGTGAGTAGGCTCAGGCGATACAAGGAGATTAAACAAGTCCTCTTACTTAAGTTGTACCTGTTTATCTGAAACCATCTCCTCTCTACATCTGTTCGAAATCCAGAATTTATAAAGATTGTCACCCACATATTTTTGGTTTTTAGTTTATAGCTATAGCATAAAGTTTTATTAATTTTGGATCTCTCTCTCTCTCTCTCTCTCTCTCTCTCTCTCTCTCTCTATATATATATATATATATATATATATATACACACAAGAACTTTCACCCTGGTGTGATGACTGTTTTTACTACTGTATAGTAAATCCACTAGGCCAAGTAAGTTTAATGCAGAACTCTAGGCAAAAACTTCTTTACATGTCCTTGCTGCTGATTTCCTACCTTCACTAAATATGTTGTCCATCTTCTGGTTCACCTAGTACTTGCTCTGAAATAGTCTATGCATTTTCAAATCAAACAGTTAATTCTCTTTGGTTTCCTTTTTGTAAGACCAGTGGCTGCTATACATCCTATTCCCCCAGCCACTGGTCTTGGCACATCACTTTTGTAGTTCTTTTTCCAGGAAGCAATGATATAATTCAGCCCCACTTACAGTGGTGGGCAGACTGAGACACATTCAACATGTACAGCCTAGTGTACCCGTCCACATTCACTACAATTCCCTGTGGTTGATGGGAACTGAAGTTTCCTTTTATTCCAGACAGAGAGGAGAGGATATGATGTTATCCCTGCTGTTACACCTCCTTCTTGGCAGAGCAGATGCTGTTATCTTTTGAATTACAGAGATGAGGTCATAAAAACTCAATTAGACTTTTCTCCTAAACGTTAAGAATTTTCAAAATTGTATTAACTGTTTAGTGTTTTGTGTAGGGGGTGTATTAATGGGTGATTTTCTTGCCCATCCCGGAATTCTTCTTTAAATAATGGGGCAAAGCTATTAAGGGTTGAGATAATGACTATTGCAAAGAATCAACAGTAAATAGGAAGAAGGGTTGGCCGCACACTGGAGGAATGATGAAAAATGTGCAAATAATTTATTGATCCATAGGACACAAAAAGCACCAGGGCATATTAATGGCTGTTAACATGTTTTACACGATCACATGCTTAGTCATAATGAAAGAATCAACAGTTTAGTAAGATCACTTTACAGAATAGGTGAACCTTTAAATCAACATTCTGCCCCTGCAGCATTTTTTTTTAAATAATTAAAATGTCTACAAGATGGATTTCAAACTGCTCAGCCATGCTGAAATAGTATTTTAGGCCCCTGGCACTCCCTGTGCTAATTTTGCAAGTGTAATGGGATAAACCACAGAGACTGATGGCTAACACCAAAGAAAACAATGGTCATTACAGATGCACATGCTAGAGACATGAACAGCTATCATACTCTAAGGTAGTGGTCCCCAAGCTGCTGCCATGGGCCAGATGTGACCCTTGGGGCACTATTCCTCCCTTTGACATCAGTAATGAGGCACTATTCCCCCCCATGGAACCAATGATGGGGCACTATTCCTCTCATGGAACCAATGATGGGGCACTAGTCCTCTCATGGAACCAATGATGGGGCACTATTCATTCCACTGACATCAATGATAAACTAGAACACTACTTCTCCCACTGACAGCAAAGATAGGGCATTATTTCTCTCACTGACAGAAATGATGGGGCACCATTGCTCCTGCTGACACCACCGACAGAGAACTACTTCAACTGACAACAACTGTGGGGCACTATTCCTTCCACTGACACCAACAATAGGGCATTATTCTCCTTCCTCTAACCATGGGCACTTGGCTATTTTTTTTTCTACTAGGCCATTTTTTACTCCCACTGCTCACCGACCATGGAGTATTTTTTACCACTGGATAATTTTCTATTCTTCCTGGCCACAATCTGCCCCCCTCAAGGTCTGAAGGGCAGTGAACTGGTCCCTTTCTTTAGAAAGTTTAAGGACCCCTGCTCTTTTTTATCTCTTGGCACATGTGATGGATTGCAAAGGAGCACTGACAAACCAAAGACCTGGAACATTGTTCTACCCTGGACAGACCAAGCAGAGCACAGGGATGAGCGCAACAATGTGCTGCTGCCTTTTTTACTGCCTGATTAGAAGGCTGAGGCAATTTTTCTTACAGTGACTCATGAGATGGTAATGTGCCATTATGGTTTTAGGTGGGTGAAGGATAATGTTGAACTCTGCACATGGAGGACACTTGTGTGTAAATTTGGATCCTAAGATTGTGGGATACACACATAGTCTTGCTTTAAAAAATATTACTAAAACAATGCCTCACATCTAGGGAACAATGGCACAATTAATTAAACATTGCTACTGTGCAGTATGTAGATTTAACTTAGGTGTTACAATAGGTTTGCTCCAGCAGTTGCTTTAATCAGAGGTCATACCTTTCTGCTTGCTCACTTTACGCACAGTCATTGCCGCTTGCCTCTTCTGGTATTCTGAGATTTCAAAACCTGAAAAAGAGACAGCTAATATCACTAATAGCATATTTTCAAAACCACAGAAGACCCCCTACTAACTTTCACAGAAATGCAAATGAAATGTTGAAGAAATAATAACTTCATTTTCAAAACCCCAATGTTTATAACAAGCTAGTGCAACTAATCATGAGACTCTTCAAATGAATTGCACAACAGATCTTGAGAATACCATATATGATAAATGAGATATTCTGTAGGCTACTGGGAACAAGCTTTCACCCACTCCAGAACTGGCTGCAACATTTTAGCTTTCACTGGAAGTTAAATAGTAATGCTAAATGGTAACATTAAATGTTTACAATATGGAAGATTTCAGAGAAACAGAATCACAGGGGGTCCTGCATACTTTTCATGTCCACCTTTAGCTATTACTAGGGAGCAGGACTTCAGCAGAACGTAGCAGTCAAACATAGATCCTTGTAAGGGCAATTCAGGCTAAACACATTCCAGTTGAATCAAAACAAAAAGGTATGTAAACCTGACCATACACTAGTAGAATCTCCTTCAAACTTGTTTATTCTAAAAACTTTTTTTCAATTTTTTAATGGTCACTGGGGTCAAATCAAAATTCGTTTTTGATCGTAGTGATGGGAAAATTCAAAGAAGCAGGAAGAAATTTTTTTTTCGCATGAACAAACTAATAGTTAATGTGATTTTTGTTCAGCAAATAACATTCATTTCAAAACTGAATGGTAAAAAGCAAACAAAATTATGAAGTACTTTCAAATGCCATTCATTATATATTTTACAAAAAATGGGGCAGACTTGATGGATCACTTGTTTTTTTTTCTGCCAACACTCTTCTATGTTTGCACAACATAGACATGTCTGGCAGGGCAGAAAACCTGAATACGTTCTGCTGTAGTTAAAGTGGTTGTAAACCTCAGACTTGAAATATGAACAAAGCATGTCCCTCTATAGTATGTACTTGTCTTAGTAATTTCTGTCTACTGCCTAATTCCTCTGCTATTTGCATCAATCACTTCAGACAAGTTTTCCTGACATCAAGAGGAAAATGGTGACAGGGGAGGGACCCACAGCAGATTGACAGCTTAAGCTCTGTTCCTGTGAGCTTTGTAGAGGGGGTGTGTCTCTTCCCTCCAATAAACTCTCAGAGCTCTCCTCACTGAGCACTGCAGAATGTAAGTTCAGGTCTCTGTCTCCTTTGTTCTAAACTCTCAGACAAGCTTTATATTCAGCACTTTGAACAGCTGTAGAGAAGAGAGTACTTCAGATAAACATGTACAGCTTATGTAGGATGATTTGTTTCATCTTTGTCTATTACCTGAGGACAGTCACTTCACTGGGTATATGTAAGGGTTTACAACCACTTTAAGTAACACTTACAAATCTTGTTCCTCCCCCAGCCTGTGATTACAAAATACTTGCTTACGTTTAAACAAACTTAATTCAAGTTGTATTAATGATAGAGTGCTTCATTAATTTGGGTATTTTATATATGCCTAGAGTTCAGCTTTAAAATAATTTATGGATATCCTGATATTTTTCCTGTTACAAAAACACTGAAAACATTCAATCTTCATATGTACAAGCTCTGAACGTGTATACTGCATGGTAAAAAAAAAACATTCTTAACATATATTTTATTTGATCCCTTAGCTGTGCAAATTAAGTGTGATGCCTAAAAACATTACTTGTGTTATGACACTAGAGTGAACAATCTGGACCTCTCCCTACAATATGAAAATCTTGGTGTTACAAAGTCCCAAACTCCTGGAGTGCTGATGATGTAACATGTGAGATCGGCAAAGTCTTTTCCAGCTCTAGACAGGTCCAGTTTATTTAAAGCCCTATGAGACCTCAAAATCTGTGCAAGAGGAAAGAAATAGGATGTACTCTCTTTATGCAGTGTGCAGAAAAAAAAAACACTATATAGATATGGCTGCTCCCACTGCAGAGGAAAATGTAGGAAATATCTGGACCAGATTATGTCAGTGGCAATTATTGTAAGTACATTAAAATGAAGGTGGGTTATAGTTACAGGTAGTGTTTTTTTAATTAAATCACAATGCAAAGTCTATTTACACTTTAAGAAATTACATGCCAAACGATGCTATCAGCCTCAAACATAGTGCATTTGTAAAAACATAGCTTTCATTCCCAAATGTTTAGAACCAGTAATCAAATTTATAATCTCTAAATTAGTATTGACCATCAAAGAAGTCCGTCTTTGTTAGAATTACAATTTTATTTCAGTAGAAGTGGGTAAAAGAGAGAAATTGTCATTATCCTACTAAGTAACTCTACCATACACTTCCAGTGCCAGATAGGGCCCAACGACCCTTGTGTAAGATGCACAGAGGTAAGTACAGGATGAGCTGCAGAAATATTAGGACATCAGGTACATGGAGCTGGAAATAAAAGGAAAACTCAGAATATGGAAACTGCTTATTGCTCCCAAATGCACTGTCTTAGCTGTAGCTCATCCTTTGGCTTTATGGCTTTTTAAGTCAATGGCCTAGAACAAATATGAAAATTAGGAGTTCTGACTTCACTTGCTGCAAATTTGTTCTGGGCCAGTAACTCCAAAAGTTTTAAAATCAGAGGGTCATTATGACAGCCAAGTAAGCAATGACTGCAAACCAGTTTGGGAAGGTAAGTAAAATCACTACTTTTACTTGATTCTCCTATACTCATAATAGTATAGTGAAGTTTTAAATTTTGTATACTATATTTATACATTTTTAATTTCATAAAAAAGTGTAGTTTCACTCTAATGTTTATTTTCTCATCTTATTTGTGTGCCCAAATATGACTGTGCCCTTACCAATCTTCTCATCTTCCTGCACCATCTTCCTCTCTTCCCTGAAGGCACGCAGCCACCTCAACTTCTCTTCTAGCTTCTTGGCGAAGTATAGGTGCATCTCTTCTGTCTCCTTGTTATGCAGCTTAAAGGCATTCTTCACACTGACATTAAAGTCCTCATCCCGCCCATCATCCACCTCTATAACTTCATATTTGTCCATATCCAGGCGACCTTTATAATAAAGGATGTCTCTCCGAATCAGATCCTGTTGGGAGAACAATACATGGATTACATGAAATAGATGAATTATTACAGATTAGCCAAACTATCTAAGACTGGAAAAACACAAACCCAAATAGGAACTTACCACCACAATAATAGTTATTACTACAGAAACACTAAAACAGTAGTATCTATTTTTTTTATTAAACTTTATATTATGACTTGAAAACATACATTTGACTAAAAGTGCAAGACTACCCGTCTCTCCTTTCCCTTGTTCTTCTCTTTCCATACCCCACAAAATAGATACAGAATTACAGAACAGGTCATTGTTGGTCAGAATAAAATGGAATCCTGTGCATGAGTGTGTGTTGGGTGGGGAATTGGGAGGGTTGTCACTCTTTAACTTTTACTTTTTTACATTTTAGCAGTCATATACTGTATACTTGTACTGTGTAGGTATTGATTAATGAGGAAGATTTGGAGTTTAAATTATACCCTTTATTGGCTAATTTAATTTAAGGCATTATCAAACCCAAAAGTAAACATTTATTATATTGCAGGTTACCAATTTTTAGATTTATTGGCTGTATTCTGTTTTTAGGCTTTGTTTCTTTCTCCTATATTCATCTGGTGATCCAGCCAGTAAGTCTCTTGTTTTTCAATAGAAAAGCCTTTTGCAATTTTAGGGGTGAGACAAACCATTTAACACTGGCAGGGGTGCTTACAATGATCATCTTTTATTGATCATCTTTTATTTTTCTATGTAAAACCTTTATACCAAAAGGAAAAACTGTTTGCTGTAACTGATTATAAGGTATTAGCTGGGGTTCATCTTCAGATTGTTAATGCATTTAAATCTGCTAGTACATCTAACACTCCCCCTCCCCTTGGATTGACAATGCTGCTGTCCAAATCTGTCCAGTGTGCTCATTTATCCAGAATAGTGTCTGTATAATATAGGAAGTGCATTACTGACCACATTAACACAGGCAAAAAAAAAGCAAACTAATACATCCACTACATCCAATCATATATTAGTTTATATTTATATTTTCCGTTTGGGGTTTATTACTGCTTTAAGTTATTAAAGATGCAAAGTTTCCCAACCATTTCAGTTTCTTCCTCAGGCATTATAGTTCTAAAAATCATTCTGAAAACTATTTATGCAAAGAGCAACAAAGGGAACTAAGTAAAAAAATTTCCAGCCATTGGATCCTCCAGATTTCATCTCATGTCAAGTCAAAGAAAAATAAAGCAGAGAACTAGCAAACACTGAACAAACTGGTTATGCAATCTCGACAAAATCGCCTTTAGATTTACCAAATTTTTATATATATATATATATATATATATATATATATATATATATATATATATGAAAATTGTACAATTATATTGCAATTTACTTTATATCATCAGGTAATGGTGTGAAATTACTTTTTAAATAAGACCACGTTGTAAGAAGATCTATGTTAAAAAAGAGTAACATACCAAGCCATCACCCACTGTTTTGCAACTTATCTAAGAGTGATATTATATACAGTACAGGTATGTTACTTGGATTTGCTGCATCAAGACCTTATTTTGCAGTGTTTCAGCTGATGAAACAAGTACAAATCCTTGTATAAAATTTAAACCAATCCTATTCTCACAAAACATATTTGAAGTTTGATTCAATACTGGTCACGTGGCTCTCCACATATATCAGTCACTGGGTTCATTCTTTATTAACCTTGCCTATAGCAGCAATACACTGAAACAAATTGTTCAAAGGGGGAAGCTACAGTAAGACATTGGAGTATATGGAGAAAAGTGAACTACACTAAGCACAGTTAATCACTAGCATGTGTGATTTAACTGAATCAGGTTATAGGCATCCTATGTATTCTGTGTCTCATGCATTCTAAATGGAAATTTCAATAGACTGCACTATTTTCCTGTGTGTAAATGCCAATGGTTTTATATAATATCAGTTTATGTCAATATGTCCAAATTTATTGTCAACTCAAACAACATCATATTATATATATATTTAGCCTGCCACAAGCCCTTAGCAGGCCTATCTACTATAACTGTTCAGAAAGCAAAATTAAGTATTCATATTGTTTTAAACATAGTTTCTCTTGCACTTTTAAACACAAGAGAACTGTGTACGACAAAACCTAACTGCAGGATATTTATGAAAATGTAGTTTCATAAGTGCTTCCAAGAAGCCTCCTTTTTCTTCTGCAGGAGGGGCAGCTGGCTGTTTAGTTCTTGCTCTAAGCTATGGATGTATTGAAGTCATGATTACTGAGCCGTTGATCCAGAGGACACTTCATGGATAAGCAGAAAGCACTACGATACTTATGCCCTTGGTCCCAGCAGAACATCACTCCCTACAGGAACATACACCGTGCACTGTGTCAGTAGCTGCTTAGAATCAGTGCAACAGGATGTAAAATTACAGATGCCATACTGAACAGGAGAAACTGCTGAAACAACTACAATTATTTGGAGCATATCCATATGGTTGGAAGATCCCATCTGGTGGAGACACTTCTGCTGGTCCAAACACAGACAGAGCGCAGAAGCCTCCTGAAATAGCAAGGTGGGTAAGTGACAGTACAGTGAGGAATAATCAACAATGATATCAATATTAAATTCAAATGCATTAGCCAACACCGGATCGAACAATGCCATACATTAAATATTTCATCACAGAAAGATGCTGGCAGTGAAACAATTTTATCTAGCTGTAGTAAAAAATAATCATCTGTAGAAAGCATGCATTTTTCAAAATACATTGTATTAAGTATAAAAAACAATAATGTGCATGACCAGCAGACAATACAAAACAGTTTATTGGAACAATAAAAGCAAGAATCACCATCAGGATGTATCCATGAATGGATGTCATACAGGGATCGCTGCAAACCACAGACATAGGAATGATGGGAGTGGCTTACTGTTTTGTAGACATAGCAATGGAGAGCCTGGATGGTGATCTCTATAGATGGAAGGTGAGACAGCCACAATGGATGGGGTACAGGTGTCCAAGGCCAGCGGTCTGAAGAAAACCCCACAAGAGGGATGAGAGGAGCTCTGATTTTTTTTTTTTTTTACTACATACTTCCAATGGTCATTGGAGCAGCTGTGGGATTGCTTGTCTTTCCTTCATTCTCGTTTACCCGGTGTTGGTTAAGGGCATTCGAGCCTAGTTTTTGCTATTGTATTAAGTATTCCTGCTCATTAAAGCAAATAACCAGACAGAAAATCTTGTGGATGCATCATGTACACACCAAACGTGTCTCAAGGGTATCTCTAAAATGCAGGACAAACCTTGACTACAGCAGCAGAAGACCACATTGGGTTCTACTAATGCCAGCTAAGTACAGGAAAATGAGTATACAATAGGCAAGGTTTGATGAATGTTGATTTCTGCATACAAATTTCAACTTGTGTCAACAGCTCAGGAAGGTGATAGTGTTATAGTGCTCAGAATGTTTTCTTGGCATACATCAGAAACCTTAATAGAAAGAAACAGGCACAACTCATTTTCCAGCAACATAAAGCACACATAATCTCAAGTATGTTCGGCAAACATAACAAAGACTTCTATACACCCAATAGCCTGCATACTCTCAATAAAATACAACCAATTTGGGGGGGGGAGCCAAATAAATGATGGTGTAATAGATGGGAGCTGACCCAGCACACAAGTAGGGCTAAACAAATACTAAATCTATTTAGCCACCATTACAGGCATGTCATGTTATTATAGTTTATTCCATCTGTACTGGTTGTTAATATTACTGTTTCCAATGCTTCCAGAAAGGCTAGATAAATATGAAGAATTATATACAAGGAGCTAGAAACAGTATGATCTAGTATGTACACTGAAGTACCACTCCTTTGCTCTGACAGGAGTTGAGAGGCAGTCTTTTTGGTTTGATAATTTCATTTCTCTCCATGCTGAAGTTCCATCTGCTGTTTCCATTTGCTTTTTTAATCAGAACATCACTCTGCAAATAAATATGGGGTCTTTACCTCTGCCCCCCCCCCCCCAAAAAAAAATTCAGAATGTTTTGGGAGGACGTTTTTTCAGGTTTTTTCTTTGTTTTTCTCTGGTGGCCTCATCACCATTCTACTTCATTGCAAACTTGTCTCTCCACCTTGTCCAATCAGAAAATGCATTGCATTCATTTAGAACATGCAAACATGTTCAGAAAGCAGCAGAGCAGCCACTGGACACGGAACCCGAAAGCAAGTTAAGATCACTGAATCAATGATTTACAGCTTCCAGGGACATTAGCCAGGTATGGTATGCATTGGTTCAAGTTAGATCAATTGACTATGTAAACATTTTCTACAGCTGAAATGCTTCTTTAACCACTTCCAGTCCGGACACTTTTACCCCCTTCCTGACCAGGGCAATTTTCAGCTTTCAGCACTATCAGACTTTGAATGACAATTGCGCGGTCATGCAACACTGTACCCATATGAAGTTTTTACCATTTATTTGAGACAGATAAAACTTTATTTTGGTGGTATTTATTCACCGCTGGGATTTTTATTTTTTTTGCTATGTAAATGAAAATGTCCAAAAAATTTTTTAAAAAGTGTTTTTCTTATAAAACTTTGCAAATAAACGATATTTCATCATAAATCTTGGCCAAAATTTATTCCGTTATCTTCTTAGTAAAAAAAAAAAAAATAAGCCAAATTAGTTTATAACCAAAAATTATAATTTTTAAACATTTTTCTTTGCATTTATTTTTTTATATTTTATTTATTTTTTTTTTTTTTACATACTGTCACCCTAGCAGTACAGTGTCACCATATAGGATGTAAAAGCAATCATTTCTCTTTCTCTCTGTCTGCATTCTTGCAGCCATTGAGAACTACTGAGTGAGCTGTGATTGGTCACAGCTTGTCACATGGTACAAGGCTGTTGTGAATAGCCTTGTACCATGTGACCTCTGTGATCATTCACAGATTTCACACATAGTAAGCAATGATGTCAGAAGTGACATCTTGCTTACTACTTTGCATGTGATCACTGATTGGCCAATCAGTGATCACATGATAGGGACCTCGTACAGAGGTCCTGTCTGACGATCGGTGTTTCACTGTGTCCGGAGGACACAGCGGGCACCGGAGCGCGGTGCTGCATGCTCCCGGGGAGCGCGCACAAACAGGGTGCGGGGAGGCCGTTTATAAACGGCCACCCGACCCTGCAGTGCCACCGTCTGGCCGTTTATATTCAACGGCCGGTCGGGAAGTGGTTAAGCAATGGCCTTCAAAAAGTGCCAGTCATCCCTTTAAGAAAACCTGAAGACAGATGCATGCTAATAGCTATGTAAGTAAAAATACATTTTATGTTTACTTTTATGATGAAAAACTGTCTAAGTTGTTTGGATGCTACAGATTTTACATACAGTATGTACATTAAATGAAGGAAATTAGGTTAAGCTGGTTAAACAAACTGATGTATGGACTTCTCACTGCCCTGATAAAATTCCCAATTTAAAGCCATTTGGTTTGTTCCTCAACTACGCTTCTGCTTGATCCCAACCTACAACCACTCGTGACTGATATTTAGTGTGACCGATATTTGGCGTAACCGATATTTGGCATATTTACTAACTATGTTTCTGCCTGATTCTTACCTGCTATATCTGCTATTGGACCCCTGCTTTCTCACCTCCTGGTGGGACAATCCTAAGTACCATGATCTGGTGCTAACACGTAGCAAAGCTTAGATCCTGCACCTCAGGTGAGCCTGTATCATCTGCCAGGGTGACCTGGTTGTATACCTACCCTGCTGGTCCATGGGAGGCACTCTACTGCTATAGCTACTGGTCTCCGAGCCTGACCCTTGAACGTAACAGATTGACTTCCATCTACCTATTGCAGTTTCCATTGGCACAGTGTGTTTTGTGCTGTGTTTGTTTTTATGTGTTGAGAAGCTGAGCAGATGTGACTCTTATCAATTAAGATGGTGCTGGACCCATGGCTGAGCCCTTATCGTTTTCAATGAAAACAGCAAGAACACATATACAGGAGATAACAACATAGCCATGTAATTTTACTAGAAATTACAATACATTAGTAATAACCTTAACATCTAGTGGTAGAACTACATATTCATTAGATAATTATAGTTGTTGCACCTTTGTCTATATAAACAGCATGCTCCCATCCCCAACTGAGCAACTGCTTTTCAGATACATACAATGGCAGCACCTACATCTAGATGTGCAGTGGTTGTCCTGTATAAAAGTGCTTCCACTGCTTATCTGTACTGTTCATTGCTCAGTAGAAGATTTTCTAACTAAGGTGGACTGCTTCCATTGGTGTGCTTACACCTTTGCATTCCAGTTTGGAGCTGGTCTTAATCTTCAACTTTAATCCACATTTGCTTCTCATGAACAAGTAGCATTGGCATTTCTTCCCATGACTATAGCATTGTGCAAACCATATATGACAAAATGTCTAGCTGGGATGCCTTTACTGGATATTGCTGATCTTATGACTAACGTTTTACGTGGTTCAGATTATTCTTTTCAGTTGATAAATCACCATTGACAATTTCAGTGATGTTCTGTTGGTTTGCCTGAGTACTTGTGGGACCTCTTGCTCAGGTTGTTGTTCAGACAATGCTGACAGTGTCATTTCATGAGGCTTTTCACACATAGGTGTTTTATTATTAATTATACTTCTGGTGATTGTTACCTTAATAATGTTTTCCATTTTGTATGCTTTTCTTTAGGAATATGTATGTATGCTTTCCTTCCAAAGATTTTGATGTGTTTCACATAAGTCTTCCTTCCATTCCACGGCTCATATGAAGTTATCTCTGTTGCTTTTCCAGGTAAACAGTTTTGGAGATTGCAAACTGTCATAATTGCTTCTCCCCAGTAAGTTCTTAGCATATTCTTATCAAAAAGCATGCTTCTGCTACTTTCAGTTAAAGTGCAGTTCATTCTCTCTGAAACACCATTTTGTTCTGTATTGTACAGTACACTATAGCTTGTGTTTTACCACTTTTTGTACTCTGTGCCAATAACTGGTCTGAGTATTTTAGGCATTTTGCCAAATTTGTTGCTTATTTGGCCAAAATATTAAAGTTTATCTGAAACTGTACCTTAGCTGTGTAGCAGGTAGAGTACAACCCTAAACAGTTGTCAAGAAATGTGAGAAAATACCTTTTTTTTTCCTTGAGTCTGAGCTTTCATCGGATCACATAGATGTGAGAGACTTATACCTGTCAACATTTTTCGTTCAACTCAGCGGGCTGAACATGAAAAAAAAAGGAGCTCGCTGTACTGAGTATGCGATGTTATTACAGCGATCTCCGTGCTGTGCTATTGTGTTCTGACTTGCGGACCCCCCCACACCAGTAAACACCAGTCAGCACTCGCAGCTGTTGGCTAAGAGCGCTGATCAGATGCCGATTGACTGCTGGGCTGTCAGGCTCTACTGCTGTTACTTTTGAGAAACGATTTCCTGGTTATTTCTCTCTTTGTACAACTAGTACACTTCATTATCTGACTGCATGAGTCCGTTTTTATGTCACTAGCATGCAGATCCTCAGCTAGCTTCTTTATAATTCAGGATTCCTGTGTCCAAGATAAAAAATGTCAGCAGTGAACACAATTCATATGTCTTTCCTTTTTGACATTGTTAATCACTTCACTGCACTTTAGCTGATACAGTTCATCTGTGATTTTTCTTTTAGCTAGTTTGTGGCTTCTTTTTGCGATAGAACAGCTGTTACCTCTGAATGTCACTAGATACCTTTAATTGGTGAAATTCGTAACTGACAGGAGGTTATTTTCAAGAATAGGAACATGTAGTATGTCTTTGATAGGTATCTTTCTGGTGACGTTTAGGATAGAGGACAGTGTGGATAATCTTCCCCTATTTCTTCTGAGACCATAAACTGTCCATCAGCTGTTGTTATTCTTTCTGTCTTGCTTTAATCAAGCAGAGTGAAGACATTGTTAGCATTGGTCCTGTGACTTGTAGTTCAATGCACCAGGTAACAAATGAGTGAAAGATACATTTACGTATCTGTTTCATGCAGGGGTCATTACGTTCTGGTAAGGCGCTATAGTGTGCTATTTTATGTGGGCTCTCTCTCATCACTAGCCGGAGTTTCCAGTTATGACATGAACTTTTTATCAGCACTTTTGGTGTTGTTGTCTTTTGATTAAGAAGAAATATCCTTACAGCACTTGAGCACTTTATAATTGAGCTTTTGATATTGTTTTGCCTGTTTTGTTGCATGTTATTTTTTCTCTTATAGCATATCATCTATATTGCACCTCTAGAACTATAACTTTTCTTTTTTTACATGTATTTTGAGTTTATGTATCTGGACTCTTAGTGCTGGCTACTTTGAGTATATTTACCTAAGTGCAGAGTTTTTTTTCCTTTTTAGCATGCGTTATGATTAAGCACGCTTTTGTGTGAAACATGCCAACTATCCTTTGTCCATGGGGCTTGGTGTACAGCGTATGATGACATAAACTACTATCTATATCAACATTCATCTGCGGTATGCAGCCACTTCTTCCAGTTTATGTTCCTGCAGTCAGCGAGCCAGGCAAGCACCTGCATGAGTAGCCGGGCTTGTTTCATCTGTCACTTGCCTGGAGCGGCAGCATCTCTTCTATTGTTCTTATGACACTTACCAGTCCAAAAGTTGCTGAACACATTACTGAGCCCTTCTTGTTTTCGTTAGAAACAACAGGAACATAGAGATGAGAAATTACATCATGACCACATACTGTAGTTTCATCGGAAGAAGAATAGGTTGGAAATAACACCACCACCCAGTGTCAGAATTATACTGTATATACACTATACTGTATAAACAGCATGTTAACACTTTTTGTCTGAATTACTACAGTGGCTCAGGGGACCAGCAGGCATTTGCAGTTCCTATGCCTCAGCTGGTCACAATGAGTATTTTTCTGAGCTAACTTGTACTCCTTATTCTATTTATCTGCATGGATTGTGTGTCTGTATTCCAGTCTCTGCGGTGTTTATATTGATAAGAGAAATCTGTTCTTGCTCTGCCCTGACGTTTTACTATAGTCTGTCACCAGGTCTCTTCACAAAAGTCCTCAAAAACCTATAAATGGCCAATGGTTCCCTGCTTTTTATGAAACAAATGGTGCCTTGCCAAAAATTGTCTTGCCTTACCACACCAAATCCACTTACTGATTTAAATTAATTTAGAAAGCACTATGTGGAGTTCTATATTAAACTATCCATACTGTGCTTTCCTTTTATAAACAGTGCTTAAAGGAAAAATAAATGTGCTAGCTGAACTACATATTACTTTCTACTACAATCTGTTTAAATCGTAGGAATGAATGGAACACTGCATGTTGCTCACCAAGCATTGCAGGCTTTATATGATGTAGGTGTAATTAATGGGGTTCATATCTGCCTTAATGGTGCATTGTGGAATGCTGGCATAAACATTAAGAATGTTTATCTGATAATTACAAGCACAATAATGCCTCTTTGCCTGTTTAATCCCATAATGTTTCCTTTATGGTCTTTAAGGTATTTGATATTACAAAGAAATATAATACATGCACTGTACAATACCTTTATAATGACTAAATAAGTGTACAGTAAAATATAGGATTATTATTTTTATTTCTTGAAATTGTCATTATTTAAGCCTGTTATATAACATGTTGCTGTGCAAACTATGGACGATTTCAGAAAAAATGCTAACAACGTTCTGTGAATGAAGGTGTCCATACACAATAGGACATAGATTTGTACTTTAAAAGGCCCTATACTCAAAAAACTGTAGCTGTAATATCATGTAGGGAACATCTAGAAAGCTGAACTGTGACTAAGATGTTCCCTGAAAATTTTACCTTTTGTCTTGAATTTCACAGAAAAAATATGTTTGCACTTGTAACAATACGTAGTCACTTTTATTTTGTAGTGTCATCATTGAATATCTGCAGTGTGTGATCATCTGAGGCATATCCAACTCACTTCTGCCTCTGATGAATTCTAGTCTCAGGAGGCTTGAAGTGAGATATAATGATATGACCACTATAATGTGTACTGCTTCTTAAGGGCTTGCTGGAGGGGAAGATATACCTGAGGACATGCAGTGCCAGGACTGTCTTGCACCTACGTATTTTGTATTGGGAAGGATTAAATGTTTATAAAGTTTGAGCATACACTGATGCTCAAAACTCTGAAATATTGGCCTCAAATGTTCACACCAAACATCTTGATGGCTCTCACACAATCATGTGATTTTATCATATACACTGATCAGCCATAACATTATGACCACTGACAGGTTAAGTGAATAACACTGATTATTGTTAAAATGGCAACTGAATGTGGGTGGGATTTATTAGGTAGCAAGTGAACATGTTGTCCCTGAAATTGATGAGTTGAAAGCCGCAAAAATGTAAGGCTCTGAGCGACTCTGACAAGGGCAAAATTGTAATGGCTAGATGACTGAATCGGAACATCTCCAAAACCTAAACACACATCAGTCAGCACCACCAGCGGACTGCAGTAAAATATTTTTTTAATTAAATCATCCACAGGGTAAAAGTTCACAGACAAAATGTTGACAGCACAATATTTGGGCAACACTCAATGAGAGAGGAGGAGCAAAAAAGGTGAAGAATTAACTCCATAATATCTGGACAGAAAAGGAGAATAGGCTCTCTCACTCTCTCTGAATGTACCATAAGTGAAACAAAAACAAAAGTGTACACAATTGTTAAAAGATGTTAAAACGTATCAAAATGGTTACAAAATAGTTGCAAAACGTCAAACTCCTGAGTCAAAGAGTGTCAACGGAGAAGACACAACAAAAATAAATGTTCTACCAACAGGGAACTGTAGCAGAGGAATGGGGGAGTAGCCAACAGAGAAACCAAATAAATAATTCCTCAGAGCCATATCCCTTCGAAATGCATCAGCCTTCAGGGACCCCAGTGTGGCCCCCCCTGTGCTTTGGAGACTGTCCTATTTTGCCACATATGTGTGGTTCGATGAGTGTTTTTATTTCTATGCTCGCAAGTAGTTTTATATTGGATTTATATTAAAAAGCTTTTGCATAAAGCACTAGGCTGATGTGCCTTGAAGCTACTGGGAACCCATTATCCTCCAGTGCTGTCATATTCCAGAACTGCAACCTACCTGGAGTGCCCAGAAGTACATGGTGTTCAGTGTTTAGAGACATGGTCAAGGTAAAGAAGGCTGAAACCCAACCACCACTGAACGAGACACATAATTTAAAACATCATAAATAGGCCAAGAAATATCTGAAGACGGATTTCTCAAAGGTTTTATTGACTGAAGAGATAAAGATGGACAAGATGGTGACCGGAGCAGACCTATAGCCGGAGCTCCGTCGCCAAAGTCCCCCATCCGCTGCCATCCGGGCGGCAGCGGACTCCGGAGGGCCCCTCGCGACCCTGCGGCCCCTGAGAAGCACCCAGGGAGGGGTGCTGGGCTATTCTGGACCCATTCCCGGAGCTCTGGGATTTACAGCCTACTGCGGCCTACGAAGCCGCGGCCTCAATTTTTGCCGCGGCCGACCCGGAACACCGATCATCTGCTCGGATCGCCGCCGCTCCGCCCCCGGGGCCCTGCTGGCTTACCTGTTCCCAGGGGCCCTCTCCAGCGGCCCAGGGGCCACTCCAGGCCACCCAGCACCCTGCAACAGCCAGCACCAGCAACCAGCACCCAGCCTCGGCCCAGGGGCTATTCCAGGCCACCCAGCACCCTGCAACAGCCAGCAACCAGCACCCAGCCTCGGCCCAGGGGCCACTCCAGGCCACCCAGCACCCTGCAACAGCCAGCAACCAGCACCCAGCCAGCACCCATCAGCCCAGGGGCCACTCCAGGCCACCCTGCACCCAGCAAACAGGTGTACCTGCAACAGCCAGCAGCCAGCACCCAGCAAAAGGGCGAGGTCTGAAGGCCTCCCTTACCCTACCCAGACATGGAGAAGGGGAGTGGCCTGCACTGACCAAGCACGCGGCCTACAGCGCCCAAATCCGGCCACCAGCACACGGCCTACTGCGCCCAATCCGGCTGCCCACGACCTCAGCCTTGTGAGGCCTTCCATCGCCCTCCACGACGCAACCCTGACTGGCCCTGCTGAGCCCAACGGATGACCTTGACCTGGTGAGACCTACCATCGCCTACCCTGGCACAACCCTGCCCTGACCCGAAGTCCATCCGATGACCCCCCCCCCCGGTAACAACTCCACTGCGGACACCCACCCCACATCTCCTCAAGCCCAACGGATGATCTCGACCCGAAGTAAGCCTACTTCCACGCCGCCAAATCCAGCAGACGACCCCAGCCTGGCGAGGCCTACCATCGCCCCCCACGTCGCAACCCTGACCTGCTGAGCCCAACGGATGATCTCGACCTGCCCAATGGACGATCTCGTCTACCCCGGCACAACCCAGCCCTGACCCACAGCCCATCCAACGCCTACCCATCCCGATCCTAAGCACGAGAACTCTTGTCATGGAAAGGTACAACGCCACTGCACGCTGACTATCTACAACCAAGCGCCCTAAGAGACTTCCACCTCACTTGTCCGCCACTTACCTCCCTAAAATGCCACCTGTACTCCTCCTCCTCATACTCTTCTCCTCCGTCCCCAAAATCTCTTCTCTCTATCCCCCCGCTTCTCCCAAACAACTATACATCGTGCGCTCACTGTTTCCATCAACCCTCTATGGCTCTCACCACCTCCTCCTGCTACTCCACTCTCCCATTGACCCGAACGCCACCAATGGTAGAACCACACGCTCTTGCACATCCTGTTCCCATGCCACCTTTCTTACCCTTCTCCTACTCCTAACTGCGGGGGACATCTTCCCGAACCCCGGTCCTCCTCCACCTCACTCAGCCACAAGGCACCCACCTACTTCCACGAACTGCCACAACCCCCTCAACCTAATACCGGTCCCCCTGCTCCCCAAAACCACCCCTCCATTTTCGTGTGCACTCCTGAACGCCCGTTCGGTTTGCAACAAACTTACCGCCATCCACAACTTCTTTGTCTCCCGCTCCCTTAACCTCCTGGCGCTCACCGAAACCTGGATCCAAACCACCGACTCTACCTCCCCTGCAGCACTCTCCTATGGAGGTCTCACCTGGACCCACTCACCCAGACCCAGTGGTCGGAAAGGTGGTGGGGTTGGTATGCTCCTGTCACCGCAGAGCACCTTCCAAGTCCTCCCAAACCCTCCCTCTCTATCCTTCTCCTCTCCACTGCATCCGACTATTCTCTTCAATCCCCCTGAGGATTGCAGTAATCTATCGTCCCCCTGGACCCGTATCCCGCTTCCTTGACGACTTCTCCGCCTGGTTACCCTTCTTTCTCTCCTCCGAGCTGCCCATCATCATCCTTAGAGACTTCAACATCCCTACCAACATCAACAGCCTGGCCACATCCTAACTCCTCCACCTAACCTCCTCTTTTGCACTCGCACAGTGCATACAGTCCTCCACCCACTCTGACGGGAACACCCTGGACCTTGTTTTCTCTCATCTCTGCACCCCCCACAACCTCACAAACACCCATTTTCCCCTCTCTGACCACAACCTCATCACCTTCTCCATATCCTCGTCCTCTTACACCTACCCCCCAAAATGTCAAACCATCACCAGCTGAAACCTCCGCAACCTGAGCCCTGCCCCCTTCCACTCTGCTACTGACCAACTTCATGACAGCATCCTTCCCCTGTCCTGCCCTGACCTGGCCACTACTGTTTATAACAACTCACTGTCAGCCACTCTTGACTCCTTAGTACCCCTAACCACACGTAACATTAGACCCCGACCGCTTCAACCCTGGCAGAATGACCACACCAAAAACCTCAAGCGACGCACGCTAGAGCGACTATGGCGCAAAACCAGATCCCAACAAGCATTCACCCTATATAAATCCGCCTTCCTCACCTACACTCCCTGCCTCCATGCTGCCAAGCAAGCCTACTTTGTAACCCTCATCAATAATGTACAGCGCTGAGCGAACTATTGGCGCTTTATAAATACTGTATAATAATAATACCTTCTCCTCCAGCCCTCGCTGGCTCTTTTCCACCTTCACCTCCCTGCTCTCTCCGCCCCCACCTCCACCCAGTACCTCACTCACCGCTCACGAGATTGCTAACCACTTCCAAAGCAAGATCGACACTCCACTCCTTCTACCACCCAAAACGCACTCTCCGTTCCTCACAAGACCTTCTTCTCTCTAGTTCCCTGGTCTCCTCCTCCCATGCCCGCCTCCAGGACTTCTCCAGGGCTTCCCCCATCCTCTGGAACTCACTACCCCAATCCATCAGATTGTCACCGTCCCTCCTCACCTTTAGGCGCACCCTGAAAACCCATCTCTTCAGAGAAGCCTACCCCGCCCTCACCTAACTGCTGATCTCCTCTGCTCTCCCCACCACTCCATCCCCCACAGCTATTTCCTCCTGTACCACTCTCCCCTCCCTCCTAGATTGTAAGCTCCAAGGAGCAGGGCCCTTACACCTCTCACGTATTTTATTGTATTGTTACTGTACTGTCTCATGTATTGTCTCCCATTGTAATGTACAGCGCTGAGCAAACTGTTGGCGCTATATAAATACTGTGTAATAATAATAATAATAATGAGAGTGACTCTTGATGAACTAGATGGATGGGCCTGTGGCTGGATCAGTAACGGGCACAAAGCTCCACTTCGACTCAGATGCCAGCAAGGTGGAGCTGGGGTTCTTGCATGGGCTGGGATTATTACAGTAATAATAATAATAAATAATAATTGCCTTTCTTCTTGCCCTTCCCATGGTGGAAGGGGCACTACTGCTCGCAGGGACATTGAATTGTCATTTGGTGATGTTGCTGCTGCATTGTACAAAGCCACCTTTCTTTTTAAATGTCCCTAGCATTTTGGTAAACTAACTTCATGAAATTCAGAAATGGCATTACACACAAATTTGAATAAAATAAGAAAATTGGTTACTTAAAAACACTATTTAAACATACAACAAAATAAAGTCTGCAATAACCTTTCATAATATTTTTAGTGCCAGCACTTGAAAGCTTTTCGGATTTCATGTATTTATGAAAGGAAGCATCATATAAAGATATAACAATACATTATAGTACATGCACAGGATCTCAGCCAGAAGTTCAACTAGCTAGCTAATTCTAAAGATGCCCATAACTAGAAAAATCTTGAAAAACATTCATATGAAAATTCTTATCTGTATATTTGACTTGTCGAATGTCGTTCAAAAGTACTCGCTTACATTACGTACAAGAAACTCTTGCTTTTATCATTCAATTTTGGTGTAAATGTACTTTCCTAAACAAAAAAATACATTCACTGTCAGAAATGTGTTCATTTAAAAAGCATTTTCCATTCTGTTCCCTCAAACTTTTTCATCACTGCGGTCAAAAACAAAGGTCAATTTTACCTCAATAACAATTAGAAAATCAAATGAATGCTCATCAGATGAAATTTTCCAAATAAAATTGTACTAGTGTATAGACAGCTTAAGCTTCAGGTACCATGCACATTTTCATTGAAACAGGTAGGAGATCCAGGCAGATTGTACAACAAATTGCAAACATTAGTACAAAGAGTTAGGCCCGCTTCACATGGCCATTCCAATCAGGTCCACCTATCAGTTTTTTCAGGCAAACCTGATCGGAAGGTCCATTCATCCCTATGGACAGGGGGTGTAATCGGACTTGTATCCATTCCACCTGTCTACCTCTGGTTCTGATAGGGTCAGATAACTGAGTCCATTTACTCCCAGCCACCTATAAAGCAGAGCAGGCTCTGTCCTTTCTGCAGAAACTGAGTTGACATGGATGTGTCCTCCATCTGCTCTGCTCCGATCAGCAGGGGATCTGTGACCGGATCCCCTGCTGACTGGAACAGAATCCACCTTTTGTTTGAATGGGGCCTTATACAAAAAAAGTCTTCTGTTAAATTATTCCCACCCTTACCTGATCCTGGGTGTCAGCATGCCAGCTGAAGACTTTCTGGTATAGATCTATCTATGTGTATTGATGTTTGCCACTTGCTGTACTTTCTGCCCGGATCTCCTCCCTGTTTCAGTGAAAGTGTCCAAGGTGCCCATAGTTTAGAATCTGCTTCTATCTGGCTAGATGAACTTTGGGGTGAGCGCCTGTGCATGTATTATACTATATTGCTATGTCTTTATATGATGCTTCTTTTTCAGTTACATTTATATTACTAACAAATATTATATTTGGATTATCTTGAGGAAATCCATTTAATGGTTCTAAGACTTGCATTCTGCAATTAACCCTTTATGTACTGATATTGTGATTGGGTGTGTATCATCCTATTTTTGTTTGATATTTTTAGTGCCAGTGTCACACAATATCAGGTGACATGATGAGCGATGTTCTCAAAATAGTATAGAAGACTACATGAACTTGCATAGCTTCCATTGGTCACATGATTTACAGACACATATTTACAGACATTCACCTTTTTACAGAGAACCAACTGGTGATCAAATAGGAAGAATACTCTCTGCTGCTGGCGTCCATAGGGCTGGTAGATCCACTGCATCTCTCCAGTGTAGATGAGTTCGGAACTTCTGTCCAGGATATCATCTCCCTGTCAAAGGCAGATACAGATTACCTGACAGTAAATCAATCCACATTGCAGCCCATTTTCAATCAGTGTACACATTAGTAATATCAAAGGAGAAGTCCACCCCAAACAGATATTTCATTTATGGGTGAATGGTACCTGTTGGCATTTTGTACCTTGAGGGGAATCTGGTAGCTCTTTACACCTCTGTTGTTCTCTTACTTAATTTTTCATAATGTAAAAAAAGGAGAGGAAAACTGGCTAAAAATGGCTATGAAGGGGAAGATTAGGAAACCAAAGTACAAAGTCCCCTAAACATACACGAAGCTAATGGATTCTTCAATTTTCCTGCATGAAATATTACTTTATGGTGTACTGATCCTTTAAATCACTATCAATTTGCCATGCCATTGTTAATACAAAGTATTATATCTGACAAATAATTGTGTGCCTAAATTTACTCTGCAAAGATTATTCCACAACACAAAAGCCACATACTGTAATTATTCATGTTTGTTTGATAGAACGTTTCTCCCCAAGTACAGTTTCCTTTTTCTATACCTGGTTCCGTTGCCTTTTCTTTTCTACCTTGTAGTCATCTTTCTTCTTGGCTACCATAAATCTGTGTCCTGGTCCTTTTGTTACTAATTTGGTGAACAGCTACTTTATCGTACCTGCATATACCTTGAATAAAAAAAACACCTGTGCACCCCAGGGATCACACAGATAGATTGAGAGCAGTGGTGCAACTTACAGTTACTACAATGCAAAGTCCACGCATTGACATCTGTTAATGTGACCTATAGACACTGCATTGTTTGCTGCAGGAGGATTCCACAGCACTGAGGTTATCTTTCTTTATGATCCCATGTTCAAGAATCCTTTGGCACACAGGAGCATATTTCTGACCAATAGTAACCATTTTTACAAATGACATCCCAAAAGCAAAAAGCTCCATACAACCTGCCAAATACTATTAAACTACATATATAGTGTGTAGGTTGTTTTATGTGCAAAAAGATTTGTAATTTAGTTCAGCTAGTGCTGTGATTCACACACCTTTGCCACTTGTATAGCTGGGCAGGTAACAGCTGTGCTTCCGTTTACAAGCTTTCTGTGACAGCTGCCAGCTATCTGGACAATGACTTAGGAATGTTATGGGGCTGAAAAATTACAATGACATTTTAGAATGGGGTGCCTTGAGACAGTCCAGAACTTTAAAGGGTGCCTGAAAATTGTTCATAACTTTAAAGGGTGACTTGCCTGAAAAAAGGTTGAGAAACACTGGTCTACTAGCTGCCCTAGTGGAAGTCTATAGTGGTGCCTTAAGAAATCTCAATCACGTCTCTGTTTTCAGCAGCCCTTTGTATTGATAGTCCAAGATGAGACATATGACACCATTATACATACTGTATATGTGCATACTGTATGTATATGTTTTGCTAACATCTTCTCTATCAGCTTCGGGATGGAAGAGTTGAGTTACAAACAGCTAGCTGAGTTAGATTGAAAAACAGTTACCATTTGGCCTAAACTACCTGCCTTGTGTTGGACAGTTTGTGGTCAAATAGACCAATAAGACATGTGTAGCTTGACTACAAGGTTCTTGAGAAAAAAATGTATTGTTGTTACAGACCTCATTTCTAATTTACTCTTTTTGTGCATTGTTCCATTGCTAAAACAATCTATAAGTGCACAATTGTGTCCAATGCCTTTAGCACACCCACATAATCCAAAGATGTTGGGGACAAAGATACCCCAGCCACAATATAATTAATTCGCACATTGGAATCTGTGAAATTGAATGGAGTTAACATATACATCCTAAAATATATAGTTCACTGATACCTCCTCCTCCTTTCTTTTACATTTAATCTGCATCTGTTTGCTTTCTTCCAGCAGATATTCATGATATGAAAGTTGGTTAATGTCAGGCAAATCCACTGACATAAATCCTCACTCACCTCCATCTCCCATCAATGGACTCCAAGACCAGAGTCTTGGTGTCATTGAAAAAGCCTTCGATTCAGTACATTGGCAATACCTAGATGCTGTCCTAGGCACTTTTGGTTTTGGTCTTACCTTCCAGAACTGGTTTAAACTGTTATACAAAACACCTACGGCTCATATTAAATTCGGGGGATTATGTTCCTTGTCTTTTACCATCCGGCGAGCAATGAGGCAGGGGCACCTGCTCTCCCCTACCCTGTTTGTGCTGGCAATGGAACCATTGTCTGTGGCACTGTAGCAGGCTGGGGCAGTTAAAGGTATCAAATTGGGAACTATTACTGAGAAGCTTGCATTGTATGCAAATGATTTGTTGCTATTTTTGCAGAATCCGGCTGGGTCACTCTCTGCGGCCCTTGATATCTTGACCTCCTTCGCTGCTATTTCTTGTCTCCGTACCAATTGGGAGAAATCCTAGATCCTTCCTATATATCCAGGGACACAGGGAGTGGCGGATCCAAATTCCCATTGACCTAGGTCTCACAATCTAGGTTTCAAATTCTCTTCTAATGTCCATGAATACTGTCAACTTAATTTATACCTGATAATGCAAGTCATTAGACAGAGGTTGATGGCCTGGGGTGGTCTCTCCCTATCCCTTATAGGTAGAATCAATTTGGTCAAAATGAAGGTGCTCACTGTACTGTTATATGTACTCTGACATGCCCCTATATGGATATCCAAGACCTGTTTTGCTCAATTTGTCTCTCTCCTTGGTACATTTTTGTTGGAGTCGTACCCGCCTAGATTTAGTAGACGAATCCTTTGCAGGCCATGGACTCAAGGTGGTTTGGCGTGCCCTGATCTTTATACATATTATTTGGCCACCCTCACCCATGCCCATAACTGGCTTATTTCAGATGATTTCAATGCAGCAGTGGTTTTGGAAGCGGCTCACATGGGATCATATAAAATATTACGCAATCTACTATCTATACATCATTCCCATTACTCAAATTATCAATAAAAGGCATGGCACTTAACAATGCATTAAGGCATGGCATTTAACAATGCCTAAGGGTGGTTCAGATTCTGCCTTTTGGTCCTCACACACTCCATTATAGTACAATCCTGCACTACCAGAATTTGAAACCCTCCCTGATCCCTCGGTCTGGGCTTCAAAGGATCAACTAAAATCACAGCATGATCTACCCAGTACCCATTTCTTCAGGTTCCTCCAACTTCTTCACACTTTCCACTCACAGTTTGGTATGTTACACTTAATAACTGATGATTGGGAGATTATCCTACAGGACTCCTCCCTGGAAAAACCACTGTAAGTAATCTATAAAGTACTTCTTCCTTTGATACATGTGGACCTTGATTCTTTATAAGTGAAATGATGGGAGGAGGTCACAGACCTGGATGGGAAAGACTGGGAGGACCTTTTGGATTTTTCCCTCTCCCACTTGGTAGCAACGAGGGATAAATTGATCTAATTTAAAATACCACATATGGTTTATTTAACCCCTTCCAGATTACACAAAATACGCCCTGAACTGTCTCCTCAATGCTGGATACACACCTGCGGATTTTTTCTAATTTTTTGGCACTGCCCTCATATTCATGAGTTTTGGTCAGAGGTTTTTGCTTTCATTAACTCCCTGACTACCATTACAGTCCCCCTGTAGAAGTGTGCTTACTAGGCCTGGTAGATACATTGGCACTCAGCAGGGCCACTAGAATATTACTGGGATTGTTACTCTTTTACGCTAGAAAGGCTATAGTATTACAATGGAAGGCTGGCCGACCCCCCTCCCTGAATTTTTGAAAAGTTTTAATGAACTCAGTTATACCATTCTATAAGATGACGTTATGTCCAGGGGGTGTCTAATAAAGTTCCACTAAATATGGGATATTTGGCTAGAAACGTCCTCCACTGTTAATGATAATGTGGTGCAGGAAGACATAGAGTTGTCTCGAACTGGAAAGGCCCTGCGCTTGCCCTGGAAAGTTGGGTGATGTATGACTTATTGTTTAACAACCCCCTATTACTGCCTTATTGTAAAGTAATATTGTGATTACTTTTTTGGGGGGTCTATCTTGTAATACCCCTCCCTTCTTTATATTGCTTCTTTGGGATCCTAAGACTGCTAAGATTACCAACTGTCCTCATGTATTGTCGGAGGTGGTGTAATGACACGGATGTAGAGAGCATTATTGGTTTATGGTTTTGTTTATGTTTTTTTATTGTGTTGTGTTGAGCCAGGGAATGCCCAGAGGCTCTGTTTTGTAACCTTTCTTCTGAAAACACCAATAAAAGGATTTAAAAAAAAAGAAAAAAAGTTGGTTAATGCTTTGTTGTAATTAAAACATTTTACTCATACATTTATTGAATGTTGTAATATTCATTGATAATTTACCCAAATTCCAATAATTACAAAAATGGATAAAAAAGCAACCATGCTTCAGACCCTGTAGAGCCACTTCCTCAGCTTTTCACATCAGAGTAGCATAACCAACAAACAGCACTTCATGTTGGTAGGTATTAGGGATCCACAGGGCTGTAGAGAATGGTGCAGAGGGAGTGTGTTGGAATTTGGACTGTCACTCTGTTCATCTACACTTACTTGAGTACCACCCAAGAGGTGGTTGCATTAACGCCCTGCAAGTAACAGCTTGGTAAATACAAAGAACTAAACCATTAGAAGATTTCGATTGCTAATAACACTGTTCAGGCACATTGTATGAAAGGGAGTTATTTACTTGTGGAGTGGGTGCAGTAATTCCTGATTTAGTGAGTGGCAGAGCTGTGTTCTAATTAGGGACTCACAGACTGATTAGCACTGCAGGCAAGGGGGAGATCAGACGGGAGGGAAAGCAAAAGCAACGTTTCTCTTTTTTTTCCATCAGGCTCCCTTTTTGATGCTTTCTGTTGTTTGAAAACCCTGTTGTAGTCTCTGACTTTATTTTCCTCAAGAGATTTGCTGATCAAGCTGGCCCTGTCTCCAGAACAGCATCTTAACGGCACGATGCACGGTTTTCAGCCCAGCGTTTGATGTGAGAAGGCATGAAAAAAAGGGCTTTTAAATGTGAGTTTCAATGCCTTGCTGGAGAATCTGAACACACATGAAAGCATCCGAGTTGACAGCTATGTAGGCAGTTGTTCTATTATGCACAAAACCAGTTAACCTTTTTGCTGCTGGAAACGGCAGCTCAACTCAGGGATGGTAAGGCCCTTGACTAGTTATTGATCTCGCTCCTTTGCAAAAATGCTCCAGGGACTATATGGTGAATGGATAAAAATATACAGTATGGGGAGGCCTATATCACTAAGCAAGCATGCTCGGCATTAACCACCATCAAAAAACTGCAAGACACATCTTCAAGAAACCATCTCAAAATTGCATGCATTATGGCCACACAATGCAGTGTTAATATAATCAGCCTGAGACAAGGCAACCAATAATGTACACCCATTGCACTTGTTTTTGCAGCAGAGTATTCAATTTGGTTTCAATTAGGTTCTCCGGGTCTCTTAGCTGCTAGTCATTGCTCCCTATCAGCTCTGCGGCGGATTATTCGGGGCTCACTGAAGCACACAGCTGTGACTCCGTATTTAGAAGGGAATGGCTCAGTCAGATAACAGATGCATCAGGGAATACGTCATGTATACAAGCTTGGCAATGCCGTGGTCTTCCAAGGAGAAAATGATTCCACACTGGTTGTTGTATTAACCCTGTAAATGTATTTAGCATTTAGCAACAAAGGTGTTTAAAGTGGAGTTCTAGCCGTTTAATTTTTTTTTTTCTCAAGGAACCCACGTGAGAGTGGCAGCTTAGGCAATGCAACTTGAGATCACCTGTACTTGTAATCCTTTGCTTTTCTTATAAAAAATAAATTTACTTACTGCAGCCTCATATTGTGAACGCTGTCATCTTAAGCGTGGGTACCTGAAGCTCGCTCAGACATTATTCCGGGAAATTGTGCAGCTGGCTACCCAGCATGCACTTCCCGTTCCTGCTCCTGCGCAGTGTGAAAAAGGAGCAATCTCGCACCTGCACAGTGTGAAGAAGGAGCGATCTCGCACCTGCGCAGTGTGAAGAAATCCCCACGATTGCGTCACTTCCGGTCTCATAATAACGTGAGATTTTGGTATCAGGCAGTCCCTAGGACTGCTGGGATAGATGATATCCCAGAAGCCCTAGGGAATGCCTGATGATGTAATCGCACAGGCGGCCGGGACAGGAAGTGGAGACAGAAATTACAGATAAAAGGTATTTAGGAAATAAAATCTACATATATATTGCCAAAATGGACTGTGAAGAGGGAGACCATTGTCTTTCAAGGGAGTAAAAAAAAAAAGCTGGAACTCTGCTTTAAGGCAGATGTTAGTTATGTGGAAATGAGCAAGGGAGAGATGCTGCCATTTTTAAAATAACTTCAAAATACACACTAGGTCATTTAATATTCAGAACTTTTGGTGACCTAGACTGTACACTGCCCTGTCCTTAAAGCCCAAGTTTTAGGTTTTAGACTCAGGAATAGTCAATATATCTGCCAAGTTTTTATTGCTTTCCATGATTGTGTTGGGGAAATTTGATTTCCTATCTCTGTGACAGCAGACAAAAAAATCAGGAGGGCAGTACTCACTGGAGAATAAAGACACAGACAGCAATAATAATTTTCCAGGGGATCTAACCCTTCTCCATTTTACTAAAGCCGAAGTGTTTTCTTGCAGTCTGTGTCCCCACTGGATAATTTTTCCATTCACATTCTGTCAGGATGTAAGGATAAACCTATCCAGACTACAGTAAAAAGCTAACAGGAGTTCTTTCCCTACTCAACTATGTGCAAAAATGTAAAAGACATTTAGTTAGGGTTGGACTTTAAGCAAGCATCTTTCACTTAGTATTGAAATCATCAAATACCTTATGTGTCAACCTGATCATATTATGTACTGGAGTTTCTTCTCCTCAGCCACAAATCAGCTCAAGAGTTAATCTGTAAAAGTTCATACCTGTTCGATAGCTGTGGAAAAATAACTCCTGTTCTTGGTAATAACTTACCATATATTATTATTGGACCAAACCTCCTAAAGCAAGGGTGGGTAATTAACTTTCCCAAGGGGCCATGTGAGAATCTGGGACTGTTGTGGGGGTGGGGGCAAACTTAATTCTGTTTGATACTAATTCTTTACTTGGGGAGGTCAGTAAGTACATAAAAACATAGAAAAAAAACTCCCGCCGCTAGGAATATTAGATCGTGAAAAAGGTCTCTTTTGGGGGGGGGGTCTCAGGGTTTTTTTAAAAAAAGGGTGGATGAGCTGCAGTTTTTCTGTAAATGACCGCCTGAACTGTAAACTAACAAGTGGACAGTGCTGGTCATGTGCTGCAGCCACAATGCTTTGGTTCATGGCCTTGGCATTTTTAACTCAGGGTGCAGAGTTTGACAAGTGGCACCGCTAGTGAAACTCACCCATTGAGCTCAATGGGACAATACTTGAGATTTAACACCCCCCTCACTGCCTGTCAAATGACCTCTGCTGTGGCTGGAAGGAGAGAGCCTGAGATTGGTAAAAGCAGGAATCTCTACAGACCCTGACTTGGACTGAAGAACAGATGCATGGCTCCTGGGGTTTCCAGGAAGGGCTAGACGTGGCCCTAGCGCCACAATTTACCCAGGTCTGTCCTAGACAGACTCTACTTTTCACCCCCCATCATCCCAAACCCCTCTCATAATCAGTAACTCTCAGATGAAACATTTCTGATACCAAACAACAGATTCAAGCTTGGCCTGGCTACAGTTCTAGTCATGGATATGGCTAAGAAAAAGGGGTTACTGGGCTGCTGTCTTCCTTCCTGAACTGTGTTCAAGCACAGCCATTGATTAACTGGTTGGGTTCAGATTAGAAAGTCAGTAGCTATACCTGTCTACAGTTGGGCTTAGTATGGACAATAGCAACATAAACAGCTGTGACTCCCCAAAACATAGCAGTGCCCACACACAATAATGTCCTTAGCCACTCTTAGTTTCTTCCTCGTGTAGTTTCCTACTGCTTTCTTTCTATGGTGAAATCTTCAGTGTCTCTTGCTTATTAGAATTCATATCTCTAAACATCATGAAACATGTGCATGAGTTACTATAAAAGGTGTTTAATGCAGTGTAGCAGATGGCATCAGAACCTGGCATTACATGGTCTCATAAGGTTGAATGATATTATATAACCTTATACTTTCTCACCAAAAAACATATGTGTAGTTCCAAGCTATTTAACTATATATACTGATTTTATTTAACAAAAACTTTCCTCATACTGCTATTTTGATTAGCTTAAAACTGTATAAAATAGTTTATTACATACACATAAAAAGCTTACATCTAGATATGCTCCAATCTGTATAACAACTTACAAAAAAAATGTAAGCACAGATCTTTATTGCACTACATGAGAAGTTTACATTTACTATTCAAACATTAGAATATTCTTCTTTTCTTTTTTTTTTTTTGGGGGGGGGGTTGATTGTTAAGAAAATAATTTTCAAAACACAAAATAAAAAGTCCTTTTATTTATTTCCACAATGATGGAGGAAAGTCCTCATTCTCTTTTGTCACATAGCAGTTACTTATGGTTAAATAAAATAGGAAAGTGAAGGTATGACCTCTGAAAAAGGAAGAAGCCTGTAATTTAGGAGTATGAATATCAATCAGGCAGTTCCACAGCTAGCGCAGGTGACAGCCACCTATCGGGGTCACCTCTGTTCTCCTATACAGTACAATGAAAACTAATCATCTCAGAATTGATATATATCCATTTTCTCCAATAGATTTACTGCTGGCTTTCAAAGACCTCTTATAAAAATGCTTTAAATCTCACATAACTCATAAGGAATAATGATTCAAGCCAGACTGTCCTATAAAAATGTTTTCACTAGGAAATAGCTTTTCTTTATCCATGCAGCATGATATATATTTTAAAACTGACTTGAAAATACAACCAAAAAACACAGAGCAGTAAAATTATATATAGCCACCTGCAACACAACTGACTGATGCCACTGGTGGTTCAGATTATTCACTTTCTTTCTTGAGCCCCAAGCAACATGGCTGAACACAAAACTAGAGGCTTTAGGGACAAGAGATGGCGGCTGTTTATTTCATGAAGATATCCAACATTTCTATTGCAACAATGGTGTTCTGTTATCTTCTACATCACTGGTGTTCTGTATATGCTAGGTACCCACCTACAGATCTGGATGTCCAATGGGGACTCACAATCAACTTTTCAGGATCTCACGAATATTATATATAATTTTCACTCCAGTTTTGCATTTTAAAACACAACCCTATTTTATTTTATAGAAATTGGCAACCATCTATAAACAATGATAAACTGTAAAAAAAAGGCCCTAGGGGCTTAACATAAAAACAGTGCAAAATATCTCTATCAACTGATAAATCTATATTTAATGTCAAAGAAAAGAAAGCTGGACTGCCAAATAACAATTCTACATGATGGATTTATTTTCTGCAACAGTGCAAAGGTACATAAGCAAGCACACAGAACCTGTGAACCTGATGAATGTCGGGGACACCTGAAACTGTTTAATGTGCGTATCTATATGCCTTTGTTTGCACTGCAGTGAAAAATAATCAATTGTGTGGATATGCCATTTGGTAGTGCAGCATCCTTTTTTTGGATAATTTGTCTTCAAAATGGTGTTTGGAGCTCATTTGATT
Source organism: Staurois parvus (assembly GCF_062004578.1). Classification (NCBI taxonomy): domain Eukaryota; kingdom Metazoa; phylum Chordata; class Amphibia; order Anura; family Ranidae; genus Staurois; species Staurois parvus. The sequence goes on along the minus strand of NW_028318161.1, from coordinate 1,779,104 downwards.
CTTTGCACTCACTGTACATATACTGTACTTTCCTAATGCAACTCATTCCTATTCTGAAATAAAATTTAAAAAACATAAAATAAATGTAAAATGTTATATATATATATATATATATATATATATATATATACACACACATACATACATACACACACACACACATATACATACACACTGCTCAAAAAAATTAAAGGAACACTTTTTAATTAGAGTATAGCATCAAGTCAATTAAACTCCTGGGATATTGATCTGGTCAGTTAAGTAACAGAGGGGGTTGTTAATCAGTTTCTGCTGCTTTGGTGTCAATGAAATTAACAACAGGTGCACTAGATGAGCAACAATGAGATGATCCCCAAAACAGGAATAGTTTTACAGGTGGAGGCCACTGACATTGTTTTCCCTACTCATCTTTTCTGACTGTTTTTCACTAGTTTTACATTGGGCTATTTTAGGTTCAGTGTCACTACTGGTAGAATGAAGCCTAGACCCTACAGAGGCTGCACAGGCAGTCCAACTCTTCCAGGATGGCACATCAATATGTACCATTGCCAGAAGGTTCACTGCGTCTCCCAGCACAGTCTGGAGGAGATTCCAGGAGAGGGGTGGCTACTCTAGGAGAGCTGGACAGGACCGTAGAAGGTCCTTAACCTCAGTAGGACCGGTATCTGCTCCTTTGTGCAAGGAGGAACAGGAAGAGTGCTGCCAAAGCCCTCCAAAAGGCCACTGGTGTTAATGTCTCTGACCAAACAATGATCAAATAATCAGAAATAGACTTCATGAGGCTGACGTCCTCTAATGGGGCTTGTGTTCACTGGCTGACACCATAGACCTCAAGCATTTGCCATTAAATACCAGAATTGGCAAGTACATCACTGGCTTTTTCACAGATGAGCAGATTTACCCTGAACACATGTGACAGACGTGAAAAGGTCTGCAGAAGCCGTGCAGAACATGTTGAGCATGACCGTTTTGGTGGTGGGTCAGTGATGGTCTGGGGAGGCATATCCATGGAGGGATGCACAGACCTCTACAGGCTAGACAATGGAACTCTGACTGTCATTACGTATTGGAATGAAATCCTTGGACCCATTGTCAGACCCTACGCTAGTGCAGTGGGTCCTGGGTTCCTCCTGGTGCACAACAATTCCTGGCCTCATGTGGTGAGAGTATGCAGGCAGTTCCTGGAGGATGAAGGAATTGATACCATTGAATGGCCCCCACGCTCACCTGACTTAAATCCAATAGAACATCTCTGGGATATCATGTTTCGGTCCATCCAATGCCACCAGGTTGCACCTCAGACTGTCCAGGAACTCAGTGATCCAGATCTGAGAGGAAATACCCCAGAACACCATTTGTCATCTCATTAGGAGCATGCACTGACGTTGTCAGGCATGCGTACAAGCACATGGGGGCCATACAAGCTACTGAGTACCATTTTGAGTTGCTGCAATGAAATTTCAGCAAAATGGGCTAGCCTGCTGCATAATTTTTTTCACGTCTTTGAGTTCAGTCACTCTGTAGGTTGATAATTTTAATTTCCATCAAACAATGGGGCATCCTTACTTTCCTAATACATTATCCAGTCCATGCCAGTATAGATATCCAGCATGATAATTTTCCCCATTGAGATCTGATGTGTTTTCAAAGTGTTCCTTTAATTTTTTTGAGCAATGTACATATACACAAAACACACACACATGCACATGTATCTTAAACATATATGTAGACCCAATACAACACAAGATAAGAAACGGTGATTAGAGCACCGATAGAACCACATCAGGCCTTTCCCTGCACACTATCAATTATTAATTGTCAAAAATTAAAAATATGTATCAAGCATTAGAAATTCTTCATTATGCCAAAATCAAAAACTGCAAACACCTTGTCCCTCAACAACAAAATCAGTGCAAATAGATGTGATAGGAATAGTCCATGAGGTCTTTAGATGTTTTAATATATTATATTCATCACATAGATAATTAGCCTGTCTGATATGTGATTCTGAAGCACATAGCATATCAATTTGATGTTCAAGCATCTCAAATTCCACATAAGGTCTTCATAGACATTATCATGAAAACATCATAGGTATGGATCATAAATACAATAGGGATCTTGATAGTTAAACTGGTGGTGAGTCCATAGTGCCTTAGTGCCTTTCTACATGTATCAGTGGATATATGTTCCAGTGGACTCAGTTTGGCTTACCACTTCTCTCCAGCTCCACATAGTAACTTATTAAAAGAGATCAACCAGAAACACAAATTGGAGCAGGCTTGCTGATAATCATCTAGCTGTCTAGTTAATCTACATTTATTTTAACTGAAGCTTTCCAAGACGCTGAAAATTCTTTGTAATTAGTTATTGGACATTCTGATATTCAATAGTATATGGAAATATATCACTTAGGGTTCCCTATAACTCTACATCCTGGTGGTCTCCTTTAAGCCTGTTTTTTTATTTGACCTATGTTAAATAAAAGCTTCCTAAGGGAAAAAAGCTGTCCAAACTTTCCGGGCCATATGTGAAAAAGTAATTGCACTCTTGGTGGCAACAATTGCAATCAAGTGTTTGCAATATCTGGCAATGAGCCTTTCACAACACTGTGGAGGAATTTTGGCCCACTATTCTTTTGCAGAATTTTTTTAATTCAGCCATATTAGAGGGTCCAATCGGTTTTAAGCTCAGACTTTGACTAGGCCACTCCAAAACCTTAATTTTGTTTTTTGAGCCATTCAGAGGTGGACTTGCTAGTGTTTCGGACCATTTTCCTGCTGCATAACTCAAGTGCACTTGAGCTTGAAGTCACAAACTGATGGCTGGACATTCTCTTACAGGATTTTCTGATAGAGCACAGAATTTATGGTTCCAACAATTATGGCAAGTCATCCAGGTCCTGAAGCTGAGAGGCCTACAGTTCTTAATATGCTGTTCTGGGTTGTTTTATGACCTCCTGGATGAGTCATCATTGTGCTCTTGGAGTAATTTTGGTAGGCCGGCCACTCCTGGGAAGGTTCACTACTGTTCCACTGTTTTCTCCATTTGTGGATAATGGCCCTCACCTTAGAAATGGCTTTGTAACCCTTTCCAGATTGATACATGTCAATTACTTTGTTTCTCATCTGTTCTTGAATTTATTTAGATCGTGGCATGATATGTTGCTTTTTTAAATCTTTTAGCAATGCTTTACTTTGTCAGACAGCTTCTATTTAAGTGATTTCTTGATTCAACAGCTCTGGCAGTAATCAGGTCTGGGTGTGGCAAGTGAAATTTAACTCAGCTTTCAAAAAAATGTGTTTAATCACAGTTTATTCATGATTTAGCAAGGGGGAGTACAATTACTTTTTCACATAGGGTTAGGCAGGTTTGGACAGCTATTTTCCTTTAATAAATTAAATCATAATTTAAAAACTGTTTTTACTTGGGTTATCTTTGTGTAATTTTAAAATTTGTTATTTGTGAATCATTTAAGTGTGAAAAATATGCACACAAAAAAACCACAGGAAGGGGGCAAATAATTTTTTACTTTTGTATATATATATCCTAACTCAAAGACTCATTCCCAGGGCTGCAGAGGCCACCAGAATGTGAAAAGCTGCTTGTTTATGTTTCCTGAGCAGTGTGAATCTGCATACAGGCAACCTCTTAATTAATGGAGATGCAGGGGTTCATATGTACACACCTGAAACGTGCGGGGATAGCTGCATTGCATTGACACTGTGTTTTACCACAATAGTAACATAAGGCACGCCATACTGTGTGTTGTCTTGCCATTCATTTAGAATGGCACCCCAATTTATAAATACAGTAGGTGCCAATGGGGACTCACACTGCAGTACACCACAATCTACATGCCTTGTACTACATGACACTGTATACATTTTTTTTCTGTTGCCATGTACACACACCAGCAGTATGGTCAATTGACAATCTTCAATGACCATTAAAACCCTGTGCGAAAGGATTCAATGGATCTTATTAGTCTTGACAATTGATATAGGAAGGCAGAGCACCTGATCATTGGTCATAAAGACATAATAAACTTATAAAGATCCAGTTTCAATCTGTCTAGTAATCTGTAGTAAACAATCAAGTATCAGATTTCACAACCAGAACAGGGAAACATGTTACCTAATGGCTGTTTACAGGCTGGTGAACTTTGCTACAGTTTAGAAGTAGAAATATAGGCAAAACATTTTATCATTTTGGATAGACTAAGGGAGGGTTATAACCCCCATAAGGTTTATTTGTGCTATATGTGTACCATTGGGGAGATTTCCCTTCACTTTCTGTTCCATAGGCTAAACAGAAAGTGAGAGTAAATCCCTGTAAATTTAGAGAATAGCTTGGGGAACCCCAGATCACCAGAACTAGTGTCCTCATTGGAAGATTCTCCCTCTATTACTGTTCTGGGAGCAATTCACAATTTGGGACTTTCTTTTAATATCACTTTCGATGATAATGATAAACAGGACAAATAGAGAGGTTGAATCTCCTAACGGGGCACAGACAAGAATAAAATCCTGACAGGTATTCTAATCTATCTCCACTGGGTCCATAACTAAAAAAAAAAGTTTTTTTTTTAGTTATACTTTAGTTATACTTTAAATAAAAGGCATAATTTTCCCTTCCTCTTAGATTGTATGCTCCACGGAGCAGGGCCCTCCTAACCCTCTTGTATTGAACTGCATTGTTGCTGTATTGTCTCCCATTATATTGTAAAGCGCTGGGCAAACTGTTGGCGCTGTATAAATCCTGTATAATAAGAATAATAATAAGTTTACTCTAATTGCCTCTTTTCACTCGGCATATTTTAGTTATTGCTTGCATGAAAAAAGCATAAACTAAACAGATATTAAGGAAATAAGATGATAACTGCCTAATAATAATAACCCCACAAATGTAATATTGTCTACAAACCTCCCAGTCCAGAACTGATGCTTGCCACTGTGCAATTTTGTCAATATTTTCCAGTCTCCTCTTTCGTTCATTGATCTGTTGGGTGACGTTCCTCATGACAGCAAGAGCAGCTGCCACATACCTGTAATCACTGTGGATACAAAAAAAAAAAAACTTATTTAGGAATGCAATCTACAGCTTTTTTTGCTAATATAAACTAACTAGAGACTGCTAAAACTATAGTGTATACCACTGCTGGTTAGATGTGCAAAATGGCTAGAATAAATGAATATTCATAAATCTAAACAAGCATGTTTATGCTGGATTTTTTCTTCTAGCTCCTGTCAGAAAGATCTATCCTAGAAGGACTACTTTAATATGCCTGTGTGCATGCAATCTAAATTTGCTAATATTGTCAAGCATTTTTGTGCAACATGTATGTGACTTCACTGTTTTTTATTTTCAAGAAGTGGTTTACCTTTTCTAAGGTGGGGATAATCTTCAGTACCAGCTTTTGATCCCTGATAGATTCTGGATTTGAACTTAAATTGAGGTCCCCCTCTGCTGCCCTGCACCTTCCCTGACCTCCTTGTGAGCTGTGGTGTGACTAGTCTGGTCACACCCCTCCCCAGGTATTGAATTAGTCAATGGCCCAGGAGTAGGCTCATTTAAAGTGAATCAGCCTGTACATCTGTGTTTGTGATAGCATTTCCTGCTAAACAACTGCGTCTGAGTAGCTTGTTCACTCCTGTTGCTGACTTTTACCACGTTCTTGGATTCCTCTACTGCATGCCCTGACCTTTGAAAAAGGTACTGGATATCTCTACTGTCTGCTGCCTGCCCTGACACTTTGCTACATTCATGGATTACTCTGCTACCAGCGGCCAGTCTTGACTCCTCCAGAGTGCCTTCCATCTTGTTTCACCCATCACTGTATGGTACGTCTACTCTCTTCTACCTTGGCCCCACTAGTAGCATTGTAAGCCAGAGCACATAGTTTCTTGTATTAAGTCATGGGGCAATCTATTACTAATAGGCATGCTTGTCTTAAGAGAAGAGGGGGTTGCTAAAAGTGAATCTACACTCCCCTGCTTCTTGCTCTGATTGGAGTGAGTATCTGAGCTTGGATCTCACATTCTGCCGGGATGTTAACTTTTTAGTGCCTAAATTAATTTTGTTAATATCACCTAATTATATATGTTTTATAACCAAGACAATGTGGGGGAGATTTACTAAAATTGGTGCACTCAGAATCTGATGCAGCTGTGCATGGTAGCCAATTAGCTTCTAAACATCAACTTTTTCAATTAGGCTTTGGCAATAAAAACTGGAAAGTGATTTTTATTCAGAGTGGCACCACATTTTGCACCATGCAGTTTTAGTAAATAATACCCTGTGTGCTCTTTTTGGTAGTCTGTGGGGTTTATTTACTAAAGCTGGTTCACTCAGAATCTGGTGCACCTGTGCATGGTAGCCAATCATCTTCAAGCTCAGCTTGTTCAATTAAGCTTTAGCAATAAAACCAGTAAACTGATTGGTTTCTATGCAAAAGTGCATGAGATTCTGAGTGAACCAGCTTTAGTAAATAACCCTGTGTCTTCCTGTCCTGGTGATAACCAAACCCTTTAATTTCTTATCATGTGTCAACAGCTTAGAAGGCAAGGGTACATCTCTCCACTAAAGTCATAGGCAACAATAAAAATTTGACTGAAGTTCTAGCTCTTACCCACTATTGAAAGTGTAAATAAAAATTCTATCTGGAGTCCGGCTTTAATGTAAGTTACTGGATGGACAGAATTGCCTAATTCCAGAAATACAAACAAAAAAGTGTAGGTTATGTTCATCCAATAAATCTCATTTCTTCAACATGCTCAGCCCTGCACTTGCATAACCTTTAGATCGCTCAGTGATGTCGCTTTGGACTGCTACTTTACTGTGGAAATACAGTAGGTCTGCCATTGCCACAGAAGACACTAGTCATGTTCCACATCACTAAGACACTGCAACCCGAACATTGCACTGGCAGTCTGCTTTGAAGAATCTCTTCCAGATTCCACAGTAGCTGTGCTCTCCTTTTTAATAAATTTCCTAAGAAGTCTTACCTGTCAAGACAGTTGTTACACTGTGTCAGGCAAATATATGTTATAGGTATCCATGCCACCAATCGTAAACATTCACTTCACTAAGGCAAAGAGTAGCCATACCCAGCCCAATCCAGCAGCCTAAAGTTATACTTGGATAAGAAGTGGATCATGAAGGTCTAGCAGTTTACATTAACCTGCGTTCTGGATATTCACCTTACCTCTACCCATGCAGCTGGAAAAATACTTTGATCCCCCTGGACAATACAACAAAAAATCTTTCTAAATATCTCAGGACTATACCCTCATGAAAAAAATGTTTATATATACTTAAATACATATCACTATCCTCCAATCATAAATAAATCACATAAGTGAGACATGTGCAATAAACTCTCACATCAGAAACAATCTGTTCATTCCTCATAAACAAAACTTCTCAAATATGTACTGTATTATCTCTTATTTGTAAGAAGGTTACCGGTATACGTTACAAGATAAAACAGATCAGGGCACATCAGTCTCTCTTTCCTCTCCAGTTGGTCCTCCAGTTAAGAACTTCCTCAGGAGCTATCTCCTGTGGAAATCCTGATAACAATACGTATTGAAGTGGATGTGATGTCAGATGCTAAGGGAACCCAGACGTATTGAATATTTCTTTGTATGGAACCAATTCCTGGATAAATCAGCATTTAGTATAAAGAACTTTTATGTAAGTAGGCATTTGTTATTAAAATAAAAACACTATTTTTAAACTCTATTGCACTGTGGAGATGGTTTGCTCTTAACTACATTTGGTGATGAGCAGAGAGGGGAGCTCCACTATTGACCTTTAACCAGAGAAATAACTGGAGAAGAAAAAAGGGACTGGATGTGACCTGGTCTGTTTATTTTGGGATTTATGACCTACTTATAAATAAGGTCATACATATCTGGTGAGCCTTTTTTTGAGTGTTTGAGGATTGCACATGGTTGAACAAACTGGAAAGAAGATTTGTTTTTTACAGTGATGTTTTGACTTTTATATACTTTCACAGTGATTTGTGGAATGTTTAATGAGTTTATTTTGTTTATGGGGTTAATATTGTTAGGGCTGAGGAATTTATTGCACTTGTTTCACTGGGTAAGATGTCAATTTTGGATTTGGTCACCTTGAGAAAGTAAGAGCCACCAGCCACCCGCTCTTACTTACTCATTATGGTATAAGCCTTCAGAATAAGAGCTGCTATCACAGCGGTATAAATAATCTTCTCTGGGCTCCAGTGTAAAATATGAACCAGGGTTTGAGGTATTTTTTTTTTAGAAGCAACACAATGCAATATACTGTGAGCATGACAGCTCGTGCAAAGTTATAAGCACACCATAATGATGCTTCCATTGGTGCAATAAGGGAGAATGATATGCACTAGTATATCAGAGTCTCAGCTTACCAGGTGCTATGAGCCTGGTTGTGGCTGACTTCTTTGCTACCCTATTTCTATGCCACTGTAATAATATTATACAGTGGCATACTGTATGTGATTCCTCATGCAGCAGTGAATTGCAGGCAAGTATGGCCAGTATCTGGCTTAATAGGAGACATATTGAGTCAAAGACTTCTATTATTTAAGAGAATCAGCAGTCTTACAAGGTATGTGGGATGTGTACAACTCTGTGTGAGTCAGCTGAGCTTCAGCTCAAGGTAAATCAGTAGTTCATGAGCACAGATATTAATCATTGAAATGGGTTAGATTTTCTATGTAAGCATTGTGTTTCTATAGGAAAGTTGGTAGCTTTCTGAATTTGCATATGTAAAAGGTGGGACGTTACCAAAAATTCTGAAACTTTCAATATTGTTGGTGTTTGTTGAATATGATTTTTATTCTTTATTTTTTATTCTATTTTTAAATTCTCCTTAGGACAGCTCAAGTGAAAGCCTGGGGTCTACCTGGTAAGTTATAATGGTGCCCCATAAATTAAGTTTGCCTGAAACCACAACAACCACTCAGATGTCTTCTTTTGTCTTCTGAACTGCACCACAGAAATGTTAGGTAGAATCAGACACGCTCCCAGGCGAGACTCTGACATACTTCCTTTCTCTCAGGCACTGTATAATGGAAATTAAATTCTACTGACAGAGAAGGTGAATTAGGAATTTCTTCACATGTGCATAGTGAATTCTGTACCTAGGAATATAGGGTTATTCAGAGGACACAAAGAAGAGGATGATACATTCCGTATTTATTAGGAATCCTTTAGAACTTTTAGGTTGCTTATTCTTTTTTCATATTCCGTTATTCTATTCAGTCACTCATTGACATTGCATGTAGACATGTGCATCAGTGTCTCCATACAGAAATGATAAAAAAAATTACGATTTTCTTTAGTTTAGTCAGATTTTCTGATCCTAAGTCCAAATGATACCTTATTTTATCTCCTTGACGCTCACATTATCTCAGCAACTGGTGAGGCAGAGACCATAAGGCTGGATTTACACTGCTCTGTGTGCATGCAGCACATATGGACATGCTTAGGTGTAAATGGACCCACAAAGTCTTCCTTTCTCTTTCACACCTGCAGCTCATAGATGTGGACTAGCTCTATAGGATGAATGGAATTTGTGCTTGAAATGCATTTCAATACTGCAAAATTCATGAGTTTTGCTCTGTTAAAACAGATAACATAAATAGGCCCTCAAAGTCTTTGCAGCTGATTTTCTGTGTCTACATATTCAAGGTGCAACCTAAGTGACAGGGAAAAGGGTGATGCCCAGGAGCTTATGTGAACTATGCACTTAATATAATGACATTTTAAAGGTATTTTATTGAGGGTACACCTGCCTAAGTGGGTGCCAAGAATCAGGAGTTGTGACATTATAATTAACCTGCTGTGAAATACAGTAACATAGCATGACTACACAGACAGACTGGTGCTCTTCCACTGCTGTCCATAGAGTGATACAATCAATAATAGAACAAGGTTATTGCTATCAGCAAATGTAGGAGGGAAGAATGTCTCCACATTATTGTACAGAGTTCAAAAGCTAAAAGAAATGTATATTTGTCGGGCAGTCTCAAAGTTTCACTCACTTATTCAGACTATAAAGATATAAATTACGGAAATTAAGGCCAAACATTATTACAGTATATTAAATAGTTTTTGCCAATGGGGGAGGGTTGGCAGTACCTAATGCTAGACTTTATTTTATAGCCTCCCAGCTACATCATTGATATGGTTGGAATTAAGTACATTTACATGATCCCATAAAGGGTATTTTTTGTCACAATTCCCTATAGCTCCACTTGAACACCAGGTAGTGTCTTACCATTTTAAAGCGAACTGTATTTTCCCAACGTTTCATCTGATACATAAATTATAGACCACGGTACAGGATATTACTGAACATACTGGTTATACTAAGCACATGTCACTGTGGGATTAAATGGGGGTTAATAAGGGACCTATACTCCACCCTCCAGACAGCAGTTAGTGACGGGACTCAGGTGAACAGTCTTACCACTTGGCAACAGGATATAGTGTCATTCAATGATAAGGAGTGGACCCAGGCCTTGGAAATGTTACCAAAAGTTTCTCTTTCCCATTTACAACGCCTGAGTCAATTGTTCATGCTACATAGATTACACTATGCCCTATTGAAATTCCACTTTTGCCCTAGATGTGCCGCAGCAAATGGATCTCTTATACATATGTTGTGACGCTGCCCAAAATCACATTGCATTTGGAAATTTATGTTTGATACCTAGAGTTCTCCATGCTCCACTCAGGTAGTAATGGACCTCAAATTAGCCCTATTAGGCATTATTGTAGAGGGGGTACTACCTGAAGAAATGCATTTCATGTGGACACACTTTATTTGGCCCATAAACTTATACTGCAGAAATGGGTCTCACACATACCCCCCACACTCACTCAATGGCATGATGCCATTACCTTTGCACTATGTAAAGAGGAGCTTATTTATAAAACACAGGGCATGCCCGAAAAAGTATTAAAAAACATGGTCCTGGTGGCTGGAATCCAATAAACCCCCCTTGCCTCTCTGGTTCACAGGACAAAGAGGCAGATGGTTGATAGTAAAGGTAGAGCCAACATGATATGAGCTTAAGTTGTGGAGATGGTTAACATAAAATTGGGGTAGAGAGTAAAGATAGCAAACACATTCTAGTACTTATGATATAGCTTTACTGGTTGCTGTCCATAGTTAACTTCTCTTTTTCTCCAATGACTGTTGAGTGTCTCATACACAGCGGTAGAAACAGCTTTATGTACCTGTCCAGCATATCCACCTATGTGCTATTATCATAAAACATTAGCTTTATTACTCAATTTTATTGACACTGCAGCATGGATTCAGTCATCTCACATTGTGAATTCAACACTTATTAAACATGAATAAAACAAACAAACTAGACACGCATGTGTTAATTAAAATAACCACATCCGGACGCATATAGAATCATGCATGGGTAGCATACCGCTACAAACCACTGCCTCAATGCGTAACAATATCCTAAAAGAGTATGGGGCAGAATTAATCTAACACACAGAGTTCACATCTTTTATCAAAGACATATTTTTCCAAGAAAACCTGTAAATCCATCTCAACATTCAAACCTAATGGTGTTAAAATTTGTAACTTATAGAACCAACTTTTCTCTTTGTAACAAAATACAATCAAAAAACCCCGTCTTTGGTGAATCCTGAGCACATAAATGCCCTTTACTTTTAGATCGGTTAGTTTACCTTTATGGTCAAGGGCAAAATGTCTAGCTAAAGGCTTTTCAGGGTTCTGTTCCCTTATTTCCTTCATATGTTCTCCTATTCAAACCTTTAAGGGGCGTTTAGTTTTTCCTATATAGAATTTATCACAAGGGCAAATTATCATATAAACAACTCTTGTAGTACTACATTTTATTAGATTCTGAATTTGAAACCTCTTTTTATTCACACTATCATGAAATGTATCAGTGCGATTTACAAAGGGACTTATCTGGCATTTTCCATTAGCAAACATGCCTTTAGATTGAGGGTATTCAGTGAGTCAATTCTGGGTTGGATTTTTAACAAATTCTGATTGCATAAGAATATCTTCTAGGTTACGTGCCCGACATGCTGTCATTTTGGTGTAGGCCCTACAATTTGCAATAAACGTGATACCTGAACGTGATAGAAAAAGTATTTTACAGGTCAAGGAAAAAAAAGAGGTCGTAAGCAATGAGGGGAACATTGTTCGATTAATAACACAGTATGGGGCCCAGTGGAATAGGGTACGTGATGTTCTGCAAAAACATTGGGGCATTCTAACTAATAATCCAAGTTTATTGCAAATAAATATGAAGTGGCATTAGAGCACACTAAAAGGCAGCATGAAATCGAAGGAAGTGAGAAGAATTGATGGGGAAATAAAACTGACAGAGGTTCTAACCTTTCCCCATACACAGACAGAAAGCATGGGAAAATCTCCCCAATGTGAAAACAGATAGCAAAAAAATCAATAGGGTTTCTAACCCTTCTTGACCTTGGTTTTCTGTTTTGTCTGTATTTATTGGTTACAAGGACCACACCAAAGATGGATAGCTGGATAACTTTAATAATTACTTACTTTTATTATTGTTTTGATGATTTCTAACCCTTCCCCAGTTTATTAAAAATAAATAAACATACACTCACCGGCCACTTTATTAGGTACACCTGTTCAATTGCTTGGTAACACAAATTGCTAATCGGCCAATCACATGGCAGCAACTCAATGCATTTAGGCATCTAGACATGGTGAAGACGACTTGCTGAAGTCCAAACCAAGCATCAGAATGCGGAAGAAAGGGCATTTAAGTAACTTTGAACGTGGCATGGTTGTTGGTGCCAGATGAGTTGGTATGAGTATTTAACCGCCTCCCGCCCGCCATATAGTACAATGACGGGCGCAAGGCGGTTCTCTCGTTCTGGGAGGACATCATATGACATCCTCCCATTCTAACGGCGCATGCGCGGCTCCGGGACACAGCGGATCACCGATCAACAGAAAGAGCCGAAGATGTTGGCTCGGCCATTTGATCAACTGTGTCCAATCACAGCTGATCACATGTAAACAGGGAAATACCGGTTATCGGCATTTCTCTGCTCACGAGCTGTCAGTGTGAGAGGAGAGGAGAGCCGGTAATCAGCATTCCTCGGAGGGGACATGTACACAGATCATCAGGGCACTGATGATCAGTGTGCCCTGATGATCTGTGTAGCCCCAGCAGTGCCACCTGTCAGTGTCCATCAGTGCCAGCTGTCAGTGCTCATCCATGCCACCTGCCAGTGCCCATCAGTGCCACATTTCAGTGCCCATCAGTGCCACATCAATGCCACATATCAGTGCCCATCTGAGCTGCCTTTCAGTGTCACCCATCAGTGCCACCTATCAATGCCAGTCAGTGCCACCTATCAATGCTTCCAATCAGTGCCACCTATCAGTGCCAGTCAGTGCCGCCTATCAGTGTGCATCAGTGCCGCCTATCAGTGCCTGTCAGTCCTGCCTGTCAGTGCCGCCTAACAGTGCCACCTATTAGTGCCAGTCAGTGCCACCTATCACTGCCATATTTGAGTTCTGCCTTTCAGTGCCCATCGGTGATGCCTGTCAATGCCCATCAGTGCCACCTACCAGTGCCTCCTCATCAGTGACCATCAGTGCCACCTATCAGTGTCCATCAGTGCAGCCTAGCAGTGCCTATCACTACAGCCTCATTAGCGCACATCAGTGAAGGAGAAAAATTACTTATTTACAAAATTTTATAACAAAAACTATGAAAAAAAATTTTTTTTTCAAAATTTTCAGTGGTTTTTGGTTTAAGAAAAAATAAAAAACCCAGAGGTGATTAAATACCACCAAAATAAAGCTCTATCTGTCACAAAAAAATGATAAAAATTTCATATGGGTACAGTGTTGCATGACCGCGCAATTGTCATTCAAAGTGTGAAAGAGCTGAAAGCTGGAAATTGGCCTGGGCAGGAAGGGGGTATAAGTGCCCTGTAGGCTAGTGGTTCAAAAACTGCCGACTACTAGGATTTTCACACACAACCATCTATAGGGTTTAAGGGAATAGTCCAAAAAAAAAGACAATATCCAGAAAGCGGACGTTTTATGCACAAAAATGCCTTGTTGATGTCAGAGGTGAATGGGCAGGCTGATTCAGCTGTGACATTCAGATGGTAGGGTCAGAATTTGGCTGATGGTTGTGGTGTAATGGTGTGGGGGATTTTTTCTTGGCACTATCAAGGTCTACCTAATAAAGTGGCTGGTGAGTGTAACTTCAACTTTGTAAGTATTAAAATGCATTTATATAAAGATTTTATTAAAGAAAATAAAGAAATATAATTTCAAAAAGCAAAAAGTTATGTTGAATACTTTATGAGGGGCCTCTGACCAAGTGGTTTTTAGTATAGTAAAAGAAGTGCCAAGGATTTGACAATATCATTCATGTGACAATTTACCTTAACTGCCTTTCTCATGTTTTGTTCTAATTCCTTTAGGTGACTTTCAGTATAAGTACCGGATTCCCAGCATACTATGTTAAATCACAACCACACAGGCAGTGTGAGAGGAAAATAATTGAATAACAAAAGGCCCTGTGGCAAGGGGGGAAGGCTGATGTCAGTGTGCAAACAATTTTGTAGATTCTATTTTTTATACATTTGAAATATAGGAATGGAACAAAAGATAATAATGAAATAAGAAAAAGAGCATTCATTTAGAGGCCTGCCGAGTGCAAGCACCCTCAGAGAAATTCATAAAGGGTCTTGAAGACATTTTAGAATTCTGTCAGAGTGCAGAACTGAAAGTATCAGTGATTGCACCCGATTCATGTACCTGTCAGAGACATGAATCTGTCTATGTCTGCACTGAGGTCAAAGTGTCCACACTGGACACACCTTCCTTAGTGCACTCCCACCCTCCCATGAACTAACAGGTGAATGTCAGTTTTGTTCTAGGGTAGGTAGAGCCTGATGGGGAACTGAAAAACTATTTCCCCATCAGGTCTGCTTTAATTTTGATTGAGACTGCACAGCAGTGGGCAGATTCATAGCTGCTATTCAGCCATGAACTATCATTAAAAAGTAAAGCAGACCTGATGGAGAACCAGTTTCTCAGTTCCCCATCAGTCATTGCCCAAATATATCACTTGTATCCCCATTTATTTTTTATCTCTCAGTCGGGAAATCTACAGCTGAATAAGGCTGGGGTTGCAGCTCTATGCAGGAAGCTGTCACAATCATTACAGATTCCAAGCACTGGCGAGGTCTGCTCTAAGTACTGAAGCAGGGGCGGACTGACCATTTGGAAACTCGGGCACTGCTCGAAGGCCCGGTGTCAGTAGGGGGCCCCATGAGATGCCCCTGGTTCTTTTTTCATAGGCTTTTTTGAGTTTGGGCAAGGACACAGGGGCCCCATGATCCCCTATTGCCCATGAGTTGTCAGTCCGCCCCTGTACTGAAGTACCTCTGTACCCCAGCTCAGAAGTAATTAATTACCACTGGTTTCCTAAACTGAGAAATCTTGGTAATTCTTTAAGAATTTGTTGCTGCCATAGCAACAGATTCTTAAAATGGCGGTAGTGAGAACTACCTGAATTTGCTGCATGTGTAATGTTACCAACACTGGTGCATATGCTTGCCTGAAATAGGTAGCTCTTGAGGGAACTACTGCCAGAAGAGTGCCATTAATGCTGAATTCCCCTATTTATGTCCCAAGAACAATAATATAAAGATAAATTGTGTTGCATGAAAAAAAAAAAAGCTGAAAATCTATTATGTAACTGGCAATAAATTATTTCATGTAGTAGCTTCACTTGAAGAGCTGCTGCATAAAAAAAAGGTAGACAGCAGGCTTAGTCAGATTTTATGAGCACTATTACATGCAACAGTACAGCAATTGTCAATATATAAAACACAATCCAAGAAGGTAACCTGATATAACACAGGAAAAGTAATAAAGACAGGACAGACCTCTCACATTGTATTTCTGTTGTCTTGCATTGTAATAAAGAGAGACAAAAGGTATCGGCTCTAGGAGCCAGTAGAGAAGGGTAATCCATCTTCTCAAAGAGATACTGCGGCCACATTATTGATTTCTGCCTTATGTATTCGTTTTACTCCTCTGGACTTCAAAGCTTGTTAATTAGAAGAATGCATTGGGATAGATGCCATTGGTGTATGATTAACTAGCAGCCAAACAGCCCTCTAATGAGTGGCATGCAGCTAGTAAACCACAATAAAAGATGTACAAATGACTGAAAGAAAGTGATGGTGAAAAGGTAGAAGGAACCCCATTTCTAAGGAACAAAAATAATGCCATTTATAGTGAATGCTATGGATTTGGTGGTACAGGCTATCAAAATTCTTGCTATCAGAATATCTAAGGAAATATAGTAATACATGAAGCAAACTGTAGAATGCTGAAACTTAAATAGGCTAAACATGTCTATAATGATCTAAAATGGATTTCTTTAAAGTCAGTTTCCATTTGGTCATGAATAGTACCTGTGGTCCTGTGCTGTGTACTTAAGTAGCTCAGCCAGCTGAAGCGGATACTTGCAGATCTTCTGCACAGGTGTCAGAAGGAACCCATCAATGGCAATGTCAATCATTTGCTGCAGTAGTCGGCACGCTTCAAAGAAATGCTGGTACCTGCCGTCCTTCATCAGCTTGGAGAGTTCCATGCAGGCATCCAAATGATTATTACAGTACTCTGAGTATATCCAGAATCCATCTTGCTGCAGGAATAACAAGAAGTAGAGGGCATACAGATCAGAATCAATTCCAACTTTAGACCTATCATTATTCAAAACAATCACAGTCAAATAATTATCAGCTATAGTAACATTTTTTTTTTAAATGCACTGGTAAGATGCAAGGTTTTTCCAAGCCCTTGTATGAATACTTGTCTGCTTCAGTATGACATAGACTACGTCTTCCTCCTAACCTGCTATGTCTTTTATCTAACATCTCTGTCCAGTTTCAAACATTTCATTTCTAAGTGTATCTCTAGCAGAAATAGACTCTAGTTTTGGATAGAATAGGGTACAAATAAAATTCCAGTTAGGATTTTTCTCATTTTTTTACTGTCATTGTACAATCTGACATATGCTTATGACTCACTGTACCCAGTTACAGTTAAAATACTGAAACCTAAGACCTGTATACCTGTTCAAAACTAGTCAATCACTGTTAAGAAAGGATGAAGATGACATCCTTGTACCTTTAAAGAAAGGTCAGCAATGACAGCTCCTATATATTTAGCCCAACAAATAATTTAAAAAAAATCTGTAATATTTTTAAATGTGGTATGTGCATATGAACAGCTTATGTTTAATCAGTGTATTTTATTATTATTAAATTGTTTCTGTGTACAGTTTGTAAATTTGCATGGGCCTGGCATTTTTGTTTATAGCATGTCCAGGCTGTGCTTACTGCTTAGTAAGGCTGCACAATGGCTGTGGCTTGCAGCTCAGCTGTCTCATGGCAAATTTGCTTAAGATATAAACAGATGACTTTCTATGAGTTGCGGGGATAAACAGGTGGCCACAAGTTGGAGTTGCAACACATCTCTATATAAAATTGAAAGTGTCAATTTGCTAAAAAATATACCATGCCTAAAACAGAACCCCACTAATAATTTTTTGGTCTGAGTTTGAGTGGAGCACGGTCTGTGTCCTGCTCTCCCTGATCAGTTTGATCCAACTCTAGTCCTCGAATGAGAAGGGCTTTGCTGAAACTGAACTTCCTCTTTCCCCTCTCTGATATATATTCCCATGGAGAATCTGCCACACACATGGTTGGTTGCACAGAAATGCTGAAAGTATGCTTCAGCAGTTCCTTGTCAGCAGCCTGCTTTCTATGTCTCTATAAAATATTTGGAAAATACAATCCATGAAAAGAAGGAAGTTTGGCTCACAGCTCTGGCTGTCACAGTAGGACTGAGATTTAGTTGACATCTTCCCACTGGGGTCACATGCAGCAGAAAATACTTGCCAGTGCCCTACTCCATTAAAAACTGCTAGCGGTTACTGACCACTTTGAAATTACAGATAGGAAAGGCAGCAATGGCAGCAGAATTTTCAGGATGCCCAGGCAGCTGTGCATATGTTTTGGGTAAACCACACATCCTCTAATGAAATGTGGGGCCATGGATGGAGGGGCTGCACCATCTACTTGCTTTGGATCCAAATGTTATTGTTTAGTTGTACCTGCAATTATGTAGTGAGTGACTAAAGTACACTATATTGCCAAAAGTATTGGGACACCCCCTCCAAATCATTGGATTAAGGTGTTCCAATCACCTCCATGGCTACAAGTGTATAAAATCAAGCACCTAGGCATGCAGACTGCTTCTACAAACATTTTTGAAAGAATGGGTCACTCTCAGGAGCTCAGTGAATTCAAGCGTGGTACTGTGATAGGTTGTCACCTGTGCAATAAGTTAATAAGTCCATCCGTGAAATGTCCTTGCTACTAAATATTCCACATCAACTATTAGTGGTATTTTAAAAAAGTGGAAGCAGTTGGGAAAAACAGAAACTCTGTCAAGAAGTGGTAGGCCACAAAAAAAGACAGAGCGGGGTCAGTCCATGCTGAAGCGCACAGTGCACAGAGGTTGCCGACTGTCTGCAAAGTCAATGGCTAAAGACCTCCAAACTTTGTGTGGCCTTCAGATAGCACAACTACAGTGCGTAGAGAGCTTCATGGAATGGGTTTCCATGGCCGAGCAACTGTATCCAACCCTTACATCACCAAGTTCAATGTAAAGCATTGGATGCAGTAGTGTAAAGCATGCCGCCACTGGACTCTAGAACAGTGGAGACGTGTTCTCTGGAGTGACTGATCAAACTTCTCTGTCTGGCAATCTGATGGACATGTCTGGGTTTGTCAGTTGCCAGGAGAACGGTACTTGCCTGAATGCATTGTGCCAAGTGTAAAGTTTGGTGGATGAAGGATTGTGGTGTGGGGTTGTTTTTCAGAGGTTGGGCTTGGTCCCTTAGTTCCAGTAAAGGGAACTCTTAAGGAGTCAACATACCAAATCATTTTTGGACAATTTCATGTGCCCAAATTTGTGGGAACAGTTTGGGGATGGCCCCTTCCTGTTCTAACATGACTGTGCACCAGTGCACAAAGCAAGGTCCATAAAGACATGGATGACTGAGTTTGGGGTGCAGGAACTTGACTGACCTGCACAGAGTCCTGACCTCAACCTGATATAACACCTTTAGGATGAATTAGAGCAGAGACTGCAAGCCAGGCCTTCTCATCCGACATCAGTGCCTGACCTCACAAATGAGCTTCTGGAAGAATGGTCAAACATTCCCATAGACACACTCCTAAACCTTGTGGACAGCCTTCCCATAAGAGTTGAAGCTGTTATAGTTGCAAAGGTTGGGCCAACTCAATATTGAACCCTACAGACTAAGACTAGGATGCCATTAAAGTTCATGCACGTGTAAAGGCAGGTGTCCCAATACTTTTGGCAATATAGTTATATCTAAACCACAGAGTTTAGAGTTTAGCTTCTAAAAAAACATGTCTCCGCTATGTTTTCAAGATGATGGAGATAATGAGAGCAACCAAGAATCATAACACTGTTCATTCATAGAGACAGTACAGTGGGAGATTGCTGTCACCATAGGACAGGAATTGTGTTACTGGCAGTATCAGCAGGTGAACTTAAAGGATTACATGCCTGCAAAACAATAAAATAACATGTAAAAATATAAATTATATAAAGAAACTAATGTAGCCACCACCTCTAAAGCCTGGTAAGCTGCAGTATGTTAGATTTTTGTTCTTAGATTTAGATAACTTGAAGAGGGAGATTAAAAAAAAAAATAAATCACACACATTAATGCAGTAATGTCTTCAACAAAAATAGTAAACTATATTTTTAAATACAACTAGTGTAAGTACCTGAATTTGACTTGGTATCAGCATCATGCAATCAAGTCAGACAAAAAGAGGGAGGAGGAGTACTAGGACCAATCATCAGTGCTGTAGTGCACATTGCTGACAAGAAACATGCTCAAAGGACAAGAGAGCAGCATGGGCAGAGCAGGTGATCTGTTGCTGATCTTTCCTGTTGCTGATTCTTCACTGTCCAAATACAGACTGGGGGAAGGAAGGCAACAAAGCTTTACTGCTTAAAGTTGAACTAAAGTCTGCAATAGTTACCTCACCTTCAGTGGTCCAAGGCACCTCACCAGCTTCTTCCAGATGCTACCCTACAGCCATCTTCACTGGTTGGTGCGGGATTCAGCCACTTCTACGCATGCGTAGGCATTTACTCATCCCAGCATACAGGATCTGTGCCTGAATGTAAACTGAGCAACACGGGCACAGCTCTGAGTACATTCTAAAGAGGACTGCAAGTAGTCAAGTAGGTTTATTGTCTGTTTTTTGTTTTTTAAATTGGAGATTTTAGTTCCACTTTAGCAAAGAAACATCAGGTCACCAACCTGGCTCTGCTCTGTGGCAGCGCTGTGTAAATCTCAGGAATGGAAGGACAGAAACATAAAACCTTTGGCAGTTAAAAAAGGCACTAGATCTATGTTTGCTGCTGTATTTATTGGTTTAGCAATTCAGCTTAATTTATTATAATTCATTAAAATTATGTAACGCATTCATTAATTAACATACTAACATAGTCATCCCCCAACAGTTCAGTAGAATGTGCCCATGATTGCCACAATTAATACAATCAGATACATTTTATTTTTTCAGTTTGATCTTATTCAGCACCTGGTAAAAGTTTGTATGCAATATAGTTTGAAGTGTTTGTTTGTCTCAGTAGTAATCACTGAGAGTCAGCAAAATCATGCCCTTGTAGTTCTGCCCTTCAAAATACAGTAAACCCTCTTTCAGTCCTCTAAACAAATAAATAGGAAATGGGAGACACTTGAGGGTCATTTGTTCAAAGCAAAATAGCTCAGGTTTCCAATGATATTAAGGAGAATGATCAGTCTTTCCACCATCAGCTAATACCTTATAATGAGGCACATTGATTAAATGCAAATGGCTTGACCTGTCCAGTCTCTGCCTGCCGGTATTCTCCCGTCAGCGTATGCAACCTGTCTCATCAGAATGAAAAATGAGACATAATGATCCCTCATTAAGAACTATTGCCACTTTTTGCTCAATTTAGTCCTATTTCATCTCTGAATATTATTGCCTACACCTGCCTAGAAAATGATGATAATGTTTGGTAAGTGTAAGTACATGTGACTACTGTGTAGCCAGACACTGCTATCATAAACAGAATATAGAGAGAGGGGAATTCCTGTCTGGATCAGGACTGGTACAAAATGCTGAACGCAGTTTGGACATGTTTCTGAACAGCCATTCAAAATCCATCTTTCATGAGCTGGCACTGTTGAATGGATACATCTCTCAACTGGATATATTGACCAGTGTGTGACAGGGGGATAATCCTAGGTGACATTCTGTACATAGTGATCACTCATCTTATAAATAGGAAATCTCCATATATACAGAAGATTCACAAATATGCCCAGTGCTTTGTACATTATTACCTTAACATAAGTATCAGAAGTGTTATTTTACAATCACTGCACTAAGAATGTATTGCAACAGATGTTATTGACTAAACTACAAGTATAACGTTACTATTGTTAGTGCAAGAATTTACTCTGCCCACACCCAACAAAATGATGGGTCCAAGCCTCATGGTCTGCTATTTCTAACCAATGAACTCACTTGTCAACCTCCTGGCCAGGCAAGGGCCTTATAATTTCCTGCTAATCCTATCCACATGCACTGGTCAAGTTCGAGCAAAACCATAAAGATATTATCAAACAGACCCCTCTACATTTATGAGAGGGCTTCTACATGCTACTATTTAGAAGTATCATATGACTAAGATTAACTAAAACTAATACTGTATTTAATCTGTTTTAACTGTAAATGTACAGTGTGAGCTTCCCCTTACTTCCTGCCCTAGATGCAGGGTGACACCGAGAAACTGTCTGGAAATCTATCCAATTAGAACTCACTTAACAACAAAGACACCATTTTTTTCTGTTGTATTTGTCTTCCAGTGACCCATGCACCCCACATGTCTTGTGCTTGTGTCACAGGTACACAAAGTGGGGTGAAATCTCCTAGAGAGCAGAAAATCTGGGCAGAAAGTCTCAAAAGGGCTTTAAAGACCAATTCATATGGGCTTCCTAACACACCATAACATACCAAAAAAGGTGCATGTACTATGCTTAGGGATACAGTGGTACCACAAAGCATGGCAGTATATTACATGCCAATTACTGCAACGCACTTGTGGAAATCCAGCCTAAAGGAACCCCATCTTCCAACAGGAAGAAATACATGGAAATAGGATACATGCTCATTTAGTATGGTTACTCTGGATAAACAACAAGGCAAACCTGTTTTTATATCTTTGTGTTTCTTTCTCTGAACTATAAAATCACAGAACTCACACGAAAAGGAAACTTGTATTGAGAGAAATATTGAAGAAGGCAATTGCTCATCACCTTCTAAGAATACCCAATACCTGGCTGTCTCTAACTTCACTAGTTTCTACTGACAGAACAATAATGCAAACATTACAAACAAACACGTGCATAAAGTCAGAAATACAAATATTACACTAGGCCTTCCCCCTTACAAATCAACACCTGATACCTGTAAAAAACACACCTGTTGGGGAAAAAGTTAGGAATTATACTTATTATACCACTACAGCTGGCTTGTGCTTGTAGAGCCTAGGCAGGATGCGAAGGTGTGATCTTTTTGGATAGATTTTGGAAATGCTAAAGCTTTTAAGATACTCAGTGTTCCCAGGATCTCAGGGGAAGGATTCTGTTGTCACCCTCATCAAGCCAAGGGTAATCTACATATATTTTCTAATTTATTTTCCACTGATTTTTACCAGGTGTTTTGTTTTATGGTCCACAATTTGTAAAGGTTTGGAAAATCTGGTGTAATAAATGATCTGAGTAAAATCTGGTGTAATAAATGAGTGTAAAATCTGGTGCAGCTCTGCATAGAAACCAATCCACTTCCAGTTTTTTTGTGTCAAAGCTTCATTGAACAAGCTGAAGTTAGATGCTGATCGGCTACAATGTACAGCTGCACCAGATTTTGCACAGTTTTAGTAAACTGCAATTGTAAAATACAAATCTTTGTTGCAAACATCATGTATCTCCAGACATATTAAGGATAAAAAAATAATAGATCATCAGATATTTCATTGACAGTGGTTATATGTGCACGGTACCTTGTTGAAATCCACTGGAAATCCCTAAGTGTGCATTTCTGTAACATGCAATCTTTATATTGGAAAGAGCTATATAGCACGACTCCCACTGCATTCTATAGAGCAGCAGAACAAAGTCTCTCTCCTGCAGATTCACACTTTATATTTCCATGCAGTGCATCAACTTACTGTACCATTCTCTTCTTATAATCCAATATCTCTTCTCTACTTTCTTATCAGCTTTAATGAAATCTCTACTGAACGCTTTACGGATCTGTCATCAGAACCACAGAGAAAAGAAAAAAAAATCAACTCCTTTCTAAGAAGTTGTCACTTTGTTCCCTCCAAGAAACACTTTCCAAAATGATTGGTGCTATAGTACGTTGTACACATTTTCCATTGTCCAGACACCGGTTGATACTGTGGTCAGCATGTAAGTCATATCATTGGACTGTAGGAGATGAGGCAGGAAACACACGTGTTTAAAAATGAAATTCCATGCACTGAATGCAGACTGCTCTTGTACAACAGGACTGTGCCCAAAAGGCTCTTACATAATAGTGGTCTATTCATTGTAGATAAAAATCTAAAAGAGGGGGAATTATAATTTTCTTGACATTCCCTGACATATTCACAGATGATGAAGGCCAGACCTGTGTGGCTTATGTAACGGCACGTTAAACTAGGCTGAAACCCTCGGGCATTTAGTCAACTGAAGTGTAATGTTCATTCTGCACGATGGGCCGGCGCATTTTACTGCTCAGCTGCTGTCATTTAGACAGTGTCAAGAAAGCAGACTCAAAGCCATTTCCAGCAGCAGCAAAACCTGTGTGGATCTTTAACCCCTTTTCTACCAGGTTCATTGCTCCTTGACAAATTTCCAGCATTTGAAATTTGTGTTTCCTCATAGTGACAGCTAATATGGCTACTAGTTTCCAATTTTTCCATTGAATAGCAGTCAAGTATTCCACATCTACCAATGAACAACCTTACTAATAAAGAGTTACCGTTGTGCATTTAATACACAGCACATGGGTGTTTAGACAACTTAGGCTAGGAGCACACAGCAATTTTTAGAAATGAGATCATGACACTAAAATTGCTGGAGGTTAATCACTAGTAGTAATGGTCGCTAACCACACATTTGGAACAAATGGCTCCCTATTGAGTTAAGCACACAAAATGTGTGTAGTAGCTGACAGTGGTGATTAATCTCACACTTTGGAACATTGTGTGATAATTAGTGATTACTCGCTACTCTATGCTACTTTTATGCCCCACTCCATAGGGAACCATTTGTTCCAAATGTGTAGTGATCAAAGACTAGTACTAGTAATCACTAGCGATTTTAGTAGTGTGATCATGAAATTAGAAATTGCCTATGTGCTTTTAGCCTTAAAGTGAACCTGTCAGGCAGATCAAAGTTTCCATGTACCAGCACTGACAAAGTGCAGGCATAAAAAAATCTTTGTTGATCCTGTAATCAACTGTTGCACCCCCCAGAAAGCCCCTAAATTTCAGGTGCACATTATACAAAGGCAGGCCATTCAACATGACCCACCAGTAAAAACAAAGAATTCTGCTCCTAAACCACCCAAATGTATCTAATTAACTCTTGTGAAGGGTTTATTAGCTGTAGCTTGAAGAGTCTAGCCGTAGACCAGCTATAGTTTGTTATTATTATCTTAAAATAATCATTAGCAATTTTCATACGTACTTTGCAGTAGTTTGAACACTGATGTATCTGACAGATTTGCTTTAAGCACGTGAAATTAAAAGATACAATGGATCTCACTCACGCATAAAAATTGCGTGGACTGCCCATGATATCAATTTTTCTAACCTACTGTAGAAAAATGTCAGCTGAAAACTGATTGATAGCCATGACTACTTTTAGCATAATACTTCATACATGGTTCATTGTCAAAGGCATTTAAGACAAGTTAAGCCATACAAATACCATGATAAGCACACTTTACAGTTATGATTCATATTCTTGTTTCGATAAAGAATTCAATAAATATATTATATGTGGCATAATGTATGGCCTCCTATAAACAAAATTCACAAAGGAGTTCAGTGACAATATAAATGCACTAGGCTGAAGGCCATAAGGGCTTGCTTGGAATGCATCAGTTTGAGACACTTCTGAGATGCATTTCACCTGCAGACGCCCTTCTGCTGACCTGCATTTAAGGAGATTTTGCAAGCTTCAGGTTTTCTGTGAAGCTGTACAAAAAGTTTCTGACTTGCCTTTGGGTCCAAATTTCACATATCTGAGCCTCTATTTGAATGGACACAGACCATGGCAGAGAAAGCCAACAAATGCATGAAAGTGATATTTATCTGGTAAAGGGCAGATCAGAAACTGTCAGTGTGCATTCATCCTTATCTATCAAAACGAATGTTTGACTAAAGAAGCGCTGGATCAATGCTTGCCAAATATTATGTAGGAAAATACTCTATGCAAGATGCAGAATACATGAAAACACCATATCCATCATGTTACATTGTAGCTAGCTCAGTCTCAGTGAGTGGAACATTATTCCCTAACACCTGCGTCTGGCAACAAATGAATGTGTTCGGACTAAGAGTTAAGATGGAGTGAGCTGTAATGGATGATGCACAGTATCCCTATGGACGTAGGAAGCACTTAAATAGCAGATCCAGATAGTATAAGGTTCATGCTTATGTTATAGAAGGATTGAGTTAAAAAATCCTTCCGTGCACGCTTATGTTTATATCTTTCTATAGATATGAAATCCAGTACTGTTATGTGAAAGGTAGTTTATATCCATTTGAGGATGTGGTGGATAAAGGGAAAGTAAAACCCTTGCTCCCCACCTTCTTTGCATAAAGATAGAAAGTGCTAATAATCAACACACACCGTAAGCCTACCGGGCATATTCACTGAGCTGATGTACTATATCTCTAATGAACAGGTATTTTATTTCACAAAGTATTATCCCCATCAATAATAATTTTGCCTGACTTACTCAATAGACATTTCATAGAATTCACAATTATTGTCAACCAGAATTTTTATGTAAACATTTCCCAAGAGAAATCCATGAATTTTCACTGCTGACCTTCTAAAAGTTTCTGAGTCACTGACCTGTTAAATACACAGTCCAGGAAAGACAAAGTTACGTTGGAAAGTCCTGATCTGCATACTTGTTATAAATCAGTGACTTGGCATGATAGCCAGGTAACTGATTGTTGCAGAATGAAAAGTTAGTAATGGTTTCTTAATTTTTTCTTAAGAAATGTTACTTTTAAAGTGCAAGTTTGGTTAAAAACAAACATTTGGCTAAAGTAGGGTACTCACTATGAGAAAATTGGTAGATTGTCTGATTTTCCATGATGGTATGTACAGTATCATGATGTAACCAACAATGGTATTAAGTTGTCTCCAACAACAAAGGCAAACGTTCTTTATGTACAATTTCTATTTGTTGCCACCTTCTTCTGGGTTGTTCCTTGCTTTTAATCATGTAAGTTTTTTTCTATTCTATTATTTTCATCTGATTACTGTACACACTGAGCGAAAATCTGAGGTTGTGTTCACAAAAGTTTCAAGCTTGCAAGTTCATTTTTTTTCATCAGTACAGTTGAAAATGGCTGTCCAGAGCACTATAGTAATGAACAGGTAATCTACCTTGTACAGAATTTTTCTTTCAGTTTTCTTATTGTGTGTACCCAGCTTTAGTTACACCTTTTATTTAGCTCATCCGTCAAATCCTTCTCTTTGTCTAGTTTTATACCTGGTGACCCTATCATAAACAACAGTCTTATAATTGTGTACAATCTTGGGACAACAATTACAAAATGTATAAAAACTAAAATAATAGTTTTACAGAACGCAGCAACATCTGTACATGTGGGACACCCAACGTTAGAGGTGATTTATTCTTCCAAAGCAAATAACAGTGTGCACACTGGTGCTGACTAGTATTCCATTGTTTCTCTTCTCCTTCAGTTTCTTTCTCTCACTCAGCTAATGTGACCCCAGCCCTGACAGAGAGGGGCAAAGGAGGGGCAAGCAAAGATGCTGCGCAGGTGCCTGATGTGCTTTTTATCAACTGATGACATCATTGGTGTTCTGTGTCGATGGCTAGAAAGTTGTAATGGTGAACAATGAAAATCTGTGGCTTTGTGTAACTAAAAAGCAGGCTTGATCCACCTGCTGGTTTGTATACAGCTTTTGGGCAATTTTTAAGCATTTTGCCAAGGCACCCTGAAGAAACCTGAAGGCACCCCAGGGTGCCTGTGCACCGTGGTTGAAAAAAACTGGATTAGATTATGGATTAGGTTATGGTTAGAAGCTCAGTGTTTTAAGAGTTAAACCAGGGTGGGTGTATTTTAACCATTAGCCGCCCGGCCAATGGCCGTTTGGCGGCTTCAGATGTGCCTCTTCATTCCGGGTGCACGCCATTTGGCGTGCTCCCGCACATGCGCCGTTTGCGGTAATGCAGAGCGGCGCAGCAGCGGGATCTGTCACGGGCCGTGCACCTCGGACACGGCCGATGACAGATCCGAGTACCGGCTCCCATTGCTGGTACCATGTGACCTGCTGTGACCAATCACAGCAGGTCACATGACAGTTGTATACAATGGATGGCTTCATTCATGATGCCATCCATTGTATACTAGTGCCTAGCTGTGAATGGTCACAGCTAATCACATGCACATGTCATGTGATTAGCTGTGACCAAATCACAGCTAAGCACAAAAAAAAAAAAAAAAAAAAAAAAAGCTGAATGAATCGATTTCATTCAGGTAAATGCTTGCTTATAGCAAAGTAATTCTTTGCTATAAGCAAATTGTGTAAAAAAAAAATATATATATATATACTGATCACTTCCCCAAAGTAGTACAGTGTTACTATGGTAACATTGTACTACTTTGGTCATAGAAAAATATGAAAAAAAAATCTTAAAAAAATAAAAAAATGTAATAAAAAATTAAATATAATAAAAAAATAAAAAAAAATTAAAAAACAAAATATTTTTTTTTTTTTCATACTGTCACCAGTCAGTGTCCCTGTTAACCGCCATGCCAGTTATATGATGACGCTGTACTGCACTGGTGACAGTATGTAAAAAAAAAAATAGTGAAAATAATTTTTTTAATTTTTTCATTTTCCGAAAAATTATGACATAAAAATACAACTTCAAAAAACTCGCCATGCCTCTTATAAAGTACGTCGGACTGTCTACTCTGCAAAAAGGGGTCATTTGTGGGATATCTGTACTGTTCTGACATTCTTCGACCTCAAGAAATTAGATTGGCTGTCAGTACTTCAGGATTGATCAATATTCAGATCTATACCATAGTTTGTGAACTCTATAACTTTCCTACAAACTAAAAAATACATCCTAATTTGGGTTATTTTCACCAAAGACATGTAGCAGAATACATCTCGGCCTAAATTTATGAAGAACAATTATTTATTTGTAAACTTTTATAACAGAAACAAAGAAAAATGTGGTTTTTTTTCAAAATTTTTGGTCTTTTTTTGTTAATTTAGCAAAAAATAAAAACCCCAGCGGTGATTAAATACCACCAAAAGAAAGCTCTAGTTGTGTGAAGAAAATGATAAAATTTTAGTTTGGGTACAGTGTTGTATGACCGCGCAATTGTCATTCAAAGTGTGAGAGCGCTGAAACCTGAAAAATGGCCTAGGCAGGAAGGTGTAAAATTGCACGGTATTGAAATGGTTAAATGTAATGGGTTAGGTCCAGTGTTGGCATTTGTGGGGTGAAGGGCAAAGTTAAGGTTTATAGTGTAGAGTTTGGGGGGGGGGGGTAGAAACAGTAAGTGTTAAAGATTCATTTTAGGTTAATGCCCAGGTAAGGGAGGGTTATACGTTAGGAAGGTGATTTTTACCTGTACTTGGCAGAGAGCCTTCTACCAAACACTACCAGCATCAGTATCCCTGGATCAAAACACAATGCTTTTGTGGATCTTCTTTAGGTGGCACAAAAAGAAGCATAAGTCCAAGCAAAGGGACAGGAGGTGATGACAAAATTCTCTAATGAGAATTAAGACTGCAGCACAACATATTTTTTTCTATAAAATGGGGAAGGCTTAAAACATTTATCAGATTAATACTGCTGCTGGTACTTTCCTGCACAAGTGACCACCCTCTTTTTGTCCTGCTATTACATCACAAGAAGTGAGTTGAAATCTCCCCAACAAACTCACACCCAGCATTAAAACCTTGACAGAAGAATTTACCTTTCCCAGGTTTTGGTTGGAGTTGGCCTTTAATTGAATTGTGCACTGCATAAAGCAGTGCAGAGTATAATAAATAATTATTACTCTAATGGAGACATTAGAGTGTAAAGCTAGCCATAGACAGTGGAATTTTCTTAACTGCAACCACAGGTTGCTCAATAACCCCATTAATGGGGGAATCCCCCCTGCACGGCCATTGTGTTCTCCTGGAGGGGGGGCAAGGGAAGCCGCCCCCCTAAGAAAACACAGTAATTACTGCTAGCAGCTATAAAAGCTGCTAGCAATAATCACATGTGATATCCAACAGGCTGGTTGACTGATCAACTTGGATATATTCAGCATGTCCATACATGATTCAAACCTCGGCCGGTCCGTGCTGAATCGGCCAAGATTCAAACCGTCTATGACTGGCTTAAGTCAAAGTGTTGCCCAGAGCAAATGCTGGTAAGCCCACTGCATGGACTGTTGTGATGCTTGGGAACTACCATAGAGAATAGTCTTAGCCCCAGTCTGCATCTCATTATTCTTTTCTGCAGTTCCCTGTTATTATCTCAATGCATGCACTAGGCTGTGTCCTTAGAGTCTGAGTGGAACGGAATGTGGACTTCACAGCAGACAGCAGGTCCTTATAGACCATAACATTTTGTTTTTAAAATGTGTTAATGTTGCTGAAGCCAGGCTTAGGATATGGGCAAATATCAACTAAACTGCACTCATTCTTTAGATGTGTTGGCTACACAGAAAAGCATTTTTCAACTGAATATACAGATGAACCTCTTTATTTTATCCGCGCTAGTTCACTTCAGCTTGACTGGTAAGTTCAGGCATTTGAGCTATGCTAAACATTCTAGCAGATCATTTAAACCTACGTGTTCTAGAAAACATGGTCCTATTTCACTGAGATGTGGCTCCTCGTTATTGTACTGCTTCTCAAGGTCTCTGACAAAGCCCATCTGGAACCGGTAGATGTCTTCAATGTTTCCAAAGATGACCTTCAACTGTTCATCACTGAACATGTCTCTCCGCTTCCTGCATTGCTTTAAATAACCCTGTTAAGGAAACAAAATGTGAAAATCACAAAAAAGGAATTTAAAACGCACAACAAAGATCTAAATGAGCAGACCGTAACTGAAGCAATACCAGTAATAATAGGTCATGATTAATATTTAAGTTATTTAAAAAGGTATTCTAGGTTACAAAAAAAATGTTTTGTTTAGACTATAAATTCTGTATGTTACAAAAAGTACATTTCCATTTATTCTTGCAGCAAGAAAATGTCTGTGGAAGTACAAGCTTGTCCTATGGTGGACGGTCAGTTTCAAGTGGTGTGTTGTTGCCTTTCTACAGACAGTAGGGATGAGCAAATCTGTCCAGGTTGGATTTCCTGCTAGTTTTATAAATTGTCCTCAAAATTAGGAAAATCTTCACTCTTCCCTGAACATCATCCCCAAGTTTGCAGAGAACAAATCTGTATATTCAATTTGTTCATTTTGTTGCTAATAAATACAATTTTCTATAAAAAAGTCATAGGAAGTTAGGTGCTGCCATAGGGATGTACACCTGTATACCTGTATTACTGCCCCCCCAAAAATTAACAGAGAATGGGGAGAGGGTCTTTTTTCATATGGCTTCAAGGACAACATAGAAAATCCTTTAAATTACATTAAAGTGGTAAGTGGCGTTAAGGTACAAAAAGGCACATGCACCCTACCTCAAGTTTGTGTGACCCTACCACTGCTATATATGTATGATATATATTATATATACTGTGTGCAGTATATACAAGTGCCTTAATAAAGTATTCATACCCCTGAAATTTTCCACATTTTGTCATGTTACAAAACGTAAATGCTGTATTTATACTGAGATTAAATCACACACAGGTGGACTCTTATTTAGTAATTAGGTGACTTTTGAAGGCAGTTGGTTTCACTAATTTTTAGTTAGGGGTATCAGAGTAAAGGGGGCTGAATACAAATGCACACCACACTTTTCACATATTTATTTGTAAACAATTTTGAAAACCATTTATCATTTTCCTTCCACTTCCCAATTATGGGTCACTTTGTGTTGGTCTATCACAGTGATGGCGAACCTTTTTGAGCCCGAGTGCCCAAAACTGCAACACAAACCAACTTTTTTATTTCAAAGTGCCAACACTGCAATTAACCACTTGCCTACCTGGACGCACTGACAGACGGCACTGATCGGTGGCACTGCTGGGCATCATTGATGGGTGGCACTGATGGGCAGCACTGATGGGCGACACTGCTGGGCACTGACAGGTGGCACTGCTGGGCAGCACTGACAGGTGGCACTGCTGGGCAGCGCTGACAGGCGACACTGCTGGGCACTGATGGGTGACACTGCTGGGCACTGATGGATGACACTGCTGGACACTGCTGGGCATCATTGATGGGTGGCACTGATGGGCAGCACTGATGGGCGACACTGCTGGGCACTGACAGGTGGCACTGCTGGGCAGCACTGACAGGTGGCACTGCTGGGCAGCACTGACAGGCGACACTGCTGGGCACTGATGGGTGACACTGCTGGGCACTGATGGATGGCACTGCTGGGCATCATTGATGGGTGTCACTGATGGGCAGCACTGATGGGCGATACTGCTGGGCACTGACATGTGGCACTGCTGGGCAGCACTGACAGGTGGCACTGCTGGGCAGCACTGACAGGCGACACTGCTGGGCACTGATGGATGGCACTGCTGGGCATCATTGATGGGTGGCACTGATGGGCAGCACTGATGGGCGACACTGCTGGGTACTGATAGGCGACACTGCTGGGCACTGATGGATGACACTGCAAGCAGTTAATCTCACCTCTGGCAGCGTCGGTGTGGCTTCCAACCCAGCAGCTCATTCCCATTCATGCTGAACACGTTGCCCCTGGCCCCGGAGCAGTGTGGGAGCAGTGTGGGAGCCTCTTCCTCTCTTCCGCGCCCATCCCCGGGTACATTACCCCTGGTGCCAGAGCCGCATTGGAGCCGTTTCCTCTCATCCACGCCCACCCTGGCCCCAGAGACATGTGGGAAATGTAGTTTGATGGAGGTCCAGTGTGGACGAGATCTGGATGGCCGGTGCGTGTGCGCTCATCATCCTCTTCTTCCTGGCGTGCCCACTGAGATGGCTCTGCGTGCCAGCTCTGGCACGCGTGCCATAGGTTCGCCATCACTGGTCTATCACATAAAAAGTAAAATACATTCAAGTTTTTGGTTGTAACATGACAAAATGTGGAAAATTTCAAGGGGGTATGAATACTTTTCAAGGCACTGTATATATATATATATATATACAAGCCCCGATGCCCAACAAGCAGACCACTGGCTCCTCCAGAGTAGTGCTGGGATGCCAGCTGCTGGGACATTCTCTGTATTTCTTCACGTAGCACTGAAATTAAGCCATGAAGATAGTAGATGTATAGTCCTGGCCCACAGACATCAAAGAAAGTGTAGCATGGAAACAGATAATCTAGTAAATAAACACTAAGCGGGCGGCTAGTGAATAACAATGTGAGGTGAGGGGGCG
Organism: Staurois parvus; assembly: GCF_062004578.1. Classification (NCBI taxonomy): domain Eukaryota; kingdom Metazoa; phylum Chordata; class Amphibia; order Anura; family Ranidae; genus Staurois; species Staurois parvus. The sequence continues at coordinate 1,746,075 of NW_028318161.1, read as the reverse complement.
GGTGAACAGCACTGCCACTGATATTTAATGAAGAGTATTTGAAATAGCATTGTTACTGACCACTAAGGAGGGGATTAAGGAGGGGGCAGGTTCAACAACTTTGCGCTAAAGTGACATGTGTTTACACAGGTTCACACAGCTTTCAATCAAGACTCATATATTTTTCTAATTGGATTCCATTGGCAAAATGTGTGAATCCTGAGTGAAAATTTTGCATTTATAAACAAACCCCTAGAAAACTAACCTTTTTTTTTTGGAGGTGGCACAGAGGCTAGCAAACAAGCACACTTGCTGATAGAGAAAAAAAGAGTCGTAGGAAAGACTGTTGGATCTATGAAACTGTAAACATGGGGAGGTACACAAGGGTATACAGCCCAACACACTGCAGCTTAATGTATAGCATTATATATAGCACTGTATTTCTCCCTACGTTGTCCCTACACAGATTTGTCAGCTTTCCTTACCCAGCTCTAACACTCACTAATGGCTATTGGGAGCACACCCTTTTATAGTATGGAGGCTGTTTTGTCCATTACTTGAGATTATTTGTTCTTTGGGACCCATCTGACCAGCGGCAAAGTGCATTATGAGTTTAGGTGTGAATTCTGAATTTTGCTGAAGTGTGGGATTTGCCTCAAACCCAAGGTGACTTTGAAACTGACCATCATTTCTTAGGGTAGATTTAGACATGCATCTAAATCTCCCTTGCCTCTGAAGCCCAATCCCTGTTAGGATCATGCTCCAAAGGCTACTGACAGGTAGTGAGGAAGTGATGCAATGCCTCCTCACCGCCTGTTTTATCACCATTTCTGCCAACAGTCAAACCACAACTGCTTGCTCCCCCATTGACTTGTATGTGTAGTGTGTAACAATCCATGTCAGGTCAACACTACTTTGCAGCTGCGGCATGAAAACATCCCCATCTGCTGCCTGTTGCAGTTTAAGGGGGGTGGTTGGTAGGAGGTAAATGCAGCTCAACCACACATTTATGTCCCCCTCCAACTGCTGGTCTAAACAAGGCCTTACTGACAGTGGAGGGTGATAGAATAAATTCTGCCTTAGACAGTGGAAGTAGGGCTTGTTGGAAGAGCTTATATATTATAGTAAAAAAAATAATGGCCAGGATACTGACCACCAGCACTAAAAAGCACAGTCATCAGTTTGATACAGCACTCTCCAGACCCTCCACCAATATAGAGCAATATGTGAACACAGTTAGGAACAAACCCGATGTACATTCAAAGTGGAGAATGAAGCACCAAATTAACATTAACAATTATTGCACAAACAGAAGCACTGAGCAGGTAAGCTGTTCCCCTTGTTTAAACATTGGGGCCTAATTTCAGTACGTATTACATTTTCCTATAATATGACAAATTTAACATCAGAGGTATAGCTAAACTCCTCTGGGGCCTAATGCAAAATATTAAACAGCACCTTCAACAACTCATAATTCCTCACCTTACCATACATAAAACTGGCTTATGAGACACTTGTGAATATTAGTAGAAGCTCTTTGACGTAATGTGACTTTAATTTTAGGCTTAATGTTCTTTGCAATGTACTACTGAGTGACAACGTATATGGTTTGTAATAGCATTGTTAATATCTCCCACATTTGTATGTCTATGAAGCTTTAGGCAGTACAGTATCTTGCTGATATACTGAAACATTTTGGGGTATTTTATGACTTACAAAAAAGAAAAACATAAGAATGAGATTGCTTCACAAAACTGTAATATATATCTTAGATGGTTTTATAGCAAATGGGTGACCCTTTTGGGGGTCTAGGTTGAACCAAGTTTTTTTTCTTTTAATTATGGTATGGGAATTTTATTTTAACTTCAATTTCCATCTAATAAATAGTTGCATCTGGACACAGGTACTCTGCCAATAACAACACTATTGTCTTGTGTCTTCTCCTGAAGCACCAGAGAAACAGAAGACCCTAGTGCTTCCTAGGAGAGGGAATGCATTTTTTGATACTTCAGGGCCAAATGTCAGTACCTCCTTATAGCTGACCCCCCCTAGCAAGGTATACTTAGCCATCTGCACTCTTTTGCTGCCTCCCCATTCTGTTGAAGCCCTCTTACTGTCCCATTCTTTCAGGTATGGGACAGTATGTGACCTCTCCATGCACCAGTTCTCAGGCCTAACAGGCCAAGTGTGTGTGTATATGTGTATCTGAGTATTGGGCAGTAATGTCTTGCATCCAGGTCAAGCTTTGTTCCTAGAAAAAAACTCTTTGCTCTTTTGGGAAAGTTTTCCATTACATTTTGGAGAGTGACTAAGGGAATTTGTGCCCATTCAACAAAGAGAACATTGGTGAGGTCAGTGGTCAATGGTTGTGAGAAGACATGGTTTTCAGTTGGCGTTCCAAATAATCCTTGTTCAGTTGGGCTCAGATCACTTGAATTCCTTCATATCAAACTGGTCAAACCACGTCCTTATGGAATAGGCTTTGTGAACAGTCATGCTGGAACACAAAAAGGCCTTTTGGCCATGTGGTATATTTGTAAAATTCCACACTTCATAACACCTAGGGTAGGCAGTAATTTATCAGTTTGGAGAGCCAGAGACAAGGCAGACATTCTGCACATGAACAATTGCAGACTGGATCAGAAACTTCTGGTCTACTTCTTGTTTGTAGAAACCCTGAATATTTCTGCCAGCAACCCAATATTAGCAGCAATGAAGCAGAATTAGTTTCAATGTCATGAGGCATCAGGCTCAGTGCTATTATGTCCTGGAGACATTAACTTGCAGCTACTCTGACCTCTGCAGCAGCTTTTAATTATGGTGGCTGCTATTTTGCACTTACATGTGACAACAAAGCAGGAATCATTAGATCTCATGGGATCCCCAGGAGCTTACGAGACAGGCAGAAAAAGCTTAAGAATCAGGAAGAGCCTGGGATAGTCCAGAATAATATGCATAATAAGCTTTCTTTCTTACATAATCGCACCAGAGAATTTGTAGCAAAAGCTCCAGAAAGAATATAGGCAAAAATTATTTTAATTTTACTTTCAGACACTTATTAAACAGGACATTTAGCTTTTATGCAATATGCCTTCAAGGGAGATAACATTTTGTAAACTTCACAAATGTCTGTGTAAAAGTTTATATACCATGATAGAAATAAGCTGCAAAAATTTATACACTAACCAATTTTCTCAAACGGCAAAAAATAATAAATTTAGAAATTTATCTATCAAGACTTAAGGCAGTTATCAGTTAAAGGTAGCAAAACTATTATTGTTTAAAGCAAGGAACATGAAATGTCTGAACTAATTCATTCTGTCCATAGTTGTTATGTTTACTGGATCCTTGAGAAAGAAGCATTAAATCCTATTTTAAATAGGTTGTGAAAGTTCCCTAGAGTGATCTTGGACCTTGGCACATTTATCTTTCAACCCCTTCCCGCCTGGCCTATTGTAATATAAAAATTGTCATATGACATCCTCCAGGGATCGTGCTTCATGTGGGCCCCACACAATCTGTCCCCCACTGTGTTCACTGGACATAGCTGATGACAGATCATTGCACCAGCCTGTTGCCAGCAGATCACATGACAATTGTACACAATGAAAGGCTTTGATTCATGCTTTTCACTGTGTATTATTGTGATGAGCTATGTGATTGGTCACAGTGATCACATGGTACAGACAGGGCCAATAACCATCCATTTGTACCATGTGATTAACTGTGGCCAATCACAGCTAATTATAAAAGTAAACACTGAAAGAATAGTATTCATGTCTCCTTTATAACCAGTGGCGATTAAAGAAAGCTCTATTTGTGTGGAAATAAAATGTTAAAAATTTCATATAGGTACAGTGTTTCATCACTGCTCAATTGTCATTCAAAGTGTGAGGGTGCTGAATGATGAAAAATGGACTGGGCAGGATTGGGGTAAAAGTGCCCAGTATTGAAGCGGTAAACAAGTCACATGCTGTATATCAGTTACCATAAAATGCTTTCTCCTAGTGATGGGCCCCAGGAACTCCATATTTAAAAAAAAAACACCATTTGCAGTGTGACTTTACAAGGCAACTTAAATACTACTTTGAAACAGCTCTGAAGCAACTTTCAGGGAATGCCTGGGTAATCCTTCTGTAATGTCGGATTCAAATCACATCAATAAAGATGAGAATATGACATGGAGGTGACTTCTAGTAAAGCATATGGGCACAAGTCGGATAGAAGTCACCTTGAAGTAGTACAGGAACCTTTTCTGAAGTCGGAGTGACTTCAGTAGTGCTAATTAAGATGGCTCTCATTGACTAACATGGAATTTCACATGGGGTCTCACAAGTCGGATCCCAAGTCATGGCAGTGTGAACCGAGCCTTAGTGTCAGATTGAAATAATCACTAGATCTAAATATATAGGCAGCTGAAAAAAGGAAATCTCAGCTTCTTCTGTAAAAGTTTTGCTAACACCCAACCCTTCCTGATCCTTCCTATTGGACTTTGAATATGATGGATGGCCTTACATACCAATTGTTATATAAAATGAAATATGTAGATGCATACAGCAAAGCTGAATTACAGCACTTGCATTAATAAGGTTGTATCATCAATTTTGTTTGCTGAATCAGCATTTAGCCAGTTCAGAATGACCCAGGGAAATAACCATGGAACTGACAGGATAGATTATCCAAGGGATAGAGGGGTTTAAGAAGTCTATATAATTTATTCTGTATCCATGCTGACAATCACTAATTTTTTTACAATTTGTGTAAAAGTACAGTAAGTACATGATATCAGCTTTTGTCCAGGACTGCAGATTGTAAGCAAAATATTCTGTGTTCAGGTTTCATCTTTCATAAAGTATACAAGGTTGTAAGAACACATTAAAGCACCACTATCAAAATGATTTTAAATAGTTATAAAAAAAAACATTGGTGGTGTGCTTTTTGAGTGTGTAGTGGATACTTTTTGCTTTTTACTTTAATGGCTGATATCTATCTAACAAAAAACTAATTTGCACACAATTTTCCACTTTACTTTCTTATATAAACAGTCTGTCCCAGAGCTTAAAAAATGTTCCCACATTCATGACATACTCCCACTGTTTATGTGCACCCCACTATCGGTCAGCAAAGCGCTGTGTGTAAGACCACCTACAAACTTATACAGTGAGTGTGCCTAAGCTTATGCCACCCAGAGGGTGCATGATGGGGGTGCATGAAAGAGATAACTGAAAGGTCTTAATTCAAACAAAGATGCCAACCACCCATAAAATTATGGACAGTTTGCAGAAAATATTTGCACCCATAATTGTCTGCAAAAATGCAAGCTTCCTAATGGCTCTGTGCATTTCTGGAGCCATCCAATTAGTTTTGGCTTCAGCTGGGGTGGGGACGGGCAATGTCATGGCGCCTTTTCCACAAGAATGAAGTCTCGGTGAGGAGGAGGAGGACCAATAGCCTGAGAATGTCCCCTGTCCTGCATGGAATTCAAAGTAAAAAACCTTCTGTTTGCAGTAGTCCCCCCCCAATACTTACCTGAGCTCCACCTTAATCCAGTGACGTGCAAAAGAGCAGCTGGTCTCCAGGGACTCTTCCTCCTCACTGGCCGAGACAGCAACAGGAGCCATTGGCAATCACAGCCAGTGAGCCAATGAGCACAGAGCAGGCCTAGCCATGTTCCGTGTGTGAATGGACAGCTGGAGCGAGCCTGCTCGGGTGCCCCCATAGCAAGCAGCTTGCTATGGGGTCAGGAGCACCGGCGGGGACCCAAAAAAGGAGGATTGGGCTTCTCTGTGCAAAACCATTGAACAGAGCTGGTAAGTATGACATGTTTGTTATTATTTTTTAACTGCCTTTAATATCACTTAAATATAGGACAGGTACAGGGAACATGAAAGGGAAGATAGAAGAGGCATTATTCATAGGAGAGTAAAATGAGGGGTATTTGATTTAGAAATGGGAGGACATGATGGGGCCATTTAAAAAACTTTATATTAACCAAGGCTGCAAAGTATTCCTCTTTCTATAGTTATAAAATTGAGAGATATACAGTATATTAACATATTGTTATAGTCTAAAAGTAGCTTTTAAAAAGGTTTATGCAACTAGAGCATTAGAGAGCACTCACCACATACCCACATATTCATGCACACTGCAAAATTATTGTATATTCAAAAAGTACAGATATTAGATATCCACTGATGCTCACAGGCACCCACCTACATGAAAAAAATCATTTTGCCGTCGTGAGGCTCTCTAGATACAGTTGTGACCAAAATTATTCAACCCCCACTGAAATTGAGTGTTTTGGCCAGTTTGACATTGCTTTTGATCATTCAGTCATCTTGCTTACATTTACATTAAAGAGGCACTTGTAGGTCAGACAAATATAACATAACAGTTATAATGAAATAACCACAAATGTCTTTTCTGTGCTCACAGCATTATCAGTTTTATTCAACCCCCAAGTGACATTCAATCTTAGTACTTAGTACAGCATCCTTTTACAGTTATAACAGCTTTTAAACGTGAAGCATAGCTTGACACAAGTGTCTTGCAGCGATCTACGGGTATCTTCGCCCATTCTTCATGGGCAAAGGCCTCCAGTTCAGTCACATTCTTAGGCTTGCGCACTGCAACTGCTTTCTTTAAGTCCCACCAGAGGTTCTCAATCGGATTTAAGTCTGGTGACTGCGATGGCCACTCCAAAATGTTCCAGCCTTTCCTCTGCAACCATGCTCTAGTGGACTTGGAGGTATGCTTGGGATCATTGTCCTGTTGAAAGGTCCAACGTCTCCCAAGCCTCAGGTGTGTGATGGACTGCATCACGTTTCCATCCAATATCTCCTGGTACTGAAGAGAATTCATGGTACCTTGCACACGCTGAAGCTTCCCTGTACCTGCAGAAGCAAAACAGCCCCAAAGCATGATTGACCCTCCACCATGCTTCACAGTAGGCAAGGTGTTCTTTTCATCATAGGCCTTGTTCTTCCTCCTCCAAACATAGCGTTGATCCATGGGCCCAAACAGTTCTAATTTTGTTTCATCAGTCCACAGAACACTATCCCACAACTTTTGTGGTTTGTCCACATGGCTTTTGGCATACTGCAGTCGACTCTTCTTATTCTTTGGAGACAGCAAGGGGGTACGCCTGGGAGTTCTGGCACGGAGGCCTTCATTACGCAGTGTGCGTCTTATTGTCTGGGCTGAAACTTCTGTACCCACATCTGACAAATCTTTTCTCAGTTCCTCAGCAGTCACACGGGGACTTCTCTCCACTCTACGCTTCAGGTAGCGCACAGCAGTCGAAGTCAGCATCTTCTTTCTGCCACGACCAGGTAGCGTTTCAACAGTGCCCTTTGCCTTGAATTTGCGAATGATGCTTCCTAAGGTGTCTCTTGGTATGTTTAACATCTTTGCAATCTTCTTATAGCCATTGCCCTTCCTGTGAAGAGAAATCACCTCTTCTCTTGTCTTCCTGGACCATTCTCTTGCCTTCACCATGTTTGTAACCACACCAGTAAATGTCTAGAAGGAGCTGAGTATCACAGTCATTTTAAAGCTGCCTAATTGGTGCTTATTATGCTTGATTGCTGCTCGGTGACATCCACAGGTGTTTTCAATACCTGATGGAAAGCACCTGTATGAACCTCTGTTCTTCAGAGTGGTAGTCTTTAAGTGGTTGAATAATTGTGGCAATGAAGAAACCACATAAGAACCATTTACTACTGTATTACATAAACAATTGATGTCATTTTAGTTGCATTTGGGTAGTTACAACGTCCTTGTAGGATTTGATTCTGAATACAATTCCAAATGTACACTATAGTCCCTAAACCCCTTTACAGCATTGGGGGTTGAATAATTTTGGTCACAACTGTACATCCCTATCTACATCCCGTTACACCTCTATAAGCTACTTTACTACGAAAGTCAATGCCTCTTGTGCCTTAGTTGTACAAGGGGCATTCAAGTCAAACTGGGACTATTGAGTTTATATAATAAAAGAACAAATTTCATGGAGTGGAAACTGCATTTATTTTTCAACATATTCCCTGCTACATTTATACACTTATCCAAACCAAAGTCTGGAAAGCTTCGGCATAGAAAGATTTGTCAGTAGGCCTGAACCATCCTAGGACAGCCTGCTTCACTTTGTCATCAGTGCTGAAATGCCGTCCTCTGAGGAACTCTTTCAAGGGTCCAATTTCACAAGAGGTTATGTGTCGATTATCCACCTTCAGGCATTTCACATGCTGAATGTTCACAGGAATGACTGGTGTGGTCTGGGAACCACCACAGCCGAGACTGTCAATGTTTTCCTGTGACTGAGAGTCTCATCACTGTACTGTGCTTGAAGTCTTCTGTAGATATCTGTGGGTTTTACGCCTTTGTTCACAAGAAACTTCATCACCGTATGCTGTTCCATGCACGCACAAATACTGTTGCCTGCCATCTTGATTAACATTCTCTGGACTGACCTGCAACATATGCACCGCCTATCGATAATAGGACACACTTGCCACTTACTACTGCGTGACCTACCGCCACGCTAGCATTCCTTTTATACCTGTAAAATTAAAAGTCCCGGTTTGATTTGAACTCCCCTCGTACAATCCAAAAAGAGAAATGCTGTCTAGGTTTATGCTGTTTCTGCATGACAGGCCTGTAAAGTGTATACTTATTGAGAGCATCACATGATCTTTGCTACGTTAGAAAATTTACTTTTTAGCAGTGCTATTCAGCCTTCTAGTGTTCATAAGTGCATACAGAGCTGGCATCAGATACATAAAAGGTGTGGCACCCATGATGAACTGTTTTGCAGATACCAGCCTATGCAATTCAGTGATTGACACAAGAAAACCCACTTTCCAGCCACATGCACAGTCTTAAATCTTAGTGCTCACCAGCTGGCATTACAAACTCACTAGATAAAGACAAGGGTATTCGTGACATATGAAACATTTAACTACATGCTTCAAAGGCTAAAAACAATTAAAAGACTCTAGCAAGTGACAGTTGCTTGTGCAAGTTGCATGCTATTTCAAGCATGTAAAAATGTATACATTGCCTACTTATTTAGAGCATCCTATGACCTTTGCTGATTTAGAAATTGACAGTGCTATTCGATCAGCCTTTTAGGCTTCACCAGTGCATACACCAATAGTGTGTGGCACTCACATTTAGTTGGTTGGTTTGCAGACACCACACTTCCTGGCCACATATGCAGAACTAGGATGTGGTGATCACCAGCCAATAGTTACATTCCAAATTCACTAAAGACAAGGTAATTTGCAGCACTCTTTATTGAACTAAGCAACCCCGCCTCCTTTGGGAAAAAGACCCTATATAATCAATACCTCTTGAGGACTGGAGGAAGAACTGGTCCAACATAGCAAAATACTTGAATCTGCTTTTGATGGTATTGGTAATGAATACTGAAAGCCCTCCCATCCTAAGATGACAAATCTTTCAGTGGCTGTGGTCAGAAAGGGATGTCACCTTATTTTTTGGACTGGTCAAGAGTATTTGACTTTGTTCACACTCTGATTTACATATACTGTATATTTCAAACAACCTTGGAATGGTGCTTTTTCAAGACCCAGTCCTGGGTCTTATGGCTGTTCAACAGAAGTTTGCCACCTTTTGCATCATAGCAAAACAGAGTTGCTTCAGCAGAGATTAAGCTGTGCGTGAATGTGTTACTTGCTACTAAAAAACTCCCAGCTCTGATTTTTTTAAAGTGTGAGAATCCTGGTTTGCTATGCACTATTCAGTCTGGACCTTTCTACCCTCAGCTATTTGTAAAGGTCCCTTTTCCATTGTATTTGGAGCTGCCACTCCTATCCCCTCCAGCTCTTTTTGCTCCCAACCCCCTCCCTGCTTTCAATTATCTTCGGTTTTCCCTTCCTTTTTTCTCTCCTTTTATCCATAGCAGGTAAGAGCAATCAAGGGCCTACACTTCTGGACATCTTCATAGGAGGACACCCTTCTGGGACACCAGGACCACCCTGTATAGACGTCTGTTGTAATTTATACTGCCCTCCCTTTTTATCTCTCTTGCTAGTTTCTGGCATATAAGTTGCACAGTTTCTCAAGAGTGTACAATATATACATTGCCTACTTATATAAAGCATCACATGATTTTTTTCCTGACAAGAAAACTGTTCAGCCTTCTAGACTTCATCAGTGCAGGCACAACTGGCACCAGATATTGACAAAAAGGAGGGGAGGGATTGTGCAGGGGAGGGGCACATACCGTAATTCATATTGGGACTTATGGCCTCCTGATGCCTCTCTATGAAGTTAGCTCTAAATACAGAGGTGGACATTGGGGTCAGCACAAATGAAGATGTGCGCATCTCAAAAGGAAAAAATAACAACTGGTGTGTGCCATTCTTTCATGGCAAGCCTGTAAAGGAATGACAATCAACTGAGTTTTCCAATGAGGCCAAACTAGTCTCTGCTTGCAGAGTTTAATCACTCTAAACTAAGAAAACACATTGGTGGGATCTGAAGTACATAATTTCCCTAGGCTTGTTTATATTACAAGAAATTGTAACGTTTGGATATTTATTTGCAATTTATAGAAGCAAAAGCTTGTGAAGGCAACAGACGTGAGGATGAATTCCATGTATGTAATTATATTGCTCATGGCAGAATTCTCTGGAGCCCCTTCATATAAAATCTGAGGGTAAGGCATGAGTGAACCGTATTCAATGCCTTAAACATAATAGAAGGAATACAATTACTCACATCATTAAATAAAATGAGCCATTATTTACATTATGCCTAAGGAAACAATTCAATGATAATATAGTGAGACAACATTTCTACTTGCATAGCCATGTATAGAACTGTAACCGGGGGGCTTGTAATGGGCTCAACCATTCACAATGAGAAACAAATGATGTACAGTAATGATGTGACTCACATAAGTAAAAATGGCGCTGCCCTGGCTTTCCATCTGGCTATATACAGGGTGGTACTTACAGGAACGTACAGTTGTGACCAAAATTATTCAACCCCCACTGAAATTGAGTGTTTTGGCCAGTTTGACATTGCTTTTGATCATTCAGTCATCTTGCTTACATTTACATTAAAGAGGCACTTGTAGGTCAGACAAATATAACATAACAGTTATAATGAAATAACCACAAATGTCTTTTCTGTGCTCACAGCATTATCAGTTTTATTCAACCCCCAAGTGACATTCAATCTTAGTACTTAGTACAGCATCCTTTTACAGTTATAACAGCTTTTAAACGTGAAGCATAGCTTGACACAAGTGTCTTGCAGCGATCTACGGGTATCTTCGCCCATTCTTCATGGGCAAAGGCCTCCAGTTCAGTCACATTCTTAGGCTTGCGCACTGCAACTGCTTTCTTTAAGTCCCACCAGAGGTTCTCAATCGGATTTAAGTCTGGTGACTGCGATGGCCACTCCAAAATGTTCCAGCCTTTCCTCTGCAACCATGCTCTAGTGGACTTGGAGGTATGCTTGGGATCATTGTCCTGTTGAAAGGTCCAACGTCTCCCAAGCCTCAGGTGTGTGATGGACTGCATCACGTTTCCATCCAATATCTCCTGGTACTGAAGAGAATTCATGGTACCTTGCACACGCTGAAGCTTCCCTGTACCTGCAGAAGCAAAACAGCCCCAAAGCATGATTGACCCTCCACCATGCTTCACAGTAGGCAAGGTGTTCTTTTCATCATAGGCCTTGTTCTTCCTCCTCCAAACATAGCGTTGATCCATGGGCCCAAACAGTTCTAATTTTGTTTCATCAGTCCACAGAACACTATCCCACAACTTTTGTGGTTTGTCCACATGGCTTTTGGCATACTGCAGTCGACTCTTCTTATTCTTTGGAGACAGCAAGGGGGTACGCCTGGGAGTTCTGGCACGGAGGCCTTCATTACGCAGTGTGCGTCTTATTGTCTGGGCTGAAACTTCTGTACCCACATCTGACAAATCTTTTCTCAGTTCCTCAGCAGTCACACGGGGACTTCTCTCCACTCTACGCTTCAGGTAGCGCACAGCAGTCGAAGTCAGCATCTTCTTTCTGCCACGACCAGGTAGCGTTTCAACAGTGCCCTTTGCCTTGAATTTGCGAATGATGCTTCCTAAGGTGTCTCTTGGTATGTTTAACATCTTTGCAATCTTCTTATAGCCATTGCCCTTCCTGTGAAGAGAAATCACCTCTTCTCTTGTCTTCCTGGACCATTCTCTTGCCTTCACCATGTTTGTAACCACACCAGTAAATGTCTAGAAGGAGCTGAGTATCACAGTCATTTTAAAGCTGCCTAATTGGTGCTTATTATGCTTGATTGCTGCTCGGTGACATCCACAGGTGTTTTCAATACCTGATGGAAAGCACCTGTATGAACCTCTGTTCTTCAGAGTGGTAGTCTTTAAGGGGTTGAATAATTGTGGCAATGAAGAAACCACATAAGAACCATTTACTACTGTATTACATAAACAATTGATGTCATTTTAGTTGCATTTGGGTAGTTACAACGTCCTTGTAGGATTTGATTCTGAATACAATTCCAAATGTACACTATAGTCCCTAAACCCCTTTACAGCATTGGGGGTTGAATAATTTTGGTCACAACTGTATATGAGGTCAGACATTGTCCATTGTAATTTATGAGTGTGATGAACTCAGCAGTGGTTCAAGCTATTCACTAGTTGTAGTTATGGTTTTAATAAAATATTATAACTTGGCAGGAGCAACCAAGATACCACTATAGTAAAGGTTACCCCTCTTCCATACCCCCCACACCGACTGTCTCTATTTTTCATAGGCAATCAAATTTCAATAAAACCCAGATATAAAGATATAATTATGACAATGCTAACTTCTTCCTTGATACACAACATACCTTCCCTCAACAGTTGGAAGCATTGTATCTTCTTGTTTATTTATAGAATCCAGGCAAAATGTTTATTTTCCCATGCAGTGGGGCTGTGCCTACACTGCATACGTTAACTGCTCATTTTGCCCTGGGATGCCAGGAAAAGCTTATCCAATCTACTACTTACACGATTCTCCAGAAAACAATGCTCCCCCTTGTCCAGTGGGGGACTGTTTCTGCCATGCTCACATCCAGAGCCAGTCTATTGGCATGATGACATCAGGAACAGTCCATTCACAAGACCTCTAGACTGCAGGGGGGCAGGAGCAGTGGGGACTGGTCTTGAACTCGAAGATCAGTGGATTAGGTAAGTATATCTCCGTTCTGCAATCCCTTAGACAAAAATGAGCAGTTAACCCATGCAGGGTGGGCATAACGTTTATGTCTAAACCCAAAACCAAAAATTAAATATATTGCAGCCTAATGGTCCTTGGTGTGGTGGTTGCATTAATTTTTTTTCTTTCTTTTTTCAACCTTCTTTTGCTTTATTTCACCTGGTAATCCTGCAAATAACACACGTCCTGTCCCTAAGCTATGGTACCCCTTTACTGTATCTATGGAGGGAGCCATGGTTGCCACCCTAGGCTTCTCTCATGCCCATAGGTCTTCATTTCCATTACATGGGGACATGGCAATTGGTAGTTTACAGATAACAACTAGGAAGGAAGATCTTCTTCTGTGCAGCCTAAAGCAAGTGACAAGGACACTGCATTTCTGCCAAGATCAACTAGTATTTTCCATATTTGCTGAAAATGTTTTAAGCTTCAATAAAAAACAAGACTAAGGGTCCTTTCACACAGGCGTTCCATATGTCTGTTTTTCATCTGTCTGTTTGAGGATGAAAACCGGACACTTATGTATTTCTATGGACTAGTGGATGTAAACGAATGATCACCTGTTTACATCCATTAATGTCGTATCCGTTAACATCCGTTTTTTTTTAATGGAAGAAAACCCTGTTATTCTTCTGTAAAAAAAATCTGGAACAGACAACAACATATGGCCCATTTTTGCATTGTTAAAAGATGCAAAAAACTAATGTAAAAATTGACAAGAAACTTTATGAAAAAAATGAAATGCCCATGTGGATGGACCCTCACTTCTAAGGACTATGAACTGCTATTGATTGCATTTTTGTTCTTGGGTTTAGCTATACTTGAAATTCTACAACTAGTGTTTTGCTTTTTATGCAGACATTAGCCATCCTCCTTGTTACAATAAGCAATTCCAGGGGAAGGGCAAAAGTACTCAATAAGCTACTGTGCTATCTAGTAAACATTGCAACTATACTAAAATCAGAAGGTTTACCTAAATTACATAAATCTCAATTCTGGGAATTCTGCATCCTCTGGCCCCCAGTAGAATACTTTTGAAACATATCATCTGTACTGACTCCTACACCACCAGCCATATTCAAACTTCAAAGGCAGGTTTGAATTTGACTACTGGCTCTGAGAAATGTTTTAGTACCAGCATTCTATATGTGGAAGGCAATAAGTGTTTCAGTGTCAGAAGAGGAGGTGTTCAAATACATAGAAATCACAAAAGGTAATGGAGTGGACTGGTGTACTCCAGCTGTGCCTAAAAAAAAGGACTAAGCAGGTAGGTGACAGGTAGACTGTAGCTTCAATGGTTTTAAAAAGCTCTTTCTGTTTCCATTTCAACCTGCAGTCATGATTTATTTCTTTAATCAACAAAAGTGGTATAACACTTTGATGTTTATTTTTAATGTGTCACCCAAGATTCACATAATTTTCACTTATGATTCAATTTCTCAAAAACTGTCTCAAGCACCTGATTTACAATCAAACAACATATTTGCAAAAAGTTCCCCTCGACTTACATAGAGAACTCACCACCACACACTGTATATCCATTAGTAAATCTTAATGTCAAATCACTAAAGCATGTGATTGACAGTAGCTGTGGCTCTTGCCAGCCAAAAAATAGAAGTCACTTCATCCAAAACTCAAAGCATCATGACTGGCAAATTGTTTTCACTTCCGTGAATTTTGTGTGCCAAGCAAATTCCCTAATCCTTCTTGTTCCAAGTGCTTAGAAAAAGGCTCAGAAGCTAAACAGTTACACAGCAAAAGGCTGGGGGGATCTACACTCAAAACATGTACGTCAGAGCCTAGAAAAAAAATTCCCTTGTCTACGCACTCTTGTACGTACTAAACAGAGACTCTTATTTTAGCCTTTCAATGCATAACTCCGTCACACTCATTCTGTGTATTTGTGCCTCTGCTACGTGACAGCTCAATGAGCTTCTCCAAGAAGGGCTACCTCCCTTGTCCTCCATTCAGGGCTGATTCTTTAATACACACCTGCCTATCTTAGACAATGCAGGGCATAATTAGCAAGAAAGGCACAACAATCGTGCATATCTAAGCTGTAACTGCTGTACGCAATAGAATTATTCTGTCCATATGTCTGGTACATTTTCCTTGACACATTTAAAATGACTGCATTGTGCCTAAATTTTGCACTTCAGTACTAAACTGAAAACATATTTTTCATATTTCACATCTATAACTTAAACACAAGGAGAAAAGAAACAGAATGTGTGAACCTCCTTTACATTGAGACTGATTTACACCACAATTTTCCCAAGTCAGTTTTACAAGACACTCATGTCACTGCTTTTGGCTATTAAGATGCTCCAGCTAGCTGTGTTAACCTAAGGCACCCCAGAACATTAGATAGCTGTCATATCCATAGCTTCAGATGACAGCCAGACTGTCTAACGGGCAATGATAACCTTGGGAAAATCTCTGCTAGGAACAGTTTTTATTGACCAGGTTGGAAAGTGTTGGCCTTAGACTATTACTTGCCTCCATTAGTAGAAAAAAAAAAAAGCATTGCAAACTGAGATTCACTTGCATACTCTCAGGGTAATGGTGTCAATTTATGTGGCACAGCACAGCTGGGTGTGTTTGTGTGGGTTAAAGAAAATTAAACACTACATGGTAGGATGTTTTCTCAAAGCTGTATTTCTGGCAAAACTTTTTCTTATCCATTCCCCTTTTCTAAATCACTCTGCTCATCTTAAAGTGAAATTTCACTCTTTCAATCAGCATTCACTATTTGTAATCCTTATTATGCTAGCATTAATATATAGATAGGAAAGTATATTATATTAACTAGTTTTATTTTTTTTTACATTTCTTCAGCTACTGCCTGGCTTCCATACCTAGGCAAATGATGTCATACATCCCAAGAGTCTTCAGTAGGGAAGGAGGTGTTTTCAGCTAAGCACACCCTCCTGCCTGCATGCCTGAAATAGGGCAGATGGATTCCAGGAAGTAAAAATGCTACATGAATCATCTGCCTTTATTCAAAATGGCCACAGCCAGAAATGCTGGGGGGTGTTTTTCAAAGTGATTTCTCAACAAAATAAAGCTTTTAGGCATGAATGGATGAGGGAATTTGCTTTGAATATTCAAAATGAATTAAATATCATTTTTGGTTTGTGGTGCTCAGATACACTGTAGCTTCACTGGTGTCAGTAAAAATGAACTATGAAAAACTCATTATATGCTGTATATAGTCTATCCGTGAAATTTCCTTGCTACTAAATTTTCCACGGTCAATTGTTAGTGGTATAACAAAGTGGAAGCAACTGGGAACAACAGCAACTCAGCCACGGAGTGGTAGGCCACGTAAAATGACAGAACGGGGTCAGTGCATGCTGAAATGCACAGTGCGTAGAAGTCGCCAACTGTCTACAGAGTCAATAGCTAAAGACCTCCAAACTTCATGTGGCCTTCAGATTAGCACAACAGTGTGTAGAGAGCTTCATGGAATGGGTTTCCATGACAAAGCAGCTACATTAAAGCCTTACATCACCAAGTGCAATGCAAAGCGTCGGATGCAGTGGTGTAAAGCATGCCACCACTGGACTCTAGAGCAGTGGAGATGTGTTCTCTGGAGTGACGAATCACACTTCTCTGTATGGCAATCCGATGGAAGTGTCTGGGTTTGGCGGTTGCCAGGAGAACAGTACTTGCCTGACTGCATTGGCCAAGTGTAAAGTTTGGTGGAGGGGGATTATGGTGTGGGGTTGTTTTTCAGGGGTTGGGCTTGGCCCATTAGTTCCAGTGAAGGGAACTCTTAATAAGTCAGTATACCAAGACATTTTGGACAATTTCTTGCTCCAAACTTTGTGGGAACAGTTTGGTGATGGCCCCTTCATGTTCCAACATGACTGCGCACCAGTGCACAAAGCAAGGTCCATAAAGACATGGATGAGCAAGTTTGGGTGGAGGAACTTGACTGGCCTGCACAGAATCCTGACCTCAACAGGGATGTGCAGACAAACTAATACTGTAGTAACAGAAGTCCCTCCCAAGGATCTTACCCTGCAGATGCCAAAGAACAGGAAAGATCATGTGACCACACAACAGTGCTGCGGAAATAAGGTACTTGGCAAATTTAAAAAAACAAACAAAATACAGTGGCAAGATATACATGATTTATGTGAATGAATTATGGCAATTTTAACTTCTTTGTTTAGTATTACTTTAATTGCTAAGCACAAAACCCTGTAAATCACATGCTCTTTACTTGTTCATTCTCACAGCTAATTACTCAATTTCTTGCAGAAAGCTGACAAAGCAGAAATACTGATGCTGAAATTCCAGAAGAGTTGTCACCCTAGAATTGTATGTAGTTACATCAGCGCTTCCTAAAACATACAGGCATAGAAAGTGTCAACACTGCTGGGCAATACAGCTCTGGGAGCATGCAATAACATGTATTCCAGGAGAAAATGACATTCCAATACAAATAAGTACATGGCCCCAGCCACTGCTGCACTGGAGATAAACTAAGCCAGAGCAGCTGTGTAACTGATAAAAGAGAGAAATATGTATTTGTACAGTGTTTTTTGTCTTTGATCTCAGTGTACTATTTCTTGAGCTCTACACTGACATAACATTGGTAATGAGCCTTTCTATGCACCTTACTTTCTAACTGCTTGTCTCAGAGTCACACAGGAATGGATGAAAGGTAACTAAATGCTCCGTATGCTCCACATAGTACATTTAACCTTTTACATTACCAGATTGCTTTTATGCAGAAAAAATGTGCACAATTGAAACAATGTTTGCAGCTCACTGATTATTTTTACCTAGTCTTTCGGATGGAACACTGTTTTTGGTTGCAAAGACTTATTACTAGGGTTGCACTGATACCATTTTTTTTATTGGTGAGTATGAGTACTGATACTTGTGCTCAAGTACTAGCTGATACAAAATGAATTGCTCAAATTGCACTGCAAATTGCTCTGCACCCGCAGGGAAGCCGCATGTGATTTGGACAGGAATCGAACCGCATTCCTGTTCAAATTGCATGCGATTCCTTGCAGTGCGATTTGAGCCCATTCATTTTGTGTGGGCTCAAATTGCACTGCAAAGGTATCGGTTTCAGGTATTGGGGAATTTGCATGAGTATGAGTGCAAATGCTTAGTATCGGCATCGAAAATCATACTGGTATCGGTATTGGCAGCGGTGTATTTGCCACAAGGCAAACAAGGATTTTGCTTAGGGTGGCATTTTTCAGGGGGGCAGCCCCAGCCCCTGGCACAAGTGACACAGTGGAGGCAGAAGAAAAGCAGGAGCTGGGATCCAGGATGGCTGGATGGTGCTGGGGGGGGGGAGACATCTGATTTTTGTGTTGGCTAGGGTAGTACAATAACAAAATACACCACGGGGTATCAGTGCAACCCTACTTATTACCAAGAGCTATTTAATACACTGAAACCAAAAAAAACAAGTTTTATTTCTGTATATATATGTACTTTTCTTGCCATGCAGCAGTCTGAGCCAAATTATAAGTGGCAAGGAGAGGTATGGCGCATCATCGTACCATTTTCTTTTCTCACAGGAACACCTAAAATTATTTCACAGGGAATCTCTATTAATTGAAGAATAACACACAGAGACTCCTGACTCTCTATCAAGGTTGCAGGGTGTGTTGAAGTTTAGGTCCAGTTTGGCCTGGTAAGTACTTAGTTGTAACCTTTATAGCCCAAACTTTTTCTGTTTAGCATACAATAAGCTGGTTGTTACTACAGAGCTGTCCAGCAGGCTATAACTCTACCTATAGTCATATAATAAAAAGGGTTTTGGGCACAAAATATAAAAGAAAAACACAGGTAAAAATTAAGGGTTGCCATTTTTGTGTAAGATACTGTTTTTATGTCGGAAATCTTTTTTTTTTTTCTGTTTTAAACACTTTAACCATAGCACTCTACACCTATCAATCACTAGGCCTTACATTGTGTTATTGACACCATAAGAAATGATACACTGTGATGTAATCATTGTAGAAAGAACAAGAACTATGGAGATGGATATTACATTGCACCGCTGCACTGTTTTCTTGCTTTAAAAGGCTTTGGAAAATGAATATCTATGCCTGCGGCTGCCCCATATCCTTCGTATTTGTATCTTCCAATAGGCTCATAATCATATAATTAAATGTAAGTTGAACCTATCACAACCCCTTTAGGGGAAAAATAAATGCAGGATTAAGGCCTCACATGACACAGGTTGTTAAAAAAAAAACTCTCATAGAAGCCTTCCTCCTAACAGCAGCATTTTTGCAGAACAAATGCCTGACAATTGTAAAAGTATTTAACACTTTTACAAGCATTTAAGCACGTTTACAAGCGCCAAGCGCTTGGGTGTTAATTCATTTCATTGGCCAGAATATGAAGATAATAATTTATTCTGGCCACTGAAATTAATTAATGCTCAATCGCTAAACAGGCTACTGTTAACATGTGTTTAGGCGCGTTAAGCCACGTCAAGCATTTTTTCTGCCAAAACGCTGCTGCTCATGGATGCACTGGTCCTGTTTTTTTCCTGTTGGTAAATGGTACTACTACTAAAAGCTTCTAAAAGTCTATGTGTGCATGGGCACATGGGATAACATGAAGGGCTGTTTGGAATCAATAATAAAAAAAGTCTTGACGCCCCTAAAAGTGACTGCAAGGAAATAATGAAAAATGTAATTCAGTCAATGCATACATTATTATAAAAATTATAAAAATATGATTTTTGTACTCCTCATAAAACCTTTTTCTTTGAGTTCATTGAGGGACACAGCTTGGTGATAATTCCGAAACCTAGGATTATACTGCTGACTATAGCAGAAATGAACACCAGGAACGTAAAAACTGAAGGTCTGCCCCTATACCGATATAAGCCCTTTCACCTAAAAGCTGCTTAGTTGTAGCAAGCAGTCCAAAGAGAGGACAATAACATATAAGGAAGCTGTGTCCCTCAATAAGTCCCCAAAAAGTACATAAATCCTATTTTCTTACTTGTACATTGAGGGACACAGCTTGATGATAATTAAGCAACCTAAGGAAAAAAGCAGTCCACACAAAGGCGTGGGTAAACACAAAACAAAACGAAGGTGAATTAGTTAAACATGAGAAAACCAAGGCAAAAAGGAAACCAAAGACATTAAAGTGATACTAAAGGTTCAGATTTAAAAAATAAATAAATAACAAACATGTCATACTTACTTGTTCTGTGCAATGGTTTTGCACAGAGCAACTCTGATCATCCTCTTCTCAGGTCCCCCACCAGCACTCCTGCCCCCCCTCCCCCCAGTAAGTGTCCCCAGAGCAAGCTGCTTGTTCTGGGGGCACATGTGCGTGCTTCCTTCTCAGTCGCCTCTGTGTGTCTATAAGACACACAGAGTGAGGCTTGACCCCACCCCCTGCTCCTTCCTCACTAGTGCTGATTAACAGCGGTGGGAGCAAATGAAGCGGGTCAGACCCGAGAAGGCTGAGGCTCTTGTGCACATTGCTGGATCGAGATGGGGTTCAGGTAAGTATTAGGGAGGCTGAGGAGGGAGCAGCACACAGAAAGTTATTTACCTTCATACATAGAATGCACAAAGGTAAAACACCTTCAGCCTTTAGAACCACTTTAAACAGCCAATTACAAAACACCATAACCAAAACTATCAATTGCATCTATCAAAGGCAGATACATTGACTATATACTGTGGAACCTAGAGAGTATCAGTACAAAAGACTCAAAAGACTAGGTAGTAGTTGTACAGATCTGAGACACAAAGGCCTGATTATGAAAATATTCCAGAAGCACTCACTGCCCTACTGGAGTGGACTGACAGTGGAAAAAGGGCATGTATCTTGCAACTCATAGACCTGTGCAGCAACCTGTCAAAACCACTGAGAAATAGAGGTTCTGGAGGCTACAGAGAACCTCCTTTAGGACCTTCTTACATGAAATTTGTTTGCCTAAGGAAGCAGTGACTGAGCGGTAAACCCTGATGACCCTCACCAGATCCAGGCAATGGAGAGAGATCTCCTTAGGGTGAACCTGTGCTGGATACAGAAAACCTAACATAATGTCCTCATTAAGGTGGAAGGCAGAGACTACTTTAGGTAAAAAGTAGGTTCTTTGTCTCTATGAAATATCAGAAAGGGCATTGTGCAGGACACATTGATAACACAGAAACCCTTCAGACCTCAGAAAAGTCACATAAAATTCTGTCAAATGGAACAATGGCAAAAGATGTTACAAATAGGTACAAAAGGAGGGCTTAGTAACAATAACAATACTACATTTAAAACCCATAGCTGACGTGTAAGACTAACAGGGTAAGAAACGTGTGTAACCCCTTGAAAGTACAAATGGTTAGCAAGAGGACACTGGAAAGAAAAGCCACCTAACGTATGATGGAACTATAGACCAACAATTGGTCTTCCTCAAACTGGAAAAAAAGGAACACAGCCCACTGAAAAGATATGGCGAAAAAAATCACACGAGTGAAAATAAGTCTTCCACCAGTGATAAACTTGTGGGAAATGGACTTCTGAGCTTTAAACATGGCCCAGAGCAGAGGTCCTCCAAACCATAGCCTGCAGGCCCCATCCAGCCTGCTAATAGATTTTATAAGGTCCCCAGGTAAGGTCAGTGGCATATCCACAATGTGCACTGATTGAAGGTTAGGGTCAGCAGAGGCTGCCTATGGTCTCTACTTCTGATGTAAGAGGGAACTTTGATGAGGAACTTGAAGTAAGGGGAGACTCTGATGAGGATGCTAATAACAGAAGGGGACTCTGATACTCTCCTGATGTAAGGGGGGACTCTGGTAGGGATCCTGATGTAAGGGAATATTCTAATGGGGATTTTTAGGACCAAAAACATTTGTAAAAAATATGATATGTCTATTGTACTGAAAAGTTTGGAGATCCCTGGTATAGAATACAGTATCTGAAAGGCCCAGTCTTTTAGACACAGGGCTGCTACAGCCAGGCCACCAAGGCCAGTGAGCGAGAAGCAGGGTGGAAGATTGGTCCTTAAGATAAAAGATCTGGTTGATCAAGAGGAGCCCACGGAGAGTCAGATAACATATGAATGGGTCAACAATGTTCCCCAAGGGAAATGTGGAGCTATGAGAAATACTGCAGTACTCGCAGCCTCAGTCTCAAAGTAGATGAGTTAAAAGCTTTAGCAGAGTAAAGGCATTATTTAGGGTACAATGTTACCATGGTGCAACCAGGGCATCAGCTGAAAGCATTGCCGGGTACTTCTGTCCTGGAAATAACCCTAGTCTGCTTCTTGGTGATAATTAAATTGACACTAAAATCTTAAAAAATTCTGTTCAAGTGTATATTCTTAACTCAAAAAGTACCTTCCATTGCTCTAAGCATTTTTCAAATCTCCAAATTCTTTTTTTTTTTTTTGCCGCTGTGATCCAACTTTATGTTAGAGGGTGGCTATATTTATTCTCTCATTCTCTATGGTCCCAATGTAAGTAGGAATGTAAAAGATCAAAAACATGTTAACATTCTGTGCTTAGGAAATACACACACAAAAAAAACAGAGAAAAGCTGCCAGCACCAATATCGTGATACTCAATGTGTTAAAAACTTGTATGCGCTAAACTCATACAAGCTCAATATAGCAAGTATAGTGACAATATGTGTACATGCGAAAGTAAAATAAACAACAAACTGAAAAACTTAAAGTCCACCACACAATAAAGATATACAGTATATTTTCTATTCCTTGCTGAGAATCCTCCGTGTTTCACTTGTAATAATAATAAGCCATACAGTTTACCAGAAATTAATGATCCCCCCCTTTTTTTTATAAGTGGCCATAAAACGTTCAATGGAAATACTTTCTTCAATCATCCAATAGGACTTGAGAACCCTTGAGAACATCCTACTGGATGAAACGCGTCAGTGAGGAGTTACAGTGCTGATGCCACGCCGCTGCTTGATTCCGGGTCGGCAGCAGCTACAAATGTAAGCTGGCTTACCTGCGTTTATGTTTTCTGTACATTTATGGTTTTAACATTAAAATACTACACTATGGAAACTATCTTTTGCTCCTGGCGAGCCTTATTTTGCTAGAGCCTGCCTAAAAGAGGATGCTCCTCATACACTGATTGCTGTGGCAAGCTGCATACTTGCTGGTGGAGTTTGTGCTGCTGTAGTGGCAGCCGATACTTCCGGTGAGTTTGCAATTCACTGGGAGACGGTGTCAGCACCTGTGGTAGTGAGCCCTTGTAGATGCTCAACTTGGGGTTTTCCAGAGTGCGGAGTCTAAGCCCGAGCCTACTTCTTCACCAGAGCCCCTGATGGTGGGGATGGACTTGCAGCAAGCTGGAACCAGGTCGTTTCTCCCAGGTATGCCCAGCTGAGGATGAGGAGACCGCTCGTGGGAGCAGAGTACAATGGGAGGAGACAAACGGAAATCCAATAACTAGCCGAGGCAGAAAACAAGCACAGTCAGAGAACGAAGCCAGGGTCAATACACAAGTAGTCAATGCAGGATACAGGCAATAGCAACACACAGGAGCTCCGACAACTAGGAAGTTGCTCAGGCAAAGTGGCCTAGACTGAGCATGTCTTATATGGGCATGCAAACAAGGAGGCGGGCCAGGAAATGATGGAAGGGAAGGAAATAAAACCCAGAGAACAGCAGATGATGCCCATAGGTGAGCACAGACAAACACACATGTGAAGGGATCAGGAACAGCACTGCAACAAGGAGGTAAGAACACAAACAAGAAACTGCAGACTAACTTGTCACAGACGGTGGTGGTGACATTTACAACCGTATTGAATTGGCATCTAGCAAGCATACCTTTTTAAGGGTGGTGGATGAACACCTATTGAACACGTTTTCAACATAGACTGTACCACTTACAGTATATGGACGTTCACTATAATTTCCTCTATATTGTTCTTTCACTTTAATTGGCCATTAAGCACTGCACATGCTGTGTATTTATATACTGCTGAGATGCTATCTGTCAGCACAGCACAAAATATGATGACTGCTCTGGTTTTTTAGTCAATAATGAGTGTTGTGGGTAAACCAGTTGCTTATCCAGTTGCTTAGCTGGCAGGGTGTCCTGTCTTTGGTACAAAATATGATCTGCTCTATCATGTTGAGTGTGCAATAACTGTTGAAACATGTACATTGGTGCAAGTAACATGGCTGGTCAGAAGGCTGCTCTACCTGCTGATCAAACATTAGTTATTCAAGCAACACAGCTGAGAAAGCAATAGCTTTGCATGCACGAGTACGTTCAGGAACTATTGGCTGCTGTCTATGTGGATCCATAGGAGGGATTTATATGTAAGAGGTTGTTCTCCAGGATTCTGACAGACAATTGGATGAGAAAGCATCTATTCTGAAGAAACAGCAACAGGTACAGAAATAAAGCTGGCTGCTCTACTACTGAGGCATTTACCATGCGTAAGGAACAGACTGCATTCTCCTTTGCACTGGAAGGCTACCAAACATGAATCTATGGCACAGGGTGCTGAATGTAAGGAGGCTGTTCATGCACAGTCAGCATTTGCTGTATCTGCCATGCTATTTCAGGGACAGCTGGTGTCTGAATACTGAATGACAAATGCTTAATTTCATGTTGCTTTCATGCCTGGTGGAAGAAGAAAACACTGTACCAGTGCAGACAGATGCCACTCACTTTCAGTCCGCAAAACAAGCTTGCGTCAATCCTCCACAGATCTTGTACCTTCAACCATTAGGTCATCAAGAAAGCTCTCAGTTCTGCCCCCACTTATAAAGTTCCATTGAGCAAACCATCACAGGAAAGAGCCTGGTGTATACTTGTACTAGTTCCCTTTATCGATACGCCACCAAGTTTCAAGCCTGACAAGATGGCAACGGGAAATTCAAATTCAAGTCTAAAGAGTTCCCAGCCACCAGATACACACACAAGCACTGCCCATAGAGGATAAATAAAGAGGGAGTCTCACCTAGTCATTGATGCCCAAACTTCTCAGCTAATAAACTCCAATAAAGTGCATAGATGAACACATTGGAAGTTTAACAGTCTTGCTCACACACTGCCCAACTACATTCATATTCATGAAAATTAGCACACACACCAAAAAATGCAGGTACATTAAAATGAGTGATCCCTAACAGTAAAAGACCTACCACGGCAGGTCTTTTACAAAAGTGAAGCTTTAGAGCTTGGGACAGACAGACTGACACAGATCAGGTCCCGAGAACTCTGCAAGGAATCCCCAGAATTGGGGCATCAATAGAAAAAGCTGAATAGTCAATATAGTCAATAAATTCTGACCACAACCCTGTTACAAGATGCATTCTACTCCCATATTTTCAGTATTTTGCATACAGTAAAAGTTTGCTAATCCCACCTCAAGTGACTATTTGTCTGCATGACTTATTTTGTCTTACACATGTGCACCTTTGGTTAAAGCATTTCCAAATGAAAAGAACTTTATTGCACCTTACTAGTCCTTAGATCCTTTCTTTTTTCTTGCTTTTTTCCTTTCCTTTTACCTGGAGATTCTGCCAGTACAACTCTTTTAGTCCTATGCAGGGGCGGACTGACAACTCATGGGGCCCCTGGGCAATAGAGGATCACGGGGCCCCAGTGTCATTGCCCACACTCAAACCACACCCAAAAAAGCCTATGAAAGGTACCAGGGGCATCTCTGGGGCCCCCTACTGACCCCGGGCCCTCGGGCAGTGCCCAAGTGTTCGAATGGTCAGTCCGCCCCTGGTCCTATGATGACAATGCTCACTCACTCTTCTGTATCAGAACAAATGAAACATATTCATATTCTCTGTAACATAGAGGGGCAGGGTTCTGTAGTTCATGTAAATTATTATTATTATTATTATTATTATACAGTATTTATAAAGCGCCAATAGTTCGCTCAGCGCTGTACATTACAAAGGGGGACAGAACATGTGACAGAACAATACCAATACAATGCAAAACATGAGGGGATCGAGGGCCCTGCTCTTTCAAGCTTACAATCTAGGAGGGAGGGGATGGTGGCACAGGAGGAGATAGCTGTGGGGGATGGTGTGGTAGGAAGAGTGGAGGAGGTCGGCAAGTTAGCAGGGGGCGGGGTAGGCTTCCCTGAAGAGATGGGTTTTCAGGGTGCGCCTAAAGGAGAGGAGAGTAGGTGATAATCTGGTGGGTTGGGGCAGGGAGTTCCAGAGGATGGGTGACACCCTGGAGAAGTCCTGGAGGCGGGCATGGGAGGAGGAGACCAGGGAACTAGAGAGAAGGAGGTCTTGTGAGGAGCGGAGTGTGCGTGCTGGGCGGTACTTGGATATTAGGTCAGTGATGTAGTTCGGGGCAGTATGGTGGACAGCTTTGTACGTCAGCGTTAGGATTTTGAATTTGATCCGTTGCGCAATCGGAAGCCAGTGGAGGGATTGGCAGAGGGGGGTGGCGGAAACGGAGCGGTTGGAAAGGTGAATGAGTCTGGCAGCCGTATTCAGGATGGACTGAAGCGGGGATAGCCAGCGGAGAGGCAGGCCAGTGAGGAGGGAGTTGCAGTAGTCGAGTCGTGATATGATGAGGGAGTGGATGAGCTGTTTAGTGGTTTCTGGAGTTAGGAACGTGCGGATTTTGGCGATGTTGCGGAGGTGGAGTCTGCACGAGTTTGTTAAAGAGTGGACTTGGGGCTGGAAGGATAGGTTGGAGTCCAAAATGACACCAAGTACTCTGGCCTGCAGGGCGGGTTTGATGGTGGCGTTGTTGGACATGATGGAGAAGTCAATGGGGGGTGGTGTTCGGGCTGGAGGGAAGACAAGAAACTCGGTTTTGGAGAGGTTCAGTTTAAGGAAGTGGAGCGACATCCAGTTTGATATGTCGCTCAACAGGTGTGTGATTCGGGCGGAGACCGAGGGGGTGAGGTGGGGGGTTGAGAGATAGATTTGTGTGTCGTCGGCATAGAGGTGGTAGTTGAAGCCGTGAGAGTGTATGAGTTGGCCAAGGGAGGAGGTGTAGATGGAGAAGAGAAGGGGCCCAAGGACAGAGCCTTGAGGGACCCCAACAGAGAGGGGGAGTGAGAGGGAGGTGGTGGCATTATAGGTAACGCTGAAAGAGCGTTGTGACAGGTAGGATGAGAGCCAGGAGAGAGCAGAATCTCTGAGGCCGAGGGAGTGTAGTTTTTTGAGGAGGAGGGGGTGGTCGACTGTGTCAAAGGCCGCAGAGAGGTCAAGGAGTAGGAGCACTGAATAGTGGCCATTAGCTTTGGCGGTTAGCAGGTCGTTGGAGAGTTTGAGTAAGGCAGTTTCGGTGGAGTGTAGGGGACGGAAGCCGGACTGTAGGGGATCGAGGAGGTTGTTGTCGTTGAGGTGAGAGCATAGGCGGGCGTAGACTAGGCGCTCGAGGAGTTTAGATGTAAATGGGAGCAGGGAGATGGGTCTGAGGTTGTTCGGGTCATTGGGGTCCAGGGAGGGCTTTTTAAGTATGGGGGTGATGTGTGCATGTTTCAGAGGGGAAGGGAAGGTGCCGGAGGAGAGGGAGAGATTGAAGATGTGGGTGAGGGAGCGTAGGATGGAGGGGGAGGGAGGTTGTAGGAGTTGTGAGGGGATAGGGTCAAGGGGGCAGGTGGTGAGGCGGGCATCAGAGAGGATCTTGGAGACTTCTTCGATGGTAGTAAGGTCAAAGGTGCGGAGTGTTGGGGGAGCTTCAGTATGAGGAATGTAGGGTGGGGTGGGAGAGGAGGTCAGAGCAGTGGTGGGGCCGTGGGAGAGGGGTGTAGAGGGGGTAGCTGAGTGAGGGGGAAGGGGGTTGGAGGGAGTTTGAGCAGCGACGAAGTCCCTGTGGGTTATGTCGAGGGGGAGGGGGGATGAGGGGGTAGCTGTGTGAGAGGGGATGGGTTGAGAAGGCGTGTGAGTTGCGGCAATGTCCTTGCGAATTGTGTCAATCTTGTTTTTGAAGTGATTGGCAATCTCAAGGGCAGTGAGTGAGGTGCTGGGTGGAGGTGGGGGTGGCGAGAGTAGAGAGTTGAAGGTGGAGAAGAGTCGGCGAGGATTGGAGGAGAGGGCCTTGATGAGGGTCAGGGAAGACAGTACAGGATGTTATTAGCTCACATCTCTGGTAAGATCAATAGCTATTTTTTAGAACTTATCAAACAGATATAAAAAATGTCAATGGTGTGTTTAACAGAATTAAAGGGACTAAACAAAAGAAGTTCATTGTTAGGGTTTAAGAGAGTGCTGCTGAGTAAACAATAAAATACAGTCACTGTGCAGTTAAACAAAACATCAAAGCATACATATATCACCATTGACTGAAGTAAATTAAAATAAAATAATAATTAAATATACTGTATGTCTCAAAGTCCACAGTGACTCCAGATTTCCATTAACAGATTCACCATTCCTGAACATATTCTGATATACATGTGGAAAGTTTGAAAAAGAGTTGAAAATGAAAATTAATTTTCTTGCCACCTTAGATTATTTATAGTTTCCAAAAGCATAATTAAGTGACAGTTTCCTCGTCAGCTTCCAGCTCTATTGAATGACTGTATACACATTTGCAGAATGAACGTGATCTTTCCAAGCTGTATAAAGCTGGCTGCTTGTGCATACAAATGACACAAAGCAAGAAAACGCCAGAGTGGAGGACACCAGCATTACTTAGAAGCCAACATCTGTGTTGCTTGTAGAATAAACCAGGCACTCACAAAACACATCAATAGACAAGCAATAAGAAATACCCTTGCATCAAATACCTAGAATATCTAGAAACTGCCGTGGAAATTAGATATGGGAACAGTCTGACTTGTTTGGAAGCAAATGCTGTCAACAAAGATACATCAGTAAAATGTTCTATAACACTCGGAGGAGGCCCCGAAGCCCACAAAAAGATTGATAGCATTTATCTTTGTGGCTGCGAGAATCACTATAGCTAGATCGTGGAAGTCCCCTATGATCCAATTTGACCTATTAAAGGCTAAGATGTTTGGATCATGACCAATGAAAATCTCTGCTTTATTACAAGATAAAATTCCTTTGTCTGAAAAAACATGGGACTCTTGGATCAAATACTTGACAAGCACTACTAGCTAACCTAATGCAGACCTCTGTTGGGATCGGTGGCGGCACTTGCTTAGTATCTGAGGAATTCCCTTGGCCAACTGACCACCACATTGGGTTATATACTAGGTTTGGTTCTGGGAGCTCTGTTTGGTACCACAGCATTAACAGGACTCCCATATGGGTCAATCAATGCCTTGATAATTCTCTATTGTGACATTCTAAATAGAACTTAGTAATTGTTACTGTTTTGGTATTTTACCTTGTTAGGAAACACTCACTTGATTTTGTGTATAGTCAATGAGTCGTGGTAATTTCCTGTTTTCTTTGTTAAAACTGTCAAAGATTGGAAACAAAAATGTTCTATAACAGGCCATTTATGTAAATGCCTGTCTATGGCTGCTCTGGCTCATAAGAGCTTACAATCTAATATGGCGGGGTAAGTGGTACAAAAGGTTATAACTGTGGGATGAGCTAATGGTAGTGATAAATGTGTAATTGGAGGTGTGATAGGCTTCCCTGAAGAGATGAGTTTTCATCCCCTAAAGGCAGCCACAGTAGGGGATAGCCAGACAGATTGAGGTAGAGAGTTCAAGGGGATGGGAAGGGCTCTGGTGAAGTTCTGGAGACGAGCAAGGGAGAAGAAGACAAGGGAGCTTGAGAGCAGGAGATCATGAGAGGATCATGAGACATCTTTTTTCCACAGCAAAGGTTTTGTTGCAACAGTGGTACCTTTAAAGATGTACCCAGTGTTTTGGGCCCCTTTTGAAAGGGCCCATCCACTGCTAAATGACATGAGAGTTGGTGTCATAGCAGACCATCCACATATTGACAGTCCTTTTGCTATAGGGGTAAAAAGCTTGTATGCTTGATATAGCAGGCTGGTATCCAGTAGTGTAAGAGCAACAAAGGATGCAAATTGATCATTCAGTGGACACCCTCTTGGCAGTGCTATATGGGTTCAAAGTATATGGAGTGAGACAACAGTTTTAAAGTTTGCAGACTTTGGACCACTGTTGAAACCTTTCTTTGCTCTCTTGGTCCCAATCCAAGATATTACCAGCATACCATGTTCAAACAAAAAGAAAAACAGGATACTTTTATTGTCACCAAATAAGCAGTATTTCTAGAAAGCTAAGCAGCCTCTCATGAGAAAGAGGTCCTTAGTAGCCTCGCAACAATGCTTCTTTGGTGTCAGTAAATGTGTCCTGTTTTTTGTTTGAGCATGGTATGCTGGTGATATCTTGGGACCTATGATTTGGCAGAATCATCTGTCATTTCACAATGCACTCCTTTATAATTGGGTATAATTACTGTATGGAACACACTGGATTTTTTGTATTTTTAGATCTTTACCCTGGTTTCTGCCACAAGTTTCTAAGTGCAGTTTTCTGAACTTGTATTCCTGCTGTGATTGTGGACTGGAAAAATGTACTCCTATATCTGGGCTGCTGACTGGTAAAAATAAATGGTTCACAAATTCCTAGTATACCATCATACTCTGTGTTGCTATAATCATTAAAAAAGACTGCTGCATTGTAAAGGGACCACAGCAAATAGACCAGTAAAGGTGAAGCATTTTGATACCAATTACCTGTACTTGTTTTCCTTGCTGTGTATGTTCACAATCTACGATAACACCCAGACAGTTTGAAGACAGCATGACCACAGACTACTCATACTGTGCCTACAATTAGGCTTCATTACGGATGAATTCTATCTATTGCTGAAGGACAATTATGGTACAAAACATATTTGATATTGTGATTGCACAGAACATAAAATTTGAATTAATTTAAATTCTTCTCTCCCCAGCTGGAAGACTAAAGAAGCATGAAAAGCACCTTGAGACATATATTAATACATGTTTTTTGGGGACATTAAAAACAATTGATCTGTATTTTGATGCAATGCACACATGGATGCAACATTAGTCATTATTATGTATTAAACCCAAAAGCGCACATTTATTATATTGAAGCTTACTAAATTCTTATATGTGATGGCTGCATTCGTTTACTTTTTTAGGTTTTTTTCCTTATATTTCACCTGGTGATCTGGCCAGTAAGTCTGTTGTTTTTTTAACAGAACAAGTTGTTCTGCAGATGTAGCAGTTACAAGGTTGAGGCAAACCATTTCTTATTGCCAGGGATGCTCACAACGATCAGCTTTTACTTATTTATCTAAAACCTTTATCCCAGATGGAAAAAACACATTGCTATAACAGATTTAAAAATATTAACTGGAGTTTATCTTCAATTTGTTAGTATATCTAACTCTGTTAGTACATCTAACACTCCCTTCCTCCCAGATTAACAATGCTGCTGTCCAGAGGTGCCCCTTTACTCCTTCATCTAGAATAGAGGCACTCTAATACAGAAGGTGTGTTACTGGTCAGATCATCAAGTGAAAACAGAGGGAAAACACCTAAAAAAGAAAACTAATGCAGCCAGCACATATTGGTAAGCTGCAATATATTACATTTTTATTGTACTTTGTGCTTTGTTTCCTTTATTTTCACCTGGTGTTCTGGCCAGTAACATACTTCTTGAGGTGTCACCACTCTGGATAGAGAAGCAATAGAGAAACCTCTGGAAGGCAGTGTGATGGGCACGGCGTCAGACCCCCAGCCCTTCTCACCAACTTGTGACCGAAGGACTAGCCAATCTAAAATCACATGCGTAACAATGCCACGCTCAGCTGCACCCTGCACAAAGATTTTCCAGCTCACTGGACCACAATCTATGTGCCGCAGCCTGATAGCGATTGTTACTGGGTCCGGTTAATTACGCAATTAACCCTTCACACTGCCAACACCGCCTTTTTGTACGGAGAAGAAACTTGCCAATCTTAGCAGTAACACTATGATGTTTGAATAAGCGTCTGTATACACACTGTCACAGCAGGCAGATGTATGCAGAAGTTTAAAATACACAGTAGCGCTCTTCAGAGACAGGGATTCTTAGTTTGCATGAAAGAGCTTTAGAAACAGTTCAACACTTTTCAGAAAATAGGATTTTTACTAAAAAGGTCAACATGGTGCAATAAAAATATTTACAGAAAAAGATGCAGCCAATATATATATATATATATATAAATACAGAGAGCAGTAACACAACAGAGAGGTAACAGAAAGACGTTTAGAGAGGTAGAGTACTTGCCAGAAGTCCTGGTTTAAGCAGCGTTCAAGTGTCCGAACAAAAGGGTGCCTTTTCTCCCAAAGTTGGTTCCTGATGTTACAAGGGAGAGTCTCTTCATCTTATCTCTCTCAGGCCTGACAGCCTCTTTTCTAGTCCACCAGCAGGGGGTGTCTACTGAAGCCAAGGGCCAATCGCCTCATTTGGGGAGGGGGGTTTAGGCGGAGACCCAGGCTAGTATCAAAAATCCCTCCCAAGTTATACCATGGTCATTCACCTTCCATAGGTACATGTAGCATCCTATCCACTGGTAGGATAATATGCAGAATGATATTCTGAACGTCCAGACACCAAATATGACATATTTGCTTGGGACGGTTAAGGAGATATCGCTTTCTGCTCTCGGGTAGACGTAATGCAAGGTATCAGGTGACTTGCATTAAACTGTTAAGGACCAGCCGGCGGTAGCCTCTAGCGCTCCACAGACCGGGATTCCCCAGGGTGCGGAATCTAAGCCCCGACCTGCTTGTTCACCAGGGCCCCTGATGGTGGGGATGGACTTGGAGCAGGCCGAAACCAGGTCCCGACCCCTGGGTGCAACCAGTTGTGGTAGAAGCACTTGCCGGTGGTATATAGCAGGTGAGAGCCTGATGTGAGGAAGCAGAGTGAGCGAAGTCAGACAGACCAGGTCGGTAATGGTGGAGGCAGGAAGGTACAAGCGACAGGCAGAAGAATAAACAGGCTGGGTTCGGTAACGGGAGATCAAACGTGCAGGATTAGGCAGGAGAATGGTTAGACAAGCCAGGGATCAGAGCAGGAGACAGTCAGCGAATCAGGGTCTGGCAGGGTCGGCAACAAGGCAATCTCTCAGGAAACACAGGATACAGGTAAAGACCATACGGCAACTTGAGCACAGACATAGCCTGTTTAAATAGGGTGCCCTGATCGGTGCCATCGCGAGTGCGCATGCTCGACCGCCATTGCCGTCGCGGTCACCCAGGTCCTAATCTCCGCATGCTAGTGCGCCCCGGCATACCGCGCAGACCCATGCACCGTGGTAAAGCCTGAGGTCCCTGACATAAACTGACCTGTCTGAATATATGTTTTGTTTTATTGTATGTATTTCCTATGAGAAGTTATAAAATTGTATGAAAAAGTGGTTTCCAAATGAGATGTATGTTTTACTGCTATTCCGGAATGCTTTCAAGTCCAGTGACTGGTGGGTTTATAGCTTTACGATCAGCTCGAAGCAAGAGTCTGCCAGACACACTGGAATCAGCTAATTGGGTTTACAACCATGAAGTGTATCCAGCTGTGCCCGATGCACTCCTGAACTCAGCCACACCAGACCACATGCCATTCAACAGGAAGGGAGGGGGGACTGATTTGGAGCGAGAATGACACAAGATGGAGGATCTTTAGCAACATGGATGTCCGTGTCCATATCTGTACGTACAATTGCTACAAGCAGCATTGTCAGTCTGGTGAGAGGGTAGTGTTATATGCATCAGCAGATTTAGGTGGAGTTGACTAACAAGACAAAACTGAACTCCAATTACACTTTTAAGCTGATACATTTTTTTTTTTACTTTTGGAATAAATGTTTTACATTACATAAACTAATAAAGGATGACCATTGTAAGCCACCCCTGTCAGTGTTAAAGAGTTTGTTTCAACCCTCTAACTGGCACTTTTATTTGATAGCTTGGTCTGTTAAAGGAAGCTGAAAAAAAAGTACTAGCTGGATCAACAGGTGAAAATAAAGAAAAAAAACCTACATAAAAGAAAACTATTGCAACCGTTATACAGTATATAGCAATATAACAATTTTATTTTTGGGTTTAGTAGTGCTTTATAGGAGTATAATACATGAAGGAGTATTTCACATTCACCTATGTACATATCCATTTGTTAATGTTTTCTTGATGAGTTGGGTATCTCGAATAGTATTTTTAAGCACGACTATCTCAGCAACGGGACATTAAAAAATACCTGCACATTCCTGAACAATTATTACCCACATACTCTTTGCCGCCAAAATTAACATTACCAGATTATGGAACACAAATAATACCCCCTCAATCACTTCATTAATTACAGACCTTAACACCCAATGTGAAATGGAAAAAATATCCGCAATTAATACTTCTTCCTATCACAAATTTAATAACCAATGGGCCCGATGGCTAAACCACCCAAAATGCTCTGTACAATCCTGATGACACTTTATTAGTTGAATTACCGCCCAAACCAAGACTGGCATTTCCTCAATTACCCAGTTATATTCCTCCTCCCCCAATCCTCTCCTCCCCCACCCCCCCACCAAAACCCCCCTAACAACCCAACTCCCCACCAAGGTTCATCATACCTATATATGAATACCTCTGATGATATTGCTAAACAAGATCTACACCTCCACCTACCATTGGGTGGAACAACAACAAAAATGTTTAACTTTATATCATCTAATGTAATACTGTATGAATCGCACTTCCTTGTTTTTCTCTGAAAAATTTAATAAAAATATCGAAACATAAAAGATACATACAAAAAAGATGTCACTAGTCATGATTCTTTTTTAATAGCACATTGTCCCCAAAGGTATTATTTCTTGTACTGGAAACAAATATTATTTAAAGAGAATCTATCAGGATAAAAATATGGGAAATGCCATTTTGCTTGTTTCCTTATCCTTACTTCACCATTTAGTAAGTCAACTGGAGTAAGAATGAGTATATCAACTATCCTGACTCTAAAGTGGGGTACACACTATGAGAAAATCAGAAAAAAATTCCATACGAGGCATGATCTTTTGATTTTCATACAGTGTGTACATAGCTTTCGATATCCAATTCAGACTTTCCAAAAGAACATTTTTAAAGGGACAAACCGCAAAATCTTTCTCTTGCGTGAACAGAACTAATGATTTTTATTATGTATATGGTTTTCATATGAGAAAAATCAGAAATGAAAGCCTGCACTTGATCAGAAAGAACAACTTTAAAAAAATGTATGCTGTACGAGAATTTTCATACAATTAGTACCAGCCTTGGTTTTGACCTGCTGAAACATCGAGGAAAATCAAACAATTGTGTCAAATAGTGTGTACTGGGCTTAACGCTGATAACAATTAATTAATTAGTAACTGGTGACTGGTTATTTCCAATTTCATCTGTGCAACCATAAAAAACAGAATGGCATCCTATCTCTCTCTATTTTTACATCTTCAGCTTTCCCATCCTTGCCCTAACCAACTATGGATGTTGAAGGAAACAAGATACTACAGCAAGCTGGTTTACATGTAAAAGTTATGGGAAGCCCAATAGCTGAAATATAGTACATTAAAAATAACATAATAAAATCATTATAAATTGTTCTCTTGAAGGTATGGGTTTGTTTGTACTGATTTAATATGCAGGGCTGACCTGCTTCTTGACTTAAATGTACTAGGGCCACAGACACTAAGTGATGAACAAATGATGTATAACATGTAAAAAAAGGAAGTGTAGAATGCACTTGGCTTAGATAAAACAATGTTAGACATATCATGTTGTACCCCACTCCTTTTTAAAACAGTCTGACAAGCAGATGTTAGAGGGCTGTTTGCTTAGTAATAAATGAAAAAGAGTCAGTAGAAAGTGACAGGCTGTCCTCATGTGGTGCTAAGTACCATTCTATGTACTCCCTGGGGAACAAAATCATCCATGATGTTAAGTGCTAAGTTTACCATGTATGGGTGTTGAGTGCTTATTACTTGTTGGTAAAGTTAAGTTTGCAGTACTGCTAGGCATACAAAAAAAGTTTTTCTTGTAAGCATATGCAATATTCATAATTTATTTTAGGAAAAAAACTATCAAGGTTTATATACTTCCCACTGGCCATTAGAAAGCATCCAAGTAGGCATGATTGGTGCTTTTGAATTGCAAGTTTAATGATGCAAGGCATCTCCTCATTCCATCCTACAATTCTGCTCTCCATGAACTTGTTATTCTCCCCTTTATTTCTTCTTCAGAGAGCATAAACTTTCTTTTCCTTTCATTTCTCCTGCAAAGAGGGCAAAATGTTGTTTCTCCACAATACATCTATTGGCATTATTTAAGATGCACAGAATAATGTGTCCATAAAGATCTTGGATCAGTGTGTTCAGCCGATTAAAAGTGACCTGGAAAGGGTTACAGAACTAAACAGAACTGGACCTGTCTACTCCACCTGTCAATACCACAGGCCAATCCCAGGAATACAACAGGGCAGTCAAGAACACGAAGACAAAAAGAAAACTGCCTCAGTAGATTACATTTTTTTAGAAAGTCTTTATTTATAGCTCACAGAGTAGGATGCTGGTTACAAGCTGATCAAATATAGGAAAGGTTCCGTAAGCATATGTGAGTCAATGGTTATTACCGTTATTAAAGCGGTAGTAAATATCGCAGGGTAACTTGTACACTAAGTAAGTTTATAATAATATTGTAATATATAACATTAGAATTATATTATTAATATACTCTATTTCTTTAGCTGGTGACATCACCGGCGCATTCACACAGCTCTCTGAATTGAAGGCATGATATGTCGTGACCATGACTTCCGTGTGCATGTGCAGGAGTGACGTCATCATGGCTTGGCCATTCAAACGGCCAAAGCCTGCGAACCCAGAGAGAAGACCGGGTGAAGACAGAAGCCCTGTCAGTGGTGACAGCATGCTGCTGGATCACTTTGTTTTAAGGTAAGTCTTTCATAATGCGCTAGTATGCCTTGCAGGTGCACTTCCCTTTTTTTTTTTTTTTTTTGGGCGGACTTAACTACCACTTTAAACTGGCCATACATGGCTCGAAATTCAGCTGGTTCAGCAAGGACCAGCCAAATGTTGATCTATGTGTGGCCACTGCAGTTGAACAGAAGTTGATCTACTGACTAACCTCTGTTCAACCACCCTGTCAGATAGAAGCTGCTTGATCAGAATGGATTGCAGGGAAGTTCTGGGTTGACCTCTAGGGAATTCCCAGGCATTTATGGATCTCTGTGGATGAGGGCCTTCCCATCCTGTAAAACCATTTTTTATAGGTTTCATGTTTATTGTGGGAGGAAAGGACTAAATCCTAAATACCTGATGTCTTCTACTTTGCATATCAAAATTCTGTGGCAAGAGAGAGGTTTCGCTGTCTCATTTTCTTTGCAACTGGGTTTGATGGGTTTCACCATCTCAGTTGATTAAGGTGGTGGCACTCTGTGTTGTTAGACTACAAGGATCTGCTGCATGGTGAAAGATCTTGTTTTATCTGAATATATATGGACTTTGATTTAAGTCCATTGAACACTATTTACTTATTTTATGCGTTTTTGTTATATTTGTTGCATCATTTCACAATATTGTCTTTAGGTTTGCATATATCAAACTATGTTTGCCAGCAGTCACACACGTTATCACAGCACAGATTCATTACAATATGTTTATTACTACCCTTAACTGCTTGCCATCCACTCACAGTAGTTGTACTGAAAGCAGGCGGCAGCTCCAGACCGAGCAACATTCCTGTACGCCGTGATCTTTCTTCCGGGTCCGGGGCACATGTGTGTGTGCCCCCTACAGACTCGTGCTGTGATTGGACACAGCACAAGTTTGGCAGCTGATTTCAGCCAATGATTTTGGCTGAAGTCAGCTGATTAGCTGTGTCCAATCACACACAAAGCACAGAACTCTGTGTACAATGAACAGCGAGCTGGCTGTCTATTCTCCCTGCAAAAAAGGAAGAATAAACAGCCATTCAGTAAAGTAAAAGCAGCACATATTATACACATTGTTAGACACACAGATAACCCTTTGATTGCCCCTAGATGTTAAACCTTTCCCAACCAGTATCATTAGTACAGTGACAATGTACAGTATTAGCACTGATCACTATTTTAGTGTCACTTTTGATGTCACTTTTGATGTCAGTGGCAATTACTGTACCTCCCAGCTAGTGCCAGATTGCCCGCCACACTATCACAATCCCACTATAAGTCGCTGAACACCGCCATTACTAGTATATAGTGTCACAGCTGCCATAGTTTGTAGATGCTATAACTGTTTGTAAATGCTATAAATATAGACTTATTGGGATTTCTTTTTTTTACCAAAGACATGTAGCAGAATATATTTTGGCCTAAATTTATGAAGAAATTTGATTTTTTAATTGTATATGTTTAACAGAAAGTATAAAATAACTTTTTTTTCAAACTTTTCTGTCTTTTATCGTTTATATTGCAAAAAATAAAAAAAACTCAGAGGTGATCAAATACCACCAAAAGAAGCTATATCTGTGTAAAAAAAAGTGATTCATTTCATTTGTGTACAGTGTTGCATAAATGTGCAATTGCCAGTTAAAGAAGCACAGTGCTGAATAGCAAAAAAAATGCTGTGGTCATGAAGGGAGAAAAACCTTCCAGAGCTCAAGTGGTTAATGTAGAATGTATGCTTTTTTTGTAAAAGAACATTAAGGGCTCATTCACACCATACGTGCATGAAAACCGATATAAACTGACGTGCAGATTTCAGTTGCAGAAATATCAGTTTACATCAGTTTTCATGTACGCTCCAATGAGTTTTATACACGTTGCAGATTTTTGTGCAGAAAAAAATCTGCACGTGATCCTAGTGTTGTGGTACAGGATGCATAGAGAACAATTGATTTTGTTGTGCCCTTGCAGAACACATGCAGAAAATTTGACATCTCTGCACACTGGTGTGAACGAGGTCTAAATGTTATCAAACTGTTATGGGTAAAGTTCCACTTTAAATTGAAAAAAGGTTTATTATGGGAGGGACCAGGGGTGGCATCATGACTACATAACACCTGAAAAAATACAAATGCTATTTCATTAATTTCACTAAAAGCAAAGAGAGAAACATAATAAAAGCAAAAGGTGCACATAATCAAGGTCCCTAATAGCAGATTAGGTAAAAACTCATCATAAATTTAGTCAAATATTGGAATCCTGTCCATACAATAAACAGTAATCAACCATGAATTCCTATAAAATATTTACAATTTAATAGCGTGAACATATTTGCACCCTATACCTAATGTGACTACAAATGGGTGAACTTCATCCCACTTGTTTTGTATCACATGGCATGCATCTAATAAATTATTGCAACCAAACGTGCCAAACCTGAAGACACTACTAAACAGCTATGACCCTACAAAAAAACACAATTCAGCCCAATATAATGAGATTATCAGAATGTCTGCTACACTTTATATTACCACATCTTCACTTGTCAGATTTCCATAAGCCTTAGAGATTTGTTTGGACAGAATGGGAGTAATTACACAAAATGTGTTAGAGCATCAGAGCATATGGATATGTTTTTTTGTGTGCACAATAGCAGCTGTAGCATGGTAATTCTTCTACTAGTGGTCAGTGCAGGTGTCACACTGTTTGAAAATAGCCAAGGTAGCTGCAGTAAAGCATTGAATGTTGTGGGCGGCAAGATACATATTCAGCCATGTGATACTCTGCCTTAGCAAAGGTCCCTACAGTTTTGGTTGTCTAACCTGGCTTGCTCGATATATAAAGAACTGTTTGTAAATTCATCTGTGGTGAATTGAGCTGTATTTATTTGAAATATTATATAATCAAGATGCATCCCCTAGCTATTCCTGTGTTAAACCTTTTTCACAAATGAACAAAGTACCTTCAAATTGAGCACAAGGTCTCGGGGGGACTTGCAAGGCAAACAAGCATCAAAGATCCCACTTTAATTTGATTGAATTTGCCTTATCAGCAGAAACTGGGCCAGTTTTAAGCAACCTAACAGGAAGGCTTCACAGTTTAAGTCTGTCGGGATTTAGTGTACTTATTCCAAGAAGGGCTGAGCTCATTATATTTTAAGTCATGAATGACGTGATCCCAAAGGTTAAGAAAAAAGGACTAAAGATATATATATATATATATATATATATTTAAAAGGAAGAGAGAAAGAGGTCTAACTTATATAATCACAAAACATGAGACCTGGCCAAAAAAAAAACTAAAAGGAAAGCCCCACAAAAATGTGAAATTTTGCATAACACAATAACACACACTTAATGAAGACAGTTAAACTAAACCTACACTCAAACATCCATCTAAAGCTATGCTAACATCTTGCTGATATTGATAAATAGAGAATAATAGGCTAAAAGAGTTACCTTTACAGTACAATGCAAACGGTTTCCCAGGAAACTTACCTGCTAGTCATCAAATTAACTAAATCTAAGCTGCTTCAACAATTTGTGCTAAAAACAGAGGTTTTAATTGTATACATATACAAATATATATATCGAGCCACACAGTCAATCCACTCAATCCAAGGCACCTCTGCAAAGTGTGGTACCCAACTCCAGTCTCACATATACAGTATTTATAGCTTTACATATATTTGCAAATGTATACAAGTAAATACAATTAAATCCCTGTCTTTAAAGCAAATTCTTAAAGCAGTTTAGACTTTGTGTTCTTTTACCTTACGAGTGCTAGGTATGAGTCGATGTGAGTGGTTGCCATTTTTATTTTGAAATGCTTACTTTTTTTTTTAATGGTAAGCACTGCTCTTTTTCAGTACCTGCTGCATGTATAAATGTCTAGAAACATTTACACATTTTAGAAGTTCTTTTACTCTATTTATCCATGCTAACCAAATTGTTGACATAGTTATACTGTACTTCTAAAACTAAATGCAAAGACCTAGTGTATTTTAAAAGTAGATAACAAATAAACAAATTACAAGTGAGAAGATTGCACAAAAATGAGTCTGTAAGAGAATCTGATCTCAGCTATATGCTGTGTGGCGTTTATGGAGGAGATCTGCTGAGTGCCCAGGCTGTGAGCAGTGTAGGGAAGGAGGAGCTCTGCCAGACGTGATCCTGTCCTTCCTTTGTGCCTTTTCCTGTTCTCTTACCTGCTAACCCTGCTCTGCTGACCCTTGTCCTCTGTTTTATTGACCCCTGTCTTCTACCCCGCTGACCCCTATCCTCTGCCCTACTGACTTCCTGTACTCTGCTCTGTCCTACTGACTCTTGTACACTGCCCTACAGCTCATCCTCTGCCCTTCTGACCCACTGCACACTGCCCTGCTGCCTCCTGTACACTGCTTTGATAACCACCTGTACACTGCCCTACAAACTGCTGACCCTATCCTCTGCCCTGCTGACCTCACATTCTTTGTCAGCCTGACATTTTTTACTGCACCCCTACAGCAGACAGGTTAGATCCAGCACAACAAACACTTTACTCCTGCGCTAGGAAAGGACTCAGTAGACCCAATAGGAATGTTCTGGAATTTTCTAGATTATGCACTGCTTGCTGCCCTCAACAGACCGGGGTGGTCCGAATACACTGGATAAAAATGGAGAAACAGAAAAAGGGCGCACCGACCTAGTGCATTATCGTTTAAAATAATTTAATAAAGAAACAAAAATAGGTATCATACTCACAATGGACATAATAACACAGGCATGTCAAACAGAACAAGATGTATGATCCAAACAACATCTGAGTCCATACGATGGAACCCTGGATGACCAACTGGCTAATGCGTTTCGAGGACACATCTTCCTCAGAGCCAACCTGGTTGGCTCTGAGGAAGAGGTTGTGTATGATACCTATTTTTGTTTCTTTAATAAATTATTTTAAACGATAATGCACTAGGTCGGTGCGCCCTTTTTCTGTTTTTCCATTTGTATCCAGGTTAGATCCGGCCCTGCTATAGGGTAGCTTGGTGGTGGCCAAATTGTGTCTAATAGGCACAAAGATCTAATCAAAGGATATTAGGGCTCCATTACGAACAACATCCTGAAGTTTCTTAATACCAAATCTGGTCCATCAACAGGATCTGGGTAATTATAGAAATGGGGGAAATTAGGGTTTCTCCATAGTGGGAATTGTGGTGTTTATGGAAAAGGAACAACCAAATTCCACCCCATGAGCCACCCTCCAAGCTCTAATAACTAATTTCATAGAGCAAATGTACTGAGATATCTGAAGTCACGTGGAGCTCTATATCTATTATGAACTTTTATC
Source organism: Staurois parvus (assembly GCF_062004578.1). Classification (NCBI taxonomy): domain Eukaryota; kingdom Metazoa; phylum Chordata; class Amphibia; order Anura; family Ranidae; genus Staurois; species Staurois parvus. Next base: position 1,703,649 of record NW_028318161.1, on the reverse strand, counting down.
ATATATATATGTCTTGTTTTATTTATTGAGGACTATTTATATTTTACATTTTATATTTTTTATTGTTAGCGCTGCACTTTTTTCACTTTACATGTCTTTTAGAAGGTTTATGGTTTCCTTTACTGTGCATAGCTGCTGATTTATATTGAGTGCTCGCTGAGTTGTATATCCTTCTTACGGTTTTATCTTACGCTAGATGTTGTGGTTATTATACTTTGTATTGAAGACAAACTGCTTGAAATAACAGCAGACAATTTACTGACCACTATGTTAGTTTTTTTGGTTTTGTAATTACTTGTCCTCAAATGTATAATCTTTCTGTTTACTTGATGTGTAAAGACTAGATTTACACTGATCAGCCACAACGTTAACATCACTGACAGTTAAAGTGATTAACATTGATTATCGTTGCAATTGCAACTGAAAGTCAGTTGGATATATTAGGCAGCAAGTAAACATGCTGTCCATGAAGTTGGTGTGTTGAAAGCAGAAAAAATGGGCACTGCGGTATGTTGTGTATGGGGCTGCATAGCCACAGACTGGTTAGGGTGGCTATGCTGACCTGAGTCAATATTAGATAAAAAATAAAAGAGCAAATTTGATAAAGGCAGGTAACTGTGTATGGGCATACTTGTATAGCCTCAGATTTTATAGACTGTCTGCTTTGTGTGCTTGCCCATAAGCATGCACATACACACAGATGCATATTAGTAGTTAAGAATGAATCAGTACTACACATTATTAAATTCTGAATGTGTGCAGATCTGTCCAACACCATGCCTTTTATGACTCATTACCTGATCTGCATTATTCTCCGGATTTCATACAGCTCTGCATGTAATTATTTAGGTGGAACATTTTGCAGACTTTAGATTCTAGTCAAAGTCTAACTAAAAGCAAAACTTTACTTTTAGTTTAGAGTGGATAATTGGTGGTCTAGCTTTTCTACATAAGTATTAGATATTGCAGTGTTGAAATGATCTATTATACCAAATAACTGTTAAGTTATAGTCTGTGCAAGATTTTGCTTGGCTTTATTGAATCTTACTGTTTATCCACTGTCTACCATGCCTACCCATCTACACCACATATTTATCTATTCTGCCCTTGAGCCTCACTATCTGCCCTAACCTTCAACCTAAAACTGATTTTTATTTTTTACCGTGTTTCAAAATTGTAAGTACTGTGTTAGTGGCCAAGGTCATTTGTCCAGCATAGCCCCATGCTTTAAAGTAAATGGTAACAAGAAATTGCAGGTTGCATGATTCCAGTATGTGCAACAATACTTAGTTTTCAGCAGAGAACCCAATTAATCCTAAAATTTAACGGGTATGTCAAGTAAAACCAAAATCTCTCATGGTCTCTGTGTGGTCTTCCCTTCCTGTTCTCTCTCCCTGTGCACTTCCCAGGTCTGGTAATGATTGACAATGAATGTCTTTATAAGACAAAACTTTTCATGTTTCTCTTACCTCACAGATATCTTTCAAGTGTTTGATGTAATGTCTTTCTGTGCTCATGATTTCATTGATGACATTGGCTCTCATCTGATCCCGGTTCTGGAGGGTTCTGCCAATACACAGGCAATCGGAACTTGGGTCCAAATGCCCATTTTGCACTTCGCTGGTGCCCTCCTCCACTCCATCTTCCTGATTTACCCACAACTGAAAAACAAACCAAACAGTTTTATGAAGAAAATATTTAAGTCTCAATAAGCAATCTTCTAGACTATCTATCTATCTATCTATCTATCTATCTATCTATCTATCTATCTATTTATCTTTATATTTATACATGTACACAGTATATATATATATATTAGGGATGCACTGATACCGGCATCAGTGCGTATACAGATTATTTTCATGAGTACTCTTGAAAATGCTCCCGATACCTGAAACCGATACTTTGCGGTGTGATTTACATCATTACATAATGTATGGATGCAAATTGCACCGCAAAGGATAGCATACAATTTGAACAGAATGCAGTGGGTTTCTGTCCAAATTGCATGCGGTTTCCCCACTGTTCCTGTGTGAACCCAGGCTTGTTCACACAGGAGCAGTGCGGCAAACCTCCCTACAGCGATCACATGCTGTCACAGAAGGAAAAGCTGGGAATTTGAAATCCCTCCAGCTTGCTCACCTTTCAGTGCAGGGATAACAGAACAGGCTAGACGGCTTTTGATTGGTCAGCACCATGACAGTGTTGACCAATCAGAAGCCGTCTAGCCTATATTGTCAAATTCCCAGACCTGTGAAGTGGCTTTCCCTCCGCTCCTTGGAGGGATGACAGTATGGGCTAGGAGGCTTCTGACTGGTCAGCACCATCATAGTGCTGACCAATCAAAAGCCTTCTAGCCCATACTATCATCCCTGCACTGCGAGGAGAGAAAGACGCTTTTCTTTGTGTGATAGCATGAGTTTGGTGCAGGGAGGTTTCCCGCACCGCTCCTGTGTGAATTCAGGCTATGACAAGCCTGGGTTCACACAGGAGCAGTGGGGAAACCACACGCAATTTGGACAGGAATGGCACCACATTCCTGCTCTAATCGCATGCTATTCTTTGCGGTGCAATTTGCATTCACGCATCTTGTATTGACATAAATCACACCACAAACTATCTGTACTCAGTATGGACGGGTACTTGACCGAAAGTATCGGTACTCATACTCACCGATCAAAAAAGAGTATTGGAGCATCCTTAATATTCATAGAATGTTGTAATATATATATATATATATATATATATATATATGACATCTACATTACAAATTTGCATATATTACAAGTATTATTTTGTATGTATAAAAAATTTAAAAACAAGTATTCTTTGTAAATGATAGTCAATAGGAAAGCATTTTGTATATATTTTGCATATGTTCAACCTCTAAATCAAAGTTGCCAAGTACAATATAAACATGTTGCAGAATATGCATGGCAGCCTTTGAAGAACAAGCTCTATGCATAGCTATGCATAATAATGCACAATATTGGCTGTCCCATACTCAAACACTAGCCAGCAACTGAATGGTCATTTTTCTTTTTTTCAATGCACTACACATGTGCAACTGTCAGACATAAGAGAAGAGAGCAGAAGAACACCTGCATGGTTAAAGTCTACATTATATTTGGTAACTCTGATGAGAACGGATGAGAGGTTCAATGCAAAACATATAAATAATCCAACTGGGAATGAAAAACAAATACTGAAACTGATATACAAAAAGTTTAAAAACTGGAGTTTGTTGCCCAAAGCTACTATTTGCTGTTTTTGGCAACAATTGCATTGTTCTAACTTTCAGTTTTAATACATGTGGATCAATGCATGTAAAGTCAATAATACAACAAAATACACTAGGCACTATTCAATTTTGTAACTTTGCGTTCCTTGTAGAGTTTTTTTCTTATCCCTCTAATTTAATATCTTTATATCCAGTGAAGTGCAGCGGTTCATTTTTTCTAAATCCTTATGAATAAACACAAGAGGTCACTTTACAGACCATATTCTTCTCCCAAAATAATGAGCTGCTTCTTACATGTTTCATGGCATTGCAAACACTGCACCATCTTCTACTATTAATTCAACACTCTAGATGGTTGGAACGTTCTTAATGGGAAGGTCTGAATATTCAGTAGTCTCAGCTCAAAGAAGAAACAATCAGTCCTTTTCTTCGAACACAACGTAAGCCAATCTCTGCTTCACATTCCTGCCAAACCCACTCAAAACACACACAATGGTTTTCCAGTGTTGGAGCCAAACCACAAGACATGGGGTCACCAAACATCACATCTGGATTGTCCAGTCAAGCACCAATTAAAAGAAACTGTAGCTAAAGAAACATTTAGACTGAAATGACTAGCTTCCTTTTAAAAATGCTGGTTGCCTGGCTATATCTAGCTTAAATACTTCCTGAGCTACTAACTACCAAAATGTAGGCAGCAAATGAAGATGAAGCTAAGCAAGAACTCCTGATCTGTGCAGTCAAATTATTTAATGACTTAAAGTATTAAAGCCTTAGATAAGGTTAGGCAATTAACATTCTTTACTAGTGGTTGGCATTGTCAGCCCCCTTATTTCCCCTACTATAGGTTTCCTTTCAACCCCAACTCCATGCCCACCGTTCCTGAGCTCAACAATTTCTCAGAAGGTTTTAGGGATAACAAAGTTGATCAGTTTGTCTGCAATAAGACATATATTCTAATTCATCAAAGTGTGCTAATTTAAAAATATCCTAGTTAGAAATTCATCTATAACTTCATCTTTAAAAATAAAGTGACTGACAGGCTATGCAGACCATGAATGACACAGACTGCAAAATAGCATAGATATATTTATCGATGATCCTTTATGTGTAATCTACAATGTTCAGTAATGTTGAGGCCAATATTGCATTTGGCAAATTAATACAACGTGAAAAATTGGCACACTATATAATATTTTCCTGAAACGTTTTGTGCTAGAAAACAGCAATGTTATTACAAAAAGATTTAATTAATTGACATGCAGTGCTACAGAATAAAGTGTCTATATCTGTCCAGCATTTATATGAGGTCCCTGACTAATGAACAATTTAAATGACATTTAAGTAATTTAAGTTTAAAGTAATGATCTGTTAAAATAAAATATTTTCATGTACAAATGTCAAGAAGGGCATACCAGGAGACAAGACGGCTCTTCTGGATGGCGTCCTGTGCATAGGTACAGGCTAATTAATGTTCCATTACATGTATGTAGAAAATGTGCACGTGCTCATGCATGCACACATCTGTTGCTTGCATTGGCCAAGTGGGCTATTTAAACTGAGCCTATGCTTTGCTTCAATGCTGCCTTGTCTACAATATTCCTGTGCATACCTGCAACCTGTTCCTCTGCAAATGGCTACTGTTATTGACCTGGCTTGTCTTGACTACTCCTGAACTCCACCTGCACTGACCTTGGCCTGCCTGTGACCTCACTTCCGTGCCCTTTGCTGCTGCTCCATTGATCTGTTACCAACTTGTCCTGTATCATGGAAGTGGAATTTGTTTCTCCTAGTTCAGGCCTCTTAAAATATAAACTTCATAGGAGTGGCTGCAGGGAAGAAACAAAAGACTCACATTTATGCACATGCACCTAAGAGTTAAAAGCATGTGACCAGTACAGTCAAAATGTAAGCCATCTAAGCCTTCCATAGTCCTTCTATACTCTATGACATTGTACCTGAAAATATGTTGCCTATAAATTGTCCTGAGGGAACAAAAAACACATGTTGTAAAAGCAAATTTTTTATTAAAATTCATACTTCTTATTTTGGAAGAAAAGTACCTCCTTCTTGCAATGCATAAAAATGCTGCTCTCAAATGTTTCATAATCACGTGGGCTAGCTAGCCTTGATCAAATGGAAACCTGAGCATTGTGGTTGATTCATTAATAGAGCATGCAGATTGTTTTCTTCCTAACCTGAAAAAACCCTGTTTGACAGACTTTAAATGAAAAGACAGGCACGGTGAAAACACTTTGCAACACTACCATAGTTGACAACTGTCCCGATTTATCCAAGACAGTTGTGGAATTTTAAAGCCTGTCTTGACATGGCTTTGTCCTGGGCTCCATCATCAAAACCAAGGTTGGTCACGGACAGGCAAGATGAGAAATATTTGGGGCATGTGTTCACACTGCAGTGCCGCCGGGTGGTGTCACAACATATCAATGTTGGGCACAGACCCCTTCCACTACCTCTTCCCTCAGCAGCTGATGTTCTTGAGGCAGTGCTGTAATTGGGGGACTAACTAAGGCTGAGAACATCCCCAGCAAAGGTGGAGCCTGTGTGGCTTGCAGTTTGATTGAAGATGATTGCGCTCAGTTTGCCTGCTGCTCAATGCTGATGCAGGTGTGAGGCTGCAGTAGGACGGAGGAAGATAAGTGCTCAGCAACAGATCATAACTGGGTCAATGACTATACATGTCTGCAGACAGTTCATTACAGACGGCTATGGGCAACAGACTCTGTCAGTCCCTTACCCTACAAAAATCCAAGAGGCCGAACTGTCTATAATGGATTATTGTACAATGTTATAGAAGCGGCTTCTAGAAGTGGCTATTTTGTCATAAACCAACGTCATGTTGGGGTACTAAGGTAAAATGGCATCAAGAATAAAGGTCATCTGGTTGTCTCATGTGGCGGTATGGACTGGGGGTTGTTGTTATGACCTATTCTAATACTCTGTGTAATAATCCAGGCTGGTTGGAGGACTCAGTTCTCTGTGGCCAATGTATTTTAAATGGTAGCTGTGATAGCAGATTTATTTATTATTGTGTGTTTATTGAGGTCAGAACCAGTTGGCACACTGTATTTGAAGTGTATATTGTCCCCCGGCTATCAACCATCTTTTCATTTTTTTTCTAACCTGGATACATGGTAGCTTTGTGCCACACAGACAGGTTCAGACATATTTATAAATAAGACCTTCCAAGTCCTGAGGGAGATTTTATATCAGAATTGTTAAACTACCTTGGGCCTGGTTTACACCAGGATGCACTGAAACTAATACATTTTCACGTACTGAGGCACAGTGTGTTAGACATCCCATTGAAAATGAATAGGCTGTAAAGCTCCTCAACTAGGGTTTCCGCCTGTCCAGGATTCACCTGGATAGTCCAGGTTTTGAATCATGTGTCTGGGTTTCAGTCTGCCTGAAAACCAGACACATCATTTAGACTGGACTGTGGCTCCCCACCCTGACAGGAAGGGTGGTGGGGGCAGCATTTACTAGAACCGATTGGCTGTATTTTCCTCCACTTGCAGCAGCTGAAAGCCCACTTCTCCTCCTCTTCCTCCTGCCGCTATTCAGCTGCTGCAAGTGAAGAAAAATACAACTGATCAGTTCTATGCCGCCACCACCTCCAGCCCTGTCCTTTTCCGCTGCCGACTTCCCTCCTCTCCCACAAGCTGCTGCGGGGATAGTTTCAAGATTGAAATTTGTAATTTATCAGCACTTCCTTTTCTGAATGAATACAGAGAGTGATCGCTACCAATCACTTACTGTGTTTATTTATAATGAAGCATAGTAAACTGACACCAACCACTGCCGTACTGACACCATCCTCTACCCTGCTGACACTGCCCACTGTCCTATTCACACCAACCTCTGCCCAATTGCTACCATCCACTGGCCTTCTGATACCAACATCTTCCTTACTGACACCATCCACTGCCCAACTGACACTATCCACACACCATCCACTGCTCCACTGACACTGTCCACTGCCTTTCTGACACTAACCTCTGCCCTACTGACACTGTCCACTGCCATATTGACTCTGTCCACTGCTCTACTGACTAACAATGTCAACTTTTAGGTAGGCCAAGTTCATATTTTTACAGTGACACTTTTTCTTATAATCAAAGCATTCTTTATGGGTACAAAAATGCTTTTTTTTTTAACCATACCCTGTTAAACCCCTCCCACTGTTAACACAAATTGGTCACACCCACTGTTCACTGCGAAATGCTACGTGCACTGCATTACTTCTCTCCTTGGGGCACCTGAAGGTATCTCAGGTCTTTTACATTCCTATAGTGTATTCTATAAAAAAATGCCATGTGCTGCTAAAGTGTTTGGGTTTAGCTTGGAGAAAAGGTGCCAACCCAAACCTTAAAAACAAATGGCACAAAACAAAGTGCTACATTACCGCAGCACACTGGTGTGAACAAGCTCTTAGTTTAAACTTCAGGTAAGATTACATTGATGGATGGTTCACAGACCAGTTTACTATTTGCTAGTGATAAACATTTCAGATATACTGTATCTTTGCATATTTACCTAGCTAAGTGGATGTAAGAATGAATTTACAAAAGCAAAATCTAGGCACTATGTACAGTATTTGCCAGCAATGATACATTATTATGTTAATGATACCATTCTTGTAGAACCACGCCCTTTATAAATGTATGCCCCCCCCCCCCGTATTTAAAGTACATGCCACCTACAAAGGCTTTCTGGACACTCAGAAAAAAACTGAAATGTTGGCAACTATGTATTACTATGCAGCAAATAGGAGTGTCCTATACTGTACATATAAATACTGAAATCTATAGATAGAAATGAGAATTTTAAAATAATAATACCTATAATATTACTTAATTATTCTTATGGTTTTTGCATGTATATAGGAAAATATTTTCTTCAATTAGCATGCAAAGATTGCCATAAATTATAACTGGGCCAAGTGGAACCCTGAAAATAGTGATGTCCTGATGTTTCAAGGCTTGAGAAACAGTAGCCATGGTACTACTGTAACATGGAAAGAAAAAAAGCTAGCTGTCAGACTGCGTTCATCATAAGTGGATGAAGAGCGCAGGCCGCTGGGACCAGAATACTGCAGCTGATAAGCACTCTCTGCGGAGGAGAGATATTCTCACCACCACATTCAGACCTGAGTATTTTCACTTTGCGATTACGGCACGATTTGTATTCATTCTTACAGGGACCTTTTCCATGCAGATTCTCACTTCCCTAAACTTTAGGGGAAGGTCACCTCTGCAGATCCTTTTTTACATACTGTAATGGTAGTATTGAATTTCATTTCATTGTTTCAGTTTGTTTAGGTGGATTTAATAAAGGATTGCAAAGTACTAATGCTTTGTTTGAGTTGGCATATTGGCACAAGACAGGTTTCCCCATTGTAGGGACTTATTACGGTGAGTGGGTTTTGTTATGCAATGGCTCTCACGGCTGACAGGTTAATCTGCCAGTTATGACTTTCAGAATATTTCTGCTCATACCTGGCATTTTCACTAAGGAAAAACCATCATGGAATTCCTGTCCTTTCAACCAAAATATTCAAACTAAAATTAAATCAATGAGGACAGAAATATAGGTGCTGTCACCACTGATCTGTGTTTAAAGATTCAGGCTCCAGGGCTGTCATTTTGATCCTGACTTTACCATCTAGTGAATCACTGACCAAGAACAAGTATTCAGCCAGTCTAATCTAAAAAGACTAAACTATTATCCTGCATGCCAAAAGAGAGACTGTACCGCTCCAAACCCCTAAAACAGCCTCTTGAGAAGTCCACTGCTCTGGGTGCAGGTCTCAGAAGCTTGTCTAGCATGGAATGTATAGCAAAATCCAATAACAAGGCTGCATGGCATGGAAATCTCACTGGTACGTTTATTGTATGAGACTGGCTGTTGACACAGTCCCTGCCCTTAGGCCACATCACTCCAACATGTTTTTCCACTCCTAGGGCTTAATCATAGAGGTACATGGGAGTAACATGTCAGACAGGTGTGGCTTAAGAGCAGGACTGTTTCAACACGAGGCATGTAGCCGCGGCTTTGGATTTTGCTACTATCCTGCATGTTGGTAAAAATCAGTGATTTTCTATGAACCAAAGGTAGGATGAGGATCTTAGTGGGAAGTTTAGAATCTGTCCCAGATTTGTATTACTGTCTGTGACCCCACTTTGGAGATTCCCCTTTCTGTGTGATCACTACAGTAAGAAGAAGGGAAAATCTTCCCCAAAGGGACATAAATGCCAATAAAAAAAATTCAAGAGAGATTTTAATTGTTTTTACACTCTACCCAAAACTATAAAACCAAAAAGCTTTGTCAGGGCTGTATTATAAAGTTTTAATATGCTGTTGGATGCCATATCCTGTCTGCATTATTTTCTGAACTATCAGAATCCACCAATCAACACCTTGTGCATCTGAACCTATCAGGCAGAATAAAGTTTGCAAGGAATCTGAAGTTGTCCACCATGGGATCAGATAATGAAAAATGTAATTTAAATAGGCTAAGGAGATCAATCATTTTATATAAGATATATTTAACCTTCAACACTAGACTAATACAGCCACCCAGGTCATACATTCAGATGACCTTTCTGTACAGCTATTAATACAGCTTGAAAACCATCAAAGTAATTAGGTTCCTTAGATAAGTAGAATTACCTTGGATACTGCATGCAGAACCCATCTGGGAAACCTAATTTTTACATTCTCAGAATCAATAGATTCCATCATTAAAATACATTTTGAACCCAATAAAAATGTCTGCTGGTTTCAGAAAGAAGTAATAAAGCGTGTTAAGCCTTTGCACATAATCCTGTCTGATTAGGTGACAGAGCAATTTTTTTGTCTTCTTTTGACTTGTTACTTAATGACAAGACAGCTCACTGTCATTCACTCACCCATAGCTCCGCTGCAGGAATCTCACAAAACGCGATCACAACTAGCCTATTAACCCTGTCACTGATACACAGGACACCAGCATCGCACAGTGTATCAAAATGACAGTACAAATGGACTGAGTTTAGACACCATGTATGCATTTCTACTGACACTATTAATAACAATTACTTCTTTATACAAAGACAAATACAATAAAACACAGTGGCTAAATGGTTAGCACTTCCATCTGGCAGTACTTGGTAGGGTCATTGGTTCAACTCCCAGCCACGGCACCACCTTCCTAGAGTTTGCATGTTCTCCCTGTGCCTTCGTGGGTTTCCTCTGGGTACTCCTGTTTCCTCCCACACTCCAAAGACATGCTGGTAGGTTAATTGGATCTTGTGTAGATTGTCCCTAGTATGTGTATGAATGTAAAGTTAAGGACCTCAGATTGTACGCCCCTTGAGGGTTAGGGACTGATATGAATGTACAATATATATGTAAATGGCTGCATAAATTGACAGCGCTATATAAGTACCTGAAATATATAAACAGAAAACTATATTTTGGATAGGATATTCCAGGTAGAAGCTCATGCGTATGAGGAGAGATATTCCTCTAAGGGTTTTGTTATCATTAGAAATCTCAACTTTAAAAACAAGATAAGTTCTTATGTAACAGCACAAATTTACATTATAAGGGATATCAGCCAGTTATTGGTTCCTTTACCATCCCTTATTATGTGTTTTCATTCAAGAAACAGGGCTGAGAGAGTACAGTGTAACTGCAAGAACTGACAATTTTCTTCCTCGGAAGTGCCAATGTGTATATAAGGTATTGACATTAATAGATCAAACGTGCATTTGAATTGAAGCAAATGAATGACATAATTATCCTATATTGCACCACTCTAGCAGACCTTGATAGACTATGCCTAGGAACAGTCACTTGGCTGCAGTTCAAGCTCTGCTTTTTAACACTAAAGGGTACATTTTCTTTAAATTATATAGTCTGCTTCATTTTGCACAAGACATGAATTTATTCATAAAGACATGTAAAGTTTCTGATAGATCTGCTTTATTCTTTGAAGTTTATGGACCATTTTATGGACTTAATGACTCCGGGGTATTTACTGATTCAGACTGGCATTGAACTCTTTGGCCATACATTGATGAACAATAGGCTGAAATAAAAATTGCTATATGAGAGTCTGGGATTACCTTGAATATGTTGCATGCCTAGTTAAAAACCATTAAAGAGGAACTACATTGCATCTGAGCAGCACAAAACAAAAGCACTATTTTATTCACTTTTAATATTCGCAGCAAACTCTCCCATCCATGTTACCTGTCTCCATGCTTTATTTGGCTGAGAAATCACTTTGAAATACACCTCTCTAGCATTTATGACTGTGACAGATGAATTTACTATTATCCTGAATTTATCCTCATCTGCATTTGTATTTATTTTGTATTCTTTATTTTGTTTTTGCTGCTTAATAGAAGTTTTGGCACATCATTCCAATGCTCTGCTCATTTTACTTTTCAGTATTCAATTATCTGTTGTTTTATATATATTCAGTATTTCTTGCACTATGTATAATGCTATGAACCCTTATTGTAGTTTTCAGATGTATTAGTTCTCACAAATAGACAGTGCTAAAGGTAATTTCCGTGTTTTAACACTTGCGATCTACATCTTTTCTCTTACTTAGTTTTATTACATTTTATCCCTTAATTGTCCACACCTGCACTTAATGATAGCCCTCTTGCCGTGGGTTGTTTACTCCTCAAGCTGTGTCTGCCTGTAGGAGGAGTCCCCTTACTCCTCCCCTTGCTGAGAGTATAAATGGCCTACATCAAGATGGCGTCCTTAAGGTCTGATAAGGGAGCATGCATGCTCAGAACGCCAACCCCCGCTATCACATGACCGGAAGTGATGTCTCAACCGAGGGAATGCCGGAAATTGGAGGACATGCTGGAAACCACCAGCACCACTGCCAGATGCCGGTGACCACCATCCATCTAGAGGCTTCACACTCCTTCACTACAGCGTATGCTTATTAAGTTACATGCACAAACCTACCTATGCTTTGTGAGTGGCCTGTATTACTACACTTTTTATTAATTAAATTGCTTTTATACTGCACTTAGGGGGTGCCACCTCTTTCTTCCTGATCTTGCAGATGAATTTACTTCCTAGAATCTACAATCCATCTGTCTTAGCTGAGAAAGCCCCTTCTTCCCTCCTGAAGACTCCTGGGATGTATGACATCATTTGCCTATGCATGGAAACAAGGAAGTAACTGAAGAAATGTAAAACAAAATTTAAAACAAGTAAATATGATATACTCCCCGATCTATTTACTAATGCTAGCAGCACAAGGATTAAAAAAAGTCATTGGTGAGTGAGAGAGCGAAGCCTAAAAAGCCTAAGTGCAGCCAAAATAAAAAACAGAAAGACCAGCAGAAAAGTCTATGCCTCCCTCCAACACTTAATACACCTAAGGGGCTGTCACATAATATCATCAAAATAGTCCAGTTACGTCTGCCTTTTCCACTCAGATACTCTATTCTTAGAAACCAACCTACAGCTTTAATGAATGAAACACGATCTTTGAATGGAGGATGGGTGGAAGACTGACAGCCCTTCCATTCATAGATCCTGTTTCATTCATAGAAGCTTTAGTGCTACATCTATAAATGAAGCAGTTGGGTTGGAAAGGGCAGGCATAGCCAGGCTCTCTTGCTGAAAGCCTGTGATGGTCCCTTAGTTGCAATAACCCCCATTACCCCTGTTACACTGGAAGATTACAGGGGTGGGCATGGACAGAAGAGGTTTTCTAAAAGAAGAGGTCTTACTGCCTACTGGCTGCACTTAGGCTTTAAGGATGGTCTGTTATCCATTATTTAGGAAACAATACAATATCTGAACACTGATTTAACCTACTCTTGAAGGTCTCAAATGTTGCTTGCTATAGGACTTCTTATTGTTTTGAGTTTATTCTCATTATTTTATCAGGCAATAGAGTCAATCCAGGCACCATTATATAAACTTCTGCATCTAAACCCATGTTTATAACATGCCTTCCAGCCAAAACTATATTGTTTCAAACAGACCAGAGAAAGGTTAGAAATTGAACTTCCCATGTTGGTAATTGATATCATATGGGGCAAGAATAATGCCCTTAGAGAGATGATGTGAGCACAGACAAAGCATTCTGTGTGTGTTTCCCATACCATGTGTGCTCTCTGCTGCGGGTGACAGTATAATCCTAATGACACTTCATACACAGATCACAAAAAGGCTGTGCTTTTGCCAGCAACAGATCACATGGTACCACAGTATCATACAATCTGGTGCAGTGCATTTTTTAAAAGTATTGCACCTTTAGTGCAATCCAGTGCAATCTCAGCCCTTTCAAATGAATGGGCTGAAAATTGTACTGCACTGAGTCGCACAGGGATCACAGAGGAACGTGGACCATGTTCCTGTGAGATTCAGGTCTGAACTGACCCTAAGAGGACTGCATTTTGGAAAGATTTCCTTATCACTTCCTGGTTTACCTAAAGGACAGTGATGGTTTACTAAAACTGGAGAGAGAAAAATATGGTGCCACTTTCCATGGTAGCCAATCAGCTTTTAACTTTGGCTTGTTCAAAAGAGAAGTTTGGGGGTTTTTTTCCCCCCAAATTATACTTATCTAGGTGGATGCAGCATCGATCTGATGCTGCATCTGTCCCCTGCCGACTCTAAGTGTAAGAACTCACTGATCAGATGACCGCTGACCTTTGAATTCTCACCACCGCTGTGAGCAGAGAACGTTGGCCGTCAGTCACCGCTGTCTGCTCTGCCCCCTCCCTCGTGTCACTGGAGCGCTGGGCTGTGGAGGGAGAAAGTGATACCAGGATGAGCCAGGTGCCGCTCCAGACTCTGGGGTGGATCCCGACTTTTAAGTTGGCATATTTCCCCAGCATGGACCAGCTCAGTGACATTAGCTGAAGCAGGCTGAAGCCCTCTGTCTGCTGAGAACAATCACAGGAGTGCAGAACGAACACAGAAGTGTAGCCAAAAAAAGCTATACATTTCCTTTAAGCTTTAACCAAAAAAAAAAAAAAATCCTGGAAGCTTATTGGTTTCTATGCAGAGCTGCACCAGATTTTAATTTAAATTGGATTGCAGAATATATATATATACATACACAGTGCCTCGAAAAAGTATTCATACCCCTCGAAATTTTCCACATTTTGTAAAAAAAGGTAAATGTAATTTATTGGGATTTTATGTGATAGACCAACACAAAGTGGCACATAATTGTGAAGTGAAAGGAAAATGATAAATGGTTTTCAAAATTTGTAACAAATAAATATCTGAAAAGTGAAAACAAGTAGCTCATTATAAGACCAACCCTGATTTTATAAGCATTTTTAGCAGATGCTTTAATTATTTGCTGAGTATGCTGCTTACCTCTTAATCCTTGCCTATGTTACAGTTTAATTTGGTGCCATAATCGCTGTCCTAAGTTTCCTGCTTCAGGGTGGCTCCTTTCTCTTGTATCCTATGGAGTCAGCCTTGCATGCAGGAACTACAGATGTGTTTCACTGCACTGTGTGCATCAACAGAAACACACAGCTCTATAGCTTAGAATGGAAAGACAGTCCCCTGCTTATCCATCCTTTCTTCTCATCCCTCCTTTCGTATAACTAACACACTGGATGGAGAACACACTGTCCACTGTTACCTCCTTCCTGTGAAGATCAGAGGTTAAGGGAAACAGCACTGAGAGAGTGGGATCCAGCAGCATTAAAGGTTGTAAAATGCAAGTATTGGAGTAAGAATTTTAAAAAATGATTTACTGGGGAACAGTTATTGTCTTGTGCTCAATGTGTTAAAATAAAAAAGCATACGGTTTACCATTGCCTTAAGCAGGAATATTAAAAAGAACTCCAGGGGAGAAGCTAAGTACACTTAAATACATATAAAATTGCTGTTTTACCTGCTGAAGGATAAGTGATTCTTTACAGCCAAGCTTGTGACGCATCTGCCACACTGTGTGCCAAGAAGTGACACACTTATTTTTTGGTTCAGAAATTCAACTTTGTAAATTATTAACGTTTCCAGTTTATTCAATTAAATTAATAAACATGTTATACTTACTTTCTCTGTCCAATGGATTTACAAAGAGCAGTCCTGATCCAACTCTTCTCAGGTCCCCCGCAGGTGCTCCTGGCCCCTTCCCCCAGCCCAGCGCCCCCATAAAAAGATGCTTCTTATGCTGACACTCGCTTCCGAGCCTCCATGTTTGCATCTATTAACACAGACAGCAGGGCTTGGCCCTGCTCCCTCGTCATAGGATTTGATTGACAGGAGAGGGAGGCAATGGATGCTACCAATCTGCTTAATGAGGAGGTACAGAGCCATGAAAGTCGCAGCTCTTTTGCACATTGCTGGATAGAGATTGGGCTCAGATAAGTACAAGGGAGGTGAGGGGGTCCTCTACAACAGAAGGTTTTTTACCTTAATGCATAGGGTGCATTAAGATAAATGATCTTAAGGCTTTCAAATTCATAGTTTGGCTCTCTAACAGAGATTCATTAACACAGTTTAGTTGCGTTTTTTTGCAGATCTGAACCCAGATGCGTTGTTGTCTATGATATATTGGACACAGCTGTGTAAAGATCAGCACAGCAGTGCTGCATACAGAGCCACAAAAAAAAAAGAAATATTTACATTTGACTACAGTAATTTATGTCTATACATGTGTACACTCAAGCACATACACAAGACAGTACATGCATAAAGATGAAAATGAAAGCACCAGATGAATATTTAATTAATCAGGTTCCCTCCCACTTGGCTGCCTCTGACTTCCTTCCTTCCTATCTGCACCGCCTCCCACTGCCTCCTCTAATACACATCCAATAGGGTGCTCCTTTCATAGTGACAGACAGTTTTCTGCACTAATCAGAAACAGCACCTGCAGCCAAATTGGCACATGACCAACGGCAGAACTTGTATATGCAGGCACAACACATGTAGGCATCATTGTCATCATGGGCGCAGGACCTGCTTCCAGAGGAGGAGGCTGTGAGGACACTAGTGAGAGCATGAAAGGGTGAGCATGGCAATTCCCACCTTGGTGGTGAGTGTCTGTGCCCCCTCTTGCTGGTAAGTATCCCTGTCACCCTCCCAGTGTCTGAGTCTCCCTTGCTGGTCAGTGTCTAAACCCCCCCTTGGTGGTCAGTGTCTATGTTCCCCCAATGCCTGAGGCTTCCCTGGTGATCATTATCTACTCACCTTCTCAATTACCAAGGGGTAAAGAGGTAAAAAAGGGGTACTAAAGCACACCTCTCTTAAGAACAATCTCAAAAGGATGGAGGAAGAACATGCAAGGAAAAAGGCCAAGAATATAATGATTTCCATAATAATATAAAAAATGCACAACAGAATATATAATTTATGGACAATAACAGAACACTATGTGAGATAGAAGAGGAGATAACACAAATGGCAATGAAGGGGAAGGTTTTGATTATGGGTGACTTCAACATGCCTGACATTAACTGGAATTCTCAAAGTGCTATTACAAGCAGGAGCAGGGATGTAATGGTAGCACTGAATGGGCTTTCTCTAAAACAGTTAGTAAAAAGTCCAACCCGAGGAGATCATATTCTAGACCTAGTACTGACAAATCGGGATCGACTGTCTAATGTTGAGAAAATTTGGGTTCTAGTGATCACCAATGTCTTTGGTTTGATAAGTCCAAGATAAGATAAGATAATTGAAAAGTCACAAACAAAAACAAAGATTTCAACTAGATTTCACTGTTGATCTGTGTTTCCTAACTAGATTTCCTAACTAGATTTCAAAAAGATGATTTTGCTGAAATGGGTGAATTTCTAAAAAATTAGTTGAAAGGTTACAGAAAAACGACAGGAGTAAGTAATCAGTGGGCATTGTTAAAGTCTACCATACTGGAAGCAACTAGATTATATGTCAGGTAGGTTAGCAAGAATAAACAGAAGAAAAAAACAATATGGTTCACTTAAAAAATAAAAAGGATAGCAAAGGGAAAAAATCAGCATATAGGAGATTTAAGGAAACAGGAGGTGTAGCTTACAGAGAAGAGTATAAAAATAGACAAAAGAAGGCCAAACACATTATCAGTGCTGCCAAAGCAAAGAAAGAGGAGGAAATTTCTAAATCTATTAAGAAAGGAGATAAAACCTTTTTTAGGTACATTATTGATAGAAAGAAAAAATACAATGGGATCACTAAAATGAAAACTGGGCACAACACTTATGTTGAGGGAGACCTGGATGTAGCAAACCACTTAAACAATTACTTTTGTTCAGTCTTATCAGAAATAAATTATACTAACAATAATAAGTTGGGAAATCATATGGTTCTAGTAATGCTGGATCATTTCTAGCATTTCTAGAGACAGAGGTAGCAGAGGAACTGGCTCGGTTAAAGATTAATAAAGCAATGGGCCCTGATGGTATTCATCCCAGAATTCTAAGAGAACTTCAAAGCATAGTTGTTGGACCA
This sequence comes from Staurois parvus, assembly GCF_062004578.1. NCBI lineage: Eukaryota > Metazoa > Chordata > Amphibia > Anura > Ranidae > Staurois > Staurois parvus. The sequence goes on along the minus strand of NW_028318161.1, from coordinate 1,685,942 downwards.
TTAACTGATCTTTTTAATCAATCTCTTCTAACAGGAGAAGTTCCCCATGACTGGAAGACAGCTAATAGTGTACCTATCCACAAGAAGGGTAGCAAGGTAGAAGCTGACAATTACATGCCAGTGAGTTTAACATCAAGTTAATGGAATCACTCCAGAAAAGAAGGATCATTGATTACTTAAAAACACACAACTTTCTGGATCCAAAGCAGCATGACTTTACTGAGGGCAAGTCATGTCAGACTAATCTGATTGGATTTTTTTACTGTATTACCAATGTTTTGGATCAGGGTGGTGCTGTGGACATAGCATATCTTTATTTCAGCAAGGCATTTGATACAGTTCCACATAATGATCCAATGCCAAAGTTGTACAAGCTAGGACTTAGCCCTTGGGTGGTTCAGTGGATATGCAGCTGGCTAAAGGATGGATATCAGAGTGTGGTTGTAAATGGGGTTCACTCGGAACAGAAACCAGTCACTAGTGGTGTACCACAAGGCTCTGTACTAGGTCCTGTTCTAATTAATCTATATGTAAGTGTTATAACTAAAGGCTTGTTGGGTAAGGTATGTCTTTTTGCTGATGACACAAAGGTGTGTAATAGTGTTGATATCCCTGGTTGGTCAAAAAAAGTGGAAATTGCAGTTGAATGTTTCTAAATGTAAAATAATGCACCTAGGGAAAAAGAATCCCTTGAGAGAGTACAACATTGGGGGTAACAGTGTTGGCCAGCACTTTAGAGGAAAAGGACTTGGCAGTACTCATTTCAGATGATTGCAAAATGAGCAAACAGTGTGACCAGGCAGTGGGGAGAGCGAATAGAATTGGAGGATGCATCACTAGAGGGGTCACCAGCGGCACGAAGCAGGTCCTGATTCCCCTATATAGATCTATAGTTAGACCTCATTTAGAACATGTGTCCAGTTCTGGAGACCTCACAAAAAGATATTGATAAGAAAGAACGAGTCCAGAGAAGGGTAACAAAAATAGTGAAAGCTCTCGGGGGATAAAGAGTCAAGAGTGACTTCAGGAACTTAACCTGTACCATTTGGAGGAAAGAAGCGAAAGGGGAGACATGACTGAAACCTTAAACACATCAAGGGGGTGAATAAGGTTCAGGAGGACAGTATTTTCAACATGGAACCAAAGTCAAGAATATGGGGACATGACCTTAAACTAACTGGAGGAAAGTTCAAAACTAATCCCAGAAAGTATTATATTACTGAAAGAGTAGTTGATGCTTAGTATAAACTTCCAGCAGAGGTAGTGAGCCAGCCAACAGTGAATAGCTTCAAACATACTTGGGACAAGCATAGATCTATACTCAGAAAAAAAAGTTAGCAAAAAAAAAATCTCTCCCTCCCCCCCAAAAAAACAAGTAGCCTCGATGGACCACTCAGTCTTTTTCTGCCGTCACTTTTCTATGTTTCTATTTTTCTCATATATAAGCATACGCACATTTACTTAAGGTCTGTACGCAACATTTTTATTCAAGATCTTTCTGTCAACAAGATCCTGAGTATAAACATCAGTAAATTATGACGTCCATGTACAAGGGGCCTTAATGTGAAAAAACAAACAGTAGAAAATGTACCTTTAGCTTATAGTCTGATCAGAAGCAGCATGTGATATTGTCTAGGCACATTTCGTTAGACATGTGCATGCCGGCAATTTTTGTTTAGTTTCAGAAGCATTCGTTCATTGAAGAATTTAGTTTGGTCATATTCATTATGTTGACCCAATTCGTTTTTACGGAATTTGTTTCGTATCTTTGGCATTCATTTCGTATATTCATTGGTTCAAATGGATTCTGGAAGATTATTATATATTTGATATATTATCGAATTGGATAGATTTGAATCAGAAGAATTTAATATTTTCGAAGGCTAGTCCTACTCACCATAAGAAACGGCATAAGCTGATTGGACAATATCTACTGGCGTTATGTGCATTCAAATTAACAAATGGAATGGGAAAAGGACTCACTTACACTGGCAATCAGTAGGAGAAAGTCTCCAGTATGTTGGTTGTCAGTGGAAAGAATGCTCCTTACACTGATGGTCAGTGGTAAGGATGCTCTTTACCCTGGTGGTCTGTGGTGGGAAGAATGCTACTCATATTTATGATCAATGGGAGGAATGCTCTGAATTTCAGTGGTCAGCGGTACAGTGGTAAGGATGCTCTTTACCCTAGTGGTCAGAGGGAAAAATGTTCTCTACAATTGTGATCACTGGGCAGAAGACTCCTTACCCTGGTGGTTAGTGGGATGAATGCTCCTAACATTGGTGGTCAGTGGGATGAATGCTCCTTACATTGGTGGTCAGTGGGATGAATGCTCCTTACATTGGTGGTCAGCAGGAAGAATGCTCCTTATATTGGTTGTCAGTAGGAAGAATGTTCTTTACAGTACTGGTTAGTGGGAAAAGACTGCCCTTTACAATGTTGGTCAGTGGAAGAATGCCCCCCCATGGATAGCTAAAACATATTTAGTACTAGTGATTACTTATGAGTGTCAGAAATTGCTTATTACTCAAACAAACCTGAGCAATCTTTGAAGGAAAACTAGTTGAAAAAGGCTGCAAAAGCCCGCCAGAAGTTTGATAGGCATTCCCCCCCACTAGAATAGTGGAAACCTCTTGCGATACTATGTACACAATAGCATAGAACAGGGAGGGGCTGCTAGCACCCAACCATATACCAAATAGATAGTAGGAAAACAATAATAGATGTATTGGTGCACCGCTACCCTAAATAAACCTAAATATCAATCATATAAACCCAATAACAAATTTGAAAAACACTTAGAAAGTGACAATTCATACAAATGTATAGGTGAATAAATATAATCATAAAGTGAAATGATCCTTACGCAGATCTAAAAGTGAAAAACGCATAAACAAAGATGATGAAAAATAGTGAAGTCCAAATGGCCTAACAATGATGTGAAAAAAATATAAATGTACAAAATAAAAGTGAACCCCTATAAATGGGATCAAGATCCTCACAAGAAAACGTGACCAACAGGCTTTCAATATGCCAGAATATTTTGTGAAAAAACAGTGACATCTGTGAATCCCAGAATGTGGGACAAAATTTCACAAGATAACAAGTGCTGTGATATATCCCAGAGTGCGGGACAAAATGTCCACAAGGTGACAAGTGCTGTGATAATCCCAGAATGTGGGACAAAGATTTATAGGTGACAAGTGATGTAATAAATCAACATTCATATATGTGACAAAAAAAAAATAACAGACAAAAAAAGAATCATAAAACAAGTCCAAAGAAAAAAAAAGTCCACAGGTGTATAAACACCAAAATATTTGGACTCTTCAAGCTTCTTTAAAACGTGCAGGTGATAAAGTGGAAAAGCATAACAACCAATAGGAATTAATTCCGTAAGCGGCTGAATTGCCCCCTCACCTCCTTGCAGCGACCCAAAGTGCCCTTAAAAGTGCTGTCTTTGATGTCCTGTGTGCATGAGACCTTAGATTGGCGGTCAGTGGGAAAAGGACTCTTACAATTGGCTGTCAGTGGTCAGTATCAGTGGTCAGAAATAAATATAGAAAGGATCCCCCTGCGCTCCACAGAACCTTTAACCTAAAGTCAGCTGCTATCACCTATTCTTTATACCTTAAGATATGTGCAAACAAAATATATATATTGTGATGAAGCGCTCAATTTATATAGTGTGTAGAATTCCTTCTTACATCAATAATATTGTGAAATTACCAAAATAAATAAATACTTAATTCCCTCTTAAATTCTAAAAACCTATACAGATAACTAGTGCAAGATTCCCACACACAAATTATAAGCCCCCTAGTGGTAAACCGTGATAGTTAACTGATAACACTTTATCTGTGCAAAGTGATAGATATATCCAATTACATGAAATAAAACAGTTCAAAAAAACTTGTGATGCCACACTGTGCAAAATAATAATAAGTGTTCAATACACAGTGATTATAACTTCACTCCATGCTGCAAATGTGCTCTTCGCGATACTCTGATGTGACTCCCCTGGATTTAGCCAAAATGCCCCCTCACCTTCCACGTTCGACCCTTGCGGGTCACAAAGCTTTAAATATATAATTTCTCAGCCAGGTTTTAATACTCCACTGACTCCATCGACTCAATTAAGATCCTCCTCCAAGCAATGAATTCCTCTCAGATCACTTTCCTCACAATATGGACTCAAACACAGGATGTATATGCAAGACAAAGACAGACCTCCATAGTGCAATACTGTTTTTAATGCACTTTAAGATAAAAACGAATAACACTCACATATCCTCCAACAGAGAAAAGCAGTTTCCCATGTGCTATGGGTATACTAAGGTGTACAAAGATGGCGTCCGAACCCGGATCCTTCAGGATCCTGAAGAAGCCACGTGATCGTGGCGCAACGCGTCGACGCATTTCCGGTCAAGGGGGGACGTACTTCCGGTTCCGGGTTCGGACGCCATCTTTGTACACCTTAGTATACCCATAGCACATGGGAAACTGCTTTTCTCTGTTGGAGGATATGTGAGTGTTATTCGTTTTTATCTTAAAGTGCATTAAAAACAGTATTGCACTATGGAGGTCTGTCTTTGTCTTTCATATACGTCCTGTGTTTGAGTCCATATTGTGAGGAAAGTGATCTGAGAGGAATTCATTGCTTGGAGGAGGATCTTAATTGAATCGGTGGAGTCAGTGGAGTATGAAAACCTGGCTGAGATATTATATATTTAAAGCTTTGTGACCCGCAAGGGTCGAATGTGGAAGGTGAGGGGGCATTTTGGCTAAATCCAGGGGAGTATCAGTGGTCGCCAATCTGATTAAATGATTTCAGAGATGATTATCCTCAGTAATCAGGGTCTGGAAACAGAAAGAGCTGTGCAATGGATAATACAGTGCGCCTGGGCAAAAGTGCAACTGCAGAATAACTACTGTAAGGGCTCATGTATACGGGAAGTTTGGAAAACACTTCTGAACAATGGAAACTGACTGCTGGAAAAAAACGTCTGTTTAGCTGCGTTTGCATACCGTGTTTAGAAGTGTTTGCATTTAGAAGCATTTTTTAAAGATAACATCAGGAGACCTTCCAAAATGCCAAGAATGCACTGAAAAACAGTAAAAAATTAACTATTTCAGACATTTGGAGAGAAATAGAGAGAGCAGAAGCAGAGAGCAGTATGTGTTGAGATTACCAATCTTTTCTGGTTGTATTCACTATGGATCCCATCATGAGCATAATGCAGCACGTTCTACCATTTTTTCCTTCACGCAAAACCTGGAACTGACTAACTGACTGCCCTGGTGTGCTAGGTCCATTTCAATACATGGAAAAGGCTTTGCATGCATGATGCAAAAAAGGCTGATGATGAAAAAAGGCTCTGGACAGCATCTGGACATGGAACAGTTAAAAAACGCTTCTAAACACAAAAGCTTATAAACGCGTTTAGCTGCATTTACATGCATTTACAAGCATTTGGCGTTTGAAACACTGATAAAATCTACTCCTGAACACAAGTTTGGTGCGTTCAAAAAAACGACTGTAAACTCAACTGCCTGTAAACGACTGTAAACGACTATGTGTACGTGGACACATAGGAAAACATTAGGGAGAGTTCAGGGGCTGCTGAAAAAATGCAGAAAAGCTCCTGAACGTGAGTTTATCAGCTGCACTGTACATGAGCCCTAAGTGCCATATGCACTTTCATGGAAAGTAGCAAAGCTAAGCATGGAAGTAGCGGATTGACCTTTCAGGCTGTGGCAGAGGTGTATAAACCACAAGGATCACTGAACAAAATTGCAAATCCTTTGGCAGAAAAAAAAAACACAAAACATACAAGTAATTCATTTAGCTGGTCGTCTGGAGATCCACTTTGATTATATATCCTAACATACAGATGACCACGAGAGGGAGCATTTAGAAACTCTGCATTTGGTAAAACACAGATAAATGCTATACAATCCATATTGTCACTGAAGGCTTGTGTAAGCTGCATTCATTTTTGTGAAAATCCTCAAATAGCATTTCTTTCTTTTGAAAGGAGGCTTCTTTTTTACTCTACAAAACTAGCATTTCACATTCAAAATACAGGCAAGCAAAAATGTGAAATAATGTTAATGCATTTTACAATATTATGTCTGCTTGTCATTTTATTTGGTGTGCTTCTGTTCAAGCACTCAGGTCAAACGCAAAAACGCATACTTAAAGCAGAACTGGTTTACTAAAAGTAGCATCTCCCTCCCACAGAATATTTTACCCCTTTATACATACATTTTTTACCTAACGTCATCTGGCCCATCACAACATTTTTGGGTCTTCTTCCTCCCTGCTCTCCCTGTTGTGGTGATGAGTAATCTTCAACAATGAAGACAGTGCTAGTGACATTATGACATTAATGCAGGTCTCAGCAGTATTGTATTGTGAGCTTAGGACTACGTAACAACGCACCTTTCAGGAGTTGTGCCCATAGATGTCTGAGCTCACAGAAAATAGGTTCAATGACAATGGATGCCTTTTAACCTAGTGGAGAGCTAGAAACAGAACAGCATTTCTGCTAAGGACACTACTGCAGACAAAGCAAGGCTGGTCATACATTATACAATTTTCTTGTACAATTTTCCTTTAGATATACCAATACCATATAATATGAGGTCCAACCATAACACTTTAACACTTTCCTAAACACTAAACACTTTCAATTTGTATGCAATCAGGCAAGACTTTCAACTACATATTTGAAGGTAAATCTAAAGAAAATTAAATAAGAAAAATGTATACTGTATGGCCAGCCTAAGTATTGGAGAGCCAGCTGCATTTTTTATTTTTAAAAAGACTGGGTAGTTTATTTTTTTTAACCAGTTGCTCGCTGCCCTATAGCAGAAATACTGCTACAGGGCAGCAGGTCTGTGCAAACTCATGTGTATATATATGTGATTTACATTTCCGGATAGGGGGCGGGCGCGTCCGTCATCCTACCCGCACCGCCATTGGCAGCTACGGATGTCAACCATCAGGTCCAGACTGAAGATTCTCCACTGGCACCTGTTGGTCGCCACGTAACACTGACAAGGGAGAGACCTGTGTGTAAACAACACAAGTCTCTCTCCTGCCAGCAACAACATGCTGCTGTGTATTTCTCTGCACAGCAAAGAAATACACAGCAGCATGTTTCCTGAGTAAAACACACACAGCACATGTTGCAAAACAGCACACAGTTAACCCTTTGATTGCCCTAGATGTTAACCCCTTCCTGCCCAGTGTCATTAGTACAGTGTCAGTCAGTGTTTTTATTAGTACTGATTAATGTACTAGTGTCATTGGGATGTCAGTTGCAGTTAGTCAGTTCCCACTCAGTGTAGGAATGCTGCCGCAGTCCCGCTATAAGTTGCTGATCGTTGCCATTACTAGTATAACAAAAATTACAATTCCAGTATACTATATATACCACGATTTGTAGATACTACAACTTTCATGTAAACCAATTAATTTACGTGTATTGGGATTTTTTTTAGCAAAGACATGTAGCAGAATACATTTTGGCCTTAATTTATGACGAAGTTTGATCTTTTCAATTTTTTTACTAGATATGTTTTACAGCAAAAAGTCAAAAATATTGTTTTTTTTTCAAAATTGTCTGTCTTTTTTTGTTTATAGCGCAAAAAATAAAAAAAGCACAGGTGATCAAATACCACCGAAAGAAAGTTCTATTTGTGAAAAAAAAAGGACACAAATTTAATTTGGGTGCAGCGTTGCATGACTGCACAATTGTCAGTTAAAGTAATGCAGCACCGTATCGAAAAAATGGCCTGGTCAGGAAGGGAGCTAAATCCTCTGGAGGGTAAGTGGTTAATTAGAGTTCTGTGTTAAAGGTGAACTCCAAGCAAGTCACTGGTTGTCTGTGTTCAAGATAACATAATAGGCTTTAGTTATAGCCATCCTGAATCTTCCGCCTTATAACATGTTTACTGGTAGGAATGACCAATCCGGATTTCAATGATTCTAATTTACTAATCTTTGGAGAAATTGTATAGACCATTTGCAAACAAACCTGTGGTGCCCTTTCTAAACAAACCAGTAAACTTCTGCTTGTTTATATATCAAACTAATTAAGAATTCCAGGACTTTACATGTTACTGGACCGAGTCCTGCTTTCTTTACAGGTTCCTTAGGTCCGGCTTCCTCCAGAGGTTGCTAGAGGTTCCTTGGCAATGAACAATTTCTGCCTCTCAGGTAATTTACCACAAACACTATTCATGTTTTTAGCTATCTATAAGGGGGTAAGTCTTCTCAATAACCACAAGTGTAAGGAACATTCTTCCAATTGGCTACTACACTAATGTATCATGAGTAGTATATATAGTAATTTTTAGCAGGGGTTCCCTGAGACCAGAAAGTTATTTCAAGGGTTCCTTTGTGCTGAAAAGGTTGAGAAAGTCTGCTCTAAAGGCTTTTTTTTTTTTATTTATACATAAATATCACTGATTTGCTTGAAAAAGTCACAGGTTCTTTACAGAAGCAGTTTTTCTTTGAACACTCTTCTCATGCATTACTCTACAGTTATGTTCATTGCTGTAAAGTTCATTGAGCCTTCACTGCTGTCACAGTACAACTGTGTTGCCTGCGTAAAGGTCTGCTTGCAAGATTGCATTGCTGCCTCCATATTTTAACCTTTCATACTGGTTTTCCCAGCTGCTCTTCATAAATAATGCACTTTTTTCTTCCATAGCTAATTATAATGCCTGCACACCAGCAAACAACCAGCTGTCCTTTCTCCGTGAGCACTTGATTTCTCAGGACTCAAATCTCACCGCGGGGGAATTGAATTCTGGTTTGGGTAAAATGGAAGCATAGATTATTTTTAGAACATAATAAATCAAGATATGAGAGAAGTGGGAGAAACATTATGAAAATGACGCTTGGTTCTCTTCATTTGTGTATGGATTTTTATTAAGCAACTTTAACCATTACTACCCAAAGCTACATAGAGACTCAATCTATATTTTTTACAGAAGTATCTCCCAGAAAATTTTGGATGAAGGAAATAGGTTAAAGGAGAAATATGGAGGAGCCGTGCTGGTTACCTGTCTCTGTGAATGTATTCTGTGTCATTGACCTGAAACAAGTATGCAACAGATAAAGTCAAAGCTCCTCATCTGTATACTGGTTATGGGCCAGTGGCTCAAAATATAATAAAGCTAGAAGATCAGTGTAACAGCCCACAGAAGACATCTGAAATAATACCCTTAATACTTCTGTTGCGAAGTGTTTCCTTTAGAGGGGTACTTCTGACTGGTACATATATTAAGCTAATAGCAACAATTTAAAACACTCAAAACTCTGGAGAATATGCCTATTATGACTTTGGAGCTATGTTCTATCCTCAGCGAGCCCAATATCCTACCCAAGTGTCATTAATGGCTACTGTTGACTAACTACATATGTTAAAACTGTAGCACTCCCAACACCAAAAGTGGCACCTGCTCAGCTTTACAAGAGCATCAGCACAGCTAACAACACATGTTCTCCAGGTAGTTCATCAGCATAAGACCAGCAAAAAAAAAACTTTACAAAATGTAGAACAACTTAATGGAATTTGAATATTTTTTATCAGTATTTCCCTGAATAATAATCATAAACCAGAAATATTATATTTATTTTTGTTAATTTTTAAAGCGCCCAAAAAGAAAACTCTGTCCTCAGAAAGAGTCTCAGTTTTGTGTTAATACTTGAACTATTTAAAAAGTCTAGCTGTTGGATCTGCATATTGCAAAAATGACAATATACACTCACCGGCCACTTTATTAGGTACACCTGTTCAATTGCTTAATAACAAAAATTGCTAATCAGCCAATCACATGGCAGCAACTCAATGCATTTAGGCATCTAGATGTGGTGCAGATGACTTGCTGAAGTTCAAATTGAGCATCAGAATGGTCAAGAAAGGGGATTTAAGTGACTTTGAATGTGGCATGGTTGTTGGTGCCAGATGGGTTGGTTTGAGTATTTCAAAAACTGCTGATCTACTGGGATTTTCATGCACAACCATCTCTAGGGTTTACAGAGAATTGTCCAAAAAGAGAAAATATCTAATGAGTGGCAGTTGTGTGGAAAAAAGTGCCTTGTTTATGTCAGAGGTCAGAGGAGAATTGGCAGACTGGCTCGAGATGATAGAACGGCAACTGTAATTCAAATAACCACTCGTTACACCCAAAGTATGCAGAATACCATCTCTGAACGCACAACAAGTCAAACCTGGCTGCAGATAGGCTACAGCAGCAGAAGACCACACCGGTTAGCAAGGTGTACCTAATAAAGTGGCTGGTGAGTGTATGCTCTGGTCATGAGGGTATAAAATAGCACTGGTCAGGTTGAGGATAAAAACACCAGCACATGCACAGGATGTGTATAGTTTAGGTGGGTCCTCATATTATACAGATCTGATAAATGTTGAATGTACAGTTAGATTGTAATGTGTATGGTGATCTTTAAACTTAAGTTTTGCTTAATGGGGCTTTCCCATAGAGACCCCCATTGAGTGTGTGGGATACTGGGTGTTTACCACAAAGTAAATGGATAATTTCCAGTTAAGTAGCAGGGTTACTAGCTCTTACTATTAATCCCACAATGTAGTAAATAAGTATGAAGTTCAAAGATCCCTTTACTAATTCACTGAAGTAAGGGAACTGCAACTTCTATGGGCAGATGAAGTCCCTGGTGAAAAGTGGGCCAAGCACATAAGTGCTGCAAGGTTAACCACTTTTCCGCTTACGTGGCCTGATTATATAACAATATATCTTTATATCGTACCAATAGGGATGGGGTGTATGATGTTTGCCTGCTGTGCCCCACAGTGCACTGTGCCCTGACAGTGCATTGTGATTGGCCAAAGCAATGCACCTGACCACTCTGGCCAATCACAACACATGATGATGTCACAACGGCTGGGGTCACCCACCCCACCCCCTTGTGAAATCATCACACTATTTGAGAACTGTCATCGTAGCGTAGCTGTCAGATGGCCGTGAGCCAGCACCAAGAGCGGAGATGTAAAATGCACCAGAAACGCTAAAAAAAACGCTTATGTGTTTTTGCAACTGAGCAGAGTGAAAGCAGCCTTAAGCCAACCATAGATGATGCAATTTTCTTTCCTGCAACCCACTCTTTCCTGCAAATTGCTCAGCCAAGATTCAAACCTTGTATGGCCAGATTTAGGTGTCCGTTTATGAACCAGCGGTAATAGATCGCTGCTCAGTTTTCCGGCATTCTCGGAGAACACAGTTCTCCTGTGAATGCCTTTTATGAAGCGGTGTAGATCAGTTCTCCGAACGAAGGGAGAACGATCTACAAACGCTGGAAAATGGTCTACAAATGCTGGAAAACGGCTGATTTTACTATAATCTCACGAGATTACAGTAAAAGATCAGTTTACTAAGCAGCTGTAAATTATTGCTGCTTAGTTTGCGGTTCCTCCGATTCTCCAGCTCTGGGCTGGAGAATCTGGAGGGAGAACACAGATCTCCAGTGAAGGGCTGAACATGTTCTCCGCTGATCTCCTGAGTGTCATAAACTGTGAATGACCAGAGTATAGCTGCGATCCTTGGAATCGCAGCTATTCTCTGTGTCATAAACGAACACCTTAGTTTGTATAAACACTGTGAATCAAAACAATTGCCATTTTTTCCTAATAAAATACTGTTTTAACCTTTTCTTTTTCTTTTCTTGCTGATTTCCACCAGCATCTCTCTTAGCCTGTCACTCCAGCACTGGCTGCATTTCATTGTTTTGGATCAGCTCCCTGATAGTGGAATGGATCATGCTTGTCAAATGTGTGTTTAGCAGAACAATTAGTAGTTTCTAATGAGGGGGGGGGGGTGGCAACACAGGAGCACAAAAGAAAGTGCCTGAATAATGAAATCTGCACAATTAAAACCATTTGAAATAACATTAACATGTTAAAGCATATATGAGTTTTTAGAGATAGTGGCCTAGATCTATTTCAATTATGGATACTGCATGAACTGAGCTGACCTGGCCACCCTAGATGAACAAAGCCATACGATAACTGCAAATCTGCAATTCTAATTTAGCTTTGATATAACCATTTACTTATCAAGGATAAGTGGGCAGTGCAATATCCTGACAAGGAAACAAAAATAAATATGGAAATCCTTGGTTAAATCCTTAGAGGTTTCCAAAAATAGAAGCTATTCCTTTGAGATTTGGCAATGCAGAAGCTTAACCAGGTCATTGCTGCAGAAGGTAAAGGCAGAGATGTGAGCAGAAAAAGATGCTTTTACTACCGCTCAAAAACATCCAACACCATCTGTACTGTTGTGTTTCTGCATAGATATGGTCCCTGAACACTGGCCTGGTCTTTAGCACTCATGTATTTTAGAAGCAGCTGTGCAAAAAAATATCAGAGAAATAAGAGATGAGAAAAAGCAGACAGCGTGTATGTAAGCGTGAATAATTTATGTCATTGTTTGCATATAGATTCCAATACATATGGACAAGCGGGGCCCATGACCACTTTTTAAAACTATTCTACCTATTTAACAAATCTTGGCAGAAATAACGTCTAACACTTACACTGAGTACTTTGCATATTTGTGAATGACTCTACTTGCGCAGGTTTTCCGTTATTGTTTTCAGAATGAAAACATATGGAAAGGAATTTACCAAGGCTGATGCGGGGAAAAATCCTTGCGTTTTGTGTCAGAAGACTTGCATGGAATTTACAACAGCATTTCATGGTACATTAATTTTTGGCCCCTGGCACTGGTGTTCATGGTGCCAGGCTTTAGATATCGATAACAACTGTAAGTTAAAACATTTTAAAAAATCTCCCTGACCTCAAACCAATAGCCAGTTGTTAACCTGACCTTAAAACAAAACTAAAACCCTAAATAAATGCTTTACCTGTACCCTTACACTTAAACCAACATTTAAAATTAACTCTTAAAGGGGAACTCTAGTATTTTGAATTATTATAGATACATGTGAAAAAAGTCAATTTCATGTAAAAGATCTTACTGATATTTGTTAATATATTATATATAATTTGTACTCCTCTATTTATATGGGGGCAGCCTTTTTGATCTTTTTATCTCTGCTGATTTAAAATTATTATTATTATTATACAGTATATATAAAGCGCCAATAGTTCACTCAGCGCTGTACATTACAAAGGGGGACAGAACATGTGACAGAACAATACCAATACAATGCAAAACATGAGGGGATTGAGGGCCCTGCTCTTTTGAGCTTACAATCTAGGAGGGAGGGGATAGTTGTACAGGAGGAGATAGCTGTGGGGGATGGAGTGGTAGAAAGAGTGGAGGAGGTCGGCAAGTAACAGGGGGTGGGGTAGGCTTCCCTGAAGAGATGGGTTTTCAGGGTGCGCCTAAAGGAGAGGAGAGTAGGTGATAATCTGATGGGTTGGGGCAGGGAGTTCCAGAGGATGGGTGACACCCTGGAGAAGTCCTGGAGGCGGGCATGGGAGGAGGAGACCAGGGAACTAGAGAGAAGGAGGTCTTGTGAGGAGCGGAGTGTGTGTGTTGGGCGGTACTTGGATATTAGGTCAGTGATGTAGTTCGGGGCAGTATGGTGGACGGCTTTGTACGTCAGTGTTAGGATTTTGAATTTGGTCCGTTGCGCAATCGGAAGCCAGTGGAGGGATTGGCAGAGGGGGGTGGCGGAAATGGAGCGGTTGGAAAGGTGAATGAGTCTGGCGGCCATATTCAGGATCGACTGAAGCGGGGATAGCCAGCGGCAAGGCAAGCCAATGAGGAGGGAGTTGCAGTAGTCAAGTCATGATATGATGAGGGAGTGGATGAGCTGTTTAGTGGTTTCTGGGGTTAGGAAGGTGTGTATTTTGGCGATGTTGCGGAGGTGGAGTCTGCATGAGTTAGTTAAAGATTGGACTTGGGGCTGGAAGGATAGGTTGGAGTCCAGAATGACAACAAGTACTCTGGCCTGCGGGGCGGGTTTGATGGTGGCGTCGTTGGATGTGATTGAGAAGTCAATGGGGGGTGGTGTCCGGGCTGGGGGGAAGACAAGAAACTGAAATAACAGGATCTGTGCAGTACATATTTTAAGCCAAAGATGATGTGGTAGAGGCTGAGAGGTAGAGAACAACAGTGAGAAAGATGTGTTTTTTCAATTTAAAATAAAAAAAAAATAGAAATGCTGAAAATTTAACTTGACCCAAACGCTTAACCTCACTGTAATCCTAACTTTTAACCTGAACATTCAAACATAACTGATTATTTACAATTGATAAATTCCCTAACCCTTATCTCAGCCCTAATACTTAAAGTTGAACTCGGAAATAATAGTTTTGGACAATTGGCATGTAAAAATCAATGACCTCTAATGTTGGTTGTCCCATGTCTGAATGGTGCTACGTTAGGTAAAACCATTTATTTAATTCAACCTGGACACTACTGTAAGCACCTAACGTCTAGCGCTGAAACTGAGTCCCTTGTACAGTGAATGATAGTGAGCCACTCACTCCCCACATTCCTTTCAACTAGCATTCTTTTTCAGGCTTTTTTCATTTATTTCCATTTGGCCCTCCTGCCAGTAACACACTTCCATTCTTAGGGTGACAACACACACTCACTCTATGGAGGAGCAGCATTGCCAACCTTGGATGTTGGTCCATGTTTTGAACTGCAGGAAGATATCTTGTTTTGTCCAGAGTTCAGTTATGCTCAGTTATACTCAGTTGAGATCACACAGTGCTGAGCATCAACAACTACTGATCTGGCATTTAAGTTACATTTTTAACCACTTCTCGTCCGGCCCATGTATATCAATGGCCGGAAGGGAGCAGTGCAGGGGCAGGTGGCCATTTATAAATGGCCTCTCCGCTCCCTGCTTGTGCACGCTCCCTGGGAGTGCGCGGCACCGCAATCCGGTGCCGCTGTGTCCTCCAGACACAGTGGAACACTGATCGTTGTACGGGACCTCTGTGTGAGGTCCCGATCATGAAGAGTGGTAAGCAAGATGTCACTTCTGAAATCATTACTTTCATTACTACGTGTGAAATCTGTGAATGATCACAGAGATCACATGGAACAAGGCTATTCGCAACATCCTTGTACCATGTGACAAGCTGTGACCAATCAGAGCTCACACAGTATTTCTTAATGGCTGCAAGAATGCAGCCAGGGAGAAATAGAAATGATTGCTTTTACAGCCTTTATGGGTGTAAAAGCAATCAGTGTAAAAAAAGAAAAAAAACTTGATCACCTCCCACAAGTATGGTGACACTGTACTGCTAGGGTGACAGTAAAAAAAAATAACAAATAATATAAAAAAAATTATAATTTCTGGTTATTGGGTTATTTTTTTTTTTACTAAAAAGATAACTGAGTACATTTTGGCCAAGATTTATGAAGAAAAATTATTTATTTGCAAAATTTAAAAAAACACTTTTTTTAAAAATGTTTGGACTTTTTAATTTATATAGCAAAAAAAAATAAAATAAATACCACCAAAATAAAGTTTTATGTGTCGCAAAAAAATGCTAAAAAATGCATATGGGTACAGTATTGCATGAAAAGCTGAAAATTGGCCTGGACAGGAAGGGGGTAAAAGTGTCCAGACTTGAAGTGGTTAAATATGTAATATTTTTTTGAAATGACATTTTTCATTTTTACTTCTATGTGTTCTCAATGAATTAGCATAAAATGCATGTGATTTATAAAGTTGTGCTATTGTGTTTTTAACACATTACTAGCACATAAGCTGGAGTGTGCATGCCTAGAATTGTTGTATAACAGATATGCTCATTTAAAGAAACACAAAGAGCACTTAGAGTATGCAAAACACCAAAGCTTTAGCTGCTATGAGCTACATCATTTTCTTTGCATCATTTTTATAAATGTCCCCCAGTTCAACTTTTAGGCAAATATATTTCCTGCACAGATGAGCAATAAAATCATCTAATACCAGCTCTGTCATCCTTGCTTAAACATTATGCTAGTTTTCTGATATAAGAGAGAGCTATACAGGGCTTTTTTCAGGTGGAACTCCGTAGAACTCAGTTTGGCCACCTCTGGCTCT
The DNA here is from genome assembly GCF_062004578.1 of Staurois parvus. Taxonomy (NCBI): domain Eukaryota; kingdom Metazoa; phylum Chordata; class Amphibia; order Anura; family Ranidae; genus Staurois; species Staurois parvus. The sequence goes on along the minus strand of NW_028318161.1, from coordinate 1,669,873 downwards.
GGCCCACTGCTCATTACTATCACTTGTAAATACAGAAGTCTGGCATCCATGTTTACAAGTGATAGCTTGTCTCTCAGTGGCAACCACAGATCAGATCTCCTCCTGAGCAGATCCCACTGAGTGCAGGACAGGGACAAGGGAAATGCAGGTGGCGGGGATGCAATGCAGTGATGGGCGGGTGGGGGTGCTTGGTAGGCTGCACCCTCTGTGATCTCAATTTTCTTTCCTGGTGCCCAAATGCCAGTGCTCCCACTGGATGCTTTCCCTGTAAGTGAGAGAGACGTGGCCTCCTACAGTGTGGGTGAGGGGGGTCATGGTTGAGTTCCTGTATCTATTCCCTGAGAAAATAGCCCTGGACCTATATGTTTGTGTGGGCATCAAAGACAATTCCATTAGGCACTCTGTGTACTACATACTGTGAAAAACTCCAAGCCTTTCTATGTAAATGAAACTTACTTTTTCTAGCTAGCTTTAAAGCAGTAGTAAACTTGTTCGAAAAAAAAAAAAAAGTTTCCCCCTGCAAAGTGATAACATAATGTACTAGTATACATTGCATACTAGCACAGTATATGAAACTTACCTTAAAGTGAAGCCCTCAGCTGACAGGGCTTCCATCCTCACTTGGTTTTTTTTCTGGGTTCCCAGGCTGTAGCTGCTTGAATGGCTGAGCTTTCGTTGACGTCACTCCCGCTCATGCGCGTGGGAGTTTCCGCCATGGCACACACCTTTAAAGGAACAGCACAGGTATGCCATTCCTTCAGAGCGCATGCGCCGGTGATGTCACTGGCTGCTGCTCTGTAGAATATCTCCTAAACGGTGCACGTTTAGGAGATATTAATTTTACCTACTGGTAATCTTTATTATAAGCTTACCTATAGGTAAAAATAGAAATGTGACTTTACTACCACTTTAATAGTCAAGAGCACATGAACAAACTTAGCTTTGCTGTTTTGTGCCCAAACATAAATCATCATAAAACATCTGCCTCCATATTCTATCTTGTGTATATCCTCCTGCAATGTCTGGGTACCTATTTTACAGCTATAACAAACTATTTTAGCTATTACTAGACACACTTTGGGATTGATTTACCAAAGGTATACAGGCTGTTCACTTTGCAAGTGAAGTTGCACTTTGCAAGGAAATTTACCTCAGTGCTTATTGTCAGCTTTCCCAAACTAAAAATCATCTACACAAAACTACATTCAGAGATTGTAGCAGCTCATTCAGTTTGAAGATTAACTTTAGACTGCATTTCTTTGACATCCTACAAAATATGTTTTATTCCATATAAAGAGACTGATTTGTATTTCAGTGCACAAAGCAACCACTGTTTCTTCATTATCAGAATTTAAATATTCTTGTTGTATTATGTATGTCTGAGAATAATAATTTATCTCATTACATAGCATCAGTGAATTGGGGTCACTTACCCTCACAAAGCTGGCAGGAAACCATCCTTCCTCATCATCAATCTGACCCCACCACCAATCCTTGTTGGAAGCATCTAGGACTTTGATGACGTCGCCGGCTTTAAATGCCAACTCCCGGTTGGCCATGGTGACGTGATCCCATGCTGCCTCAGCACTTACAATAGATCCACCGCTGATTAGCTGTATAGAACAAAGAGGAAAGCACTGTTAGTCATATTAGGCCATTCAAGTTGCTGCAATTAAACAGGGTGTTTACATTCCACACAAAAAAGGGGACTAATGCAATACACAAAGCTTTAGACAGAAGACAGGTAATGAATGATTGCAGCAGCGGCACTGCCCAGCCTAATCTAATCTGCACCACCACAATGCCAATCAGCCTGTACTGTAACTTTAACACCATTTTACAATCAGAACCTGGGTACCTTCATTGACACTGTGCAAAAAAGATACACTGAAGTGCATCAAAATTGGAATGAATCACCTCTGATGTAAAGGCAATCAGGCACCTTTTAGGAATCAACCACTGCTCCTACCAATTAACTGCTAGCCATTTCAGTACTGTGACTGACAGTCTAAAAGTCACCCATGTACCTTTACCCTAAATTCAGGGGCTGCGTGAATGTTGAGGAAAAATCTCCTCAGCAGGATACATGCAGCAGAATATAAAGGGTTTTACCCTTCCTTATTCTATCCATATCTAAAACAGTGATTTCAGTTTGCTGCAAAAGAAGTCTCTGGAAACAGTAAGTTCAATCTGTCAGTAGCAGAGATTTCTAATTGCCTGTGTACACCATGCTTAAAGGGACCTTGCAGTAAAAGGCAATGTCTGCCTAGGATTGTTGCCCCCCCCACCGGAAAAATCTCCTGGTGTTAGTAGGTGTAAAAGGAACCAGTATAGAAAAAAGAAAAAACTCTTAACTCTGTATTCCCCAGGAATATTCTAAAACGGACAGTGACATCACGCCCAGCAATAGAGAAGAAGGGAGTAAGGTAAATAGTACATAGTAAATAGTACTGTTTGGACTTTGAAGAAGGGGACACACCCCGAAAGCTTGTCCTCAAAATTGTATGTTAGTGCAAATAAAAAAAGTATCACGTCAGTACTCAATTGTTTCTAAGGTAAATATAACATTTTACTTTTTTCTTTAACAGTAAGTTTTACACCTACTGTAAGTATATTTTGCTGGGGGGGGGGAGGCGACAAGGCAGTATATGTATACATTGCTTCATACTGCAATTTTTACTTTAAAGCCGCAAGAAAATCCACTGCTGACTGATGTTCTGTTTCAGTGCTGATAAAACTGATTACAGTAACTAGATTCAGGGGACAGAAATAGTTGAAAATAGTCAATAATAAAAATCAATACATAAAGCATTCTTTATACCATAATTGAATTTTCTCTTCTACATAATGGCAAGACCGTAAGCAAATCAACTACTCCCTAATTGAAAGCACACATTAAATGATATATAATTTGGTAAACAAGTTACATTATACAATAGCAAATGTCACCATAGGCCATGGCAATTTATAAAGCAGTAACAATTAACATTTTTATTTGTTATTACAAAACATTTTAGCCTGATTTAAAAAAAACGTTAAATGAAAAGTCAGGTGTTAGGGAAGGAGTGTTAAGCAGTAGAAAATGTTCACTTCAGATCAGTGAATAAAGTGAAGCTCTGTTTAGGGATGAAATTCAAGCTCACCTCAACCTTGGGTTCAAGGCAGATCCCTGAGATTCTGTTTGGGATGAATCCCAAACTATTGGATAACAAGTTGGCAAGCATGCTCCAGAGATTGGGAACAATTCATAATGCACTATTTAGCATTTTCCTCTGATTGCCTAGGTCTAAAGAGCCAATTATCTGAAGGAAATATAAGGCAGGCCATAGAAGGAGAAAAATTTGCTCCATTCTCCCTTCAACACAGATAGTATTGACAGAGGAATCCCTCCCATGGAGCCATTGTGTTCTCCCTGTGGAAAGCAACTTAAATTCATGTCTCTTGTGACAGCACCAAACTTCCAATGTGTTGTTTGACAGTGGCTTGCTTATTAACTAATGGCCAGAAAGGTATAACAAGATTCATCACCCATAAACTTTAGTGAGGTTCACCACAAAATATGGAGTCACTGAACTCTGAGCAAATTTTGTAAAGTAGTTCACGAACCAAACTTGGGCCTGTTCAGTCATCACTAGCTTTGTTCATTTTATTCATTAAGTTGAGTGAACATTCTTTACTCCTTTATTAAATCAACCTCATTGCTGCAATGGTCTAGACACATCCTACTGGTTTATATAATAAACGTAGTAATGTTTAAACTTGATAGTAGTAAAATTATTACAGCCATATTTCTTCACTATTTGTATGGACTTCTTTTATCTATTGCCTCAATAATTGTAATTACAATAATACCAAGTACTACTTTGCAAGTACTTTACGAGTCTAGAAAACAAATGCAGAGCACTGTAAATATGAATTTAAGTATATGCAACTATGAACTTTCCTTGAAGTGTATGTGTAGTCAAGACTTTTTTATATATATTTTTGGTTACAGCAGTTAAAACTCCTAACCATTCATTTTGTGATCTCCCGTTTTGAAAATATGCCTTTGCTTCCTGTTCCAGAAATGTAAAAGAAAATTAGGAATTATTTTTTTGATAAGGAAAATTACCATCTTAGTCAGCTGACACAGCAACAAATGTTCCTACCAGGTAAATTACCAAGGGAAGGGAGAATGTTAACCTATCCACCGGGAACAGAGACAGCAATAAAAACCTGACAGTGGTTCAAATCCTTCCCTACTCTGTAACATAGGATTGAAATGGCAAATGTAATTTACCCTGTATAATGACGCACAGAAATTAAACAGGAGCTGCTGCTGAATAAATATAGCTAATGCACAGATTGAATCTAATTAATTGCATAACCTATATAACTTAGGCATGTTAGCAATTAAAGAGATGAGTTGCCAACTCAATTCCATACTGTCATGACTTTATAGAATTAGCAATTTTAGAATATTGCAGTCCTTTATTTAAGTTTGTGTTTATATGATTACATTCTCCCCTACAACATTATTGGATGCCATATCCAAACTCTTTCATATCAACAGTGTAGCAGGAAAGGAATAGCCTCCCAGACAAGGCAGTGCAGATGAGCAGAGCTAACTATCCCTGGGACAGAAGAAAGCAATGGATAATGCCACAACCCTCCAAAACCTCTGTTATCTGTTGGTTGGGTGGGTTGCGACATGGAACATGAACTTGTTTCATCCCCCAAGAGTTCTACCATTGGACACTAGACGAAACATAATAGCTTCACTGTTATGCTCAATGCAAAGCACTGTAGCTAAATAAAATCGGCAAGGGGTCATTACAAAAAGTTGATACAGACATGATAAATAACTATACATGCAAACACAAAAGAATATCTTCTGCTGTTCTGCCTTCAATAAAATGAATTCTAAACTGTTACTGTGAGTTCCTATACTTTTCATATTTCACTTTGCATTGTTAAATCCCAAAAGTTTCCAGTTTCCAAGGACAGCTGAAACATATTCATACAATAAAGCACTGTAAAATACTATGATAAATAGTAAGCTTCCTTTGTGATTTTCTATTTTGGCAAAAAAAAGTTTTTTTTTTTCAATTCTTTAAACAATATAAAAGTTCAGTCAAAAAGTATATATAAAGCTCAAAGAAAAGGTTTAATACGAGCCGACTTCTGACTAATGTCAAAACTGCCTCTTTGGCTAGGCAAAGGTTGGGGTTTGTATTGGGCCAGAATGTATTGCTTTATCGGCTGTGTGGTCTGCATGGGGATTCAAGTCCTATGTGTGCTGTCTCATCAGAGTGCCTTTATCACAAGAATGGCTGAACAGAACCACAAATCTTTTGGTAGCTAAGCGGTTTACAAATACATATTTCAAATGTGTACTTAGATCTTTGTCTGTGGTTTAGCTTTAATGAGGTAAGTCTTATACTGAGTTAGTTGTTTTCAGTCAACCCATATCTGACCCCCAATCCCCTTTGCAGTTAACCATTTAAATAAATGAAGAATGAACAAATGAGAACTTGCTTGTGGTGACAAATATTCAGACACTGTTTTATTTTTTTGAACAATAAAGATTAAATAGGATTATATATCACAAACAATCTCTGATTTGTTCATATTTGCTCAATTAATCTTTATAAATTGTAGTAACCTGTAGAAAGAACATCTGTCATTATTATAGTGCAAATATGGCTGTTCCCATTGCATAAATATATATAACAATGAGTCACGGAAACAAGGTGACAAATACAAAATTAGGCTGTCAGAGCTCTGACCAATAAAAGTAAAAAAAAAAAGAAGAAAAAAACAAAAGGGACTTGTATGCCTTTCCTCTCCGCTCATCAGGCAATGCAACCTGATTCAATGTTTAAGCAAGTGTGAATGAATGTGGGTGTTTATATAAATCAGACTTCCAGGCGATTACAGAATATTCACAATATATATGTGTGTGTGTGTGTGTATAGGGAGATTTACTAAACCTGGAGCACTCAGAATCTGGTGCAGCTCTGCATGGTAGCCAATCAGCTTCTAACTTCAGCTTGTTCAATTAAGCTTTGATAATAAAATCTGGAGCTGATTGGTTTCTGTGCAGAACTGCATCAGATTTTGTGTATTATGGACACAACCTCAAAGCAGTATTACAAAATACTTACAGCAAAGGTAGGGAGTTAACAATCAACAGTAAGTGCATTTAAACATGTTTAGGATGTATTATGTACATACCAGAACATACATATTGGGGTTGATTTACTAAATCACTGTGCATGGTAGCCAATCAGCTTCTAACATCAGCTTGTTCATTTAAGCTTTGATATTAAAATCTGGAAGCTGATTGGTTTCTGTGCAGAGCTGCATCAGGTTTTGCTCTCTCCAGTTTTAGTAAATCTGTTGTTTTTAAGCTGATTGTATCCTTTTTATTGGAGATACAATCATCAATTTTGAGGAGAAGGTCTTTAGGACTTCGTGCCGGACCTGTATTTTATAAAATGGACGATAACCTCGTTATCCCTTGGACTTGACTTGCGAAATGCGTTGTCCAAGTTATCGGCCTCCATTTCTGCTTGCTGTCCAATGCTGGATCCTCCCGCTTCCTCCGTAGACCGCGGTGATGTCACCCTGAGACTCCACAGTCACGTGGTCTTCACACTGACAGGTGAAGCCTCAGACAATCTACATCAGAGCGGATGGGTTGTCCATCCTGGCCCATGCTGTCTTGCCACATTTACTGTCTTGTTCCTTGTGATCCACATTGGCTTATTACAATAAAGGTACACCTCCTAGTGAGGTTCTTACTAATAACTCCTACAGCGCTGTTTTTCTCTGATACTTTAGGTAAAGCCTGTTTTCCAGATGTTATCCAAATAAATATATTAGTCAACTAGCATTTCTGTAATTTATATTTACAGTATAGGTACTATTTACTGTAAATACTTATTTGGAGGATACAGATGAATATGCTTTGTGATCAGATTTGACTAAGGTCACACAGTTGTTAATAGACACAACACTGTGGGGTTGATTTACTAAAACTGGAGAGTGCAAAGTCTGGTGCAGCTCTGCATGGAAACCAATCAGCTTCCAGGTTTTTGCCAAAACTTAATTAAACAAGCTGAAGTTAGAAGATGATTGGTCACCATGCACAGCTGCAACAGATTTTGCACTCTCTACTTTTAGTAAATCAACCCCTGTGCTGTCAACCTGTTAAGCATAGAAAGAAATGGGATCAGTTCTCCTATGACATACAACATTGTACAAAACTTTAAATATCGATAGTGATAACCTTGTGCTGAGGAAAAGCTCTCTTCATTCATTCCAGTGTAAGTTGTTGCAATCGAGCAAGGAATATTAACAAAAGTGTGGTGTGTACTAGTACTTGTGTGACCCTATCCTTTGACAGAATAGTACGTAGTACACACTAGGAACATTAGAAGCCTCCTAGAAGCTCATGTACAGCATACTCATTTTATACTGGCAAGTGCACCAGGGTCTCCATATTGGAGGGACATGACATTTTATTATCACCAAACATGTTACTTAATCTCAGTCCAGGCAACTCCATTCCCATTATTTTTTAATAGTCCAAGAAACATTTTAGCTTTAAAGAGTATAATTATATTGTCAAATGTACTAAATAACATTGTAAGTAATTCTATCCTGTTCTGTCCAGACTTTGTCATGCTTCATAATAAAAGAGGCATAAACTGATGGCCCAGGACACACAGAGAAAAGGCCAGTGAAAGGAACACGGAATATGTAATGAATACCTTCCCATGGTCGAGCCTGCAGGCTGGAGATAAGGGCACTTATACTGCCAGACCATTGTGAAAACCGTCTGCAACACTAGCCAAGTGTGTTGGGCTGAGAAAACAAGTCAGCGCCAGCACTCAGCAGGATCTAGTCTGCAACATAGCTGACACCTTTACTTTCCTCCTACTTCACTTGCGTTGTCCTAATTCTTAAAAAGAGCACATGAAATAATATAAAGCTGTGGCTAGAAGCATAATGTTATAATCCTTACTCAGCATCTCAAGGATGAGAACGTACAGGACATTTCCAACAGTTCCCAATTTGAAATTTAAAGGTACATTAACCTCAAATAATTTAACTGACTTATCACGTTTAAGTATATACCATGCAACATTTACTGTTATTTGTTGTGGAGTTCAGGGGGCAATACAGGGTTGTGACTGCTAATTTTTTCAGTGCTCCTCTCCTTTGTGAACAAAGCCACAAACAGTACAGGTCCTACCTCCACACGTCTTCATGACACTCTATATAAACAAAAAAGTGAAAAAGTATTTGCCCCCTTCCTGATATTTTATTATTTTGCATGTTTGTCACAATTAAATTATTCAGGTCATCAAAAACATTTAATAATACAAAATGATAACCCCAGTAAATACAAAATGCAGATTTTAAATGATGCTTTCATTTATTAAGAGAAAAAAGCTTTCCAAACCTGCCAGGCGCTAGGTGAAAAAAGTAATTCTCCCCTTACCCCTAAATCATGAATGAACTGTGATTAACCACATTTTTTGGAAAGCTGAGTTAAATTTTACTTGCCACACCCAGGCCTGATTACTACCAGACCTGTTGAATCAAGATATCACTTAAATAGAAGCTGTCTGACAAGGTGAACCACGCTAAACGATCTAAAAAAGCAACACATCATGCCGTGATTCAAGAACAGATAAGAAACAAAGTAATAGATGTGTATCAGTCTGGAAAGGGTTACAAAGCCATTTATAAGGCTTTTGGACTCCAGTGAACCATTATCCACAAATGGAGAAAGCTTGGAACAGTGGGGAACCTTCCCAGGAGTGGCTGGCCTACCAATATTACTCCAAGAGCACAACGACAACTCATCCAGGAGGTCATAAAAGAACCCAGAATAACATCTAAAGAGCTGCAGTAATTGACTCAGTTAAGGTCAGCGTCATGATTTAACAATAAATGAATTCTGCACTCTACCAGAAAATCCTGAAGGAGAATGTCCAGCCATCAGTTCATCACCTCAAGCTAAAGCTCACTTGGGTTATGCAGCAGGACAATGATCCAAAACACACCAGCAAGACCACTTCTGAATAGCTCAAAAAAAAAACAAAATTAAGGTTTTGGAGTGGCCTAGTCAAATTGCAGACTGAGATGCTGTGGCATGTCCTTAAACTGGCCGTTCATGCTCAAAAACCCTACAATGTGGCTGAATTAAAACAATTCTGCAATAAAGAGTGGGCCAAAATTCCTCCACAGCAATGTGAAAGACTCACTGTCAGTTATCGCAAATACTTGATTGCAGTTGTTGCTGCCAAGGGTTATTAGGTTTAGGGGGCAATTCATTTTTCACACAGGCCCGGCAAATTTCGACAGCTTGTTTTTCCTTAATATATGAAATCATCACTTAAAAGCAGCATTTTGTATTTGCATGGGTGAGCTTTGTTTACATTAAAATTTGTTTGATGATCTGAATCATTTAAATGTGACAAAAAAAATCAGGAGGGGGGCAAATACTTTTTCACAGCACTGTGGGTTGGAGCCATACTCTAAATCTAATGCATGAACACCAAAAAAAGGTCCGGTTGGAAGATCATGGAACTTTGAGAGTTTCATAAAATAATGAACATTAAAATTCCATCTACTAGCTTCACAGGAGGGAAGGTAACTTCTAGAAGAAGGAAAACTTTATACGTATGCATAAATATTCATGCCCAATATGATATAAATTCAATTTGTGATTTTGTATCCTTCTAATAGTGTCACTTCTTCAGGACTGTTTTTGCTTGGCTATTGCTTTTTTGTGTTAAGGTATCATGTGATAAGCTGATCGTTAGTACACAGCTTTCATCCACAATTATTTGAAGGGACAAGCACCAAATTTTTTCTTGTACAATACCAGATCGTCCGATTTTAATTTAATCGTTACAGTTCATCCAAAAATACAATACAAATACAGTACGATACATTACTTCGCTTTTGAATTTTTATTCTGTTGTACAATAATTTTCGTAACGTGAGTAACCTCTTCATTTTTGATATGAAACTATCATGTAAAAAAAAAAAGTACGCTCATTCGTCCGATATTCTCATTGTGTGTACAGGGCTTAAAGGGAGCTGTTTTGTTGTCCGCAGAGATAACGGGAACAATGTAACTGGTAAGAATGCAGCAAAGGCAGAAAAAACAGGAAGGTATCAGCTCACAAGTATTCTGGCAGGATTAACTGTTTTTTTTTCCAATTTATTAAATCATTGTAACAAAATGCTTTCAATGGCATATTTAATAGACCAAAACATAACAAATAAGAGAAGTTAATTGTTTAATAAAAATTATCAAGAGTTTTGGGGACTTCATATAACATATATTGCAAAAGCACTGCTCAAACTGTTGGCTCTATATAAATCCTGTATAATAACTGATATTGCTGGTTCTTTCAGAAAGGAGCCGTAAACATCATCATTGACTCTGTCACATTCCAGCCAGAGAAAAGTTGGTGCTGAAAAAGATAATAAGGTCAAGAGAGCGCATGGGCTGGTCCTTCTCCTCTTCCAGCTTCTCCCTCTGGCCATTTTATTACAGGTAGTTATACAGCACTGTCAATTTACATATATATGTTGTACATTCATATCAGTCCCTGCCTTCAAGGAGCTGAAAATCGAAGGTCCCTAACTCACATTTATACATACTAGGGCCAATTTAGACAGGAGCAGTGGCGGACTGACCATATGGAAACTCGGGCACTGGGCCAGGGTCAGTAGGGGGCCCCATGAGATGCCCCTGGTACCTTTTTCATAGGCTTTTTTGAGTTTAGGCAAGGACACAGGAACCCCATGATTCCCTATTGCCAGGGGGCCCCATGAGTTGTCAGTCCGCCCCTGGACAGGAGCCAATTAACCTACCAACATGTCTTTGGAGTGTGGGATGAAACCCACACAGGCAGAACATGCAAACTCCAGACAGGTGGTGCTGTGGTTGGAATTCAAACCAATGACCCTAGTGCTGCTAGGCAAATGTGCTAACCACTTAGCCACTGTCAGGACAAGTGGATCTAGAGTGAGAGGAGGCATCTATATGCAGCTGGCTGGAGGCCTGGAGAAAATGTAAGGAAGGCAGATTGAGCTCTAACTTGTAATGACCTCTCAGGGGTGTAAAGCTGGTGGCCCTCCAGCTGTTGCAAAGCTACAAGTCCCATCATACGTCTGCCTTTGGGAGTCAGGCTCGTAACTGTCAATTTTGCAATGCCTCATGGGACTTGTAGTTTGGCAACAGCTGGAGGGTTTGACACCTGTGGAAGTATTGTCACAATTGCCATTCAGGCCACACCCTGTAAAAATAGTAATATTGTGGCCCCACACCCAATGCACCTTTAAGAGCACCACTATTATCCCCACTGTTCACACAACATTTGAGGCTATGAGCTCTGCCCCCTTTCATGCTTCCCCACCTTCCCAAAATCTCAGACGCACGGAATTCTAAATATTCCCAAATATAGCAGTGACTTCAGTGTGCTTGTAAGGTTTGCTTTTATCCTTGCTGCTCTTTAAACATTGTATTTGCTATACTACATTTGTAAACCTTCAATGCAAATTTAAGGATGAACTTGCAGTGATTTGCAGATAATAGCATCTGCTTATCACTGTTAAGGAAAGCTTGCTGTGATCAGTCACGGTTCCCGATCACAGACTAATTCATACATCGCCATGTCATCTTGCTAGCCGTACACTTGTTTAAGACACTATCTATGAGATGCATAGCGTACCGGAGCTAGGACAATTTTTGCCTGCAATCCGCTGGAACACGCAACTGGGCCTAATACATCATTTAAGCTTTGCCAGTGCTTTGCTCCTGAATTATTGTATGCTCTGTAGGAGATTTTCAGGCAACTGCTGCTGTGTGAGTCACTGATTGTGATTCCTCCTACGCTCCCATCCTACCCTGATCTATATTTAGAAATTCAGGCCAAGAAAGTTAGAGGCTTTAACCCTTTTTTGTACAACTAACTGTGGATATGAAAGTGTTGCAAACGGGGTCATGAAAATGTCAGAAACTGCATGAGAAAATGAGCTAGTATAATTAGAATTTAAGCACTCAGTCAGGCAAACACACGCTACAGAAAAGACTGGAAAAAATTAAAAATATATTTGCTTGTACCACACAGAACACCAATGAATCTTCAGACACACATAAAACTAGTGCTAAACAGGCAAAAATAGTATGAGAATAATTTTCTACCAACAAGCAGTAACTGGCCATTCCAAAAGCTCTTTTCTACTGTATATTTTTGGTATGATTCACATCAGAGGTGATATTAAGATACAACAGAGTTGCCATGAAATTTTAATCATAGCTAATTACTACTGCGCAGTACCCCTGTGGGTTATATATATATATACTGTATATAGGTAAATTTACTAAAATTGGTGCATTCAGAATATGGTGCAGCTGTGCTTTGTAGCCAATCAGCTTCTAACTTCAGCTTGTTCAATTAACGTCAATCTAAAGCTAAAAGCGTTTTTATTTGCATTCAACTTCAAAAATGTTTTATATTTTTTTGTCCTCCCCTTCCCTGTCTGAAGGGGAAGAGAGGGAAGAAGAGATCAGCGCTGTGCATCGTTGCATCTCTTCTCCCCTCTATTCCTCTTCACACAGGAACTTGAGCAGCAGCAGGAGCCATTGGATTCTGCTGCTGTCAATTAAAAGTAGTGAGGAGGAATTGGGGGGCGAGCCTAAGCCCTGCTGTGTGTGTCAATGGAGCATGGCTCCATAGACGCACAGCTCGGGAGCGAGCACACAGTTTGCTGTGGGGACACATGAAGTAGAGGAGGAGCCAAGATTGCCGATGGAGGACCCAAGAAGAGGCAGATTCTGTTATTTTAATTTAAAAAACAAAAGACCTTTAGTAACATTTTAAGCTTTGGCAATAAAACCTGGAAGCTGATTGGTATCTATGCAGAGTTGCACCAGGTTTTGCACAGTTTTAGTAAATAACTCTCATAGTATATATATATATATATATATATATATATATATATACATACATACACAGTATCTCACAGAAGTGAGTACGCCTCTCTTATTTTTGTAAATATTTTATTATATCTTTTCATGTGACAACACTGAAGAAATGATACTTTGCTACAATGTAAAGTAGTGAGTGTACAGCTTATATAACAGTTTAAACTTGCTGTCCCCTCAAAATAACACACAGCCATTAATGTCTAAACCGCTGGCAACAAAAGTGACTACACCCTTAAATGAAAATGTCCAAATTGGGCCCAATGTGTCAATGTTTTGTGTGGCTGGCCCTCTTGGGCATGGAGTTCACCAGAGATTCACAGGTTGCTACTGGAGAGTCCTCTTCCACTGCTCCATGATGACATCACGGAGCTGGTAGATGTTAGAGACCTTGCGCTCCTCCACCTTCCATTTGAGGATGCCCCACAGATGCTCAATAGAGTTTAGATTTGGAGACATACTTGGCCAGTCCATCACCTTTACCCTCAGCTTCTTTAGCAAGGCAGTGGTCGTCTTGGAGGTGTGTTTGGGCTCGTTATCATGTTAGAATACTGCCCTGTGGCCTAGTCTCCAAAGGGAGGGGATCATGCTCTGCTTCAGTATGTCACAGTACATGTTGGCATTCATGGTTCCTTCAATGAACTGTAGCTCCCCAGTGTCGGCAGCACTCATGCAGCCCCAGACCATGACACTCCCACCACTATACTTGACTGTAGGCAAGACACACTTGTCTTTGTACTAGTCACCTGGCTGCCACCACACACGCTTGACACCATTTGAACCAAATCAGTTTATCTTGGTCTCATCAGACCACAGGACATGGTTCCAGTAATCCATGTCCTTAGACTGCGTGTCTTTAGCAAATTGTTTGCAGGCTTTCTTGTGCATCATCTTTAGAAGAGGCTTCCTTCTGGGATGACAGCCATGTAGACCAATTTGAAGTAGTGTGTGTCATATGGTCTGAGCACTGACAGGCTGACCCCCCACCCCTTCAACCTCTGCAGCAATGCTGGCAGCACTCATACATCTATTTCCCAAAGACAACCTCTGGATATGACACTGAGCACGTGCACTCAACTTCTTTGGTCGACCATGGCGAGGCCTGTTCTGAGTGGAACCTGTCCTGTTAAACTGCTGTATGGTCTTGGTGACCGTGCTGCAGCTCAGTTTCAGGGTCTTGGCAATCTTCTTATAGCCTATGCCATCTTTATGTAGAGCAACAATTCTTTTTTTCAGGTCCTCAGAGAGTTCTTTGCCATAAGGTGCCATGTTGAACTTTCAGTGACCAGTATGAGAGAGTGAGAGTGATAACACCAAATTTAACACACCTGCTCCCTATTCAAACCTGACACCTTGTAACACTAACGAGTCACATGATATCTGGGAGGGAAAATGGCTAATTGGGCCCAATTTGGACATTTTCACTTAGGGGTATCCTAACTTTTGTTAGCGGTTTAGATATTAATGACTGTGTTGAGTTATTTTGAGGATACAGCAAATTTACACTGTTATACAAGCTGTACGCTCACTACTTTACATTGTAGCAAAGTGTAATTTCTTCAGTGTTGTCACATGAAAAGATATAATAAAATATTTATAAAAATGTGAGGGGTGTACTCACTTCTGTGAGATATTTATATATATATATATATATATACCAATATCATTCCTTTATATGGAGGATGTGCAGTGGACTTGTTATTAACCAGAGATACCGTGGACCCAACCCTCATCCGTCTTTGGTAGCCTAGGTGCAGCTTGCGATCCCTAGTTGTTCCATGATCAAATCCCCTTCTTTGCTTTTTAAAATGTCAGAAATCTAGATGGCAAGAAACAAAAGTAAATTAAAAAAAATAACAGTTACTATAGGATCCATATCTGTGCTGTGCCCTGAACAGTGCAGCAGTTTCCAAGGTAATTTTGCAGCTAAGCTAGTGCAACCAAGCTTGTCATGTTTGTCTTGAAGGACAACGGACCATTATATCCCTGGAGATAATAGTCTGCTTGTCTGGTTTAGGAGATCAGTTAATTTGCGTATTAGCATCCCTGCCATCCTTAACAAAGAGACAACATTTTGAATAGATCATGGAGACCGTGTCATGGGGGAAGACATTAAATTGCTTCAGTCACAAAGAGAAGGCAGCTACAGGTGCCTGTGTAAACAGTACATGCAGCACTCTAAGAAACTGTCCTGCCCCACACAAATGCCAGGCTGTTTTGACAGGC
Organism: Staurois parvus; assembly: GCF_062004578.1. Lineage (NCBI taxonomy): Eukaryota > Metazoa > Chordata > Amphibia > Anura > Ranidae > Staurois > Staurois parvus. The sequence continues at coordinate 1,654,647 of NW_028318161.1, read as the reverse complement.
CAATGTCCAACGCCTCCAGGCAGTATCAGCATTTGCCACTTAACCCAACTCTACAAATTTCTATTGGCCTATCACTGTGATGAGCAGCCTTACTGGCCAATAGGAATGTGCAGGAGGCAGAAAGAGACAGGCAAGCTTTGGCATGATGAGAAAGTTCTACAGCTTTGCATTGAATGTGACAGAAAAGTTTGGGAGCCTGCTGCAAATGCCTGCACTTTATACCTCCAGCAATTTTTGTGTTTTTTTTCAGAGTATGTCTATTAGAAACAACAGAAATATTTTTGCTTAAGTTAAAAGAAGTAAATTTCATACAGAAAAAAATGAGTTCTTATGGTTAACTTTGTCAATAATGAAAACAATGAACATATGGGGGGGGGGACAAATCCTCAAAAAAAAAGAACATATTTTTTAGCCTAGTTTTCCTTCAATTCAAGTCATCAAGATGGCTTAGGTTTAAAGAATTATCATTAGTTCCACTAATAGAGGAACATTAAAATGGATCTTTGATCATGGCTCAATTATTTAAATGGAATGATCATGTTGCAAAAAAAAACAAAACAGAACAAATTATAAGACTGAAAATCCACATACAACCGTATCCTTGTTGTTCAGTCATGTCTTTGACCTTTAGTGTATCAGTTTAATGACTGAGCCCACTCATTAGTTGACAACATGCCTACTTTCCATACTGTCAAACTGCAAGCTACTCTTTCACTGGTGTCACTGGGAATAACTGAATGGAAGCAGAGAGCCTCTTTGGCGCAGCATGGGATAAATATGAAGTGGCAAGAGCGCAGCTCAAAAATACTAGAGTGAGGGGAAAGCTGTCAAAGCGCTGGGCTTGTGACAAGAGCACCAGGTAACGCTTGTGACAGGCCCATCAAACTGTTCCAAGATCATTCACACATCAGCTGTGTGACCCTCAGCTTTACTTCTTGTGTATAAAGGAGTTTCCTAACTATTAGAGGCTTTAGAATTATGAGCACAGTGGGGCAATGACTGGTCACCATCCAAGTATAGGAAGATATAGCCTGGCTAAGCAGCTCAACATATTTCTAACTCTGTATAGAAGAGATTGTTTAGGAAAATCTTTGCTATTTTATTCTTACAAAAAATAACAGGTTAAGTAGGAACATAATTTACATTTATGTTCATGAGGAAAAAATGAAGTTTACAGGTATGGGGCAAGGGGTGGAGAACACAAAAAAGACTATGAAAGATTATGGAAGTTTTGCAGGTCAATGGTTTAGGAGTAAATACAAGCTACAAGCTACTGAAAAGCAAATTTTGTTTAAAATGGGGAATAACTGAAATCATTAAATACAACCAATTAAAGTGTATCTATGGTTTAAAGAATATATTAAAGTGTCATTAAACCCACATCATAAACAAAACTATCACTACATGCTGTATTGCATACTGTTCATACTCACTCATTCACTATGGGATTCGTTTTCTGTATTCTGAAAAAAATCAGGTTGATCCTGCTCTTCTCTATCTCCCCTTCCTGTCAATGTCCCCAATGCAGCTAGGCATTTTGCAGTGCAGTGTTGGCAGCTACTGCACATGCTCAGCTTTCAGTGAGTTTCTAGGCTGAGCATTTCCACCCTCATCACACCTGAGCAGCCCATGTGACTGTAGAGACAAACATGTGAGTGTATACATAGTGGTAAATGACAGCCCACCCCCTCCTTCCTCCTCCATGCCCACTAACCAGCTAAGCACAATGGGGAGGGATATTACGTATTAATTGATGGAGGCTTCACCTGCCTGCTATTCTAAGACACAGGCTAGAGGGGCGTGACATAGTCTGTGACTGGCAGAAACCATGTTATTGCCAAAAAATAATAAATATTTGATTTCAAATATATATTTGTATGATAATTTAAAACAGTTTATTGATATTTATTTATACTCTGTATCCCACAGACCTTTTTTTTGAGCATGTGATCAGCAGCAGATGACTAGAATATCCTCCTTTTACTGTTTCCCTGCAGACAGGCTAAGAAAGAACTGGGTCATGCTGTATATTGATTAGGAAAAAGGTACTTAGATGTTTTTTTTTAATTAAAATATTTCCAGTGCCAACATCCACATAAAGAAAGTGAAGGGACAATGGAAATTAAATAATGGGTGCCTAGTATCACTTTAATGTCCCCATTATATTTCAGTTATTTCTAGCCCACTCCTATTCCTCTGCACAATCTTGAAGTTTATAAACTTACTTTGTGAAGACCCCCATACATTTACTTCCTTGAATTCTGTGACACTAATTCACTATGCCATGTGAGTAGGAACTGCAGTGTCACACATTTCACAGAGCCTACCTTCTGAATTACAGAGGTGCTGAAAGGAGGACTTTCAGGAGGCAGAGTCAGTACAGGAATCACTGCTATACCATGGGAACTGATAGTAAATATCAGATGAGAAGCTGTAAAGTTGGCAAGGGAATCCAGGAAGTTGGGGAAAGAGATGGTCAGTAGATAGGCAGAACTCACTACATAAAAGGAGAATTTTCAAGTAATATTATATTGGATTGTCAACAATAATTAATGTCTGTGTTGCTATTACAATGCTGATGTTATAAAATGAAAGTTTACGTTGCGACCATACGACTCCTTTAAAAATATCTCCTTTCCTTGCAATGAGGATATAGTTAATATAGAATCCGTGACTTGGCACCCTGAAATATTGTGCGTCTATGCCCACGCCCTCTAGTACATCATGCCAACAGACAGAAAAATTTATACAAAGTAGAAAAGGTAAAGCCATAATGCACCAAATGGGCTAAGTCATTTTTTTCGTTCCTAGTTTAGTCCTGTATAGCTATAGCTATAGATATAGCTATATATATTTAAAAGAGAAGTATGACCAAAGCTTGTTTGGTCATATTTCTCATGTGGGTCACAGGAGTGTACTAACTTTTGCACTCCTGTGAATCAGAATCAGCTGACAGTGGGCTAAAGTATGTTCTCGGCTGATGTCACAGAGATTTTCTAGTCTCTAGATGAATCCCAACAATAATGTTGGGATCCATCCAGATGCCTGATCAGCAGCTGGCTAAGCCTCTCACCACGCTGCTGAGAGCATGAGTCAACTGCTTCCACCTCCTCCATAGCCTGGTGCTCCAGTGAGCACTGCTGGAACAGACCAAAGAGCAGAGTCTGATAGTCATCGCTCTGTGCTCAGAGTGCACCCAAAAACTGAGCGATCAGCAGTTATGTGATCGTTCAGTTCTCAAGCTCAGAGCAGCCAGGGAACAATGCTGCAGCCATATTATTATTATTATTATAGGTAAGTATATAGCGCCGTCAATTTATGCAGTGCTTTACATATATATTGTACATTCTCATCAGTACCTAACCCTCAAGGGGCATACAATCTAAAGTCCCTAATTCACATTCATACATACTAGGGCCAATTTAGACAGGAGCCAATTAATCTACCAGCATGTCTTTGGAGTCTGGGAGGAAACCGGAGTACCTGGAGGAAACCCACACAGGCAGAACATGCAAACTCCAGGCAGGTGGTTCCGTGGTTGGGATTCAAACCAACGATCCTAGTACATTTAGCCGCTTTTTTGCCATATAGGTGACTATGTAAAATATGTATGTGTTTTTTACTTCCCGCACTTCTCCTTTAAGTCTGTTTTCTTTTGGAGCAAGCATTTTCCATAGGAAGATTACAAGATTTCTAAATTCACATTGCCATTAACATAAACATAGAAAACTGAGAGCAGATCGCAACCAAGGGGCCATCAAATCTTGCTTCTTAAGCATAGATGTATGTTTATCCGAAGCATGTTTTTTATAGTAAATTTATTGAACGTGGTCATCATACAGAGACAGAGCAGAAACTGATATGGAACAGAAACACACATGTATTGATGCCAAAATGAGATAAAGAACGCAATGGGGTTGATTTACTAAAACTGGAGAGTGCAAAATCTGGTGCAGCTCTGCATAAAAACCAATCAGCTTCCAGTTTCTTTGCCAAAGCTTAATTGAACAAGCTGACTGGCTACCATGCACAGTGATTTAGTAAATCAACCCCAATATGTATGTTCTGGTATGTACATAATACATCCTAAACATGTTTAAATGCACTTACTTTTGACTCCCTACCTTTGCTGTAAGTATTTTGTAAGCATCTGCTAATCTATTAGTAAAATAGTACTTTTTAACATTATCTTAAACTTTGTTCCAGCTGCTTTGAGGTTGTGTCCATAATACACTATGTTATCAAACGTTTGTGGACACTTGATAATCTCACATACTATATGGCAAAAATTACTGTATGTTACACCCTCTCCTAATTATTGAGTGGAGGTGTTTCCAATGAAGGTTCTTCTTAATGTTAGCATAAAAAGTAATATGAAACAACTGTGTGCTTCCAACCTTGTGGTGACAGTTGTGGTGACTGTGCCCAAAAGTCAGGTCCAGAATGATATGGTTTGATGAGGAATCTGTGTTTCCTTCACAGAGCCTTAAACTCAACCCTATTGAAAATCTTTGGGATACACTCAAATGCCTATTGTGTGCCAGACCTTATCGTTCAATCTCAGTACTAGACCTCACAAATACTTTTTTTATTAAATGGGCCAAATTCCCACAGACACACTTTCCAGTGGAACCTGTTATAGCCCCAAAGTGTTGTTCAGTTGTGTATCAATGCTCATGGTTTTGGAATGGCATATTTAACAAACTCGTACATTGTAGGTGTGATGGTCAGGTGCCCACAAACTTTTGATCATATAGTGTATATTTAATCAGGCCCCCTCTTTCCTGTTTCTTGAGGCTGTACATACTGGGATTGAATTACTAAAGGAATAGAGGCAGATCACTTTCTAAAGTCAATGTTTGTAAATTAGGTGAACCTGTGTTACTTTTAATGTCCATACATGTACAAGGGAAATAAATATGATTTTTGCAAGCACATGGTTGGTTGATCAGTGTCAATGCAGTTCTACCTTATCCACTAATATTCACTTTGTTAGATGTACAACCCTTTTTTTTGGTAAATAATTCCCATTATAGTCATCCAGTTAAATGACCATTTAGGTGCAACTAGTACTTGGTTCTAGATCTATTTAAAAGAACAAAGCATCTATTTATTTAAATCATTATAAATTGTGTATTATTTATAGATGAAACCATTTCTTTTGCAACATGATCTGGTGGCAGCAAAAACAACTGGAGGACTGGTCTAGAATATAGGCAACAGTTGCTAAATCTTCAACATGATCTCAAATCTGCATATAAATTACTTATGCAGAGGTATTGGAATGTTTTTACATCACTAAAACAAATCTTTATTACTCTTACTGTATTTTCAGGACCATGAAGAGTAAAGTGTTCAACATATAGAAGTCCTTACTGATTTTTGGCTAAGGTATACAGTGCCTTGAAAAAGTATTCATACCCCTTGACATTTTCCACATTTTGTCATGTTACAACCAAAAACGTAATTGTGTTTTATGTCATAGACCAACACAAAGTGACACATAATTGTGAAATGGAAGGAAATGATAAATGGTTTTCACATTTTTTCCAAATAAATATCTGAAAAGTGTGGCGTGCAGTTGTATTCAACCCCTCTGAGTCAGTACTTTGTAGAACCACCTGTCGCTGCAATTACAGCTGCAAGTCTTTTTGGGGATGTCTCTACCAGCTTTGTACATCTAGAGAGTGATTTTTTGCCCATTCTTCTTTGCAAAATAGCACAAGCTCTGTCAGATTGGATGCAGAGTGTCTATGAACAGCAATTTTCAAGTCTTGCCACAGATTCTCAATAAGGTATGGCGCTAAACATACATAAAAGGTGAACAATATTCCAACTGTGATAGAAACACTTAAAAACCTAAAAGTGATAGATATTGAGTCCAAAGTCAAGAACAAAAACAACAAAAAAAGTCCCAAACCAGATTGTAGATCAAAAACAATGGTGCATAATCATCTGGTGCCAAATAAGTTGCTCCATGTAGATCCTTTGTGCTCCACCACCATACGACAATATATTGCACTCACCAACCATCCATGACCTCTTAATTAAAAGAAGATCTAATGTGCTTTGTGTCCCCAAGAGTTTGGAAACATCAGTGTATATCTTTTCAATGGTCTCCCAATTTACTCCATAGCCAAGGTTAGCAAGAATCAGAAGGATAAATGTCTCATAGTATAGTAGGTGTATTAAAAAGATTAATAAAATCAACCAAATATGCACTCACATTAGTTGGTGCCCAATCCTCGGCACTAAAATACTCAGCTCAGGATGCTAGCACTGCTTGACAGGGAAGTCGAACTGTGTTCCATAAACCAGAAGCATAAGTGACGTCACCGGAGCTGGATGTGGCTGGCCGTGATTCGGCCTCTACACGTTTCGCCTACCAGGCATCTTCAGGAAGCTCATTTTTATTCATTTTTTAATAAACCTACTATACTATGAGACATTTCTCCTTCTGGTTCTTGCTAGCCTTGGCTATGGATGATGGATTGAACAGTGCTCCGTGAGATGTTCAAAGCTTGGGATTTTTTTTATAACCTAACCCTGCTTTAAACTTCTCCACAACTTTATCCTTGACCTTTCTGGTGTGTTCCTTGGCCTTCATGATGCTGTTTGTTCACTAATGGTCTCTTACAAACCTCTGGGGGCTTCACGAAACAGCTGTATTTATACTGAGATTAAATTACATACAGGTGGACTCCATTTACTAATTAGGTGACCTCTGAAGGCAATTGGTTCCACTAGATTTTAGTTAGGAGTACCAGAGTAAAGAGGGCTGAATACAATACACACTTTTTAGATATTTATTTGTAAAAAAATTTGAAAAACATTTATCATTTTCCTTCCACTTCACAATTAGACCAACACAAAGTGGCACATATCACATAAAATTCCAATAAAATACATTTATGTTTTTGGTTGTAACATGACAAAATGTGGAAAATTTCAAGGGGTATGAATACTTTTTCAAGGCACTGTAATTAATACCCTAATTCATAACACTATTTGCATAGACTTTTGAAGTGCATTACTGTACCTGTAGGACAAAACAGCGGCCGGTATAAATTTGGCAAGCTTTGTTTTTTTAGATGAAAAACGTTACTTTTGCATAAATGTATGACTGAGAATGCCCAAAAATATTGGTCACTTCTCAAAAACTTGAGAGTTACACTAGAGTTGAAGACCACACAGGGATCATACATGTCTGCCTAATTTTTAAGATTGATTAATGAAAGAAAAAAAAAAACGCATCCGTTGGATGTCAGAAAACATGTATGTGCAATACAATAGTGCAAATATATCAAACTCTTATGTGTCACCACAAATGGAAAAAATAAATGAATCCAAATGTGAAGCCAAAAACTGTTCACACGCCACTAAGCATACGTAATCCTGCTGCAGCCCTCTTGGATTTTGGAATAGTTGCTTATATGATATGAAGTGCTTGACTGTCATATAAAGCAGCAGTACCATCGTTTGACATGTGGTTTTGAGGAAAGCTGGATATCTTGGATTGATATACAAGTGCTGGCTGACCACTCTTAATTGGGGGTCACATGATTCTGATAAGCCTCCCTTTGTTGTACACCAAGGTGTTGTGAGGTTCATCTTTAAGACGTTTTGGTGGTGTTTGACATCCACATCTGTCATTTCCCACATAATCATGAGAACCACTGAATTCACAGTTTTTGGCTTCACATATGGATTCCTTTTTTTTTTCAATTTGTGGTGACACATAAGAGTTTAATATATTTGCATTGCACTATTGTATTGCACATACATTTTAATTTAATTTAGCACTGCACTATTTTTGTAATTTTTAAGATCTACTATGAAAATGTTCCAAATGGTAACCAAACACTAGAAATGGAATACCTATGTGCTCCAACTTTATAGTAAGTTAGATAATAGTACACATCCTGATGATTGTCCAATTAAATAATTTTCTAGTCATATATATGACAACCGGTTGACATTTTTAGTAAAAATGCAAGCAAAAGACAACCCAAATGGCAGTCCATATGTTAAACATATGGGATGGAAATTTGCATTTTCATCCCTTATTGCCATTCTTTTAAAGTTCAGATATAGTTCAGTTTTTCTATTCTATTCTTTTTATTCCATTCTTCTATTTTTTATTCTATTCTTTTCTATTCTATTCTTTTCTATTCTATTATTTTTCTAGTCTATTCTATTCTGATCTATTCTATTCTTTTATGTTCTATTGTATTCTTTTAGTTTTCAAATTTGATTTCAATTCTAATAAAATTTGAGTCAAATTTAATTCAAATTCTAATTTTTTTCGCAATTTAATTTTGTTATTTTAGATTCATTACTATTGCAATTCAGAAATTCGGATAAATTTCAATTTCCGAACAACGAAAAATTTTGTCTGAATTTCGATTTTGAACAAAACAAACTACCCATGTCTACTTTAAAGCAGAACTCCAAACAAACACCTATCTCAACAGAGGAAAAACCTATATGAGAGTTGTATTATCTGCCAAAAGGTTTTTCTTTACATCCATCTAGTCCTAAGATTTACCGAGCATTGAAAAACAGCACAATCAGCCTGAAGATATGGGTTTTCTCTGCTGCAATGCAAGGTCTTGTCTTTGCCCTTGGTCTGTGTTTGGGCAATAAAGGAGAAGCAGCAGACTGGTGAGCTCATCTGTAGGACACTCTGCCTGCCCTCTTATCAGCATGTTCCTTGACAGCGCATGAGCACTGCATCACAGCTAGTTGGCTCTTTGTGCTGCTTGTCTCTCTCCTAATCAGTGGCCTGCTGCAGATGGGATTGCAAGACACTGATACCAAATCAAATTCAGATACATACGATACTTGATTTTTGAAATGCACCTAATTTGTAATGCATACCTACCTGAACGAGTGGGTGCTTTTTAAATCTGTCGGCAGATCAGCTTTAATCAATCAATCTATATAGTACAAAAATAAACTTTCTCAACACATTTTTAGGTTTAGTGAGTGATGACAAGTATAAACCTAAGTTTAAGACTCACTTAGCACTACTAATGCCCAGAATAAAAGCTGTTAAAGCTAAAAACTGCTATGATGTAGCAGAAGTCTTATTTTACCTCCTGTAATTAACTGTCTTTTCACAACACGTTTAACAAAATGATCACCACTCTGAAAACATGACCATGTGGATTGATTTTGTGCCGGCAGCCCCGGAGGCAACAAAGCCAATAACCGTTCTGTATTGTCACGCAAAACCATTTACTAGAGCGTGCTGGAATTCAATCTGTGGCTTATACTGTGGGAAGGACAATGATTGGTGAAATTTGCACTCCAGGTTTAATTTCTGCATAAACCCACACCTTCCATTCGCCGTCCACTATCAGAGGGGAATGATTAGCAGTCCACACTGGCATTGTTTTATTGTGGCGGCTGAATATTAAATATATATATTTTTTCTTCTGCTGTGCTGGTTTATGAAAGTGACTTTTCCCTGTTGTCCTGTGGGCGCCAGCTGGTCGTTTCAAATGAACACATTTTCTCTACCTAAATGTGTCATTTTTCTACGAAGGTGCTATTTCATTTATACAGTGCCAAAAGAACATACACCGTCTAACATGACAACAGAATACAGGAGGAAACCACAGAACTATATTAGATATAAGGATTCCCTTTTACTATGCACTGCAGAAAAACCTTGTATGTAGAATACGTGTAATTGACTCAAATTATTACCCTTTTGTGGAAGTCTGTTTTCTTTAGCTCTTCGCTGTATGTGAAATGCATTAATTCTAACTATTGTAAGGACTCGTGCCGTAGAACCTTTTGCATAAGCCTTAGATACTATACAATATGTCACAACCTCTACCACTACAATGTGTAATAGCATTCTTAAAGTGATACTGAAGTCTTGTTTTTTGTTTAAAAACCAAAAAAAATAAACATACTTACGTGCTCTGTGGAGTGGTTTTGCGCAGAGCAGCCTGGATCCTCCTCTTCTCAGGTTCCCCACCCTCCTGTCAGGTGCCCCCACAGCCAGCAGCTTGCTATGGAGGCACCCGAACAGATGAACTCCCAAGCTGTGGCTCTGTGTGTCCATTCACACGCACAGTTGCAGCTTGGTCTTGCTCCCTCCCTCTCCTGATTGGCTAACTGGCTGCGGCTGACAGCGGTGGAAGCCAATGGCTCTTGCTGCTACCTCCATGACCAGTAGGGAGAGAGACTGGAGAGGGCCACTGCCCTGGGGTGGGAAGGGGGGGGAGAGAGCTGGGAGAAATCCTGTGCACAGAAGGTTGTAGAGAATGCAATAAGGTATTGCCTCAGCCAATCAGCAGTGAAAGTCCCTGGAGAACCGAGACTCTTGTGAACATTGCTGGATTAGGATGGGGTTCAGATATGTGTTGGGGGGGGGCTTCTACACACAGAATGTTTTTTATCTTCATGCATAGAATGCATGAAGTTTAAAGACCTTGAGCCTTTAGAACCACTTTAAGCTGGCTAGAGATGGGTAGAATTTCAAACAAATATTCCTAGGGAAAGAATGTTGTAAAAAATTTTGTTAATTTTTCTGATCATTATAAGGGTCAAATCGATGTTCGTTTTCTACTACAACGAAGAGAAAATTTGAACAAGTAGGATGTAAAATTTTTCTCAAATGAACAAAAAGTCGTTGTAATGTTAAAAGAAAATAAAATTATTTGAATGACATTTGACTGTTCCGAGAATGTTCTGAGAATTTTTTTTACAAATGTTCACTAAACTTTTCCTAAGAATTTTCATTTGAAATTCTACCCATCTATGGCCAGCTTTAGCAATGCTGTAGAAAGAGATCACAAGACCTTTGTTTTCAACTGCAAAAGGGATTAGAGAGCAGGAGGCAGAGAAACAGCAGTACAATAATCTTCTCAGTGATTATAAGTGCGGCGGGGGGTGTCAGCACAAATCTTGGCTATTGGAGAATGGGCAAACTGTGCTGGCAGCCAGTTTACATGCCTAGCATGGTCAGTTTCTAATAGGAAAGCAGGGGAACTGGCTAGATCACCAGGGATGTCACACAAAGGAAGCAATGCAAAGAGAACAGAAATACATCAGATATATTAAATATACTTTTTAAACAAACACCTTCTTCTGCTCTCCCTACCATTCATATTGCTTGTAATACTACTTTCACACAATGAAAAAAACACATTATATCATTATTTATTAATAAATATCTAGCTGCATTAGGCTAATGACACACACACGTGATTATTTGCCACAAATTGGTAGTGAAAGGAATTAACAGTGATTTTTAGCTGCTGGCGATTTGCTGGCGATTTATTGCAGCATTGGGTTTTGCTCTGCTACATATCATTTTCCTTCAGCAATTTGTAGCTAAGCAATAGCAGTCTTGCCACCGAGCAGAAATGCGAATGAATTTCATTCACTGAGTGACAAAACACTTCACTGTTAGCACTCCCAAAGAAAATCATTATAATTTTATTAGTGACAAATTGCTGAAACAAAACATGTGTGGGGGGGTAGATAATAGCTGCAAGAAAATTCCTGGTATGTTGTTACCCTTAGGCAAGCCATAGATTATGTGATTTTATTTCCTCCAGTGGTGGGTTGCAGGAAAGAAAATCAGTTGATTTCCCCATCAGCAGGGCCAGTGTTGATGGGGGAATCCCTCCTGCAGAGCCATTGTGTTCTTCTGGCGAAGAGGCGTGGGGAGCCCTCCCTGATGGGAGAACACATTGATTATTGCTAATAGCTATAGCCGCTGGCAATAATCGAATGCTAAAATTCCGACATGCTGGCTGTACCCCAGTTTATCAATGGATTGACTTGCGTAAAATCAGCCTGCCCATAGATGGATCGAATCTCAGCCACTCCCTGATGAACTGGCCAAGATCCGATCCTTCTATGGCCAGTCTAAATGTGATTTTTTTATATCTTCTTGGAGTTCAGCTTTACATCCAAATAAGTAACAAAGGGATTAAACACATATAGAATAAAGATTATATTAAATGTAAATATACAGGTTGGGAAATTTGACCCAGAGATTTTGGGTAAACACAAAGATTGTGTTCCTTGGGTTGGATTGTTTCTAAGCATGCAAATGCAGATAGAAACAGAGATCTGTCAAAAAATAATAATGCATGCTAAATTTTTGTATCATACAATTTATCAACATATCACATTTTCTGTTTTTTTTTGTTTGGCCACTTACTGTCTGGGGCAATATTGCCGTTTCTCACATACTGTACATGTAAAAAATCTGCTTTTTTTAACTAGAAAATAGACCTCAAAACAATATATATTTTCTGAAAGCAAAGGCCCTGGAAACAAAAATGGTGGCTGTTACAATTTTTTTTATGTCACACGATATTTGTGCAGCCTTTATCAAACAGACATTTGCAGTAAGAATACACATAAATGAATTTTAGTGCACACAGACACAATATAATACCCATATATTTTGTAAAATATAAAAGATGATGTTGCATCAAGTAAATAGATACCAAACATGTCAAGATTTAAAATTGTGCATACCTGTGAAAGGTCGACAAACTATAATACCTAAAATTATGCTTTAAAAGCCTTTACAGATTACTAGTTTAGTGCTACACATCTGGTGCTAGAATTGTTGCTCTCACTCTGAGAGCATGCGTGGTGCAATCATTGTTTACATATACTGCATGCTCATTTGCATGTGGCCAGGGGTGCTTATTATTTTTTTTTTATTTAATTTTTTTTTTATACTGCTCATTTTTTTATTCAACTTTTATTGCTATCACAAGGGGTCAGTGTTGCCAACCTCCTGCAGCATTTTTTACTGACAAAACATGGAAAATTTAGTGATGGAGTACATTTTTTACTGACAACCTGAAAGATGGCATTAACCCCTTGATGCCGAACACACACAAATATGAGGCCCCGCTGCACTGGGTTTTATGCCATGGGGCCACATATCTGTGTATCTCCCTTTGTGCTGGGAATGCGCCGCATGGCACATTCCCAGCACAGAGTCCGGGGTCTCATCATGAGCCCCAGGTCCCATTAATAACAATCTCCTCTTATTCGCTATCACAGTGATCAGTCACTGTTAAGCCCGCTCCTGTGTTTTCTCTTTCTGAATGGAGGAGAGAGATACATTGCATCTCTCCCTGTCCTTTCTGAGAGAAACAAAAACAGTATGTAAAATAAATAATTAAATAACTATTAAAAAATAAAAAAATAAACAAAAAATACCCAGATAAAAGTTTAAACTAGGTCAGTTAGTGGCAGGGTTAATGTTTGGGCCAAGTAAGGGTCAAAGGTCAAGGTCAGGGTCCAAATATTTTGGCCAGGATTTTATTTTTTTATAAATTAGTGTCAGTTAGTGTCAGTATCAGTGTGTTCTAGGTAGGACAAAAAAAAATTGCAAAATGTACACTATTGTTTCTGGGCTGTACTACAGGTACAAACAACAAATAACATACACATGTGTGGCATCGCTGCGATCGACAGCAGCAGGGGAATTGATTTTGTGCTGTTTTTTGCTGGTAGGTTATGGTAGTAATAAGAAATATACAGCTAAATTAAAATCATTTTTTTTTACTATTTTGGGCCAGTTTTCCTTTGATAATAATAAGAAAAATCAGGAGATATCCATTATCATTTACCACCAAATAAAAGCCCAATTTGTCCTGAAAAAAACAAGGTATAATTCACCTGGATGTACAAAGTAGTTGTGATGATATGTACGGATTTACTAACACATGTCAAAGTTGCAAAATATTTAAACAGTATAAACACAATATGGAAACACTGACAATGCCCATAACTAGTAATTTGAGTGGTTTACACTTAAAGTCAACACAGCATGACAAATTATCATCCCCTGATATTTACAGACAGTTGAAAAAAAAATCACAGATTTTTAAAAACTGACTGTAAATTTACTGCCGATTGGCAACCCTGCAAGGATAGGCAGTGACGGGTACTCTTTATGGAGAGATGAGAGGTTTATTAGACCTCTGATCCCTCATCTGCCCTTCAAGGCTGCGTCCCTGGCCGTACCAGTCAAGGAAACACAATAATAAAATCACAAGTGACTAAATCACTGTCGCTTCTGGCTTCATTCATCACAGAGGAGATCGCGGAACCTCTGTGGGCAGCTGGACCGACTGCTTATGGTGGCAGCATGGGGGGGGATTTGCTCTAAGCCCTATAAAAGTGATCAGGCATCTGTAGGGCCACTTGGATCACTTTTACCTAGGAGCCAATTTCCGGCTCTAAAAAAATAATACCAGACGCATGGCTGCAGCTGGTACAACCACTTGCTCCTGAGGCCATATATTTATATATACTTATTACACTATATTGCTGAGAGACACCCCTCCAAATCATTGGATTCAAGTGTTTCAATAACCTTCATGGCCATAGGTGTATAAAATCAAGCACATAGAAATGCATACTGCTTCTACAAGCATTTGTGAAAGAATGGGTCGCTCTCAGGAGCTCAGTGAATTCAAGCGTGGTACCGTGATGGGTTGCCACCTGTGCAATACGTCCATCCGTGAAATTTCCTTGCTACTAAATATTCCACAGTCAACTGTTAGTGTAATTGTAACAAAGAGGAAACAACTGAGAACAACAACTCAGCCACAAAGTGGTAGGCCACGCAAAATGACAGAGCGGGGTCAGCGCATGCTGAAACGCACAGTGCGAAGAAGTCGCCAACTGTCTGCAGAGTCAATAGCTAAAGACCTCCATACTTTGTGTGGCCTTCAGATTAGCACAACAACAGCGCATAGAGAGTATCATGGAATGGGTTTCCATGGCCGAGCAGGTGAATCCAAGCCTTACATCACAAAGTGCAATCCAAAGTGGCAGATGCAGTGGTGTAAAGCACACCGCCACTGGACTCTAGAGCAGTGGAGACGTGTTCTCTGGAGTGATGAATCACATTTCTCTGTATGGCAATCTGATGGACGTGTCTGGGTTTGGTGGTTGCTAGGAGAACAGTGCTTGCCTGACTGCATTATGCCAAGTGTAAAGATTGGTGGAGAGGGGATTATGGTGTGGGGTTATTTTTCAGGGGTTTGGCTGGGCCCTTAGTTCCAGTGAAGGGAACTCTTAAGGTGTTAGCATACTAAGACATTTTGGACAGTTTCATGCTCTTGGTTGAGGAACTCGACTGATCTGCATAGAGTCCTGACCTCAACCCGACAGAACACCTTTGGGATGAATTAGAGTGGAGACTGCGAGCCAGGTCTTCTCATTCCGACATCAGTACCTGACATCACAAATGTGCTTCTGGAAGAATGGTCAAACATTCCCATAGACACACTCCTAAACCTTGTGGACAGCCTTCCCAGAAGAGTTGAAGTTGTTAAAGCTGCAAAGGGTGGACCAACTCAATATTAAACCCTACAAACTAAGACTGGGATGGCATTAACGTTCATGTGCATATCCTAGATTGTAAGCTCCAAGGAGCAAGGCCCTCCTATCCCTCTTGTATTGCACTGTATTGTTGCTGTATTGTCTCCCGTTATATTGTAAAGTGCTGAGCAAACTGTTGGCGCTATATACATCCTGTATAATAATAATAATGTGCATGTAAAGGCAGGCGTCTCAATACTTTTGGCAATATAGCGTATATATTAATACAGCCTAAGGATGGAGAGGTTAATATACTGGTCTGAACAGCCCCTGAATAGCTTGTTAGCTAGCCATTTACAAGAAAAACATATATAATCAGTAAGATTAAAAAAAAATCAATAAAAAAAACATGTCTGAGAAAGTTGCTTAAGCATCTCTGAAATATATGCAAGGGGATTCCTGTGTTCTGTGTGTGCAATAAATGCTGCTTTAATTATCAAAAGTCAGGCAATGTTTTTTACTGCACATATAACAACAGGGGTTGTTTGTCCCAGTCCAAGAATCACATCTCAGTCCTCAAATATAAAAACATAAGTTAAAGGGCCTTGCAAAAAAAGCTTAAGACACTGCTGTGAATAGAAACACTGCACCAAAACCATTAGAAACATAAGCCTTTTCATAACAATATATAATACACATTTTCTATTGAGGTGTCTCCAGAAATAAAAATATCTTTTGTTCAGCAGAACAGAACAGCAAATGATGTTATATTTTCCTTATCAACATGTTATGACAGACACATGTATGTATCCTTATTTCAAAGTATTAAATCACTACATGGATTCAACATTTTCTACAATATCCATGATGTCTGATAGAGACTTACAATGTAAATACTTATATGACTGGGTATCCAAAGGAAATTGTTTACCATGCTTAAAGCACAGCAAGCAACGCTAAGCTGATAACACTGTTTCACAAGCCGAAGCAAAGAGGGAAAGTGGACTACTTTGGGAAATAAACATACAAAATATGAATTTGCTGATAACAGCCATGCACTTAAATATTTAAAAATACATTATTGTTGCCAGGAATTTTAATCAAATCACTATAATGCACATTGCTCAAAACTTTATACAGTAAAGTAAGCCCGCATTATTAATGCAACAGAATTTCCTTGAATTCAAATTATCCATTTTAGCTGGAATGTTAGCCATTTTGTGGACTGAAGTAATACTCACTCAATTTCCTAAAACTAGCAAGACAATTGAGAAATTAAATAAAAATTCCACCAAAGCAAACTTGTTTCATGAATATGAAACACAAAAACGTGTGTTTTAACTTTATAGGGTTGTATTCTTTCTACCTCCCTAACCCCCTTATTGGTCAGTGAGACTGCTTGTCACATTAAGGGCTGATTTACATCTATGCAATGTGGCAGTGCGTGCATTAACATGAGTGTTTCACCTCCTGGCAGCAGTTGATAATCCAGATTCCTCACTATGGGGTCTAGGTCAGGAACTTCTCTTTTAGTAACATAGGAGATCTAATCCAAATTGCTGGCTCACTTGTTATGACCTACAGACCTATCAGGAAACCCCTAGTCCACTAGATTCCCATAGATAACAGGGTCCCATCTCCTGTGGTTGCCAAACTGGTCTTTTCAGGGTTATGCCAACTCAAGGCTGCCACGCTACTGGCTCCATGGTGCAGACAGAAAACCTGTCTCTATCAACATGCGGCCAACCAAACTCACCAGGACATTGCCTCTCACTCAGACATGTTCTAGACAATTTTCATCAGGTATAGGCCACTCAGCTAAATTGGCAAGGAATAGACTGACTCCATGTTCTTCTATTTCTTGCTTTATTGAATGTAAACTTGCATAACACAGCTTAGTAGAATACACAGGAAACTGGTCAAAGTTGCTTGAAGTCCCATGCTTTACCCTCCCTGCAAAGGTCTTTGACAAATAGTCTTTCAGCTCTTTGGGTCTAGCTCACTCAGGGGAAGGAGAATTATGGCGGTCTCCAAAAGGTAATGCCAATGTCTGCTACGCTACATAGTATTTCATGTTGATACCCTTGGATTCCCATGAGGGCCATAATCAGGAGCACACTGTCTTCTCTCTCTGCTCTTTAAATCTGAACAACTATCTTCACACATTCCCCTATTAATATCTGCCTCACCATGGACTAACACTCAACCCAAAAAGGGGTGCTACAGCAAGGTCTTCGCTTCATGTAGCGCATGACAGGTGGCACCACCTGTCAAATACTTGGCTTAAAGTTGCAACGTGGTCCAGCAATGTAAAATTGCCTCTCTGCATTAAAGAAAAAAAGAAGAGTAAAAAAAAGCAAGCGATCAGGAGGCAGCAGTATTGCCTCCTGAATGCCTAGTGTACTGCTAAGAGTGGAAGGAACCTTACTGTGCTGCATTTTCTGTATTAGAAAAATTGAGTTTTGCTATTTATCCAACAACTATGTCCTAAATAAACTTTGTTGTGGCTGTCCTCACTCTATGTGCAGATTCAAACCTGGTAAAATCATATGTAGTGGATGACTGGTAATTTATAAATATGAACAATGCATACATGGCCATTATCACATTATGTTGTTTTGTATGATGCTAGCAACAGGTGCCCTAGTGTTCCTGACTACAGGTATTTTTCTACAATTGTATCACATTATCCCAATTGCACATCTTATTGCCTATATAATTATAATATTGTTGATCTGGAAAATTATTAAGTATGTAAAATAAACCAAAGGTTGTTGCTTTGTGTCTTCTAATTTCCCCTTTACAAACTTTCAAGAAAAGAATGTACATCTAATAGGTTCCATTTCATCATTCTGCCACAAATTAACAATCATCCTTTAATAATTAATTACCCACATGAATTAATTACCATTACAAGTAACCAAGTTTTGAACATGAAGCCAGACGCACTTTCATATAATTAAAAGCCAGGAAAACATTGCCAATAGGTTTATACACACATATGACAACTATGAATTTTAAACAAAACATATAAAATGAAGATCCACAATAATTCTTAGGTATAAGTAGGGACATCACACTGCCCTTTTTATTAAAAGTCAGAGTAAGAGAACGTGGCAATCCAAGACAAGCATCAAATATCAGATTTTATTAGCTTGTATAAGGCCAGATGTGGCCACAACACATGCAGAATATGCATCTTCAGAGGCATCTAATAAGGCCTTTCAATAAAGTGTGAGTTTAATTTTTGTTTTGTGGGGGTTTTTTTGCTACTCTTGAACAAAAGTCTAAAAAGCACAATTGTTTAAAGTGGTTCTAAAGGCTCAAGGTTTTTTTTTACCTTCTATGCATGAAGGTAAAAAACTGTAAGTGTGCATCCCCCCCCTCAGCCCCCACCTTATACTTACCTGAACTTGATCTCAATTCAGTGATGTGAACGGGAGCAGCGGCTCTCCTGGATCTCTCCCTCCTCATTGGCTGAAACCCAGCAGCAGGAGCCATTGGCTCCCGCTGCTGTCAATCACAACCAGTGAGGAGGGAGCAGGGGGTGGGACTGATTGGCTTGGTTGGCTTACTCTGGGAGAATAGGAATATTGGGGTTGCTCTGTGCAAAACCATTACACAGAGCAGATAAGTATGGCATGTTTGTTATTTAAAAAAAAAAATACTGAACCTTCAGTATCACTCTAAGCTAACCTCCACGAGAACTGCTAAACACAAATATGAAATACATATATGGAAGCTGTTCTGACAAAAGATTTGTTTTTCGATTCATCTAGTCTGGAGGTTTACACAGCTCTGCCCCACAGCATATCCCTGTCTGGTAGGAAAGGAGACCTGATTTATATCTGCTGCAGTTAAGCAACACTTGCAGGTCTTGTCCCTCCCCATCCTGTGACTAGACAGTGCAAGGAGAAGCAGCAGATTGATCAGCTCATCTTTCTGTCTCTCTGTTCTCCTCTTTGCAGCATGTTCTTTGTTAGCACGTGGCCACTGTAGCAAAGTCCCTGAGTTCTGCTGTACAGGGAATGCAAGAGCCTGATACTAAGTCAAATTCAGACACTTACACTGCTTGCTTTGGGAAAATTTCCTTTCAGTTTATGTTGTATCTCTAGGGCTTCTTACACATGGGGTGGACTCCTTTGAGATCAGCAGGGGATCTGTCCTCTGATTAGAGTAGAGCAGGCGGATGAGACATCCATGTCTGCTCAGTTGATGCAGAGCAGACATGGACAGCACCAGCTGTGCTCTATGGGCAGCTGGGAGTAAACAGACTCCGCTTTCTGTTTACACCTGACTGGCCTCAGATCCGATCTGCCTAGACAGAAGGGACAGATCCCCTTCTGTTTTTTCTTCTTTCTTTTTTTTTAAGCACAACGGATTGGACTGGACACAAGTCCATTTACACCTGCCAGTCCATAAATGTGAATGGACTGTCCGATCACGTTCACCTCAGAAACTCGCAGGCAGAACCGATTGGACCCTTTGTGTGAAAGGACCCTAGGAAATGGAGTGTACAATAACCTCCACATTTTACTTACTAGTGGAGTTTTATTCAAGCCTGGAATAAGAGGGTTTGGTTTAACTTTTAGGGGAGAGATTGAGATTAGATTTTAGGATGTTACTTAAAAAGAATCCTTTTACAGACTACAAACACATATTCTGAATAATTTACATCTGTAGCTAAAGGCATTTTGAAGGAATTCATCTTCAAAATTCAAACCACAGGCAGTGAAATATTTTTTTTCCTTTTAATTTATGACCTCATTTACATGGGTGGCAACAGCAAAAACAGGTGTTTGAGCTCTGATTTTTCCGGCCCTGGCCACCTACATAAAAGATAATATAATGCCTGGAGGGGGCTGTGCATATACTGCAGCTGTGATGCATTCCTGTGAAGCATCACCCTCTGTCAGACCCAGCCACTGAACTCAATACGACTGTGCCGCAACCAGCAGCTAAGTGTTTTGCTTGTGATTGCTGCTTGGTGATCCTATTCAAAATGCCCATTCAGAAAATAAACAGCCAAAAAAACAGTATTGCCTCCTGAATGCCCACAGGTGTCTGCTCCACCACCTTCTGAAAATCCACTGCAGACCACTTTCTTGGAAGGTTGTCAGCCCTCTATTTAAACATATATCAGATTTTTCTAAGATGTTATAAACCAACTATAGCTAACAGACTGACAACTCATGGGGCCCCCGGGCAACAGGAAATCATGGGGCCCCTGTATCCTCTCCCACACTCAAACCACACCCAAAAAAGCATATGAAAGGTACCAGGAGCATCTAATAGGGTCCCCTACTGACCCCGGGCCCTCAGGCAGTGCCTAAGTGCCTAAATGGTCAGTCCGTCCCTGCTTTAGAGTCATAAAATTTGAGGATTTTAGAGAATTATTTACTGCACATTATAAGCAGCTAGAGAGGTCAGTGCTGGCTTGTTTTAAAGATATTTTACTGCTTATTAAGAATATGTAAGAAATTCAAAGGGAATGCATACAAGTTTTAGAAATATTGTAGAATGTATAGTGGTTGGGGCTTGCTCACACCATCAAAGCAGGTCTTTGCAAAAACAATGGCTTTCTATGTGCCAATAGTTTTACCTGGTAGAAAACAATGTGCCTTGCTCACACCACAACACTGTGAACATGTGTGTTGCAGTGTGTTGCGTTAAAATGCAACTTGTCTTCATTTTCATGTAAAACACACGACTGCATGTAAATGAAATGTAACACAACTGGATGCATAGATATAAAAATAAACTGTTGTTAGTATTTGGCCCTTCCTGGGACCTGTCAACAGCTGTCTCAAAAATGCATGCCAGTGTGCATAAAAACACAGAGCAATGAATGCACATTAAAATGCAAGCTGAATGCACATCAACACACATGCATTTTGGATGTATTCAAGTGTGTTTTTAGGTGCAATATGGTCTGAAAGGACCCTTATAAATATTTCTTTTTTGTTATGTCTTCAAAAATAAAAATAAATATTTTACAGATTTTTTATTTGTTTTAGGGTAAATAAAATAATTTTTTATATTAATATTGGTATTCATATTTTTAGCTGCAAGTACAGAAAAATACCCACTGATCATCTAAAAATACAGCAAGCTGTTGTGTGCATGTATTGCAGAGATGTATTATTATTTTTTTGTTACCCTTGTATACACTTTAAAGGCTCGTTGTAGAAGTCCAGTTTATATTTGGGATATCTATCAGTGCTGGATTTCTGCCATCAAAAATTACTGATAATCCTAGAACTGTGAGCATTCAAAGGGCCTACATAAAAGTGCTTCAAAATAATTGTCTCCTAATTAAGTGGATTTTGCCCCATTTCTATACTCAGGGCATTTTTATAAAATGCAGACAAAACTATGCACATTGGGGTATTGATTTTGCAGATTGGGGGTGTGTGTGACCCGATTCGGTGAATGTAAAGGCAGCATGTGCTTTGTAACTACAGAGAATGATCCAACAGGCAATTGTGTGCAAAACAGCTTAATAAATATGCAAATACATTCATCTGTTTTGCCTCTTGTCTATAAAAAAAGCTTGACATTTACAATGTCAAAGAGCAGTGTAACTGAAATTAATAGTCTGGTGGTGTAAGTTAAAAAATTTTAGCAGAGCACATTTTTTTAGCTTTCAGAATGCCTTATAAATTGGAAAACTCTAGCCACAAAATACATTTTACTGAATATTGTTCGCCTTTAGATCCTCAGAGGAAATCTAGCATGATGGAACCTGTCAATAAACTTGAAAATACAACTGTAACTAATATTTTTAACTGACAGTGGGTAAGAGAGCTAGGAACACACACCACTGCACATTCCTAGTTCTTTGTTGCAAGGTTTAAGAGGCATTTTGTATATGGATATAGATAGTTGTATTGTGGTTTCAAAGTAACTAAGTAGCAGGTTTTTAAAAGAATGTGTACGTATAGGGACCTATGAGACTAGTTGTAGGTATGTATGTGTTCTGCCTTGGTACTGCATATTTACAGGTATAGCTATGAGAACTGGAGTACATTTAGCATGGGAAAACATGTGGTGATCCCCATTATGCTGTTGGGGCATGGGCTGCTGTACTCTTTACAACAATGGCTTGTAATTACTCTTTACAACATTGACAAGGAATTGTGGGCCCCAGTTAATTTTCTTGTTCTTGCAAGGCCTCCAGGTGACTGTAACGGTGTTCAGCAAATCACATTTTGGCAGAAATCATTACATTTATAAATAATAGTTATGATAATAGCCTGGCATTTTAAATTGTTTGAGGGTTCAAAAATCATACCTACCTACTCCTATGCCTACAACTCAGTAGGGGTTATTTACAGAAACTAGAGAGTGCAAAATCTGGAGTAGCTCTGCATAGAAACCAATCAGCTTCTGGATGTTTATTGTCAAAGCTTAATTGAACAACCTGAAGTTGGAAGCTAACTGGCTACCATGAAAAGCTGCACCAGATTCTGAGTGCACCAGTTTAAGTAAATCTCCCCCACTGCCAAGTGTAGAAAAAGAAGGGTGCACTCCAAATGGTTTTCAGCGCAAAAACATGAGTGTTGAAGTGGAAAAAATGGATGGTACCATTTACCAGGGACCTCAGAACACTGAAGCTCAGCAGAACATCATAAGCTCACAATAAAGTCCTTTATTATTCACAACACATGCTACGTTTTTGTGCAGTTAGCACCTTCATTATTGGGTCACTGTTTTTGTAATGAATGGACCGAGTTCTCAAAAAGTTGAACATTTTGCGAACAATAAATGGCCATGTTGTGAACTTATTATGTGCTGGTGAGATTCAATGTTTTCACTATGAAAGGAACATGGAGCAATGTTGCATAGATAAAGCAGAGTGATGGCATCATCATATCATGTCTTATAATGATGAAGTTCTCCTGGGCCTGTTTGTGAAAAGTGCCATTCGCTACATGCTCACATGTTACATGCTAAAAAATTATAGGACTTTTTTGGGCATCTACAGTTAAAACCTGGCTTACAGTCAGGTCCATAAATACTGGGAAATCGACACAATTCTAACATTTTTGGCTCTATACACCACCACAATGGATTTGAAATGAAACGAACAAGATGTGCTTTAACTGCAGACTGTCAGCTTTAATTTGAGGGTATTCACATCCAAATCAAGTGAACGGTGTAGGAATTACAACAGTTTGCATATGTGCCTCCCACAGGGAACAAAAGTAATGGGACAGAATAATAATCATAAATCAAACTTTCACTTTTTAATACTTGGTTGCAAATCCTTTGCAGTCAATTACAGCCTGAAATCTGGAACGCATAGACATCACCAGAACCTGAGTTTCATCCCTGGTGATGCTCTGCCAGGCCTCTACTGCAACTGTCTTCAGTTTCTGCTTGTTCTTGGGGCATTTTTCCTTCAGTTTTGTCTTCAGCAAGTGAAATGCATGCTCAATCGGATTCAGGTTAGGTGGCCATTGCATAACATTTCACTTCTTTCCCTTAATAAACTCTTTGGTTGCTTTTGCAGTATGCTTTGGGTCATTGTCCATCTGCACTGTGAAATGGTGTCCAATGAGTTCTGAAGCATTTGGCTGAATATGAGCAGATAATATTGCCCAAAAAACGTCAGAATTCATCCTGCTGCTTTTGTCAGCAGTCACATCATCAATAAATACAAGAGATCCAGTTCCATTTGCAGCGATAAATGCCCACGCCATGACACTACCACCACCATGCTTCACTGATGAGGTGGTATGCTTAGGATCATGAGCAGTTCCTTTCCTTCTCCATACTCTTCTCTTCCCATCACTCTGGTACAAGTTGATCTTGGTCTCATCTGTCCATAGGATGTTGTTCCAGAACTGTGAAGGCTTTTTTAGATGTTGTTTGGCAAACACTAATCTGGCCTTCCTGTTTTTGAGGCTCACCAATGGTTTCCATCTTGTGGTGAACCCTCTGTATTCACTCTGGTGAAGTCTTCTCTTAATTGTTGACTTTGACACACATACACCTACCTCCTGGAGAGTGTTCTTGATCTGGCCAACTGTTGTGAAGGGTGTTTTCTTCACCAGGGAAAGAATTCTTCGGTCATCCACCACAGTTGTTTTCCGTGGTCTTCCGGGTCTTTTGGTGTTGCTGAGCTCACCGGTGCATTTCTTCTTTTTAAGAATGTTCCAAACAGTTGCTTTGGCCACGCCTAATGTTTTTGCTATCTCTCTGATGGGTTTGTTTTATTTTTTCAGCCTAATGATGGCTTGCTTCATTGATAGTGACAGCTCTTTGGATCTAATCTTGAGAGTTAACAGCAACAGATTCCAAATGCAAATAGCACACTTGATGAACTCTGGACCTTTTATCTGCTCATTGTAATTGGGATAATGAGGGAATAACACACACCTGGCCATGGAACAGCTGAGAAGCCAATTGTCCCATTACTTTTGGTCCCTTAACAAGTGGGAGGCACATATGCAAACTGTTGTAATTCCTACACCGTTCACCTGATTTACATGTAAATACCCTCAAATTAAAGCTGACAGTCTGCAGTTAAAGCACATCTTGTTTGTTTCATTTCAAATCCATTGTGGTGGTGTATAGAGCCAAACATGTTAGAATTTTGTCGATGTCCCAATATTTATGGACCTGACTGTATATAAGATTCCTCTCTTCCTCCAGGTCCAGCACTGAGAAAACTACAACATTTATGTAGGGATCTTTCTTGGTCTCACAAACCACATACAGTAAATAAAATCCCTTAGTGGACATGCATTGTGTTACGTGGAGGTGATGCTGACATCACAGAAGCCCTTGCTCTCCTATTCTTTGATTTAAGTTGAATTCCTCCAGCAATATAACCTTTCAGTTTGCTTCATTATTGCAGGTACATGCTGTGTTAGAGGCCTAGGGCTCTCCTTACAAGAACTCCCAGGTATCGTGCTGTGCCAGGATTGCTGCAGAGCTGTCCCTGCCCAGCAGATTTTCCCCAGGAGTCTTTGTTGCTACTGTTTTTCATTATCTAACAGTTCATTGTTGTCTATGTATCAAGCAGATCTGTTGTCAAATTGTAGTAACAGCAATAAATCCTTGTCAATGAGTCAGTGCTTACTGTTCTGGCACCTGTCCGATGTCTCGTGTAGCTGCTGCTGCACATGTTTTATGAAGAAGAAAACGATCTATGAATGCAACTATGAACATTACATTATTTTATGGGATCTATCTGAAAAACATTGGCATACGAAATCTGTCTGGAATTAATCCTATTAAACTGAATCTGTCTACATTTGATACTGTAGCCAGCGTATTTCTGTGCACTCTTCTATAATCTACTAACATGCATCGTTCTAACTATGGGGTCTATCTATCAGTTTTTTTAACCCAAGATTTACACAACTTTAGCCACGATTCACCAATTTGTCCATATTATTCAATTAGAAAAAATGGGTGTATATTGTGTGAAAGCTAAGAGAGTCTTATTCATATATAGACCCCTATGTATCTTTTTAGTTGGATCTCATCAGCCTCCGAAGATGTGTTCCCATTCCAATCAAAGGAAACTAGTACTGCCCTAATGTAGGAAAGTCTAATCATGTCATTATCAGGTGAATAGTGTTTCAAGGCAGAGAAAAATGTATTTCTTCAAACAGTAAACTTTCATCTGTCTTATGTTAGCACAATATTAAAAGATGTACACGTGATATTGTGCAATAAGAGAGCACACTGTACATATTATCCAATATTAATCTTCCTCTTGAAGATGGCAGAGGACTCTTTCTGTCTCTTGCTAAGATTTACCTTCAAATATGTGTCACTAATTGACATATAACTCTGCAAATGTGTCACTCTGTATTACACAATCCAAATGGATTGCATTAATATATTTGTAGCTCCAAATATAGCACACAAAGATTGCTGTCGCTACATGACTGCTGTTGTGAGAGATGTGTGTGGCTGCCTCTTGCTCCTGATTGACACATAATCTGTACAAAATAATGGTGCAGTTCTTACACTGGCCTGGCATAATTATGATGAGTGTAGATCAGAGGAATCAAAGGCTTGTACCCTGTATTCCCCTTTATATCAGCGGATTCACATGTACACAACAACCGTTTGCACAAAGCCATGTTTCTTTAAACAGCTCATACACACAATCTTGATAGGGTTTACCCTGTAATTTTGGTATGCTCACACTTTCCTTGTAGTTGCATAGGGGTAGATTTACTAAAGGCAAATAGATTGTGCATTTCCCAGGTGCAGTTGCACTCTATCTTCACAGAGCTTAGTAAATGTGGTAAAGGTGTCAATCAGATTCAAGGAAAATAGAAAAAAGGCATTTTTGCTTTCACATGATTGAAGGATGGAAATCAGCAGAGCTTTCTCACATTTACTAAGCTGGGGAAAATAACTGCAATGTGTACAGTCTATTTGTCTTTAGTAAATCCACCCCATATTTTCATGCACCTTATATAAAAGAGATCAAGTAAACAAGTCAAAAGAAACACATTGCTGCCATTGCTGACCTTTTCTCCTTAAAATGCTACATGCAGTGGTCATGCTAACCTTCTGGCTTCAATACTTTTAGTGATTGACTGCAAACAAGTATGCAGATAAGGGCTTCTGCTTTTCTCCAAACTTTCTGAACTGCAAGCTTGTCTTACATCAGTTGTTTTAATTTAAACAACTAATACTTTAAAGCGGAGCCCCAAAAGGGGAAGTTCCACTTTAAGGCCTCCTCCCCCGCTCCTGCTAAGGAATTGGCACTTTTGGGAAGCACTTTTGGATTTTGACAGGTACCTGCTCCCACTTCTGCTCAGACAGCCTAGGTGATTGAAAGCAGAAGTTCTCCTCCCTCCCCACCATCTTCTGGGACACGTGACAAGTCCCAGAAGACAGTGGCACCATTCACAGTGCGCAGCACTGCTCGCTCATACGCAGTGGGCATCCGACTGTGAAGCCACAAGCTGTCACAGCCGGATGCCCACAGTTAAGATGCCGGTGCTGAGGACCGAAC
The DNA here is from genome assembly GCF_062004578.1 of Staurois parvus. NCBI lineage: Eukaryota > Metazoa > Chordata > Amphibia > Anura > Ranidae > Staurois > Staurois parvus. The sequence goes on along the minus strand of NW_028318161.1, from coordinate 1,627,328 downwards.
ATGGTCCCCGGTGCCCCCTCAGATGAGCACATCACTGGATTCTGGTAGAGGTAAGTGTCTGATTATTAAAAGTCAGCAGCTACAGTTTTTTTACTTTTTTTAGAAAACCGACTAGAGCTCCTCTTTAAGTTCCATTACCTACTACTGTATATCTATACCTAAACAGGCATACAATATCACCATTGAAAAACTACCTATTCTAACCTATTGTTATATCTACTTGGGATTACAGAAAATTCTAAACTGTCAACAAACAAATAGAAGCTTTCTATTTTTCAGTGTTTTACCTTTAAGCTACCCATAACATAGTAAACAGTATGGGCACAAAGTGTAAGAAGTCTAACCTGTATTTTTTTTTTCACTTTACATAATGAAATTTCTGCAATGACTAGGAGGTACAAGAACTGGATACAAAACTATAAGCCAGTCCTATAGCAGCCGGCATCAATGTCTTTAAAGGTATTATAGCAGAGTAAAGGTACTGTTATGGCATTTGACCCTCAGGCGCAGAGGAAAGCAATAGAAAGCTTAACAAACTGCCTTAGACACACATATTTCAAACAGAACTATGGTGGTACTTGAAAGTTTGTGAATTGTCTTGGATTTTCAATATTTCTGCATAAATATGACCTACCATATGTATGTTTTTCACTTCCTAGATATTAAGAGCTAAATCAACAAATCAAGACAAAATGCATGTTAATTTTTTTGTATTTATTGAGGAGTACAGTACATACAGTACATACGCGTGTGTTATAACTGCAGTAACTGCAACTATATGTTTCTGGTTTCAGCCCTGCACATTGGCTTTGACACATTTTAGCCCATTTCTACTAACAGAACAGCTTCAACAAAGGGATGTTGGTCGGCTTCATCACATTAACTGCCTTCTTCAGGTGCTTCCACAACAGTTCTATAGGATTAAGGTCAGGATTTTGACTAAGCTATTTGAAATCATGAGTTATCTTCTGCTTTAAGCATTTTTAGTAGCTTGATTTGTCTTGCTGCATGACCCAACTCTCTTTTGAGCTTCAGTTGACTGCACATATTGGGGTTTATTCGATAAAACTGGAGAGTGCAAGCTCTGCATAGAAGCCAATCAGCTTCCAGGTTATTTTTGTCAAAGCATAATTGAACTGGCTGAAGTTAGAAGCTGATTGACTACCATGTACAACTGCACCAAATTTTGCACTCCCCAGTTTTAGTAAATCAACCTCATCCTGACATTTTCCTGCAGAATTTGCTGGCACATCTTATAGTTTCACCAATGATAGCAAACCATTCTGGTACAGAAGCGCAAAGTAGGGATACTACCACCACTATATTTAACAGATGGGAAAAGATTCTTATGCTGGCATGTGCTTGCCCTTTTCTAAAAAAAATTCCTTCAATCAAGCCAAAAAGTTAATTTTTGGTCTATTTCAATCAAAAACAATCTTGGAATGACCTTCTGTCCTATCCATGTGGCCTTCAGAAAGCTGTAAATAGTTAACAATGTTTTTATGGGATTGCGTTTGCTTTCTCTTTGCAACACGATTGGCGTTCAGCGTCCTCCTTATAACAGGCTTATGAACACCGACATTTTAACAGGTTTAAACAAATAGGTAACCTTGGATTTTTTTTCTGTTTATGTTGATTCTCATTTGTTATAGGTTTGAAACACATATTACCTTTTGGGTCACATTTATGCAGATATATTTAACATTCCAAAAAGTTTAGTGTCACTGTATATACTTTTTTTCTCTTAGAAAGTGAAATGACTAGAAGATCTAAACTAAAGAACTTCTATTGGCACTGCAAAAGAACAGATACTTCAGAACGTCTTTGACATTCTTTGCCAAAGAACATCAGTTAATATAAAATTGGGTTAGATGCCCCTCTCTCTTATACAAAGTTCTAACTATAATTATTAGAATTTGTTGAGAGAATGATTTATCTTGCAGTGAAGCAAGCTAGCCTAAGATTCAGGAAAAGATATTTCCCCAGTTGTGAAGAAAGTCTGACACATGCCTCACTGAAGTGTCCTTTTGCCTTGATCAATGGTGTTATAGGAAGATGTTGACCTTGCTGGATAGTGATTCTCCTTTCACTTCTTCTTTTAACTTAAACAGAACTAAACCCTTTTATACGTTACAGCCAAAGGGGGTGCCATCTTAGCTTTTATCTAGATCTGCAGTTGGCATGGCACTGCATGTGACCAGCTTTGAGAAAAGCCATTTGAGGATTTGAAAGTGTGGTTGATAGCTGCCATAAGCACACTGGTAACTGATACATTATCACCAGAGGCATGCCATGAAAGTAATTATTTAAGAATACAGTTAAATTAGAAACTTAAGTTCTGCTTTAACTACAAAAATGTGTCATTAAGTGTGCCATTCACATCTTTACACCAATTAACATTCTGGTTTTGGATTAGTTGACCAAATCATGATGCATTCTTTTACAGGCCAATTTGTTGTTTTGTTGTTTTGTCATAACCAATTCAGTTTTATAATCCAGAATGAAATATTGTCAAATGTTTATTTTTTTCTCTTGCAAGAAATCTATTTAAATGCATCAGTAACTTAACAAAATTGGAAATGCTGAAGGTTTTTAAAATAATATATTGAGACTTTACCTGTTATTTGTCTCCCTTGGCCAAATCTTTCAGCCTAATTTCCTTCTCATTCCTACTGTGAATTCTTAACAATTACATGCAAGGTGTGGAATATAAAATGACAGCACATCAATTCCAGGGGCAGCTACTAGTAATATGTTTCCTTTAGTATACTAATCTAAGTTAATTTTGCATCTCTTGAATCTTAAAGACGTAATTCATGTTCCTTGCATAGCCGTGAGGCTCACCAAGAGCTACCTTTCTATTTGTCATATTCCCCATCCTTCCTTGTAATGCTTTATTACCATAAAGGTAATGTGATCTATCAACAGCTTGAGAGCCCTTGGCGCTCCTAACGAACCTTTTCACTTCTGGATGTAATAAATTGTCAGGGGCAAAATCACCTTTGTTATAGCAGAACTGCCTTGTTGAGCTATTTTTGTGTAATTAATTAGAACTGCCTTTACCTTTTTGACACCAGTGTCCTCATAGTCTTCTTATTGGACGCCCCAGGATAATAAAACTTGGTAAATTATTGGTTTCTTAAATGGAGGAAACTAGCACAGAAGGCAAGCAGACTCTAATATGATACCTCAGTTCAAGCATAATAGTACCCAAAGATATTACATATCCTGGATTCAATACTTTCAACAGGTTCAGAAGACAGCTGTGCTGGGATAGCTTCTCCTTCAAATTACTTTGAATGCTACCATCACAAAGGGCAAAAGTTGAAATATGGATTGTAAACTCAGCTGATAGCTTATTGTGTAAGCAAAAATTTGTCGCCATGGGTCTCTGAAATTCACAAACATAACATATAAGTATAAAGTGGAAATATTATGAAAATGGGCAAGGAATAAAAAATATCCTTTAGAAATTGTATTGTTTCCTGGTATTTGTTAACTATGGTAATAGTCCAAATAAACCTTTCAATATACACAAGATCTATAATATAATCAGAGAAATGAAAAACTTTTATCACATCTGCAACAATAGTCCTACTAGCGCACACACACAAATTGGAGAGAGTCCAGTCTTAAGATGCCACACATAAACTTCTCTTGTCTTAAAAACATAAAAAATAAAAACAATCTTAAAAAAAATAAAAACAAAATGGAAACGTGGGAAACAACTTTTTTCTTCATACTATTGTCCAGTGGTCTAGTTATTGCCTATAACTTCTATGTCACTCCTTGATTACTTTGTATGGCCCAAAAGAAAGCTTCTATAAAACTCCATATGCAAATCAAAATTTTCATCATAAGCCCAAAAGGGGGTCACCAAAGTGTAGGCTCTTGTTATCTTTATACTAGTTCCATCTCATCAAGAAATGAAGTAGCATAATACATTAGTATCTATTCGATGTAGTGAGATGTTTAACATAAATGGAAAAATTTCCAATGAACTATTATTTATTATAATAACCTCTTAGATTGTAAGCTCCACGCAGCAGGGCCCTCCTAACCCTCTTGTATTGAACTGTATTGTTGCTGTATTGTCTCTCTTTATATTGTTAAGCGCTGAGCAAACTGTTGGCGCTATATAAATCCTGTATAATAATAATATATAATAATTATTTTTTTCCAAGCAAGTGATTCTGCTAATACCAATACAGGGTTTTTCTGAAAATCCCCCTAGCCCAGTGGTCGGCAAGCCGCGGCTCGCGAGCCACATGCGGCTCTTTACAAACTTCAATGCGGCTCTTCTGTGTGCCGGGCGCCCGCTCCCCTCCCTCCTCTCGGGCGGCCGCCCCCCTCCCTCCTCTCGGGCGGCCGCCCCAAAAGTCAGGACTCTGCAGCTGTCAGGATGTAGGCGGGGCAGCCAGGATGTAGGCGGGGCAGCGTGACGAACTCCTCTCCTCTCACAGTCCGCCCTGAAGACCAGAACGGCGCGGGAACACGGCGAGAGGAACGCGCGGAGCAAAGGTAAGTGAATTGACACAATATGGGGGATGAATTACTACGGGGGACTTACTATATGGGGGATGAATTACTATAGGGGGGATGAATTACTATAGGGGGGGTGAATTACTATAGGGGGGATGAATTACTATAGGGGGGGTGAATTACTATAGGGGGAATGAATTACTATAGGGGGGGTGAATTACTATATGGGGGATGAATTACTATGGGGGATGAATTACTATATGGAGGATGAATTACTATGGGAGATGAATTACTATGGGGGATGAATTACTATATGGGGGGATTAATTACTATGGGGGATGAATTACTATATGGGGGGATTAATTACTATGGGGGATGAATTACTATATGGGGGATGAATTACTATGGGGGATGAATTACTATAGGGGGATGAATTACTATGGGGGATGAATTACTATGGGGGATGAATTACTATAGGGGGAATGAATTACTATATGGGGGATGAATTACTATAGGGGGGATGAATTACTATAGGGGGATGAATTACTATAGGGGGAATGAATTACTATAGGGGGGATGAATTACTATATGGGGGATGAATTACTATGGGGGATGAATTACTATATGGGGGATGAATTACTATGGGAGATGAATTACTATGGGGGATGAATTACTATGGGGGATGAATTACTATATGGGGGATGAATTACTATATGGGGGATGAATTACTATAAGGGATGAATTACTATATGGGGAATGAATTACTATGGGGGATGAATTACTATGGGGGATGAATTACTATATGGGGGATGAATTACTATATGGGGGATGAATTACTATAGGGGGGATGAATTACTATATGGGGGATGAATTACTATATGGGGGATGAATTACTATAGGGGGGATGAATTACTATAGGGGGGATGAATTACTATATGGGGAATGAATTAATATGGGGAATGAATTACTATATGGGGGATGAATTACTATGGGGGATGAATTACTATGGGGGATGAATTACTATGGGGGGTGAATTACTATATGGGGGATGAATTACTATAGGGGGGATGAATTACTATGGGGGATGAATTACTATATGGGGGATGAATTACTATATGGGGGGATTAATTACTATGGGGGATGAATTACTATATGGGGGATGAATTACTATGGGGGATGAATTACTATATGGGGGATGAATTACTATGGGGGATGAATTACTATGGGGGATGAATTACTATATGGGAGATGTATTTTCAGTTTTAAAAATGTGGCTCTCAAAATAAATTTCAATCGTGGTTTTGGCGAGATTTGGCTCAGTTGAAAAAAAAGGTTGCTCACCACTGCCCTAGCCAATCAACAACATCACACACAAGCTCATCAAATGTAAGTCACACAACTCTAACATCTTAACATATTAAAATCACTTTGATTGAATGTTTGGACTACAACACCATAGGGGCTCCTCCCACTTTTTCCCCTCTTTTTTTGTCTTGTGTATTCCTACACTAAATTAGCTAAATCAAAATGAGAAAATTGTTTAAACTGGACCTCAGCCAAACTTTTTTTCAGTTTTGGACAAAGTAGGGAAGGGCTAGAAACTAGTATGTTTTGGTGATATTGCCAAATTCTTGTAGGACACAGTCTTCTGACTTGGCAAAACATATGTTTTTATGCCATGGTTCGCTTGCAACACAAATTGTCATAACTGTTTTGTAAAGATTACTTGATTGAGTGCTTAAAGAATATGATGTACCTTAGCACATGTGAAACAAACACACGCTCTTCTTTACAATAATTCTGCATATGTGACATGTCCAACAATGGCACATATATGAAATATGCTGGGCCACAGGTAGGTTAGATTATAGATATCAATGCATCCTTTAAACTACCTGTAAAAACACAGTTATATAATTGAATTAAAATCATACTGTCAGGATGACAAATGCCAGTAAAGCTGATAGTGAGATATAAAGTATGCTGAGCAGTTTGAATCATAGATTCACTGAAAGTGATGGGTTAAACTTGCTGAAGTAAATGCTATTATCAAGGGGTGGAAGCTGAACAATGAGCTTGACTGATCTTGCATGAACAAGTGAAGTGTATAAGGGTGTCATATAAATGCTGGAAGCATTAGAGCACAAACAATACAAAACATTTAGCTGAGTCTTCATTATTATCACAACTTTTATTTTAAGAAATCAGATTTAGGGTAAGTTCAGACAGAAAGACTGAGCACTATAACTTACAACTACAGTATGTTAGATGTAACTGAACACAATCAGTGTTATTTAGCATTTATTCTAGTCTTTATTTTAATGAATTTTTGCAGCATTTTATGAGCTTCATGGGACAGGGCTTGAGTAATTCCTATTTATCAACATTGTACAGAATCTGTCAATAGTATGAGGAATGCCATATTGAAAAGTTGGTGGCAGTTTCTTAACACAATGGTCCCTCTGCATAGTGTGGTCCTAACTCTAATCTATTAGCGTCTCCATGATGGAGCATATACATTTATAGCAATAGATACATTAAGGGCAGGCATGACTGGAGGGAGCCCATTCCTCCTTAAAGGTACAGGGACGCACAGAAGCCCAAAAGAGCATAATGGCAGCTGAATGATTCAGTAGGCTCCCGCCAGGCATAACTGTCTTTAATGAATCCATTGATTTTTTTTTTTTTGGCTAGCTAGTACTTGTGCTGGTAAGAACATTTGGAGGAATTTACGTAAACTGGAATAGATTGAATCTAGAATAAATAGCAGTGCATAGCAACCAGTCAAATTCTAGCAACAGATTGTTCAGCTGAACTTTGAAAATGAAGGCAATAAGGTGATTGGTTGCTTTGCATGGCTGCTCCAGATTCTGGCTTCTCCAGTTTTGTTTAGTATTTCATAAAATGTTCATGTGTCAGTATGCTGGATGAGACAATGCATTACAATGTAACAAACTTGTAACAAAAGAAAAAAAAAACATTGTAGATGCAGCACTTTACCTGCTGACTGACATCACCCAATATTAGCAAATATTTACAAGCACCAAAAAAGTTCAATTTGAGTGGTGCTATGAAGTCCTTGTAATTTCCTATAAAACCAGATACCACATTCCCTGTGCTAAACCTCCGGGAAATCAGCTGAATGAACAGCAAACAGGTCAAGTTTACAATCCACGACAGATGAAAACAAAAGCCTGAGATTAAATGTAATCAGGTATTCTTGGGTATATACAGAACTTCTATCATTTAATTAGTAATAAATATACAGGTGAAACTCGAAAAATTAGAATATCGTGCAAAAGTTCATTTATTTCAGTAATGCAACTTAAAAGGTGAAACTAATATATGAGATAGACTCATTACATGCAAAGCAAGATAATTCAAGCTGTGATTTGTCATAATTGTGATGATTATGGCTTACAGCTCATGAAAAGCCCAAATCCACAATCTCAGAAAATTAGAATATTTCATGCAATCAATAAAACAAGGAATGTAAATGGAACAATATTGGACCTCTGAAAAGTATAAGCATGCATATGTACTCAGTACTTGGTTTGGGCCCTTTTGCAGGAATTACTGCCTCAATGCGGCGTGGCATGGAAGCTATCAGCCTGTGGCACTGCTGAGGTGTTATGGAAGACCAGGATGCTGCAATAGCGGCCTTCAGCTCTTCTGCATTGTTCGGTCTTATGTCTCTCATCTTTCTCTTGGCAATGCCCCATAGATTCTTTATGGGGTTCAGGTCAGGCGAGTTTGCTGGCCAGTCAAGCACAGTAATCCCACAGTCATTGAACCAGGTTTTGGTGCTTTTGGCAGTGTGGGCAGGTGCCAAGTCCTGCTGGAAAATGAAGTCAGCATCCCCATAAAGCTCATCTGCGGAAGGAAGCATGAAATGCTCCAAAATCTCCTGGTAGACGACTGCGTTGACCCTGGACTTATTGAAGCACAGTGGACCAACACCAGCAGATGACATGGCTCCCCAAATCAACACAGACTGTGGAAACTTCACACTGGACTTCAAGCATCTTGCAGTGTGTGCCTCTCCATTCTTCCTCCATACTCTGGGTCCTTGGTTTCCAAATGAGACGTTGTTCTCATCAGAAAAGAGGACTTTGGACCACTGAGCAACAGACCAGGTCTGTTTTTCTTTAGCCCAGGTAAGACGCCTCTGACGTTGCTTGTTGTTCAGGAGCAGCTTGACAAGAGGAATACGACATTTGAAGCCCATGTCCAGGATCCACCTGTGTGTGGTGGCTCTTGATGCACTGACTCCAGCCTCAGTCCATTCCTTGTGAAAGTCCCCAACACTTTTGAATGACCTTTTCCTGACAATCCTCTCCAGGCTGTGGTCATCCCTGCTGCCTGTACACCTTTTTCTTCCACACTTTTCCCTTCCACATAACTTTCTATTAATGTGCTTTGATACAGCACTTTGGGAACATCCAACATCTTTTGCAATTACCTTTTGAGGCTTTCCCTCCTTATGGAGGGTGTCAATGATGGTTTTCTGCAACTTTCAGGTCAGCAGTCTTTCCCATGATTGTGGTTCCTACTGAACCAGACAGAGACCATTTAAAGGCTCAGGAACCCTTTGCAGGTGTTATGGCTTAATTAGCTGATTAGAATGGGACACTTTGAGCCGAGAATATTGCACCTTTTCACAATATTCTAATTTTCTGAGATTGTGGATTTGGGGTTTTCATGAGCTGTAAGCCATAATCATCACAATTATGACAAATTATGGCTTGAACTATCTTGCTTTGCATGTAATGAGTCTATCTCATATATTAGTTTCACCTTTTAAGTTGCATTACTGAAATAAATTAACTTTTGCACAATATTCTATTTTTTCGAGTTTCACCTGTATTCTTACAGTTATATTCCAAATAAGTAAAAAATTAGTGGAAGTAAAACCCAAAGCAACCAAACAGATTCCAACTGGCAACAGTAATGCAAAATAAGTAAACATAAAAGAAAAGTGTGATTGGCAAGTATGGGTAAAACTTCTAACCATCCTTTCTTTACTGCTACAGAATGCCCTCAAACACTTTCATCCGGTTGGTACACACATACAGTATGTTACCAAACATCAAGAAATTCACAAACAATACTTAAAAATGAAGGTGAATTAAGAAGGTCTGAAACAAAAAGAAATATCTATATAAAGTGCTGATATGGATGTTATTTGAAAATTGCCTTCCAAACAATGACAGCACTCAATAACTCACAGAACTCTAGCAAGATCAAGACGTCAGCCTGACTGAGCACTGGCCATATTACAAACATATCTTGCCACTTTTCAGATTTAAAGTGTAACTAAAGGTAAAGCTTTTTTTTTTGTTTTGTCTGTACCCCCGTTAGGAGATTTAACCTCTCTATTTGTCCTGTTTACCATGATCATCAAAACTGAAAATAGGAAAACCTCATATTTTGGGTTGTCCTCAGAAAAGTAATAGAGGGGCAATTTTCCAATGGGGGCACTAGTTCTGGTGACCTGGGGGTCCCCGAGGAATTCCCCTAATTTGCAAAGACTCACTCACTTCCTGTTTTGGCTGTGGGACAGGAAGTGAAGGTAAATCTCCCCAATGGGACACAGATGGCAAAAAATAAACTGATGGGTTATAACCCTCCCTTACTCTTTCCAAAATGAAAAAAAAAAAGTTTTGGCTATAGTTCTACTTTAAGTCACCTTGTTCTTTTCATATCTCCAGTGGTAAAATCTCAGTACTTACATTCCAAAATCTGCATAATTGTCATAGCCTGCTGGAATTTTAAATGTGTTTTATACTATGGAGAATGGAGCAGAAACAGGAACAACCCAGAGTGAGTAGGAACCATTAAAGATAATCAGGCTATTGCTGGACTCCGGAAGGAATTAATAATGCTCCTGTGTAACAGTGTACTTTTAAATTAGATCTGCATAACAATTTGTAATTTGGGAAGCAGGCATTGATCTGAGCCTCTATAAAAATGTGCTTCATGGGGCTCACTTTCTTCGGTCACTGGTTCATACAAATGGTCACAGATGCTTCCTATTCTTGTGCAGGGTGACCTGGGTGTTCAAGCCCCTTACAATTTGCTTGCACATGATTGGATATTAGTTGCAAAAAGAAATGTATCTACATTTACTAAGCTCTTGGAAAAATTACATTGCAAAGTAAAACTTGCCTTCTAGAGAGAACAGTATATTTGCCTTTAGTAAATCATCCCCAAAGTTTTCTGTCTCTCATTGGCTTGAGAATTCTGAGCTTGAGATTTTTGGGCCTGCGTACATGGTTGTGGTTTGTTGATTTTGTATGCATTTTATATTGTGAAGAATGCAACAGTGAAGTACTAGTACAGACAAAGATGGGTGGAGGGACACCCAATGCCAACCAATCCAAAGAAATCTAACGTGAACAGAAACAAAATCACAAAATATAGCAGGATGATGTCACTGATGGAGTATCCAAAACATACTGTGTTAGAAGCAAAGAGCTGACCCACCAACTCCATTTTTAAACAAAACATCACTTTTAGGTGGTCTGACCCTTTATTTTGAGAGAAGCAGAGTTAATGCATTTTTCATTGGTTTGGTGTCAGCTGTCAATGACAGGACACCTTTCATCAAGCAGATAAGCTCTAACCACAGTTACTGATAGGGTCTTATACAGAAGCACCTCAGCCTGTTAATACTCTCCTTCTAAAATCAAAGTCTTTCTTTAAAGTGTTACTAAACCCACAACAGTAAAATCAGTTTGAATATGCAGTAAAGCATGCTTGTAATACTCACTGTAGAACCTAAGGGGTTAATACTCTGCATTGTGTAAACATTCTTACTTCTTTGATCCACCCATTTTTCCAGTGTCTCCCTCTTATCTTCTGATAAGACCTATTGTGTGGAGACACTGCACATGCTCAGTTTGGTGTGTATTACTAGAGTTTTTTTTTTCTTGGGAGAGTGCATGTGATCAGCACTGCGAAGACAGAGGTCAAAGGTTCTACATCCTCCTGGAGAAAACTCCTCCTACAAGCTTTAACCAGTGCTTTCATGGACACTGATAGAAGTCACAAGACTGCTATATACTGCTAATGAGAAAATGTATTTAGCAGTTTATATTTACGAAAATAATTGCATTCCCATGTTCTGTGTACTGTGGGAGACCAGATATAGTGAATGCAGGGTCCTGGGATTAGTACCACTTTCAATTAACCCACAAGAATAATTAGGAAATGTTAAAGGATATTGCCGCCAACACACAGGGGTTGATTTGCTAAAACTGGTGAGTGCAAAATTTGGCGCAGCTCTGCATAGAAACCAATCAGCTTCCAGGTATTTTTGCCAAAGCTTAACTGAAGAAGTTAAAGTTAGAAGCTGATTGGATACCATGCACAGCTGCACGAAATGTTGCTTTCTCCAGTTTTATTTAATCAATCCCTGTGTGTTGGATTTAGTAAATCAATCTAGTGCGACCGTTATAATAATTTGGGAAGATAACAATGAGAGAAAACTAAAATTATTTAGATGATTTTTAAACAAACATACACAATAATATGTTTGAATTTTCATTACTTAATCTGAATTGCAAATAGGGCAGTTTTTAATTTGGTTGCTATAGACATTTTCCTTTCTTTTTAATGAAAAATCAACCCATAAGTATTGATCTTCTTTCTCATCTAAAACAGCATCCTGGCTTTTCTTCACCACAGTCAACCTATTATGGTTGACAGATGCCAGAGTAGGCTGGACTACATAATAGCCCATCAAAACTCAGTGAGGCTACTGCAGCAGCATAAATAGGAAGACGGGAGATGCCGCAGGTGAATGTGATTTTTTTTCTTCCCCATGTTGCTAGGCAAGTGATTCTGTGCAGCATCATCTAAGTCAGTCTTATTGCATCAGAGTAAGGATGTTGTTATTTTTTACAAAGCTTATAGAAATGAATCCATTTACAAATAGAAAAAAAATATTTTTTATCTGCAAGTTATTGTAAATATAATTTGTATCAAATGGGACATCTGTCATGGCTGCCATTTCCTGCATAAGAAGTGCCTTCCATTCCTGACAACAGTGAAGCTCATCTTTTTCCAGCTCATTGTGGGGGACATCACTAGCATCCAGTCATTCAGTAAGTAGCCAAAGCTGTTGGGGGATGGAAGTTACTTCCTACTTGGGTATCGCCAGCCATGACAGATGCTCTTTAAACAGCTTGCTTTACCGGAGGAAATCAGCTTCCAAAAGTACCCAAAAAGGTTTAGGAAATACAAGTTTTAATTGGGGGTAAATCCCTTTAAGAGGTAAGTCACACAAATAATCTGTAGTCTACGAAGCATATTAAGTATCATATATATTAAGCTATTTCATTTTATCGCATTTTTAAAATCACTCATTCCAAACTCTGTCTCTACAAGCTGCTATATGTACTCCAAAAGCTTAATAACTTTTCTAGGATGAAAAATCGAAAACAGACTGTTTTGTATTAGCTACAAGGTTTCAATGCAATAAGTTTTCTGAAGAGATGGCTGAATGAGTATGAGCATCAATGAAATGATTATGAGAGCCTCCCGTGGCAGTACACAGATTGTACACTGCACAGGAATCTATAAAACAGTGCACTGCTAAGTCACCAAGTGTCCATACAGAGTTCAACTCATAATGAGTTTAGCTGCTTGCTTGATAATCCAGATACACAAGAGGAATAATATGATCTTCTCATAAAAGCAACTCAGAAATGTGAACGTTTTGGAAAGTGCGTAGGCACATATCCGTGAGGCTGCATGTCTCTTGGGCGCTGCTTACTACAGGAGACATGATAATGAAACATCAATGGAAATACAGTAAGTGGGTCAGATGCGCATGCATTTATATCATCAAATGGACCGATGGTTCATTAGCTATAACACATTAGACACAAATGTTACAACTACTGATCAGTGAAAATTTGTTTTGTGATGTTGGTCAGGCTGCCATTTTGTGACACTTGTACATGCACAGCTGTTAGCTAGGGCTTGCTTGTAAGTAAAACCTGTAATCAAATGTAGTTTAATCCTTAATCTCATTAGTTGAAAGATTAGCAACCCAGATTATTTAATTCAATTAAGTAGTTAAATGGAACTAACACTACAGAAGTCTAGGCATTTCAGAAAACACTATCTCTTTTTACTCTTGTTGACATTTATTGCAAATTTCTAAACAGGTCAAATAATATCTGTTTTCCCATGTTCCTTGTCAGGTACAGCTCTTGCACGAATCAAACTAGGGAAACCACGACATCCTTAGAACTGTGAAGGGCCTGCACCAGGTCAAAGATCCAAGCACACTATTCCCAATGCGCACATTCCTAGAGATGGCTGTGTGTGTAAGTGCTGCAGTGACCACTGGCTGGAACCAAGGATAGTCGGGACAAGAAAATGTCACCAGCACATCATGGATCTTCCAGAATATGTCCAACGCTTTATCCAGTGATCACATTGTTACAGCAGAAGAAATGTTTCTGAACCACGCATGAACCACCACTTGCCTGATGAAGGAGTCCTGTGTGGCTCCGAAACGTTGCTTCTGCTGTAACAATGTGATTGCTGCATAGGCTTTGGACATATACTCTTGCATATGTTCTCTTGCACAAGGTCAAAGGTTCAAATCTGTGCACACGGACTTGACAGATATATACGTCGTAACTGACATCAAACATATTTTTAGTCTTGGATAGAGCAAGGAATAGTTGGAACCTCTGTAAGCTTTTTATTTGTGTTTGTGATCCTACTTGGGAAATTCACCCTCTCTTGGTGACCATTGTTGCTGGGACAAAAAATTATGGGATATCAAAAATTCTACAGCTGTCACCGACACAGGGTGCAAGGAAATTTTCCAGTGGGGATAACTGTCTACGAGGAAACTGCCATTCACTTTGGAAAGTTTTCCCTTAGGTACCTAAATTCCTGTTATGCCCCCAGGCCAGAAAATAAAGAGAATTCTCCCAAACAGGAGAAAAATGCAGCATAAAAAAACACTAATGCTAGGGTACTAAGGGTTTTTCTTTAAAGTCATGATATATTGATATTCTGAGACAGGACAGCAAAATAATCAACCTTATAAACAATGCTAATTACTACTAATTACCAAATATGTTTTATTATATTTATACAAGGTTATGAAGTTTCTACTATGTTTAGTTGAGAATTTTAAAATTTTGCTGGATGCCATGGGGGCCAGTCTCCAACTTTATAATTCAACTTTATGGAATGTTCATATAGGCATGGCAGTAAATTGTTTCTAGAGTTTCCACCAGCACGTAAAACTGTAAAGAGTCCCTGTCAGGCAAAAAAACATTCCTGTCAAGAAAAAAATGCAAAAAAGGTCTACTTGCAAAAGAAGAGAATACATGCTTCCTGTGCAGCTTATAAGCATTCTGTTCAAGAGACATCTTCATTCAACAATTCTGGGAGTGTCTATCTCCTTGTTCCCCTGTCATGCTTAGTGGTTCCTTGATTCAATCTCCATGTCACCGTAGGACACAATAATAACATGGAGGTCCGCAGGAGGAACCACTGATTACAGTGGCAGGGACAAAGGAAACTGGCAATCCCAGAAGTGTTGATTTCTCAGCAGAATTCAGAAGATGATTTCTCTTGAACAGAGTGGTGTTCTGCAGCACAGGGAGTAGGAGAGGTGAGTATTCTATTCTTTTGCAGATAGACCTTTTGGGCAGCTTTTTTTCTGACAGGGTCCCTCGTTAAGGCCAGTATAACATGTATGTAATAAAACATTATTAACATGAATTTTACAAACTTGATTATTTTGTTGCCCTGATCTGGAAAATTAGTTAGGCAGGAATTAGTTAGGCAGATCACAGGGAGCAGGAGAGGTGAGTATTCTATTCTTTTGCAGATAATACTTTTGGGCAGCTTTTTTCTGACAGGGTCCCTTGTTAAGGCCTGTATAACATGTATGTAATAAAACATTATTAACATATGAATTCTACAAACTTGTTTATTTTGTTGCCCTGATCTGGAAATTTAGTTAGGCATAAAACATTATTAACATATGAATTTTACAAACTTGATTATTTTGTTGCCCAGATCTGGAAAATTAGTTAGGCAGGAATTAGTTAGGCAGATCACAGGGAGCAGGAGAGGTGAGTATTCTATTCTTTTGCAGATAGACCTTTTGGGCAGCTTTTTTCAGACAGGGTCCCTTGTTAAGGCCTGTATAACGTGTATGTAATAAAACATTATTAACATACGAATTTTACAAACTTGACTATTTTGTTGCCCTGATCTGGAAAATTAGTTAGGCATAAATCAGGCAGGAATTAGTTAGACAAACAAGCTAAAATTTGCAGAAAGATAAACCCATATTTTAGAAGAAAAAAAGGAGTTGGGCAGTCCAGGTAACTTGCAGTGATTGGTGACTGAACAGTCACATCAGGTAAGCACCAGTGGGTAGCAGCTAACATCTGCAATCACTGTGGAAACAATCAGTACACCTCTGGAAATTGGAGACTCAACCTCAGTCATTTTATGTGCATTATTCTAAACACACGTTGCATGCTGTGGTCTGTAAACTCATTATTTGTTTAACATTTCATTCCTGTTTGGTTAGCAATAAATAAACTAGTTTTACAAAAAAAATAGAGATGGCTTCCTTGGAAGTTTGTACTTGACTCGGATCTAGACTATGAACATTTTAAGAAGTGATTAAAGCATTCTAATTTTGTTCCAGGTTGGCAGAGGGTAAAGGTGCTTCCCCAGCAATTCTTTTTGTGGTCAGCTTCAGGAAGTCTTTTCTTATTGTCTAATGCAGCTTATTGTGCTCTGTCCTACAGAAAGAGGGCCATGCAAAACAGGACCCTCTAAGAGGAAATGAAGGGAAGGAAGAGTTACTGCGGAAATGCCTTTACTCTATGAAAGGAATAGCCACTGCTACATCTCATTCCGCAAAAATATTTTCTTCAACAAATCATATCTGCAAAGATCTCTGCAAGTTAAATATTGTGTATAAGTAAAACAAACACACTGCATATACTATATAAATGAATTCCCTAAAGGATAAATATGGCATTTCAAACATCCCAACCACATCCCAAGATAACAAATCATCTATTTAATTTAATAATACATTATATTTTATTTCATGTTTATTTATTACTTACACACAACAGAACCTTTTATTTTGTGAGCTCATAAAATATCACAATACCATAGCCAATCATTTTCCTTGGAACTCTCAAGATCTGATTTTTTTCTAGCTATGTGTTTATTAAAGTGGTTGCCTGGAAAGTCAAATACAAGCAGAACACTCTGGGTTCAAACTGATGCGCTGTGGAATTTGCACTGGTTTCTGTGTGAATTCTGCACTGGATCATAATTGCACCCTGTTCATGTGAACTGCTGCGGGTGTGTATGTTAGCTAACAACACCCCAAAATCAGTTCGCAAAAGGTGGTGCGATGTGCAGAATCGGATCGCATGGGTGTGAATACCCATGCAATCTGATTCTAGTGCGAACAAAAAAAGGGTCCTGTATCTTTTTGGTGTGGATGTGGTGCGATTTGAGCCATGTATGGTTCAAATCGCACCACAAAGAATTTGAATGCGGTGTGGTTGATGTGCGAATTCATGTGATATGCCACACCCCAGAAATGTAAACTCGAGCTAAATCTAATAAAGAACAAGGACACAAATAATTTGTGCATAATATGGCATCTAGAAGAACAGCCTGTCATCTCCTGATTTAAAAAAACCTAGCACCATGAAAAAAATGGTGGTGCCACACCCCTTTCTACTTTGATTGACAGCCTTCATAAAGAGACACATGGATTTGCAAGAAAGAGACAATGTGTGATTAGAAGCCAAGTTATACATATCCAAATTGTGGTACCACCCCAAACTTCCAAACCAAAGCAGGAACAAAAGAGCAAGCATAAGTAACCACACCTAAATTATTGTTCGTTCATCACAAACTTAAAAGACTGTATGCTGGTGCTAGACTGTGATATTCATTGTTTCTTTGCAAAATGTCTATTTTAACTGGATGGATTAATAAATATTATATATTTTTATAGTTTTGTGTTGTATATTTATCCCATTGTGAGATATATATAAAGTTCCTTTTTTCTGAGCAAGATAGTTCCACATTTATGCTTAAGTGTGGTTACTTATGTTTGCTATGTTTTACATAGACACATGCCTGAGCCTGTGTGAAAAGACATGTCTGCTGTTGCTCTGTACCTCCTCTCCTCCAGAGATCCAGCTACAAAGCTCACTGAGTCAGTGGAGCATACAGAAAGAGACATCAGAGAGAGAGACATCAGAGTGAGAGAAAGAAAGACATCAGAGAGAGAGAGAGAGAGAGAGAGAGACAGAGAGAGAGAAAGATCAGAGAGAGAGAGAGATCAGAGAGGGAGAAACATCAGAGAGAGAGACATCAGAGAATACAGAGAGAGAGAAAGACATCAGAGAATACATAGAAAGGCTATGTGATCAGGTAGGAGGGGAATAGTGTGATGTCAGGTTTCCGCCCCCAGAGCTTTGGTGCTATGTCATGGCCACAGATCAGCAGATTTCTGAGAGCTACAACCGAATGAGGATGACTTTTTGAGAGGTACACACAATGTGAATTAAGTTATAACATTATACACTAAACTGTGCAAAAGAATGATGTTTTGGGGTTTGGGGTTTACAACCACTTTAAACAATGCTTAAATATACCTTAGTTAACACCTTAGTCTGACTTTATATGAGTTGCTAATAAGCCCTGTTTATCAGGATTTAATCTGCAAGAAGAAAGGGTAGCACTGTTAAATTACTGTATTTTACAGTTTGCCACTGTGTAGCACAGAAAACTTAAGAAAAATAGAAGAGAGCACAGAGGTGACCTTATCACTGTTCTGCTGTTCCTTCACTATCCACTTTTAGGCTGAAGCCAGTCATCTTGCTGTAATGATAATGATGAAAAAGTGAGGTCAAAAGCTCAACTGTGCTGTATGGCAAGGGTAAGAAACCCTCAAAACTGTCTGAACAAAATTACAGATCCTTTAGCAGAATTATCCGTTAGCTGTTATTTCTACTCTGTACTGCTTGCAACTATCTTGATGGTAGGTAGTTGTGCATTCAACATGCAATGCCTGCGGTCACAGAAATTGTAAACATTGCTAACTTAGATAAAATATCATACCGTTATAATAGTGGTCTCCACACTGCAGTCCAGGGGCCGAATGTGGCCCTTTGCTTGCCTTTATCTGTCCCTTGGGGCACTATTCCTCCAACTGGTACAAGGCACTATTCTGTCAACTGACACCACCAATTGGGCACCATTTATCCCATTGACATCACCTATGGGGCACCATTTCTCCAAATGATACAAACAATGATGCACTATTCCTCCACCTAATGCCAAATGTGATGTTTACTCCCACTGATGCCAGGAAAATTTCCACTCCCACTGGCCACAGTCCGGCCCCCCTAATGTCTGAAGTACAAAAAACTGGCCCTTCGTTTAGAACGTTTGGAGACCTCTGCACTATACAGTTACAGTTCAAAGTGTATCCTATATTTTGTGCTGGTAGCTTTTTCACTCTTTCACGGGCTTGGAAAAATCCGTATGTAAATGGAGAGAAAACTGGCTAAAAGATCGTATTCAGAGAGTAGCGGTTAATGATTCATACTCTGAATGGTCTGGGGTCATCAGTAGTGTACCCCAAGGTTCAGTGTTGGGACCCTTACTTTTTAATATATTTATAAACGATATAGGGTCTGAGATTAAAAATCCCATTTCAGTCTTTGCAGATGACACCAAGCTGTGCAGTGGAATAACGTCCTTACAGGATGTCTTCAATTTACAAGCTGACCTCAATGCACTGTTTAATTGGGCAACTATGTGGCAAATGAGGTTTAATGTTGATAAATGTAAGGTTATGCACTTGGGGGCTAAGAATATGTATGCATCATACATACTGGGTTTGGTACAACTGGGGGAATCAATGGTGGAGAAGGATCTGGGGGTTCTGGTAGATCACAAGTTTAATAATGGCATGCAATTCCAAGCTGCGGTTTCTAAAGCGAGTAAAGTCCTCTCTTGTATTAAAAGAGGTACAGACTCCAGAGAGAGAGATACCATATTACCCCTGTACAAATCATTAATAAGACCTTATCTGGAATATGCAGTTCCGTTTTGGGCAGCAATTCACAAAAAGAACATTGGGGAACTTGAGAAAGTACAGAGAAGGGCAACTAAACTGATCCGAGACATGGAGGAGCTCAGCTATGAGGAAAGATTAGAGGAACTGAATTTATTCTCTCTTGAGAAGAGGAGATTAAGGGGGGATATAATCAAAATGTATAAATACATCAGTGGTTCATATAGTAAACCTGGTGTAGAGCTATTCACCCTGAGGTCATCACAGAGGACAAGAGGGCACTCTTTACATCTGGAGGAAACAAAATGTAATCTCCAAACACGGAAAGGTTTCTACATAGTGAGAGCTGTGAAAATGCTGTGAATAGACTCCCTCAAGAGTTGGTTCTGGCCAGCTCAGTATGTTGCTTCAAAAAAGGCCTGGATTCTTTCTTAGATACACAGAATATAACTGGATACTAACATTTATAGGCAAAGTTGATCCAGGGAATATCCGATTGCCTCTCGGGGGATCAGGAAGGAATTTTTTCCCAGCAGGAGCAAATTGGATCGTGCTTTTGCTGGGTTTTTTTGCCTTCCTCGGGATCAACTGTGGGTATAGGATTATAACTTTTTTTTTTTTCTATGGGTGAGCTGGATGGACTTTTGTCTTTTTTCAGCCAGACTAACTATGCAACTATATAATTGTTTTCCTGTAACGAAGTGTTTTTATTTTCTTTTGTAGATCATAACACTATAGTCAATCAATTTTCTTGGAGCTCTCAATACCTGACTTTATTCTAGCTATGCATTTATTAAAACATATCAACATAAAATGCCTGAACTACCAGTAGGTGATATTTACATTTAGCTCTTGAACTCCAGGTATGATCTTTACTCCATAGTTGTATATGGGTCCAGCTTGGATCAATGTAAGTATGCATATCCCATATGTGAAGGACTACCTGGGCAGTCACTGCAGTAATTGGGAAAGATAACAATTACTGCAGTGCTGTAATACAGTAATTGATGCAATCTTCTGGGTCCTGTACCCAGCAGCTGCCCCACTGCACACTGACCACAGGGAGATGCTCGCTTGAGGTGAATATTCCGACATCAACGCCCCTCCTCTTTACTTCAACAAATCAAATTGAATTAATTTGAAAATCTAAGGCTTATTTTGAATGCAAGCAGCCCCCTGAGGGCAGTGTGCAGTGAAGCAGCCACTTGGTACAGGACCCAGAAGATTGTGGCAATTACTGTAGTAGCGCCGGCTACTACATTAATTGTTATCTTATACAGCAGCCCCTCGGGTCCAGGCAGAACCAATGTAAGTATGCATTCAAGATCATACCTGGAGGTCAGCTTTAAGATTATTGGGTAACAATGTTCTAACTTAGAAGAATGAAACAGAATGATCTGCTCTGACTACTGTAAATTATTTCTGATTGTTTAATTTGTTTTTAATGAATTACTGAACTGTGTCTATTATGAATGATATTTGCTTTGTTTTAGCTTGTTTAAGGCTACATTGGTATTTGTTCAAGAGTACAATAATAAAGACAAAATCCTGAGCTCTCCACAAACATTTCCCTAAATAAAAGTAAGCCATCCTATTCTTTAATTTTCTTACATTATGGAGCTGAATTATCAAACAAGTAATTTTCAGTCCCGTCTGTTCCATGCTACCTAGAGACCTAAAGTGGAAATACACTCCATCTGAGCACCACAAACTAAAAACGCTATTTAATTCATTTTTAATATTCAAAGCAAACTCACCCATCCATCCATGTCTCCATCTATTTTGCTGAGAAATCACTTTTAAAAACACTCCCTAGCATTTTTTGGCCATGGCCATATTGAGTAAGGGCACATGATACATGTACCATTTACTTCCTGGAATCCCTCTGCCCTTAGCTCAGGCATGCAGACAAGAGGGTGTATTTAGCTAAGAAAACCCCTCCCATCCTCCTCCCCTGCTGAAGACACCTGGGATGTATGACATCCTTTGCTTAGGCATGGAATCCAGGAAGAAACTAAAGTAATGTTAAAAGGTTAAAACAGGTAAATATGATATACTTTCCTATCCATTTACTAATGCTAACACCATAAGGACTTAAAACAGTTGATTGAGAAAGTCCCGCTTTACGTTTCCAGCTAAAACTTGAGACTCCCTGTATGGTCTTATTCAATCTCAATCTCCAAATTAAGAAAAATCCGGGCATAACTTCAACAATTTTAATATCCAATACCACAGATGCTGCACTATATTAGGTATCACTGCCTTCTACTCTTGTAGAAATACTAGGGTTTGTCTACATCCGCGGTTCTCAACCTGTGGGTTGAACGACCCTTTCACAGGGGTCGCCTAAGACCATTGGAAAACACATATTTCTGATGGTCTTAGGAACTGAGACACCGCTCCTCTATCCGTCTCCAGGCGGGTTCGCCCACATGCAGATACGCCCACATACGAGTAAGAGAACAGTCAGCAGTGATGACACCTGACCCCTCTGCCCCAGCCTATCATCTCCCACAACATCTGCCCCACCCATTGTCTGCACTGCTCCCCCAATCATCGCAGGGCTTATTGGCATTAAACTAGAACTTGACCAACCAGACGAGGTGACATGTCAATGGGAAGCGCCAGTGAAGAAGTTTTGACGTCCTCAGATTGGGCGTGGCCTCTGTCAGGGAGCTGGCTAGCTGGGGACTGGGTGGAGGGGGGAGAGCGGATTCAAGATGGCGGCGGTGTGGAGGTGACAGCGGGCCGTGTGTGAAGAGAGCTGGCTGCTCTGTGTGATGGGGATGGGGGAGGTGGGACGCCTTGTATGGCGGCAATGAGAAGAGCTGCTGTTCTGCCTGGCAGTGTGTGCTGTGTAGGGGAAGGGAAATCTCCTGGTTGCTGCCATTGTTGATATGGGATAGTCAGTGTACAGATACCTGCAGATGTCTCTTCTGATATAGAGGAGGAGGGGGTTCTGTAGTGTGATGACCCCATAGAGATGTCACTCAGAGCTGATACTCAGCACTCCTCCTCCTGTGTGTAGCTGGGAGTTTCCAGTGCTAGTCCAGTCCCAGGGAAGGTCTCAGTGGGTGTGTTGGGAATACCTGTCCTGTGTGTACGAAGGCCTCATTTATAGGGGGGTTCCTAAGTGTACCCCTGTGTGAGTGCCATGGATCGTGTAGAGAAGAACGTTAAGAAAAGAAAATATAGTGAAGACTTTTTTACAGTATGGTTTTACCTCAATAATTACAGCAGGAATTAAGAAACTGCATATCAGATATTTACATTACGATTCATAATAGTAGCAAAATTACAGCTATGAAGTAGCAACAAAAATAATTTTATGGTTGGGGGTCACCACAACATGAGGAACTGTATTAAAGGGTCGTGGCATTAGGAAGGTTGAGAACCACTGGTCTACATTCATTAGGTTCCCTAAATCCAAATGGACATATGGTCCTCCGAAAGATACTACTGCAAGACGACTGTAAGACTTAAGTATTATCACACTGAGGAATCATTTCATTTTTCAAACTGAGCAAAAAAGGCGGCTAAGCCTTGTTTTCCTTGCATAAAATCTTACAAGATAAATGATAAACAGGGTTTTCCCTTTTACCTGCTCTTGTTTTACATTTAACAACATTTCCCCCTCTTCCTTGCTGGAGAGAAGCAAAATCTTTTGCTAGCTGACCACTCTATATCCTGTAGAGACTCTTTTCTATATTAGGTGTCACAATTAGACTAAAGCTGTACATTTTTTGTCAATAAATGACTTGTCATTTTATGTTCTCTGCTGGTTGAATGTTCTTAGCCTATTAACTCTCATGGTCGAATGTTCCTAAGCTATTTTTAGAATAGAATGTTAGGGGTTGTTAAATTTGCCTGGTAAAAGGCAACAGGGAAACTATTACACACATATTACAAATTTTCTGGGAATTATTTGTTATGCTTGCACAAATGTTGAGACATTCGCAAAGTAATTTTTGCTTATAAATTGACCCCCAACTCTCATCTTTACCCCTCTTCCTTTTGGAGTTGTTTATTTATGCATTCTTCTTGGTTCACCTGTGTGACTATATTGATGTTTAGGCATGTTAATGCCAATTAAGGCCTAGGCCTTGAATCTGTATGTAAAGTAGTTTTACCTGTATACCTTATAGTATCTCAAACTGCCCTGACTAATGCTCTTATTGTCCTGTGGAGTGAACTATGCAGTTCTGCCCTGCAGATGGACATTGCAAATTATTCTGTATATCTGTAAAAAGCTATTTCACACTCAAACATAGAACAGTTGTCCAAGATAAAAAAAATACCGACCTTTATCTTTTTTTTGGATGCTAAACCTATTGTTGAGTCTTAGAAAGTATGCTCCCTAGAATTTTTAGAAGGTAATTATGATCAATGAAAAACTCAGGAGTATAGTATACAAATCCCATCCTGGGGACCACAACTTTTCTATGCCCATTCACATCTGTAAAAGTATATTTTATCATCCTTGAGTTTACTTCTTTTTAGAATTTTCTTTCTCTGTTTTCTGTTCTATCAGTCATCTAATTTTCTATATAATGTCTATACTTAAATAACATGCCCTTTAGTTGACATTTGTCATGATCTCAAAACCTTGACATTAGCTGGTCATTTCAAGATCTCATTTTCAAGTACTCTATAAGAGAAGGGGTCTCCAAACTGTAGCCCACGGGCCAGATGTGACCCTTTGCTTGCCTTTATTTGGCTCTTGGAGCACTATTCCTTCTACTGGTACCAACAATGGTGAATTATTCCTCTCACTGATACCAATGAAGGGACACTACTCCTCCCACTGATACCAACAATGGGGCACTGTTCCTCCCACTGATACCAAGGAAGGGACACTATTCCTCCCACTGACACCAACAATAGGTTACTATTCCTCCCACCCACACCAGAGATGGGGAACTAATTCTCCCAATGACACCAATGGTGGGGCACTATTACTCCCACTGACACCAATGATATAATGTTTTTACTCCTACTGACCACCAAGCCTATGGTACGGTTTACTCCCACCAAAGCCAGGGCATTTGCTACTCCCACTGGCCACAGTCCAGCCTCCCTAAAGTTTGAAGGGCAGTAAACTGGCCCTTTGTTTAAAAAATTTGGAGATTCCAGTATATGTCTACATTCAAACTGAGCTGAGCATTTTTCAGGTGTTTAAGTGTTTGTTTTTTTCAGGCATTTTTGTGAGCAGATTTACAAATATTATAGGCCTTTTTTAGGCATTTTACGTTTAGGCAATTTGCTGTGGCCAATAAAAATAGAAATAGCTGCTGTTTGAGCTGAAAGTGCCTGAAAAAAATGCTTGAAAGAACACTTATTCCCACTGTTCAGGGAATCCATTCGTGTCTATAAGGGCCAAATGCTCAGATCTGCCTGAACAGTAGTACAAGTACTTCTTTGAGTGGCAGAAGTTTTGCTACAGGTGACAGAATGCTCAAGTGTGAACAGAGGCCTTTGGAAGCAACAGGATTTTACTTGTTGAGTGTTTCTGAGCGTCAAGCTGAAAAACGCTCAAGTTTGAACAGGGTCTAGGAGTTACACAATGTCCTCTCTCACCATGTTTTCCTAATGGTTATTCTTTCACTTGCAACAATCATATTCTCATTGTCATAGTTTTATTCCAGTTTGGGTGACCTTCACTGGTCTACATGGCCAATGCCCTTATATTCAGAGAAATGTATTGGATATATGCATGTTTTTTCTGTTAAAATGTTTGTATTTTGAAACCAAATAACTGATCATATTTAGAAACAAAAAGTGAACACAAGCTAGGATGAAAACTTATTTAGCAAATAGGCTGCAACTTGAGAACAAAATTGTGTCTACAGTACTTGCACTAAAACACAAATTACTCAAGCATATTCCTCAGTCTTTAGACTGAGGCGGTTCATTCAGACCTTTCAGCTTCTCCTTTTGATCTATTGGCTTTCTTTCCTGATTAGCATGTCAGACCGAAATAGAAAACCAACATATGATGCTGCACAAGCTGAAATGTAGGAAGTGTCATAGTAAAACAATTTGCTATTTGCCAGGCAGGTGGTAAATAAGAAATTAACAGTAGCGCAAGTAGAAACATCACATTTGCAATCTAATCCCACCTCCTTAAGATGTAAAACTTTATGTGCAATAATGAAGTATTAACAATTATAAAACAAAATTAGTAGTTCTTATGAGAGACTGCTCATCTCTAACTATATATCACCCTACTAAGATTAACAGATGTACAGCCTATTTTGTAGGTAAAACAATCAGCCTAAATAGCTTAAGAAAGTTATGACAACATTTAAATGCAAATTATTAGGATAAGGGCACCTTTTGAAATAGCCAGCAAACCCCCAACCTACCCACCTAAACCTTAAAATTATTATATAATTGATCGCCTCAAAACTTGGTGATGGCAGATTTCTAAGTATGAATTGCTTGTGTCCAGCACAGCTTTTACACCCTTGATGCAGCATTTTCTATATACAGCACTGTACATTCACTGGGCAAATTGCCATTATTTTCCAGGGTCTTCCCAGTCATAGACTGTATGTGGAATACTTGGCACCAAGGGAGTCCAGGGCTGTGCATGCTATTATCAATGCATAAACTGTGGGGGCTTTGCTATTATTTTTTAAGACATGTTTAAAGAATCAGTGCACTTGAAACATTGTATCATTCTAAAGCAAGCAAGTCTGCAAAGATAACTTCAGTCCTTTTTATTGCTGTCTCACAAGATATCAACTAGGACATGTATCATTATGCTAGTTAAAATCTCCTGGTTTGACAAAAAAAAATCCAGACATCAAATTTAGAAAAAAAAAGCTCCAAAACAAGTGCTTTTTTGAAGTGCTATAAAAGCAGGGAAGGACTCTATGCAAGATGGAATGCAGGAAGGACGGACACTGTATTCCCCATATAGATAAATGCAAGAAATATAGTTCGGAGCCTTATCTCGTCTCAAGGTAATTATTCAAGCTTCCTTTAAAATAGAGGAACTTGAGCAAAAGGTTCTAACTTCCCTACACATCAGCATTTAGAAAACTATTCTTCAGGAGTTAGTCTGTCTTGAACTTACAGTCCAGTTAAAATAAATCAGCATCAAATTCTGGTTTTGAATGTCGGAATGTAAAGTATATATAAACCCTAATACCGAATTAACCATTGAAAGTGTTTTGTTAGAGCTGTTTGACAAAGATTCCCATTTATTCTGTTGGAAATGTAGTGCCATCCTATGCAATCTGCATTAATATCCCATAGAATATCATGAAGTGTGTTGGAAGTACTGGTAAACTGCAATACATTCAAATGATGTTCTTGGGTTTAGATGCACTTTAACAGTGATTTAATGCAGAAACCATATTAAATGTAAATGATTTAAAGGGTTAGTTCACCTTTGCATTAAAGAATGCAGTTCATTAAAGGCTGCTATAGTAAGAAACTCATCCTGCCCTCCACCCCTCCTGTCCAGGCATACTGTGTATGCATTGAATTCTGAGACATGTAGTTTCTTAGCACAGCAAAAAAAGACTACAGTCCACTGATGATGTGCAAGCTGGGAGAGAAGCTAATTTAACAGACATGAGAGCAGAGCACAAGGGTTAGCAAATGTTTCATCAAAATATAAAGTATATTGTTATTGGTACCTATTTTACCTTTCTGCTCACAATATATTTAGAGTGACAAAAGTGAACCGTCCCTTTAAAGGATATACACTATATTGCCGAAAGTATTGGGATGCCTACCTTTACATGCAAATGAACTTTAATGGCATCCCAGTCTTAGTCCGTAGGGTTCAATATTGACTTGGCCCACCCTTTGCAGCTATAACAGCTTCAGCTCTTCTGGGGAGGATGTTCACAAGGTTTAGGAGTGTGTGTATGGGAATGTTTGACCATTCTTCCAGAAGCGCATTTGTGAGATCAGGCACTGGCCTGGCTCGCAGTCTCCACTCGAATTCATCCCAAAGGTGTTCTATTGGGTTGAGGTTAGGACTCTGCAGGCCAGTCAAGTTCCTCCACCCCAAATTTGCTCTTACATGTCTTTATGGACCTTGCTTTGTACACTGGTGCGTAGTAATTTTGGAATAGGAAGGGACCATCCCCAAATTGTTCCCACAAAGTTGGGAGCATGAAATTGTCCAAAATGCCTTGGCATGCTGATGCCTTAAGAGTTCCCTTCACTGGAACTAAGGGGCCAAACCCAACCCCTGAAAAAAACCCCACACCATAATCCCCCTCCACCAAACTTTACACTTGGCACAATGCAGTCAGGCAAATACCATTCTCCTGGCAAACGCCAAACCCATACATGTCCATCGGATTGCCAGACAGAGAAGCATGATTCGTTACTCCAGTGAACACATCTCCACTGCTCTAGAGTCCAATGGTGGCGCACTTTACACCACTGCATCCGACACTTTGCATTGCACTTGGTGATGCAGCTGCTCGGCCATGGAAATCCATTCCATGAA
Organism: Staurois parvus; assembly: GCF_062004578.1. Classification (NCBI taxonomy): domain Eukaryota; kingdom Metazoa; phylum Chordata; class Amphibia; order Anura; family Ranidae; genus Staurois; species Staurois parvus. The sequence continues at coordinate 1,599,255 of NW_028318161.1, read as the reverse complement.
GCTCTCTATGCCCAGTTGTTTCCACTTTGTTATAATAACACTAACAGTTGACGGTGGAGTATTTAACAGCAAGGAAATTTCATGGATGGACATATTGCACAGGAGGCAACCTATCACGGTACCACGCTTGAATTCACTGAGCTCCTAAGAGTGACCCATTGTTTCACAAATGTTTTTAGAAGCAGCCTGAATGCCTAGGTGACTTTATACACTTGTGGCCACGGAGGTGATTGGAAAACCTGAATGCAATGATTTGGAGGGATGTCCCAATACTTTTGGCAATAATAGCTTCTTTCCACTGCTATTAGCATGAATAACTTCTGACAAGTTTTCCTGGCACCAAGAGATAAAAGGTGACAGGAGAGAGACCTTCAGCACACAGCCTGTGATTGACAGCATCAGCTCTGTTCCTGTGTTCAATGTGGAGGAGTATGTCTCTTTCCTCCAATCAGCTCTCAGAAATCTCCTCAATCAGCTCTACAGAGTGTAATTTCAGCTCTCTGCCCCCTTTTTGCTGAACTCTCAGACAAGGCCAATCACTTTAATGAGGATTTGTAAGGGTTTACAACCACTTTAAAGGAAGAATATGTACTTAAACAAACAACACAAAGCAGAAAATCATTAATATTAACGTTCTGGTACTTGATATACAGTGAGATCTTGGTATTTTCTAAAACATCAATAATTAAACCTTGCAAACATCCCTGTCTTCTGAACTGGTATGGACCACCTTCAAAAATAGTCACAATATATTAAAAAAACACATACTAATACTCACAAAGACTAGGAGAGCAATTCCTGTAAGAAACCTGTTTTATTCATGCTCATGAAAATAAAAACATATACATACCATGGTGCCTTAAAACAAAATCCCAGAGTGAGTGCCTAAATCCCAGTATGAGTGCCTAAATCCCAGTATGAGTGCCTAAATCCCAGAGTGAGTGCTCTATATGTGGAACACACTTGAACACCACCTGTTATAGTATAGTACAGTATAGTATAGTACATACATATACAGTATTTATACTTTCTCACATAGGAGCAATGTTCACACAATGCACTAACACAAGTTGACCCTAGAGGAGTACTCCGTGCCTGTTTACAACCAACTAAATAACATAAAGGTAAAACAACCCTACCAAATATCTATAAATTCCTATTATGGTTAGTATCTTACCTGTATTCCACATGTTTGCTCAATGTTACTGACAAGTGATACAGGGACGACAGTTCCTACACATGCACCTCTAAAAACAAGCCAGCAATGGCAGCTCCTATATTTCTGTCTTGGCTTGTTCCCTTTAAGTAGTCCAGATTACAACTACACGATTCAGTCATGCATGATACATAAAGTAAATGCATAACACGGATACATGCACCAATAAAATGGATCTTCAATATAGGTAATGGAAGTACATTTTTCTGTGATTAAATAAAAATAGACAACCTCTGCTTTTCTAATGTCTTACAGTGTGTCTGAGAACCTTTACTACTTGTATTGAGGTTGCTAGCTTCTCTTCTGACACCTCATTGTTTCCTATAGTAAGAGTCGCATACAGCTGCTACATCTATGATATGGTTTTTACTGAAGTTTGGGTGCTTTACTGAAGTTCGGGTGCTGAATGCAAACCACAATGAAGTCGGTGGCAGCTGTACCAAAGGAAAAAAATGTTTTAAATTCCATTTGGTGGAGAGCATCAATTTTAATGATGCTTAAAATTGCAAAATTCCTGGATGCTCTTAGCCTGCCATGAAGTGACGCCCACTACAGCAAAACTGAGATTTACAAAGAAAAAAAGATATGCAGTTTAAATTGCCAGTAAATGATAGCTTCTGGATGCTTCTTTCAGTTTGTAAACAAAGCAGCTATGGAACCCCTTCACTTACACCAGACCCTTATCTCTATGTGAATGAATAAGGAGTACATAGTACCCCTAATCAATAAAAAAAATGTAAATAGTAAATAAAAACCCACATTTTGACAAATCATTTACTAAAAATAAAACCCCCCAAAATGTCCCACAATGTAAATCTATCATTAATTGCTTTGTCCAGTGATGCAGATCCTTGTCAGTTATTATAAATGCATCACCCCTCTCACTAGAGAAATAACCCACTGACCTGCCGACACATCTGATCCTATCATTCATTCCCAGCAAATGACAGCTTGCATTGCGTGACTACTTGTTTATTAAGGACTTGTCAAAGTGTGTGATGTATACCTTACTCATTTACATGGGGGAGGGCAGTATCTGGGGGTCCCCTTATTTGTAAAAAGGGCTCCCAAATGCCAATAAGCTCCCCACCAGCAGACCCCCAACCACTGAACAAGGGTTGTGAGGAAGAGGCCTTTGTCCTCATCAAGTGAACATGGTGTTTTCCCACAGGGATCCCGCCTGGCAAGGTACCCTCCCCATTTTAAGGGCATGTGGCTTTTTAAAAAAAAAATGCCCCACAATGTAAATGTATCATCAATCAAGTCATTCAACGATGCAATGTCAATCACAATGCTTGATGCGTGCCTACCTGCCAAAAGAGCCCATCAACACGTCCAAAACCTTTATGTTATACCTGCCGAATGGCATCCCCGGGTCCCTGACGCTAATGTAAATTAAGGAGTGGGAATTCCTAGCTGACAGCTGAATGTGCCAGGCAGGTATAGATCACTAGTTGCTAGAACGTTGGCAGGTGCCTGCTCCCTAACAGCCAGGATGTTAATTTGGCCAAAAACCCATTTATTTAGTTGTTTGCACAGAAATCTTCATTATTAATGGTCCTTTTTATTTTCTCTATTTGGAAACATTCTTGAGCTTTTATGGTCCAACTTTCTTAATGGCTGTTTTTTCTTAGGATCAAATAATACAAGAATGTTATACTGGCCCAGCAAAAAATAGAAACTGACATTACACACATTTTATACACATTGGGGCCATTATTCATTACTTTTGCGTGAACGATGAGGCGGTCACAAAACAATTTTTTTACATAGACTCCTAAGCATTCATCCATTTGCTTGCATTACTGGAAAAATTATATTTCTGTTTGGATGCTATGGACTGCTTATCATTGTCCATATACAGTATTTCAAACTAAAATGTTTTCTGTAAAACAAACAGACTATTCCTGTGACATTCTACAGAATGTGCACCTCTGAATATGAAATGGACCTTGATTCTGCTCCAATAAAAACTATTCTACAGATTTTTAGTGCTGCAAATTATTTCTGCTGCAAAGGATGATCCATGAGGACTGTGAGAATAAACTGATTTATTTATAATTAACAGCATCTGTCGAGTTTCCCAGCTGTCTCCCTTCTCCATAGATAACAGCCCAGACACTTTGTATTCTGTCTTTTAGAGGGACATTTTTACATCATCTACGTGTGTCAATGCAACTCTATTCTAATAATCTTCTCAATGAGGATTGTCTTAGAACAAATTAAGATACACACAAAAAGAAGCCGCCTTTCATTGACAATCCATCACTTTGGTCTTATTTTATCACCTTAACACATCTTTTCAAATTGGTTGCTACTTTGTGCGGAAATTAGATGATTTTTCAATTTAGAAAAAAAAAAGGTAACCGTCATCGCATGCATATTCTCTGTGTAATCAGGGAGACAGTGAAAATGAAATCAGTTTGATTGTTCTAATTTCAGCAAAACATGGCAGCAATCAGAAATATTCTATTAGAATGAGTTACCATAAAATATACAGTCTTAAGACATGAAAACTCAAACTCTATGATCCAGGTAGTGTAAAATAGTTCAAAAGTGTTAGTATCAAGTGTGGCAAGAGTAATGACAGACGGACTGATGGAATGACACTTGGAGAGTAAGCTCTGACTGGGAAAAAGTGTCTGAGAGCACACAGCAGATAGAAGAGTCCGAATAGAGGTCGGTTGGCTTTGAACATAAATGAGAAGAGTCTGAACTCAGTGAGCCTGTGAGGACAGGTTGGGGGGACACATGTCTAGGCCTGTCTATCCTAAATGGACAGGCACCTAAATGACAGAAAAGCATGATGTGAATGAGTGCTAGAGACTGTCAAGAGAGAGAGTCTCTGTGTAAAGAATGAATGAACAGGCACCCAAATATGACAAACATCTGAGACTGACTCGGAAAGTCTATGCTAAAGTAGGTTGAGAAATAAAACAGGCCAACCAGCACTCCTACAGGCGACCTGTGCAACTTTGGGCCTGACTTCCACTGTCCCACTCTCAGGGGAGTCCGGAACTTAGCCGCAAGGGAAGCCCTCTTTCCATTGGCCTCCATCACCAGGTACGTGATACTGTACTAGTCAGTGGGGGCATTATAAACCATTGAGTAAGCATGCATATTGTGTGGCCATCACATTCAAACTGATTGAGCAAGTAGAGCAAATTTTGTGTTAAGTTAGAACATCCCTCCCTGGAAACTACTCAGATGATTCAGAAGGCTTTCGGGGACGATGCAATGAGTGCAGCAAAGAGTGGCAGATGCTTCAAAGATGGTTGAGAATCTGTTGAAAGTGATCCACGTTCTGGAAGGTCTGCAACAAGCAGAATACCTGAGAATGTGGAACGAGTATGGGGGTGCTCACAACAATCAGCTTCTAATAACTTACAGTATGTAAAAGCTTTATCCCAAAAGGAAAAAACTGTTTGTGTAACTGATTATAAAGAATGGAGTTTGGCTTCAATTTGTAAGTGAATGCATATCTGCTAGTACATCTAAGGCTCCATGTACAAGGGACGTTTGGAAAACACCTCTGAATGATGGAAACTGACTGCTGGAAAACGTAGGTTAAAAAATGTCTGTTTAGCATCATTTGCATACCGCGTTTATGAGCGTTTGCTTTAGAAGCGTTTTTTTTAAATAACCTCAGGAGTCCTTCCAAAATGCCTAGAATGCACTGAAAAACAGTAAAAAATGTACTATTTCAGACATTTGGAACTGACTGTGCTGGTGTGCTAGGTCCATTTGAATACATAGAAAATGCTTTGCATGCATTTCTGATGATGAAAAAAGACTCTGGACAGCATTTGGATATGGAACAGTTAAAAAACGCTTCTAAACGTAAACGGTTATAAATGCGGTTAGCAGCGTTTGCAAGCATTTGGCGTTTGAAACGCTGATAAAAATCTACTCTTGAATGCAAGTTTGGTGCTTTCAAAAAAACAACTGTAAACTCAACTGCCTGTAAACGACTGTAAACGGCATAGTGTACATGGACACACAGGAAAGGAGCTGCTGAAAAAAACGCAGAAAAGCTCCTGAACGTCAGTTTATCAGCTGCAGTGTACATAAACCCTAATATTCTCCTCCCCTGAGACTGACAATGCTGCTGTCCAAATGTGTCCTCTGTACTCCTGTATCCACAGTGGTGACTGTATAATGTAGAAGATATGTTATTGGACAGATTACCAAAGGAAAACAGGAGGGAAAAAAGGATTAAAAAAAGAAAATTAATACAACCACCACATCTAATGATTGGCAATACATTACATATTAGGTTTAAAACAACTTTAAAATAATTTTTTTCTATTAAAGTTAAATTGAGGAAAACAGCTAATTACACAGATAAAATACATTACATAAATATATGTCCATTCATGGGAGTGTGGCTCGGGAGCGAGCCTTCTCGAGTGCCCCCATAGAAAGAGGCTTGCTATTGGAGGCACTCGGCAGGGAGGAGGAGCCAGGACCTCCGGCGGGGGGACCCAAAAAGAAGAGGATCGGGATGTTCTGTACAAAACCATTGCACAGAGCAGATAAATATAACATGTTTGGTTTTTTTTGTTTTTTTATTCCAACCTTTCAAATCTGTGCCGGTTCTGCAGGAACTGGCCAAGATTTGAACCATGTATGAGCAGGCTGAATGTACACAAATTGAATAATCAATCAACTTGGGTACAACCAGCCTGCCAGATTTTAAATGCAATTAACACTAACGGCTGTTTTAGCCACTAGCAAGAATCACTGTCTTCCCATGTCTGCCACTTCCCCGCCAGGACACAATGGCTCGGCGGGAGGGATTCCGCACTGTCTGTGTTGATGGGGAAATTGAGGAAATTTTTTTCTTGCAAACCGTGGTTGCAGGAATGAAATTTGCACTGTCTATGACCTGCCTTAGAATCACTTTAAGTGTGAAAACCTAATTCGGTAAAAGATAAACCAAGATCATGCTTGTGGTGGTGTAAACAAAAAGAAGCTTTCTAAATGACCATCAGAGAAAGAGACATCAAGATGGTTACCACTTTTACTATTGTGGCTCTGACTGAGTACAAGAAGCACTGAACATGTATATGCTTTCTATTGGGCAGCCTGAAATAAAGCTGTATTGTTAGTTAAGTCTGATGATGAGAATACTTATACAGTTTTCAATGGAAATATGTATTAATATTCTGAAAGAGCAGATAACAAAGACAAAATTGTTTTGCCACAATCTTGCTGCAAACATCACTTGCACAACATACAACACAGAAGCTACATTTTATTTACCCAGAGAACGTGCGTCGAGACATACTGCGTGGATGACACCCCCCCTGCATTGTACAATGATGCTTTGTTAGAATTCCTCTTTCCATTTTCAAAGCAGAAAAAGCAGTAAAGGCAGCAATAAAACTGTGTCTAATATGACTGTCATAAAATAATGATGATTCAGTGTCGGACAAATAGTTTTTAGATACTACGTCAAGGGGAGATCAATATCGTATGAGGGGACGGAAGTAAAAGAATGTATATTACACAGCCTGTCATATTAGCTTCTCTGACGTGTGAGTATTTGGTCAGAATAAGAGATGATCACACAAAGCAAGCATACTGCCATCTGCCAGAAAACGGCAGAGATTCCCCAGGAAGCAAAGCACTGCAGATAATAACTGACTTAAGTCAGCAAAAGAGAGACAGAAATAACAAAGCACGTGTGAAAGGCAGATCATCCGACATAAAGCCATTTCATGTTTCCTATTGGTATAGTGCAAAGGAAAACAATTAAAAGAGCCTAAACCTACTGGTCCAGGTTTTCCAAAAGAATTGTGGGAATAAAAGTACTGCCACACATAATGATCACCGCTGCTGATCAAATCATTTTATTGTATGTATGGAAACTCTAGATAACTGCACAGTACAATTCTTATATGACCATTTCCACCATTTATTTTGGGCAACAAAAAAAAAACTAATCAGTGTTAAGGACTGTTTTTTCACATCTGGATGTCAAAGAAAAACAGAGCTGATTGAGATTCAGACATCCATTGTTAGGGTAAAGCTGAATTCCAGGAATTAAGCGCCTTTGTAAAAAGTGAATGCACACTATGAGTTAAGTCCAAGAAGGTGCATTAAATCTCATGGATTGAGATCTATTATTTATATTTGTTAGGTTTATAGTAATCCTGGAAGATGGCTATCATTGTTTTTCTGGGAATCCAATGTTAATCCTTCTGATCTCTGCATCTTCAACAGTAGAGTCGCTGCAGCTGTTATGACGACCCTCCTTTCTTCCTGCCCAATCACAGAAGCCTTTGTACTGTGTGAACACACTCACAAAATACCAAGGCTTCAGTGTATGGGCAGCAGAGGGGAGGGGCAGCCATAGCAGCTCTGTGTGCTTCTCTCCTCTCAGATTCCATCTCTCCAGGAGAGCAATAAACCTGCCAGATGTAAATAATAGAGAGAAGTCCAGCAGGTGTCATGAACCTAGTTGGACTTAACTCCTAGTATGCCTTCATTTTTTATAAAGTGGCTGAATTCCTGGAGTTTAGCTTTAAGCACTCTGATCTATAATTATGAGGTCAGCATAAAGCATATTAAAATTAGTATTTATTCATATAAGCATAAAATATATTTTTAAAATCTGTAAACAAGAGTCTAGATTATACTGAAATAAATACTAACTTATTGTATGTTCCTGCAAAGGGGGTTGGATTTCATTGCAGTCACTCTTTTGACCCAGACACTCCTGCCAGACATCACAACCTTGGTCACACACAAACCAACTTTTCAGATTAGACAATGAAGGAACTGCAGGATGTTTGCTCTCTCTACCGTTTCCTCATCTTGACATATTCTTTGTCAGCACGTGTGCACTGCAACAGAGTCTGATTGACACTTAAAGCTCCCTCTTCCATTCTACTGCTGTACAAGAGGCTGATACCAAGGCAAATTTGGCCAATTACACTAGTGGCCTTTAAAGATATTTTAGGCTTACACTTTACACTTGCTAATTTCTCCACAGAATTACCTGTATTAAAGATCATTTCAAGTAGCAATCCCACTATTTCCATTGTGGATTGTTTATATCTGTGCACCGCTGTTTAATGTGTTTTTTAAAGGGAAGCTTTAAGGACCCATTCACACCTACCTATGTGTGTTACGTAAGATGTGAATGGGCCCTTACAGACTTTAAAGTATAACTAAAGGCAAAACTTTTTAAAATTTTGGATAGCATAGAGTGGGATTGGAACACTTGCTGGTTTTTATTGCTGTTTGTACCCCCATTAGATGGATTCCTCTTCTCTATTTGTCCCGTTTACAGTTATCATTGAAAGGGATAGTAAAAGAAAATCCCAAATTTCCAATGTGGATACAAGTTCTGGTGGCCTAGTGCCACACAGTATTCCCTCACTTTGGAGGGATTTTCTCTCACTTACATAGTAGTCATTTGAGGCTGTGCAGATCCTGGCTAAGTAGGTAGAAGTAATTCTACATTGCTCATTCCTTCTTACTGATCTGCTTTGTGCCAATGTGTCTTCAAGCTGGAGTGTAATGTGTCCCCACATGAATGCCACAAACATGAGATTTAAGTCTAACTAATTTAATTATTTTCTTGTGAATTTTGTAGTACTATGTTCATTGTGACTCCTCCATTCTCCCCATTTATTTTGAGGTTCTTCAGACCTCATTATCATCAAAACCAGAGCGGACAGGTGTCTCTCAGCATTACTAATGTTCCCTCTTTCCCTTCCTCCTCTCTGAGGGCATCCATGAACATCACGCTGTTCAATAACAGCCACATACAGCTTTAACATCGTCTCCATACCTGTAATTTAGATAAGTTGTATATCTTCAATTTAGCCCTTAAATCTGCATGAAAAGGCTCTCTCTCTGCTATTGGTTTTGCCATTGCTATTGATACTCCTTCCGGGGCAGTGCCTGGCTTCTCATGCCTCTTTTTGACAATAGTTTGTTTTTTGCCCCCCCAAAAAATAGATTTTCAAGATCCATCACAGAGGACAAAGGGTCATTCTTTAAGGCTGGAGGAAAAGATATTTAATCTCCAAATACAGAAAGGCTTCTTCACAATAAGAGCTCTGAAAATGTGAAATAGACTCCCTCATGAGTTGGTTCTGGCCAGCTCAGCAGATTGTTTTTAACCTCCCTGGCGGTATGATTATTTCAGATTTTTGGTGCTGACAGCGGTACCATTTTTTTGCATGGAAATATGTATTTTTTTAATTGTAGGCCTGTAATTTTTAGGAAAAACTCACTGAAATCTGTCCGAACAAGAGTCTAGTAAACATTCCGGATATGATAAAATTTGAAACACAAAATCATAAATTATAATTTAATAAATAATCATAAAAATAATATAAAAATAATAAAAAATTTAATTCAATAATATAATCAAACCAAAAACACTGAAATGTGAAATAGAGCGCCAAGTTCGCACATCGCTGAGCTCAGTCGCAGAATCTTTTTCAGTGTCTGATGAGGAATTTCCCCACGAATCATTATCACTCAATTCTGCAAGTGGTTCTGATTTACTATCGCTGTTCTCTAGCCGGTCTAAAACCGCTTTTGACCTAAAGGGACACTTTTTGGACGCCATGGACATTTCTCAGTTTCCAGGCAGAAAGAACAGACAAAATGCAGGCAGGGCGCCGGACAAAGCACTCGGGGCAAAATGTATGTGAAACTGGTTGAGACAGCAATGTTTTACTATGTAAAATGTAAAAAAAAAAAAATGACATTTTTTAAAATTTTTAAATTTCCCGCCGCCGGCGGCGCCTGTACGTCCCGACGTCACAGGGACAGGACACAGAAGCCGGATGCCGGCATCGGCCGGAGGAGATGGCCGGGGACGCTGCAGGGGACACATCGTGGGAGCGCAGGGTAAGGTAAGTGAAGAACAAATGCCGGAGCAGTGCCGCATGGTAAGCCCGAGTGTAGCTCGGGGTTACCGCTCTTGGTACTGAAATGTTACCCCGAGCTACACTCGGGAATACCGCTAAGGAGGTTAAAAAAGGCCTGGATTCTTTCCAAAATGAACATAATATAACTGGATACTAATATTTAAAGGTAAAGTTGATCCAGGGAATATCCGATTGCCTCTTTGTGGATCAGGAAAGAATTTGTTTTCCCCACTGCAGCAATTTGGATCATGCTTTATTGGTTCTTTTTTTGCCTCATTCTGGATCAGCTGTGGGTATAGGATAGTTCCTATGGAGGTTTTCCATTTGTGTGTGTGTGTCTTTTTTTTCTCTGTTGGTTGAACTGGATGGACTTTTTACAACCAGATTAACTATGTAACTATGTACGATTCACCCCTCGTAGACCTAATTAAGGTTCAGAGAAAAGTGTGGACTTTCCTAATTTTGAGGATATTTTGCGAAGCTGTCTGCCAATCGAATCTTAGAGGGTTTGCTTATTCCTAGTGGTAACCATGCAGCACATCACTGAACTAAACTGGTAAGGTGTGAACAGGCCTTTCTGCACTGATTCTGCAACTTGTAAAAACCTATTTCACAAGAAAAAGGAACATTACATTAGCTCTGCTTAGCTATGAGATGCAAGACCTCAAAAATTGTTTGAATCTCTTTCTAAATGCACAAATAAAACTGCCTATATTCAAATAATCTTGACCAGGGAGTGACCAATTGCATTCTGGAAGCAGTAATGACTATTTTATTTATTTGTTACATAGTTAGTCTGGTTGAAAAAAAGACAAAAGTCCATCCAGTTCAACCATTAAAAAAAAAGTTATAATCCTATACCCTTGGTTGATACAGAAGAAGGCAAACAACCCAGCAAAGCATGATCCAATTTGCTCCTGCAGGGAAAAAAATTCTTCCTGATCCCTTGAGAGGCGATCTGATATTCCCTGGATAAATTATTATTATAAATTGTAGATTTAGAGCAAAGAAGATCATGGGGAAGATTTACTAAAACTGGAGAGTGCAGAATCAGGTGCAGCTGTGCATGGTAGCCAATCAGCTTCTAACTTCAGCTTGTTCAGTTAAGCTTTGACAATAAAACCTGGAAGCTGATTGGTTTCTATGCAGTGCTGCACCAGATTTTGCACCATGCAGGTTTAGTAAATAACCCAATCTGTGTTGTAAGAGGGTTTTTTTTTTGCCTTAGCTGCAGGTTTAGGGTTCTAAAGATGCAGCAAGGTTTTTCATTATTTTTATTTGCATATTTGGTTGAACGTCATTTTTCAACCTAACTATATATCTAAGACCCTCTGGCTCCCTTCCCCCTCCTTGACCCATAACTAGATATGCAAAAGTCACAGCTGAATGGATGAGGCTGCATTGTTTATAGTGCTAAAAATGTTATCTAGAGAAGGAGAAAGAAGGAGAAAGATAGCTTGAGATTTCACAGGGAAACAGTTTATTTGCTACAACCTGTGAAGGGACTATGTATGGGTTCTGTAATGATCCCACTTCTTCTTGCACACTGCTGGAACTTTGAAGGTAGCAGAAGATGCAGCATGTCTTTAAACCAGGGAAAATTAGGCAGTTCCCCTTCTGTCACATGACTGATTGAGCCCCTGCTACAGATGTGCAGAAAGGGTCTGAAGCTGTACCAGGTGGAGCAGAAAATGTGTGGACCGTACCATTTGGTACATTGTACAACACTATCATTAATCAGTTATGTAGACCATACATCGGTCAAATTCCAAATGAATTTTCTTTAGAAAATCAGAAATTTTGTGTTTTGTAATCCGATGGTGCCTCCACTGATTTTGAAATTCAACCAACCAAGACTTCAATTTCACCTCATGTTGCTACAGAAAAGAATTTTCATGGCCAAACATTTTCTTTTCTTTCCAGGTCACAGCTCATGCTCATTTCTTTTTTGTTTAAATTTCCTTCACAATTCTCCCATCATTGATTCAAATTTCGTTCTTTTTTTTCAAAACATTTCTAATATGCCCGATCACTCAAATTCAATGGTCACACAATAATCAGCTGTTTCTGTGATCCACTAATGGTGCGAAATTTGAACGAATATTCTTAGAAAGATTTTCAAAAGAAAATTCTTTAGTAATTTGACCCTTGTATGGCTGACTTTAGTAAAAAAAAAAAAAACACTTCTTTCAAGTTTTGGCACATGTGGCTCAATTCACTAAACTCTGAAGCAAGTTACTAAGTGGTCATTGCAGCCAAATTGTGTGTCCTTTATGAGTTATCATTGGAAATAATCATTCTAGCTTTGGGAATGCGGTTTACTGATGATTTGCTTATCATCATGTCACCCTTCACTATATGGGTGTTGTATGAACTGTTTTTATAATGGCTGTCCATTAATAAATGTTTTTATTGCTGCCAGGATTTCATCTTTAATAAGTCAAGGCACAGTGTGCAAACTGCAGTACCCCATAACAACCAAACAACGACTGTTCTTTGTTCTGACAGCACTTAACTGAACATTAAATTGGATTGGTAGTAACTACCGTATGTCTTAAAGCTGTTACTTTATTAGATTAGTCCATAAGAAAATGTATTTATTGCTTCAATTAAAAAGTAAATTTACTTCCTTTATACAGTTCACATGCTATATTATCCGCTTGAGCTCTGGAAGGTTTAACCCCTTCATGACCAGGCTATTTAGCACTGCGCTACTTTAACTGGTAATTGTGTGGTTATGCAATGCTGTACCCAAATTAAATTTATATAATTTTTACATACAAATAGATTTGATCACCACTGGGTTTTTTACTATATAAATGGAAAAATACTGAAAATTTTGAAATGCCAGAATGTGTTCTGCTGTGTTTTTGGTATACAAAAAATCCCAAAAAGTGAATATTGATTGGTTTGTGTGTATAATTATGTGTCTACAAACTATGGTGTATATACTGAATTTTTATTTATTTACTTTTTTTTAAACTAGTAATGGTGGTGATCAGCAACTTATAGTGGTACTGTGATAATGTGGAAGGAAGACAATCTAACACTAACTGACAGTGAATGGTAGGTTGACAAACTGACTAACTAACACTGACATAACCAGTGACACTAATACATTGATCAGTTAAAATACTATACAGTCACTGTACTAATGACACTGGCTGGGAAGGGATTAAAACTCTGGGGTAATCAAGGAGGGTAATCAAGGGATTAAGTGTGTACCTAACAAGTGTTAATGTGTTTAATGTATGCTTTTTTTTTACTACTACTCTGTACCGAGCCTTGTGTTGTTTGTTAACACAGGGCTCGGGCTGTGATTGGACACAGTGGATCAGCAGGTAACGACCATGAATCATTGGACAGGACCTGCTGACAGCAGAGTGGGAGCCGGCAGAGGGGGAGCTCACTTCCTGTGTCCTGCCAGGAAGTTTGGGGAAATGTTTGCATTCCTGTCCTGATAACGATTCCCTCCCCCTTTCTTTTCATTTTCTGTCCCACTGTCTTAATCGCTCCAGAAGAGTCACAAAAAGCAATAAAGGCATGACAGATGTTCTAACCCATTCTCATTCTCTTCAAATGTAAACAGGAATCCGAGGCATCAGCATGTTATGTATAGTTACATTGGTCCAACTTGGACCATAATAATGATGGATGATACCATACCTGTTCAGTGCCCCTGAAAGCTGCAAATCACTAAATTAGACACCGCTACTCCAGTGATTTCCACTTGCTTCCAGGTCTGAAACGGCTGCCCTACTACATTCTGAACACAGGGGTCACCAGCTTGGTATGAATGCCATTTACAGAATCCTTTAAATTTTCTCAGTGAATGTGAGCATTCTCTATTTGGACGAGGTGGAGAGTGTGATGTCACTACCTTGGCTCTCCGCCTCATCCAATCAGAGAATGCTTTCCAATCATTCAGAAAATGCAAAGCATTCTCTGAATGGTGCCTGTGCCGAATCACCTATCTCCTTTCTTCACAGTACAGCAGGTTGGCTGCACAGGACCTGGAAGATAGAGGAGATCACAGTAAGTACCAGTTCACATAGAATATGTGAACATACATACTGTATATGCGAATTGGATGCGGTTTGAACTGCATCCAGTCTGCAAGACATGTGAAATAACATTGCTTCCTATGGTGCCTGTTCACATATGTCCGTGCGCTGACAGTGTGGATTCAGTGTGGATTGAAAAAGAGTCCTGTACGATTTATGAGCAGTGCGGTCTGGTTCAGGTGTGGATTACAGGCTATTGATTTCTAAGGGAACCATTTCTAAACCGCATATGTGTGAACAGGATAAAATCCTGAACCTGATGTAAATCTGACCTGAACCACTGAACAACTACGGTGTCAATTAGCTGTGAAACCTGAGATTAAATCTGCACCGCACATGTGTGAATCAATCCTTGTAGTGGTGTTTAGTAGAGCCATTTCCAGCTTCTTGAGGGATCCCACAGGTATGGTATATACTGTACATAGGTACATTCGTCCAAGCTGGATCAATGTATGATTTATCCAAACCCTGAATTCATCTTTAATAAAGTTGGGCTTTGGGTGATATTTTAGAAACTTCATGTTGACGTTTATGAAATATCCAAATTGTTGACAGAAAAATTCATCATTAAAACCTGAATTTTACAAGTTTATAGTAATGCTAGCAATGAACCCTTCAATGGGATTGGTTACTGAGGGGTTAATGCACTTTGCCCTTTGCATGTCTCACACGATAAGCTCAGTAGTGATGAACACTATAACATACCACTTTTTGCTAGACTGCATTAAATAAAGTTGCTAAAATTGTCCATGAGACAATATGGTATCCATGGAAATGGATCTACACGATCGTCCTTTTTTTTTTCTTCTATGTCAATTCCAGTTCTACAGCAACTCCCTCCATAACCAAATGGTCTCCATAAGCCCATAGCAACCAATCACAAAGCAGCTTTTAGCACTTGTGGGTTTGCTAGGGAACGCTCTGCTGGATACGACTAATTACTTCATGCCATAACTTTTTGAGTCAATATTTAATATAGAGTCCATACCAGCATATCATCCATGTGCTGTCACCAAGGCTGTCAGGTTTATTGCAGTAGAGATCAGTGTCAGTTTTTATTTCAGCGCTTACATGTCATGACTGCATTGGCTGAATACAAAGTCAGAGAAGCTAATTAAACACTGAATACATGGTTACCAACTGCACTAGAAACCGCTACTAAGAAGTCACATCAGCTGGTCGCATGTTGGCCAGAAATCTTTAGAGGAGAGTGTTCAAATCCACTGACCTTTATTATTGCTGCAACGAGTAATCAGAGAGACTGGAATACGGCTAAGGAAGAATAGCTTTCCAAATAATACAACAAGGCTCTTGTCAAAGCTGGGGATTGTAGCGAATCCCAGAATGGCAGATTTGGTGCATTCTATGCTCCCCTGCGCAGATGCTGTGAGCAGTTCTCCAGCTACCTTGTATTGCAGTGTCTATAGGGAGATGCAAATTGCCATGGCAACAGGTTTCAGTAAGGGAAAAAAAACTGTACACATCTCCTTGAAAAAAAAAAGGAACTTGTGGCAACATTCTAACTCCAGCTCTTAATGTACACTCTCATTTGGAACAGAAGAGGTTAAATCTTCCACAAGCTCATTGTTATTTTTATCAGCAATAACACAGGCCACATGGCTAACTGATTACCAACTGTCTGCCTTTGGCTAAATGTGAAAAAAACACAAGAGGAAAATAAAGCAAATCCACACTCTGGTCAATCCAACACAAATGTATCGCAAATGATGATAATGATTCCATAGATTTTATCAACTCTGACAACCTTTGGTACGGTGTGCCCAGTCCCAGCAGACAGTACAGGGGACATTGACTTGTATAGGAGCTGTAATGGCGGTGTTCTCTACCAGTCTCAGTGTGCCCAGTCCCAGCAGACAGTACAGGGAACATTAACCTGTATAGGAGCTGTAATGGCGGTGTTCTCTACCAGTCTCAGTGTGCCCAGTCCCAGCAGACAGTACAGGGAACATTGATCTGTATAGGAGCTATAATGGCAGTGTTCTCTACCAGTCTCAGTGTGCCCAGTCCCAGCAGACAGTACAGGGAACATTGACCTGTATAGGAGCTGTAATGGCGGTGTTTTCTACCAGTCTCGGTGTGCCCAGTCCCAGCAGACAGTACAGGGAACATTGACCTGTATAGGAGCTGTAATGGCAGTGTTCTCTACCAGTCTCGGTGTGCTCAGTCCCAGCAGACAGTACAGGGAACATTGACCTGTATAGGATCTGTAATGGCGGTGTTCTCTACCAATCTCAGTGTGCCCAGTCCCAGCAGACAGTACAGGGAACATTGACCTGTATTGGAGCTGTAATGGCGGTGTTCTCTACCAGTCTCGGTGTGCCCAGTCCCAGCAGACAGTACAGGGAAAATTGACCTGTATAGGAGCTGTAATGGCGGTGTTCTCTACAAGTCTCGGTGTGCCCAGTCCCAGCAGACAGTACAGGGAACATTGACCTGTATAGGAGCTGTAATGGCAGTGTTCTCAACCAGTCTCGGTGTGCCCAGTCCCAGCAGACAGTACAGGGAACATTGATCTGTATAGGAGCTGTAATGGCAATGTTCTCTACCAGTCTCGGTGTGCCCAGTCCCAGCAGACAGTACAGGGAACATTGACCTGTATAGGAGCTGTAATGGCGGTGTTCTCTACCAGTCTCGGTGTGCTCAGTCCCAGCAGACAGTACAGGGAACATTGACCTGTATAGGAGCTATAATGGCAGTGTTCTCTACCAGTCTCGGTGTGCCCAGTCCCAGCAGACAGTACAGGGAACATTGACCTGTATAAGAGCTGTAATGGCGGTGTTTTCTACCAGTCTCGGTGTGCCCAGTCCCAGCAGACAGTACAGGGAACATTGACCTGTATAGGATCTGTAATGGCGGTGTTCTCTACCAATCTCAGTGTGCCCAGTCCCAGCAGACAGTACAGGGAACATTGACCTGTATAGGAGCTGTAATGGCGGTGTTCTCTACCAGTCTCGGTGTGCCCAGTCCCAGCAGACAGTACAGGGAAAATTGACCTGTATAGGAGCTGTAATGGCGGTGTTCTCTACAAGTCTCGGTGTGCCCAGTCCCAGCAGACAGTACAGGGAACATTGATCTGTATAGGAGCTGTAATGGCGGTGTTCTCTACCAGTCTCAGTGTGCCCAGTCCCAGCAGACAGTACAGGGAACATTGACCTGTATAGGAGCTGTAATGGCAGTGTTCTCAACCAGTCTCGGTGTGCCCAGTCCCAGCAGACAGTACAGGGAACATTGATCTGTATAGGAGCTGTAATGGCAATGTTCTCTACCAGTCTCGGTGTGCCCAGTCCCAGCAGACAGTACAGGGAACATTGACCTGTATAGGAGCTGTAATGGCAGTGTTCTCAACCAGTCTCAGTGTGCCCAGTCCCAGCAGACAGTACAGGGAACATTGATCTGTATAGGAGCTGTAATGGCAGTGTTCTCTACCAGTCTCGGTGTGCCCAGTCCCAGCAGACAGTACAGGGAACATTGACCTGTATAGGAGCTGTAATGGCAGTGTTCTCTACCAGTCTCAGTGTGCCCAGTCCCAGCAGACAGTACAGGGGACATTGATCTGTATAGGAGCTGTAATGGCAGTGTTCTCTACCAGTCTCAGTGTGCCCAGTCCCAGCAGACAGTACAGGGAACATTGACCTGTATAGGAGCTGTAATGGCGGTGTTCTCTACCAGTCTCAGTGTGCCCAGTCCCAGCAGATAGTACAGGGGACATTGACCTGTATAGGAGCTGCAAAGGCGGTGTTCTCAATGCATTGCACTGCCCCTTCAGACTGCACATAAGTGGCCACACATATGCACACATATACACATACGGGTCCTTAGAGTATTATTTAGGCACAAGTAAATATAGCGATGTGTCTTGAATAAAGGGAAATCCACTTTTCATACACAAAGGTCTGACAGTGGACCAACTCTGTACTGTCATAATGTAGCATATAGGTTTTAGGGTTCTCAGTGTGCCATTAGGAGATAGGAAGGGGCTACCTGTGTATTAGCCTATACAGGCTGTTTATAACAAGAACAAATATTGCTGTTTTATTTTAAAGCAGATTCAAAGTTTTATATACAGCTACATTAGTGATAACAACTTGATATACTGCTATAAAAACAAAAAATCTAATCTATGCCTTCTTTTAGCCAATTGATGCATGCAAACTAACTTCTGTGATTTCATATTTCTTATGACATATGATGCCTTTATAGGACACTATAATATATTTGTACATATGAATATTTTGGATCCTGATAAACAGAAGCGGTAGCCATATCAAGTGCCCATAGGAGCTGGTTTTGCCCCATAAATTTAACCAATGTTGCCATAGGTGAAACAGCCAGCCTGTGCCTTGGCAACTTAAAAGACAAATAGTAAGGGGACATCTTCCCATTGGTGACAGAGAAAGCAGTAGAAACCTTCCAAAGATTGTTTCTAAAGATCTTTCTCTACTCTACTGAAAACCAAAAACGTTTTTTGCCGAGATCCTCTTCAAGCAATGCAGGAGGGCACACTGCCAAAGACTTTCAGGATTTAACCTCTTTATGGTTAAGACAAAAAAAAATCCATGTACAAGTGTTTGGAAACAGACAGTCTCTAGAAATTAGGGACAGTTGGTGGCAAAAATTATCATATATGCTCATCATCAAAAACATAGGCAGCTTTGAAGAAAACTGCAGGTACTGAAGAATATCTACAGCTCAGGATAATAATACATTACCTAAAGCCTTGGACAAGAAAAGCGTGGATAGTGACTGACTGTGGTGTGATGAGAATCACAATGAATGAATTCACTGCAGCATCAACAGCTGTTTTTTTTTTTTCAAATTTAAAGTAAGCCTATCACAAATCTGGGAAATTAAAACTGTACATAGAACGAGAAAAATGCATAATCAGTAATTACCTCCTGCATGCCAAAATGTTCAGTGAATCAAGAAATGAAAACATCTTAATTTATATGCAAATCTCGACTTTTCAGGAAATAGTCTAATTTGACCCTTACCCCCACACACCTCTTAAGCCTCCCTATTGGTCTCTTAATGTGATAGGCAAGCTAACTGTCCAATAGGGAGGCTCGGGAGGTGTGAGGAGGGTGGGATGAAGCGCCGTTTCTACAAGAACCTTTGAGATTTGCATGCAGCAAGTAACTAATATTCATGATTGTGAAACCAAAGCCAACATCACATACTAATGATACAATCTGAAACTAAAGTGCTACTAAAAATGAAATGCTCTCCCAATTTATCTTTTTTAATTTTGGTTTCTTTTTCTAGTCTAAACTATAGAGGTGATAGCTAAAATCCGACAACTGCAATGGGCAATACTTCCAGTTGTCTTTTTCTCCAATTTTTAAAACAACTTGCATTGAAAAGAATGTCATAATAATGACATAATAATCAATGATACATGACCATCTAAAGAATTTTCTGCCATCTCTAGATAAGAGCATTAGTCCAGGCAGATTTACCTTTGAAGCAATTCATGCATCACATACTAGGGGAAAAATAGGGGAGACCTATTTATGTCTTTGTGTGAACCATTAAGAATGCTAAGCTTAGCATCTCATTCCAAACTATTTCATTTTATTATGCAATAAAAAAATTGCAAAAAAAAAGATGGATGAAGATAAATCTCTGCATCAATGCTACTTTGCATGCGATCCTAGCTCATCCAGAAACAGACAGTTTGCAGTCAATATCTGTTAAAATGCCTACATATTCCTTGTCTGCAGTCACCAGCTCTATGACCTGCTTGAATCACACAGCCATATGGTTTTCAAAGTATCGCTGTGGTTTCAAAGCAGTTAAAATATTGAATACTTGCCTGCCGCAATCTGACTCACAGAGAACATCAGGTAACAAGAGTCAAGATGCAGTTGATTATAATTCTGCTGAACACTTTTCAGATCAGGTAGCTGGCAACTTATTACCATGACTACAGTCAGCTAACAAAACCCAAGGCCTGGCTGTATCCGCAATGGTTGCTGTCCTTAATGGGCAGTAAAAAAAAAAGAAAAAAAAAACGTAAAGCAAACTAAGATCCACAGCTCGTGGGCAGACTCTTTATCAATTTGCTTTATTAGCTACAACCTAACACAGCCAGCACATGTGACAATGTTACTACTCGCCTCTGTAGCTTGTATAAAGCTTATCATATTTAATTTGGTACTTCATTTTCAGGGAAATCAATATAAACCAAGTAAGAGTAAAGCAAGCTTTACAAGAGTGAATCTTAGTGCCGTGAGGCAGAAAAATAGCTTAGAATGGTATGGTTTTCAAAAGATCCTCTTCCAACTTGTTATTACATATATTTAAGCCATATAATCACAGCAGTTTCTGCACTTAGCTACCAATGTAATGTATTTGGGCTATACTGTGATCATTAAGGACATCTTTACCCCTGTTTAGTTATCTCTCCTCATCTTCCCCTAAAAGCTGAGCTCCGTGCAGATGAAAAAAAAAATTCAAATAAATGCTGCTCTGTATCCATGAATACATTATTAAATACATATTTTTTATGTGAACAGTGAATTTGACTTTTGCAGTCCCCCATATAGCACAGCTCAGACTGGACAGAAAAAAAGTAGTATAAGGGCCACATTGGTTTTGTGCTGCAGTGCTCATGCCCTATCAAGAAACTTGCTATTAGTGGGAGGGAATTGTGTGGCATTGAGTTATCCACTAAGGATGCTGCTTCTCCTTTACTGTCCAATCACAGACTGGGGGAAGGACAAGACCTATAAGTGGCTCTTAAAATGACAATCTCCTTATTCTCCCCAAAAAATCCATACTCACCCCCGACTTAATGGTTCTGTTATTTATTAAATTGTTTTAACATCTTCAGTGAGCTCCTGAACCTCCCCTTTTTGCGCTCACTTCCATTTGTTTAGAATGAGTAGTGCACACTAATTGTGGATGCGGACTACTCTATGCACACTATAAATCCCATAGTCCATGCTGGAAGGAAGCAGTTGAGGGCAGCTGTATTCCTACATACTGTGAGACCATGGAAAATGAATGTATCCATCCTCTAATAAGAAGTCGGATCACAACAGCAAAAAAAAAAAAAAAAGAATTTGGAGATCTAGAAGAGGCTAAGAGCTATAGAAGGCATTTTTGGAGTTAGGAATACCTACTTGAATATATTTAAAAAAGAAAGAATTTAGTGTCACTTTAACCTCAGCAGAGATAAATCAAAATCTTCTGCTCTGCTAGGCAGGCGCTGAGCAGTGTAGCAGAGTTGTGTAAATTCTGGCACTGGATGGACAGAAATACAAATATTTTGGCAGATTAAAAAGCTTGTATTTCACATGTGTATTAAACTGTTAGCCTAGTTTAACATGAGTAGGGCAAAAATCTGTTACTAGGCTCCAAATGCTACTGTATCCGAATGGATGGCCATAGTCTAGAAAGATAGCAAAAATTACCAATGAGAAAGCAATGGATTCCATAAAGTAAAATTTCTTCAAAGTGGTTGTAGATACAGAGGTTGTTGTTTTTTTTTAAATAGATTGTCCCTTTAATCACTACATAGAACAGATTACTCTGAAATGAAAGGGAAAGAAGTACAACATTGAATGCATGCCTAGGATCTTCTTACCCAAATCATTTACCATTTATTACAGAGTCCAGATTTCCCCATTTCCTCAGATTTCTCTTGATTTCTCTTGATCTTTGGTGTAAAATCAGGATATAGCCTAATTCAAAATGGGCATATCTTAAATTTTAGCATAGTTTGCAAAAAACTTTTGTTTTGTGTTGTGATTTCAAACAGTAACAGTGGCAAATATATTAAGTATATAGTCTTTGTTGATACCCAGCCACAGATGCTGGGTAGCTAGACTTTTGATGTACTTTTTATGAAATCTAAATTCAAACCCCAACAGCCTAGGAATCACCCTTATTAACGTTCACGTAACAGACATATTACTGAGAAATACTTTCTAGGCACAGAATAGTAAAGAAATAGTATAGGCAAATGATGAAAGCATGTGCATACATGTCAATGATAAATATATAAAGTTTTACTACAATAACCAAGTATGCAACCCTTACCTTTGGCTTTCTGTTTACATCAAAACTGTATTAAAGCAGAATCTTTAAAACAGTGCTCTCCAAACTGCAACCTGATGGCTAGATGCGGCCCTTTGCCAGCCTTTACTCGGCCCCCGGTGGCACTATTCGTCCCATTGACACCAACAGTGGGGCAAAGTTCCTTCCATTAACACCACTGATGGAGCACTATTCCTCCCACTGATACCCGCAATGGTGAATTATTCCTCTCACTGATACCAATGAAGGGGCACTACTTTCACTGACACCAACAAAGGGGCACTGTTCCCCCCACTGATACCCGCAATGGTGAATTATTCCTCTCACCGATACCAATGAAGGGGCACTACTCCTCTCACTGACACCAACAATGGGGCACTGTTCCTCCCACTGATACCAAGGAAGGGACACTATTCCTTCCACTGATACCAACAATGGGGCATTATTCCTCCCACTGACAACAGAGATGAGGCACTATTTCTTCCAATACTACCAATGATGGGGAACTATCTCCCCTACTAGTACCAATGATGGGACACTATTTCTCCCACTAATTCCAATGGTGGGGCACTATTACTTCTGTTACTGACCACATGAGATATGTAATTTGTTTTACCCCCACTGACCACCATGCCTGAGGCATTGTTTACCATTACTGATGCTGGGACATATTCCACCCCCACTGACCACAATGCGGCTCCCCTGAAGTCCTGTTCACACCAGAATGTTGCGCAGAAATGCGCGTTTTGTGCACGTTTCCAGCACCACATTCAAAATGCACTGCCTTTGGGATGTCAATGCAATGCCAAACACAGATCGCAAATGCAGTGCATTTGTGGGCACCAGACTGCATTGTACTGCAGTACCATGTGATTTGGTATGGTGCATTTTTCAAAAGTAGTGCATGCAGTACTTTTTGTGCTTTCCGGTGCAATCTGCAGCCCAATTAAAATGAATGGGCTGTCAAATCGCACTGGAGGAGAACACACAGGAATCACACAGGAACAAGGACCAGTTTCCTATGTGATTCTGTAGTAAACTGAACCTTTGTTTAGAAAGTTTGGAGACCCCTGCCATAAAACATGTATACAGCCAACTCTTGGCCTTGATTCAACCTTTATATGTACAATGTTAAGTAAGTCAAACTGTTTCTGCTATCATATAATGATTTATATATTTAACACAATGAAAGCACTTACAGAAAAAAAAAAAAATTCTGTTTAAGACAATCTTTTATGGTCTTGTCAATGACTACAAGAAGACACATAAAACAAGAAACTGCGGCTGGCACTGGCAGCTCAAACCGTGTTTATACATTCATAGAATACCCAAGTACAAGTCAATCCATTTTAAAAGGCCATTAAGACTAGATAGTTTAGGCGCCACCTTATACGATACAAAAGGCAGAGCAAACAGTTGGCGGGGGGGGTGCTGATAAGGCTTGCATTTTGGATTCGAGTCACAGACCCTGCGCAGCCCCGCTGTGTCCTGAGCTAAGATAAAGCCCTGCACTGCTTTTCTAAATAAAAATACAATTCCAGATCCAATCACCTCTGACTGATAAAAACACAACGGCCCTTTATCACTGGCACCCAGTCTCATTCTCTATCTACTATGAATTCAGGGCAAAGATCTACAGACATCATTATCGCTTCTTTCTCTTCTATTGCATTGCTTAAATAGTATACTTTTATTCTGATTATTTTATGCCTTTCTATCCTTCAAGATGCCATTATTTTCTCTCATCCCTTTAACTCTTTAACTTTTTACATGCTCCCTTAAGGCTCTCTTGCTGTCACATCTCAATTCACTGTTAACCCCTCAGAGCCTTTCCAGCTTATTGTATGATACAAAATACAATGTGAGAAGTGCAGAAACACATGGCAACCAAACAACAATCATCTTTCACTATTCTAGAAGCTTTCCTGTGATGAAAGACACATTTTGATTGGCTGCTACAGCTTGCTGCACTTTACTGATTATCAAAGCTGTTAGCAGAGTCCTATTAATGTTTTTTTTTTCAGCATTATAATTCTACTTTGTACCTGCTATTGCTAGGAAACATTTTCTCAAAGCAGAAGCACAATTACACGTAAGAGACTTAAAAGCAAAATTCTAACAGCCTAAATAACCATTTATGACACATTGATTATAGAAATGCTTTTACCATTTAAAAAGTAAATGTAAAAAGGTAGAATGACTAAGTATTTCCAACATTCTTTAGTCCTATGCTAAGCATGAAAGACTGAGAACACCAAGACTTCAGACCGGTCAGAAACATTAACCCTCACCACCAAAAGGGTGACAATGCATAGCCAGGCAATGTGCTGCAAGGCCCCTCAGGCATTGAAAGGGTTTAATAGGACACTAAAAAAAGATTTAGGCAGAGATAATATAGCAACGTCATACATATCACAGTGAGTCCATGATGAGGCTCAGTTGCAATGCGAGCTCGGTACTGTATTGTGCTCTCTTGCAAGCTCCTGCCGATGGCTCGGAGGGAGAAATCCGTTCAACGAGTGCCCAGGAAAAACATAAGAATCACGTTCACCAGCAGCAAGACCACGATCACAGCGAATACCACCACAGTTTGGACATCCAAGGTCATAGTGCAGTGCAACACATTGTAATGGTCGAGGCGGGGGGCTGGAAGATTTGGAGGTGTCAATCTTTGCTCTGCAAAACTGTCCATGCATCCACCATGATAGAGTAGAAGGGGGACGCGAGGTTTCTCTTTCCCCCTTCACTGTAATTTGTTCCCCCTCTTTAATCTTAATTCTGATTTTTTTTCTTTTTTTTTCACGTCTTTGCTCCAACCACTTATGGAGTGAAAAGAGGGGGGGATGTCTGCTGGGACTTGAAAATGCAGAAATCTCTAGCAGAAGAAAAGAGAAGAGAGTAGAGCTGCGTGTGTCTCAGTGTCTCTCTTGCATTTTAATTGGATTCCGTGCAGATAGGGCTGTGCATGAGCTGAGCCCTCCACAGATTTAGAAGCTGCTTCTGGTGCTGCTGCGGCTCTGTGAGAGAGGCAGTGGCAGTGTCATGCGAGGCGGGCTGGACGCATGCTAAGCAGGAGGCATAGGGATTTAGCTGTCAATCAGGAAGCTGGGACCAAGGATGGCGATTAATCCTTTTTTCAAGGCAACAGTGGGCATGATAAGATGGATGAAGCTGCTGCAATGCATACAAAGCACCTCTTTATAAGAGCTAGGGAGAGCAAGGGCACTAAAAGAGGGTCCAGGAGATGACAATGGGTTAATGGGGAAAACAGTAAAAGCAGTTTTCTGGGGGAAAATGAACATAAACAGAAAAAGACAAGGGAAATGAGGGTCATGCATAGAAGTGGGGCCAGAATCTAGATGAACATCTCTGGGCTGTTTTATTACGTGTACATTAGAGGAAACGCGTTAAAATGGGTACATTTGTTTAATAAATTAGATCAATTTTCCCATTTCTACAAATATTACTGGCAAAGACCTAGAACATTTTGCATAATATGGCTTCCTAGGCAAACTATATTCCAATCATCAAACTGATTTAATCAGAGGTGCTACATAATACTAGAAACTACTACTGTTAGGTGACAAATAGAATAGTCTAGTTATTGCATCATAGACACTGTCATCATGTAGTTATTTCTTATAGAAAGTTGAAGGTTGTTTGCTAAATGTTATGCTGCAGCCTTGTGTAGCAGCTGTACACTGATTGACCCCCACATGTATGCGGCCGTGTGTGCCGCGTTTTGCACGGGCACAAGAGACGTAGGGAAGAAGTCCCCGCACGTCTTTGGAAAAGGCAGCCCGCATGGGAACCTAGGTTCCCAGTACAGTTGCGCTTTCCAGTGCGGGTGGCGTGCCATTAGAATTAATGGCACCCACCCGCGGGTCCACATTCCTCTGTGCAGATGGTGCGGCTGCACGGATTATCGTGCGGATCCGCAGCTGCACCACCTGCACAGATGTGAACCTAGGGTTCCTAAAACTGGAGGGTGCAAAATCTGGTGCAGCTGTGTATGGTAGCCAATCAGCTTCTAACTTCAGCTTGTTCGATTTAAGCTTTTACAATAAAACCTGGAAGCTGATTGGTTTCTAAACAGAGCTGCACCAGAGTTTGCACTCTTCAGTTTCAGTAAATCAGCCCCATTTCAGTACAGTCACTATATAGACTACAGGTCTTCACTAAATCAGACCAGCTACAGAGCATGTGTTAATGGGAATACTACTAAAATAACTGAAAAAAAATAATGTATATAAAACAATACAATGGAGGCTCCCCAGCACACTTTCTAACAAGTAAGCAAAATGACCAAACTAATCCGTCTTAAAGTGGTTCTAAAGTTTCTCTGTTTTTACCTTAAAGTGGTATTAAAAAAAAAGAAAACATTTATTATATTGCACCTTAAGAATTCTTATGAGACAACTGCATTGGTCTTCTTTTTAGGCTTTCTTTTCTTTATTTTTATCTGGTGATCCAGCCAGTAAGCTGTCCTGCAAATATAGCATTTTAGAGTGTTGAGACAAACCATTTACTACTAACAGGGGTGCTGCTGTCCAAAGGTGCTCCCTGTGCTCCTTCATTATACAGGAGTTGTGTTACTGGCCAGATCACCAAGGGAAAATAGAGAGAAAAAAGCCTAAAAAAGAAAAGTATTGTAGCCACCATATCTGACAATTGATAAACTGCAATATATTACATTCTTGGTTTGAGGTTTAATACCGCTTTAATCAGGGGTGTATTTGCCACAAGGCAAAAAAGGCACTTGCCTAGGGTAGAACTTTTCAGGGGGGCAGCACCTCCCCCTAGAAGAAGGCATGAAAGAAGGGATATGTGCACCATGGGAACCAGGTGGGATCCAAGAGAGGTTGCTGCCTGTTTGATGGTGTATGTAGAGCCTGTGAAGATGAGTGTCTGTTTATCGCTGGGGGGGGGGGGGTGTAGTGGAAGGCTCTCCCAGGTGGGGTGCAGGGGTGTTGTTGGTCAAGGTCATCCTCTCTCCGTGGGAGGGGGAAGGGGGGGTTGTGTTGGTTGGTGTCCATGTGGGCAGATGATTTTTGTGTTGCCTAGGGCAGCACCAAACCTAAATACACCACTGGCTTTAATGTATTCCCTGCATTAACCACTTCAATACCAGGGACTTTTACCCCCTTCCTGCCCAAGCCAATTTTCAGCTTTCAGCGCTGTCTCACTTTGAATGACAATTGCGCGATCATGCAGTACTGTACGGGAACTAAATTTTTATCATTTTATTCACACAAATAGAGCTTTCTTTTGGTGGTATTTGATCACTACTGTGGTTTTTATTTTTTTCGTTTCCGTTATAAAATTTTGCAGCTAAATAATTGTTCTTTATAAATGTGGCCAAAATGTATTCTGCTACATTTCTTTGGTGAAAACAACCCAAATCAGTGTATACTATTTAGTCTGTAGGAAGGTTATAGAGCCCACAAACCATGGTATATACAGTATATGTCTGAAATCAATCAATCCTGATGTACTGACAGCCAAACTCACTTCTTGTGGCCTAAACATGTCAGGACAGTACAGATATCCCCCAAATTACCCTTCGGAAAGTGGACAGTCTGAGGTATTTAGTAAGAGGCATGGAAAGCTTTTTGAAGTTGCAATATACTGTCATAATGTTTTGGAAAATGAAGAAATGAAAAAAAACAATTTTACACTATTTTTTTGGGTCACCAGTGCAGTACAGCATCATCATATAACTGGTGTGGCGGTGATCAGGGACACTGACTGGTGACCAGAGCAATATAATGTTACCATAGTAACATTGTACTACTCTGGGGAAGTGATCAGTATTTTTTATTTTACACATTATGATTACTTATAGAAATTAATTTCATTGCTATAAGCAAACATTTTACTGAATGAAATCAAAAGAAGTACAAATGAAATTCATTCAGTTTTTTTTTTTTGCTGTGATTAGCTGTGATTGGCCACAGCTAATCACATGGCCCAGATGGGCTGTGATTGGCCCAGTCTGTACCATGTGATCACTGTGACCAATTACAGCTAGCAACACAATTGTACACATAGAATGGCATGAAAGGAAGCCATCCATTGTTTCAATTGTCATGTGGCCTGCTGTGATTGCTCACAGTGGTCATATGGCACCAAGAGTGGGCCAGTACACAGATCAGTAATCGCTCTGTCTGATGTACACAGCTGGTGACAGATCTCACTGCCGCATGGCCCCGCAGGCACATGGGAAGCACGATCTGGGAGGACTTCATATGAAAAAACCTAAACTGTCTACTCATGGTCAAAACATTATATCTAAGAGAGAAAGAGAGTGGAAACTATGGGAGGGGAGTAAGGCAGGCCATACATTCACTTTTTGTTTTTCTTTGTTCAACCAGCGGGTTGAAAAAATTCACACACTCAATGTGGATGGAGGAATCATTCCAACTGAGTTATTGTATTCTAACAGCGGGAAGCCTTCCCCGCCATCAGAATACATTGATCAGCATTGATCAGTGCCACTAGCTATAGCCAACGGCACTGAATGTTTAGAAAAAAACCAACAGACTAATTGTAGAGAAGTTGATTGGTAGATCAGCTTCTGTACGACCACCCTGCCCATACATGGGCTGAAATCCAGCTGGTCCCTGCTGAACAAACCAAATTTCAATCCCTTTATGGCCACCTATATATAGACCTGCAATAGCAGTTTGCAAATGCAATGTGTCCATTTTAAACACTGTAAGAGTTCACCACACCATGCACTGACAGCACAAGTTAAAATGCCCCCCTCCCCCAACAGTTTTTTGTAGGGAGTGAGTACCAATTTTTTCCCTTTTCCGCAATTCCCAGGTAGGCGCAAATATTAAAACTTGTCTCGCCCCCTACCCTCCCCACATGTCCCAGGAGGCTGCTTCAGAAAGGTTCTTCATGAAGCCACAGCTGGCTGCAATATCCAATATGGCAGCTCTTGGACCCGCAGCAGCAAAAAAGAGATCACTGTGGGAAGACAGCCCTGGACTCCAGGCACTGGTAAGTACCTGATTTTTAAACATCTGCAGGTACGGTATTTGTAGTTTGTAGTCTGTGTGTGAACTGCGGTCTTCAGCACATCAGTTTTGTTGCTTAATGAAATTTGCATGACTTGGCCAGCTGCTGCTGTTTTAGACAATGTTGCCATAAAATGATAGATTTTCCAGCATACGGAATCATTCCTAATGTGATATAAATGTGGCTTTGACGTGCTTTTGATGCACAATACACATTAACAGTCATTACGGAGCATATGCATAGCTTCACTGTTTGGCCAAAGGTATTGTCCCACCAAAGTATATATCAGGACGTATCAGGGCAGGCAAAGGTAATGAGCTGGTAGAGTTACTTATGTAATATCAGAGCTTTAGAATATCTAAATATATTTGGAATGTGGCTTGTTTTAGCACAGTTATTTGAATAGAACATGATTTTTTATAAAATGTGTTCTGAAATTCCTTATGTGTACCCACAAAAGCTTTCAATTACATTATGCGCGTTCTACATTTTTAGCTGTAGTGGGTCTAATCTGAAAATTCTTATCTTGTAACAAATTCTGCCGCAGAAATACACTAATTATATTCAGTGTTTCTCTTTGGCAAAGCACTGCATAAAAAATAACTAGTAGCAGGGTTGGGGACAAGAACTACAGCTACAGCAGATCTCTAATCAGGTTGCCTTTGTAGGCCAAGTAATGAGAGAGGGGCATGTTTTGTAGAAATGCTGCATAGACAGGTTTTACACAGTCAGCTCATAGGCCCGAGAGCAAAAAGCAGGTCAGTCAGTGTAACAATGCATGTTATTTATTTGGCTCTCAGTATACTGGGAAAAAACCTGCTGTTTTATGTCAAGACACATCATTCTACGTCTGATTCCAGTCAGTGTACAGCATTGTGCCTAACTATATATACAAAGCAGAGTTCTGACAACATTTCATAGTTATTGTTAGAGGTTTTCAAGGACAAGTTATAATAATTACTGATGCCTAAAGTGTATCTATGGGCAAAACTTTATTTTATTAAGTTTTGAATAGAGTCTGGAAGGATTGATGCCCCTGTCATGTTAAAGTGATTGTAAACCTTTGCCTTGTAAAACAACCCACTTAATTTAAAATAGAAATGAAAGGAAAAACATTTGTGTATAGATATGAAAAACATTATGCACACTGGTGGTCTCCAAACTGTGGCCCTTTGCTTGCTTTTATCCGGCACTTGAGGTGTTATTCTTGAAATGACAACAGCAATGGGGCAGTATTCCTCCTACTGATACAATGGACTATAATTTCTTCCACTGACACCATTGATTGGGCACTATTCCTTCCAATGACACCAACAATGGGGCACTATTCCTTCCAGATACACCAATGATGGGGCACCATTTCTTCCACTGACACCAAACATGGTGCATTGTTTACTCCCACTGGGCACAGTATGCATCCCCTAAAGTCTGTGGGACTAAAATTGGGCCTTTGTTTAGAAAGTTTAGTGACCCCTAATATACACCCCACCCCCCCTTTTTTTAGTGAATACATAGCCTTTGCTCTCAGCTCCATAAGAGCTGAGGGAGGAGAAAAGCAGGACACTGATCTTCCCAGGGAAAGACTTTGGGGGGGGGGGGGGCATGTCAGCACAAGTCTGATCACTGGAGGAGAGCAGGCTCAGTTTCCAGCACAGCTAAAACACTGACCATAGTGTGTTCTGCTTAGTGTGGTCAGCTTGCTTATAACAGGAAAGCAGAGGGGCTGATAGGGACACAAGAGATTTCTCACAAATGAAGCAATACAAAGAGAACAGGATACTTTTTCATATGATAACATGATATAGAGGAATATAGAGGAATTTCCTCTAACTTTCTGTCGCATCGCCAGAACAGGAAGTGAATGAGTTTCTCCAAATCAAGGCAAGGACCATAAAAATTGACACTGCCTACTCTCTTCAAAATGAGAAAAAAAAGTTTTGTCTTTAGATATGCTTTAATTATTGACCTTTCTAAAACTGCAGATTCCATTTACTGTATACTTGTTGGGAAAACTAAACAAAAGTCCTTGCTTCTTCATGTGTGTGCATTTCTTTCTCCCTCATTTAAAAAATGTTGAGAAAAAAAGATTGTTATGAAGGTACATTAAATCACAATCAGTTCTTTATTCCATAATGTATGTGAACTTAAAAAACTACTGTACACATACCTAGCATATAAAAAGACAAAAACATGATCTAATGAGCAGTCACTGCAGTAAACGGTCTATGATATTGGGCCTATTTAAAAAACAAATGAAGAAGAGAACCCAGGAACAAAAAAAAATTAAAATTAAAATTGCACATAATGACCATTTAGATTCCTTGTGTAATTTTCTCACAGAGTAGTAGACAAAACCTGAATTTTCACACTGGCCCAGTCCGTTTCAACCTTTTTTCCATAGAGGAACCCTTGAAAACATTTTCTGGTGTTGGGGAACCCTTGCTAAACTAGAGTGTCTTCTCTTACAGTGATGGTAGGAATGCCACCCTTACAGACAGCTAAAAATATCAGTGTGTAATGCCACTGGCTCTGCCAAGTGGTGTTAACTCCAGAACTATGAAGGCGCCATCCAAAGGGAGGTCTATTAGCCACAGCACAAGGAACCCCAAGCAAACTCTGGAGGAACCCTAGGGTCCCACAGAGCCCTTGTTGATAATGACTGCTGTGGACAATCATTTCATTTGTATTTAAAATAAATTGAAATATATGATCACTGTAATGAAAGCTAAGAGCTAGAAAATAAGTTTATTTATTTTCCTGAAACAAAAAAAAAGTCCTGTGCATGAACATGTCGAAAAGCACTCTATCTGCATGAAATCTGAATATTCTCCAAAGGTATGCAGAAAGTTCTACAAATAATATGGATTCATATTAAAAAACACACTGGTAGGTCAGTTAACATATGCCCAACCTGGTCCTACACCGTGTGCTAGTCTGTATGGCTTTGGCTTGGACAAGATTATAAACTCTTTTAAAGCACAGTGTGATGTGGATGATTCACTACAGGGATTTATGTTCATGTTACCTGGTTTAAAAAATGTTGTGAATGTAAGATCAGCTTGAGTTGCTTCTGACCTTTTCACTTACTTTTTTGGAGTTCACATTCATTAGAATTGGGAAAACACAGTTCAGACACGGTAGAGTAGAGCATGCTGTATTTACCAAAATATAAGCAAGCAATTTAAATGCAATAGACACAAGACTCCATATGATCCAATTTGAAACTGCTTCACATACACGAGTCAGAAGCACAAATAAATGCCCTGAGCTGGAAAGCTAGTTACTAGGAGGAGATGACTGCTTAGGCTTGAAAAATGCAAATTTTCCGCCATTTTCATGTGTTTTTCAGGCTCTCCCATTGAAGTTTATGGGGCCTAAAGCCCCATTCGTCTTCAAAAGCAGCTTATGTACCTTTCTGAGCTTCAGAAGTTGAGCTACAGGTGCCTGAACAGTAATGTATGAATAGGTAAAATTTCAAAGCATTGGATTTTGGTTGTTTAGTGTTTTGGAGCTTTAAACTACAGAACACTCAGGTATGAATCAGGGCTTAAGGTGTCAGTGTTATTCAATTAAGAAAAATTAATATTAATGATAATAATTATGATAAAAAATAAATGAAAATGCTACAGGTGTTAGGTCTTTTCTGTGTTTTTGTTATCATTCTAAATCGCCTTAATTAAGACAGATACTGTATATATGTTCACCAGACTATGAATAGTCCATTCAGTTGTACAAATTCTGTTCTCTCTGTGAAACACTACCATGTTCTACCACTTCCTCAGTTTATGGTGATATATCATAGGTACAAATTACATAGATTTGTACCTACAGACTTTTGCGTATCACCATAAACTGAGGAAGTGGCGTTTGTGAGTCAAGAAACATCTTTTCAGTGAAACATCTTTTCAGTGAAATAACGCTCTATTATATTGGGCAAACTCTAGCCACCCCTGCTCTTATACATCCCTAAGTATACTACAGTATATTTGCA
This sequence comes from Staurois parvus, assembly GCF_062004578.1. Classification (NCBI taxonomy): domain Eukaryota; kingdom Metazoa; phylum Chordata; class Amphibia; order Anura; family Ranidae; genus Staurois; species Staurois parvus. Next base: position 1,566,000 of record NW_028318161.1, on the reverse strand, counting down.
TTACACACCACAACGGGTGCCTCTGCCTTTTCGGACAACTTTTTTACCTTCTTGGATTCAGCAGGTTTACCGCCTATCTGAGAGCCCTCAGAGAATCTAGGATCAGGACACTCAAGTCATAAAGGATGACCAACCTTAATCTGCATGGAGACAGGGGTTTTCTTCAATTCTAGCCCTTGGAAGGTTGCATGTCTCACCCTATGGAAAAACCACAATCTCACCAGATGTGAGTTATTTTATTTCCTTTTTTTAACCTAAATTTACTACCCTTCTGGAGTCCCCCACTGGCACTCCTGGCTTCTCTCCCTGTCGAGTGCCACCACAGCAAGCTGCTTGCTATGGGGGCACTTATGTGTGCTTGCTCCCAAGCCCTGCTCTGTGTGTTCAAGACACACACAGGGAGGCACAGCCCTGCCCCTCGCTCCCTCCTCACTGGCTCTGACTGACAGCAGTGGGAGCCAACAGCATCTGCTGCTGTATCTGAGCCAATGAGGAACAAGAGAGCCTCTTGCACATCACTGGATCGAGATTAAGCCCAGGTATGTATTTAGGGGGGTTGCGAGGGGAGCCACATGCAGAAGGTTCCTTATCTTACTGTATAGAATGCAGTAAGGTAAAAAACGTCTGCTTTTGCAACCACTTTAAAATTCTTGATTGGCGAAGGAGGTCCCAAGTATCGAGGATTGGATAGACAGAGTGGAGGGTATTGCGCGAATGGAGGAATTAAGATGTATAGAGGAGGATAAAATCGAGGTGTTTAGGAAAACGTTGAGTGGTTGGATGAAATTTAAGACCTCGGAAAAGTATACAGAATTATTAAGAGCAAAGGTTGTACTATAGAAGACTTGGTAGTTTTAAAGATGTCATAAAGGTCTAAAGAGGGATCACCTCTAGATACAGATAGATTTAAGAGTAGATGGGGAGGGGGGTATTGGGAGAAGGTGGGTTGGGGGTGGGGGGGGGGGGGTGAGGGTTTATATATATACTAAGAGATGCATCTATTTGAGGCTTAATGTGATTTTATATTGTTTGTGTAATGAATAAAGAAATAAAAATTTAAATAATAAAAAAAAAAATTCTTGATAAAGTGGGAAACCTTTAGAGCTCCTGTCAGGTTTTATTGCTATTTGTGTTGTCAAATAGATTCACCTTCTCCTATTTGTCCCGATGACCACTGTCAATGAGACACAATATGACGCAATACCCCAAATTTTAAAGCTGCCGCCAGAACAAGAGGTGAGGGGAATCTTCCAGTGGGGACACCTTTTCAGATGACAACTGAAACTCCCCTAACTTTGTAGAACTTTCTTCTCGCTTTCTGTTGAATCTCAACAATGGGATACAGACAGCAAAAAATTAGCAGACATGGTTTTTATGTCTTCCCTACTCTACCTAAAGTACAAATAAATGTTTTTAGATGTCCTTAGATGTGGTGGTTTTCCAGATTTTTCACCTGGTGATCCTGCCAGTAACACACTTCCTGTCCTAGGGTAACAACAATTACCATGCTGCATCTATGGACAAGCATCATTGTCAAGGGAAAGACAAAAAGCATGATTGGTCTTCACAACAGTTTTCTCCTCTACTCATCTCCATAACATGGGGAGGAGGTATTTGATAGTCAACAAAGGTGGTATTTTTTTGCACTCATCAAACTAATATAAGAAAACTATTTCAAACAAAAGGGGCAAATATAGGAAATAACTTTATTGTTAGGAATTGCATACCCTTTAATATGAAAATATATATCTGATGTTAAGTCCTTTCAGAGAGTCACAAGTAAGTCACATTTCTGTTTAAACCCAATTTAGTTGTGTGAAGTATGACAATGTGATCCTGGCTGTAAAATGATTGTCTTCACATTCGCGAGCAGAGAAATTTAAAAAACAGAGCGTATTCTTCACATGACGTACCAAACGGCAGAGAAAAGACCCAGGATACTGCTGCTACAATTCACGAAAACGTTATTCACTGTATACATATGTTTGTATAAATTTGCATATGAATTTAGAGAATGCAAAAAATATCTATAACAGTGATGCAGAGAAACAGTTACATTAGGATATAGCTAAAGCCATTTTTTTCCATTTTAGACAGAATAAGGGAGGGTTAAAAACAATGCCATTTTGTGTCTTATTAGGGAGATTTCCTTTCACTTCCTGTCCTGTGGACCCAACAGTAAATTGGAGGGAATACTGTTCCAATGCAGGGTAAATCCCCTTGAGACAGTTGTCATGCCACTGAAGATTTCCTCTCTATTTTTGTTCTGGTGGAAGCTCAAGTTTACGGATTTACCCTCACTTTCATTCCCAGTGACATTGCTGATGAGGGCAATTAGAGAGAGTGGATTTCCAAAACAAGGACAACAATGAAAACCTGATGGGGTTCTTTTTTTTTTATTATATCTTTTATTGTGTTTTTTTCCTTCAAAATACAACAAAAAGAAAAAGAACATCAGATAAACATAATCTAGGAAAAAGAAAACACATACAATAACAAACTTCTCCCATGAATCCTAAATACCTCAAATAACTCCAAAACCGCACCACTCTCCTGGTTTCTAACTTTCGTCATTATCAATCTATATCCGTGTTCCCTTCCTCCTGTCCCCTCTTCTCTGTGGGCACTCCTACAAGCTCCATCCATCCACTCTATCCAAATCTAAAAAAAAATTTGCCTTTAGCTATACCTTATCTTGAACTTAGGCAGGCCACACATAGGTTGCAGGAAAGACAATTGCTTGATTCCCCCATCATCACAGTCAGTGTTGATGGAGGAATCCCTCCCAGGGATCTATTGTGTTCTCCTGGTGGGGGGGGCAGGGGGAGCTATCCCCTTTGGGAGAACACAGTGATTACTGCTACCAGCTATAGTAGCTACTAGCACTAATCGCATGAAAAATTCAACATGCTGGTTCTACCTAAGTTGAACCACAAATGACTTGGGTACAATCAGCCTGCCCGTAGATGTTTTGAATCTCAGCCAGTTCAGTGGGATTTGAACTGTCTATGGCCAGCTTTAGTGAATTAATGACAAGAATACTTGCTGGATTTCTCTTAACATAGAAAAACAGCAAATAAAAGGAAAAAAAGTTTGTCAAAGTTTATGTAAAAATCTGCAGCATTTATAGAATTAGAATAAATGAGACATATCTCTTTATAACAATAGACAAGCTTTCAGGGATGAACACTAGATGAATCATGTTCCAGCTTAGTCACAATTTAAATTCAGACCATCTCAGTCAGATACAAATATGAAAGGAATGAATCTGGAACTGAAGCACCACACCAAAATGTTGAGACCAAAATTAACTTTTAAATTTTAAACATTAACCACTTAAGCTAGCAGTCATGCAACACTGTACCCAAATGAAATTTATATCACATTTTCATACAAATAGAGATTTATTTAGGGTGTTATTGGATCACTGCTGGATTTTTAAATTTTTTTATTATATAGATGAAAAAAGACCAAAAATTTCGAAAAAAAACCAGGGCCCTCCTATCCCTCTTGTATTGAACTGTATTGTTACTGTATTGTATCCCGTTATATTGTAAAGCGTTGAACAAACGGTTGGCGCTATATAAATCCTGTATAATAATAATAATATTTTTTACTTTCTGCTTTAAAACATATCCATTAAAAAATACAATGCCTTCATAAATTTAGGCCAACGTATTCTGCTACATGTCCAATAAGTGTATATTGATTGGTTTGTGTGAAAATGATAGCACCTACAAACGATGGTAAATATACTGGAATTTGTATTATTTCTTTTTTATACTAGCAATGGCAGTCAATAGTGGCCAATCACTTATAGTGGGACTGTGATAGTTCACCGGGAAATCTGACACTAACTTATACTGGGTGGGAACTAAGTGACACTGATCATGATAATTGATAATACTATATATTGCCACTGTACTAATGACACTGCCTGGAAAGGGGTTAACATCCAGGGGAAATCAAAGGGTTAACTGTGTGCCTAACTTTGTGTAATGTATGTAATATGTGCTGCTTTTACTAAGAGATGTGACTCTTTTATCTCCCTGGGGGAAAAAACAGCCACATTGCTGCTCCGTATGCAGAGCCCTGTGCTGGTATTAAACACAGGGCTCTGTACTGTGATTTACAAAACCGATTAGCAAGTCCTGGCCATAAATCATTGGCTGGTACCTGCTAGTGGGTATTTTGGTACAAATGCCAACACTTTTTTGCCTTTGTTTGGAATAAACTGCATTTAAGACTCAAACATTTTGGTGTGGTGCTTCAAATCCAGATTCAAAGATTCTTTTCACAACCTGAGGAGATTGTGGTAATCCTTTGATACACATACGCTTCCTAAATATATTCTAGATGTAAAAAATTTGGGCATTTCAGGTTCCAGTGCTATGAATCTACTCCTTAAAACAGATACAAATCTGAATGCCGTCCATGCGTAAACACTTGTATTCTACTTACACCTCAATTGCGCTTCAACAGGTAACTATGGTGAAGATTTACTAAAAGTGGAGCACTCAGAATCTGGTGTGTGCTGTGCATGGTAGCTAATTGGCTTTTAAATTCAACTTGTTATTTAAACTTTGACAATAAAACCTGGTAGCTTATTGGTTTCTATGCAGAGCTGCACAAGATTCTGCACATTCCACTTTTAGTAAATCTCCCCTTATTACGTCCCCTCGACTATGAGTAGACTAAAAGTTTAATCTTCTACTGAACAATTTGGCAAATGGTTACACAGAAATATTACCAATTTTCTGCTACTGAATGGTCATGCAATTGCAGCTGTCTGCAAGCAGAGGGAGATTTTACTGAGGCTTGTTTTGGATCAGCCAATCACCAAGCTTTGGAACCTTTACCTTCAAATATAAGTTAACAATGACAACTCTATCCATATTCCATGTTTCTACACTCACAGAATCCCTTTAATGATGTACTAAAATACATAATTACTAAAAGAGTGTTTTTTTCTCAGTTTTAGGAGAAATACAAAAAAATGGATTTTCTCCCCTAGTAGTCCCCCATTGGACATGATTGAAAATACCAACATTAAAAGAGAAGTGGGCTTTTTCCACCTCATCTATACTTACCTAGGTGGATGCAGCATGGGTCCGATGCTTCATCTGTCCCCCGCTGCCTCTAAGTACGAAAACTCAGTGATCACATCACTGCTGATTGCTGAGTCTTCACATCCGCTCTGAGCAGAGAGCGGTGACTGTCAGTCACCACTCTCTGTTCTGCCCCCCCCCCCCCCCCCAGCGCTCATTGGAGCTCTGGGCTGTGGATGAGGAGGGAGCAGCAGGCTCAGGCTCTCAGCAGCTCATTGAGAGGCTGAGCCAGGTGCCACTCCAGACTCTGGGGTGGAGCTCGTGTTTACAGTCAGAATCTTTCCCCAGCCTGGACCAGCTGAATGCTGTCAGCTGACAGTTGGCTTCAACTCGCTGTCAGCTGAAAATGGGTCCCAGGAGTGCAGAATGAACTTCACTCCTGTGATCCACAGGAGAAGTACAGCCAAAAGAGCTTTGGCTGTACTTCTCATTTAAGTGAACAGCAGCCATGGATGAACAAGCTACAACAGTTCTTATGCTATGAAGGAAAGGAAGAAGATGAGTTACAGCAATCCTTTGGAGGAGAGAGATGAGAATTCCCACACCACACCTCCAGCAGAAAAGGTGACAGCCATCCTAATAAGGAGGAATGCCTATAGAGTGGAAGCCTCCATTTCCCCAAGGGGGAAGCACAACATTTACAACGCACACATTCTTGAAAAATGGCGGTAAATGTAAGTAGGTGCAGTGACCACTGGCTGGAAACCGAAGATATCAAAAGCAAGAAGTATATCACTAACACACTAAGGATCTCCAGAGCATGGCCAAAGCTTTATTCAGCGATAACATCATAATTTCCTAGGTGAATTTACAGTCTAAGCTACCCAAGTCAACGTGTTCCTTCTCGTGCAGGACTCACATAAAAAGGAACAATATCCTATGCACAGCACTGTAGGGTTCCCCCCACTTGGCCATATAAACACTTGCCACAACACTCAAAGGGGGGCAGAGTGTCGCTTCCCAGCAACTATAGGGTGGTACTATTCCTGAAAGGGTCCCATACTGTTGCCTATACCAGTGCACCAATATTTCAGACATACTACACCAGTATACCAATGTCTTGTGGGAATATCTAGTAGATCCCTGCAGATATATACCAGGAGTAACTGCTGGGTCAAGATATTCTTCATTCAAACAAATGTAATTGTTAAATAAAAACTGTTTTCTTTACATACCTTATATCAGACTTGACCTCCGTGCTTCTCCTTGCAATGCAGACTGATGGGATGGGCCAGCTGAATGCCATACATTGCTCCCTGAAAACATCACAGCACCCTGTGCTCCTCCCAAGAGCCCTAAACCCTGACCCGAAGAATGAGACAGCTCTTGGTAGGGGCAGTGCAAATATTAAAATACCTTGATGGGTAGATGTCAGTCTGGAAGAGTAGGCATTCCTGGGCAGGGCGCATTTTCATACAGACCATCCTAGGTATCGCCCACATATGACGCTGAGCTTACATAACTGAACGAATCAGTATCCAATTAATAAAGGGGTTGGCCTGGGGCACTAAGGCTGGGGAGGAAAGTACTAGATGATGCTGGACACCCTTCAGCCAGGAAATGAGACAGGCTAGATGCAGCAAACTGTAAGAGGCTTGCAGTGTGCAGTGAAATCAAACTAAAGGAGAGGAACCTGTACATTTGTGCAAGACTGAATAGTTTCGTACACTGCTATATAATCCCCAAGTTCAAGAGAAAAGTTCTGTTTTTTCATATATTACTACCTTTACTGAGCTGTCTAGACTTTGGAAATAAGGAAATTTGAGAAACCAGCACAAAAATGACTCCTTTAGTAAATAAGCCACTACATACATGTGTTTCTGCCATAGGAGTCAAAGCATCGTAGTCCTTCATACATGTGTGACCCAAATTGGAACAGGCATTTATTCATGCCTAGTATGTCCTACATAAGCACAAATGCCTATGTGAATAACCTCATAATATCACAGAACCGCATTATCCCTGGAGGCATATTTATTAATGCACTTCACAAGGTTACACAAATGTATGCTGCAAGACAAAGCATCCTTCCTTACAAGTCTGTTAAGGATATGTTTTACTAACATTAGACGTATCCAACCTGCTAATGTAATTGTACAGAATGACAGTCACATATAGGATGATCAGTGGCTCCTGGTAGAATGGACTCAAGTGTGACACTATCGAAATATGATTCCTGATGTTTCAGAATATGAAGACTAGACATAAAATATAAATATGATTGTAACTGTGCCAATATTTGCTGCATATTCCACGGACTGTATTTACTACAAGGCAAAGGGGCTGTAGAGCAGCCATTATCAACCATTTTAACACAGAGGAACCCTCAAAACTATTTTAGCTGTTGGGAAAATCCTGCTAAATTATCATATCTACAGTTCAAAATAAACAAGCATGCTCAGCAAGTTGAAGATATATTAAATGAATTATGAATCTGGCATACCAGAGCAGGTTGTTTTCTATTAACACTATCCTGCTCTATAGGACAAAACTGTATAGTGTTTGACCTGATAAACATTGGTAATCAGTGGAGAAATGCCCTCATAAATTAGTGGTCAGTGGAGAAATGCCCCCTTACATCGATGATCAATGGAGCGATACCCCCTTACAGCAAAGGTCAGTGGAGAAACACTCACCAACATCAGTGGCCAGTGTTGAAATTCCCCCTTACATAAGTGGTCAGTGGAAAGATGTCCACCTACATTGTTGGTCAGTGGAGAAATGCCCTCATACATTAGTGGTCAGTGGAGAAATGCCCCCTTACAATGGTGGTCAGTGGAAATATGCCCCCTTACATCGATAGTGGAGAAACACCCCCTTACATCAGTGGCCAGTGTAGAAATTCCACCTTACATCGATGGTCAGTGGAAACATGTCCCCTTACATTGGTGGCCATTGGAAAATAGTTCCTATATATTTGTGGTCACTGTAATGGTCTCTTAGATTATGGTTAGTAAAAAGAGGACCTCCTTTACATTGCTGATGTATTAGAAGACTGCCCACCTCTCAGACAGCTAAAAAGATTATTGGTGTCAGTGGTTACTGAGAGACAAAAACTGTTCATTGCTTAAGGAGTCCTGGCAACCTTTTGAGAAAACTCAGGATCCCATGGAACCCTGGTTTAGAAAGACTGCTCTAGAGCAATACCGAAGTACAACATGTGTAATTTTGCTTTTGTTTTTTCCAAGCTTTGTTTGGCAGCATCTAAACTTGTGTTTAAAGAAGACAACAGAAAATATGGATATGTTTACATAGTTACATTGGTCCAGCCTGGACCATATCTGTGGGATCCCTCTAGAAGCTGGAAACCACCATAGTAGGCATCACTGCTAAAGTGGTCTCCACTAGCTTCTGGGTCCTGTGCTGAGTTCCTGCCCTTCTGCATTGTGAACACAGGAGGTGGCCTGTTTATCACAGGTGCCATTCAAAGATTGCTTTGCATTTTCTCAATGAATGCAAAACATTCACTGATTGAATGAGGTAAAGAAGCAAGGCGGTGTCATGCTCTCCACCTCGTCCAGAAAATATTTTGTATTCATTGAGAACATGCAAAGATACATGCTGCATCAATGTACCTACATAAAAATATCCATACATAAAATTCCTCTTTAACCATTGCTCCAAAACTGAGAAGGGAGTCTATGAGCTACTTAGAGGAACCAGCACACACCCAGTAACTCAAGAACTGTGGTCACATCTCACGGGCAACTGTAAGTTCTAAAACTGAACACCACATTCTACTGCAACTTTTCTTCCTAAACAGTGAAATTTGAAAGTAATTTTACTCATTAGTAAACCTTTTCTGGTGGCAAAAGCCAGTCCTTTGAGTTTGTAACTGAGGTGTAACAGGGGCATCCTGGTCACGTGGTCACTGTGATTGACTGTTATAGTAATGATGTAATTGTGAGCCTATCCCACTGGCTCCCAGTCATAAATTGTGAAAAAGAGCTGCAGTGACAGATTGGTCACAGTCAGGCCCGGACTGGCCATAGGGCACACTGGGCATTTACTCAGTGGTCTGGGGCCACATGTCTTAACAAAATATGGCTGATGTTGCATGCAGGGTCAGTTGCAGGTAAATGTGCCATCTGGGCATGCACCACCAATAATTGCCGCATATGCTCGGTGGTGGTGGGAGGAGTGGAAAGAGTCTCTCGATTCCCCTGTCCACCAAGCCACTCCATGGCAGCCTAGGCTGCCTCTAAACTGAGAGTCCCGGTCCACGCATGTTCCCTGAAGCTGCAGGTCACCTGGCAACCAATACACCAGGAGAGGAGGGAGACAGAGAAGCCGAGGACTTCCGCACAATCCCGCCAAAGATCAATTAGAGCAACCCACACCTTGTGCTGCTTCATACTATTTTCAGGACTCCACCATCACAACCGGAGTTAGAAGCAAGACAAAAAAACAGCATCATATGGCAGTTATGACCTAAATTGGCAAAAATCCGTCAAATTAAACTAAAAAAGGTACTGTAATAAAATCCACATCCTGGAACCCCAAATCTCGTCGCAAACCACTGCCGCAAAAGCCCCCCTGGGCTCCTCAGTCTAAAATGTCTGGGCCTATTTTTTTGTCCCAGTCCAGGCCTGATCACAGTATTGAAGGCATGGATTGAGAACGCTCCATGCACAGAACTGTAGAGATGGCTGTATGCATATATGTGGCAGCCCAGCATGAAAGGACTTAATGTTTCAGATTTGGTAGATACTGGAGAGTTTAATCACCTGACATCTTCATACATCTCTCCAGGACTCTGTTGGCAAGATCTCTACACTTGCGTTCCTGGGCCTGTACACCTAATCATAATGGGAGGTTCCCATTTTTTATATATTCCCTATTATGAGTGAGGTGCTGCACCACACAAAGGTGTCTGGAAATCCCAGGTGGCCAAAAACAGAGTCAGGAATTATGGAAGGGAAATTTTATCAGAAGGTACTTTTGAAGGAATGGTCCTTTAGTGCTGGTTCACATATATGCAGATTGGATGTAGTTTGAACCACACCCAATCCGCAAGACATATGAAATAACATTGCTTCTATGGTGCCCAGAGGCGGACTGACCATTCGAGCACTAGGGCACTGCCCGAGGGCCCAGGGTCAGTTGGGGGCCCCATGAAATGCCCCTGGTACCTTTTATAGGCTTTTTTGGGTGTGCTTTGAGTGTGGGCAAGGACACAGGGGCCCCATGATCCCCTATTGCCCGGGGGCGTCATGCGTTGTCAGTCCTCCCCTTATGGTGCCTGTTCACATATGTCAGGTGTACTGGTGCTGCGGATTGAAAAAGAGTCATTTACGATTTCTGGAAAAAACATGGTTTGGTAACACTGTCAGAACGCCATCTCAATAAACCTTCCTAAAAACTGACTGAACATTTTAGAAGGTAGTTCTAACTGAAACTGCTATTTCAGCGATTGGGAGATTCTGGCTTGAATAAGTGTCTTTTTATTTCTCTTAAACATTGGTGGCTGTGGTTTCCTATTTTAATTCCGCAACCTTGGGGTTTCACTTCTTGTGCTGCATTCAACATAATACGCACTAAGTGAAAAATAAGGGAAACCTAGATCTTCTAATAATGGACAGATTGGGGGAGCAGACTTGGGAGTTCCCAACAAGAATTCAGGGAATCAGTTCTTCAGGATCATACAAAATACAAAAATTCAAAGAGTCACTTGATTTATGCTGATTCAATAGGGACAATGCGTATATATGGTACAATATTATACCATATACAGTGGGAAGCAGGAAAAGCCCTGAATACTGTATGTACATGTCAAGGGAATTATGGAAGTGTCAAGGGTCTAATCATTTGGACACAAATGATCATTTCTCTCTGTGTATGATCTTTTTAAAAAGTAATTACTGGCCTGGTGCTCTGGGTTACTGTATATGTATATGTACTAGACCAGTGTTTTCCAACCTTTTTTCATTTAGGGCACTCTTTAGAATTGAGCACAATCCTGAGGCGCACCAGTCAGGAGGCACACTTTTTTGCATGCTCCAGCACATCACATATTTTAATGAGCTGCTCTATGCATGTGAAACGGCATGATTTTACAATTGCTCAGCACCAAAATACATGGTTCCATGGTACCTTGTGTTTTAGCAGGCACAAACATACATGCATTTGCTAGATGCTTGGGGGGGTCATTAAGAATTGATGCCACCCACATGCATGTGCAAAAGGCAAATTTTGTGTGGTATTGGAAAACGTGCATTTTTACATGCATTGCCACTAGCACAAATCCCTCCTCCTAGCACAACCCCCTTTTCCCTTCTCAAAATCACCCTCCTACCACAACCCTCCCCCATCTTCCTTCCTAACACAGCCCCCCCAAAACCCCCTTCTAGCACAACCCCCCCCTTGAATTTTCCCCCAACACAAATTCTTTCCCTACAGATGTGGTGACCGAAGCAAAGGAGAAGATAGCCAGGAGGTGTAGACTGTGTGCTCTCTCTTTACCGCCCCCCTCCCCACCCCCCGCTCCTCTCCAACCTGTGCATTTCCATTTGGGAGCCTGTTAACTCCTGTGATTGGGGAGATGGAGAGAACTGTCAACTCCTGTGTATAGCGTGGAGACAGGGAGCCCTGCCTGCACCTCCTCCAAGCTCTCTTCTCCTCTCTGTACAATTGTCGGCAAAACAGAAAGCTTTCAGGCCAGCCGTGCCGTGGCACCCCGGTTGAAAAACACTGTACTAGACCATGAAATAAAAACTCAAATATGTTTAGGTAGTGCAATATTCAGCAATTCATAACGGACCAATCAACATTCTTTTTTCTGACCTGACTTGTTGCCAATGGTTGCTGCACTTTGCACATCCATTGTATATGGGGTCCAATAGTTTGGTCTGTTCTTTAATATATTATAACTAACCGAAAAAAAAAGCTTCATTCCCATGATGTAGAGCAGACTCCCCCCATTCTATTAAATGTAAGATGTCTTGTTAGTTATCATAATAGGTGAGAGGGGTGGGTAGACACACGGGAGGAGATTAACTAAAACTGTTATACAATTGCCGGCAAAACAGAAAGCTGTACAGGCCAGCTGTGCCGCGGCACCACGGTTAAAAAACACTGTACTAGACCATTATATAAAAACTCAAATATTTTTAGGTAGTGCAATATTCAGCAATTCATAACGGACCAATCAACGTTGTTTTTTCTGACCAATGGTTGCTGCACTTTGCAACCATTGGTCCAATAGTTTGGTCTGTCTTTAATATATTATAGCTAACCAAAAAAAAAGCTTAATTCCCATGATGTAGAGCAGGCTTCCCCCATTCTATTAAAAGCTGTCTTGTTAGTTATCATAATAGGTGAGTGGGGTGGGTAGACACACAGGAGATTTACTAAAACTGGTGCACTTAGAATCTGGTGCAGCTGTGCATGGTAGCCAATCAGCTTCTTACTTCAGCTTCTTCAATTAAGCTTTGGCAATAAAACCTGGAAGTTGATTGGTTTCTATGCAGAACTGCACCAGAGTTGGCACTCTCCAGTTTTGATAACCCCCACAGTATTTCTCAGGGTGTCAGACACTGGACTGCATATTGGAAGATCTCTCTTTGCCAAAAAGTGAATGAAGTAGTAATAGATTTTGGTAAGCAATAGTATTAACTCCTTATATCTAAATGTTTTTGTCCATGAAAATGACCAATGAAGAAACCTAACGTGTTGCTTCAAAACTTTAATAACTAAAGTTAGCCAACAAAGGGTGTCATTTTAACTTTAAACCTTCTATAATAAAATAGGCCAAATCATAAATATAGTAACAAAATGCTGTGCAGGATATCTGCAGATGCACTAATATGATGGGTGCATTGGCAAATCCCAGCGGATTATTCACACATCATTTTGTGCAAGATCCGTACAATCCCATACACAAGGGATTATTTTATCAAAACCAATAAAGCGTATTATGGCTGAAAATAGCCACGTCTTAGGAATCCATATGCAGCTGCTATATAGCACATATCACAGCACTTTGCCATCAGAAAAGATCACATCTTTTAATATTATATTACAGCGGGTATTACACACAAATGTCTAATAACCACGGCGGTACTAGTACTGAGAAACATCCCTGATGTATAAAGGCCCCCAGCTCATATTTGTGTCTTACCTATTCTAGGCCGATGAGGAATACTGTTTGTATGCTGGCAACACTATTACATAGGATTGAGAACCAAGTACAGCTAGACAACAAGCTGATGTGCAGTAAACATCTCAATGGTGATCAATCCAATGGAAACTGAGCTTGAATATAACATTACTGGATGGCAACAGCATACCTCTTGATCCTTGAAATGATTTATATCCAGAACAAAAACATTTTTGGTCTACTTGGAAACCTCAAGATCTGTCCAGCTGTCATCCTGCTTTTGGTATATCAAATGCTGGTGGTATGGATGCACCTTGTAAACAGCCTGCCGCTGAGCTGCTGTTGAATTATCAGGATTAAAAAAAAAAAAACACACACACACAGGACTGATGCCTGACTTGCCAGTTGGCAAGCCTGGGCCTGCCAATAAAGGAAACCAGTACTAATATGGCTACCAGTGCTGACCTCCTAAAAATGTTTGTTAGTGGTCTGTGGTTTCAATACTCTCTGAAACATCAGCATGAATAAGTATGCAGATTAGGGAAAACTATGGTGAAATTAGAGCTACTGACCTACTTGATCTAGTAAATTAGCAAGTACCGGAACTAGCATTTTCAAAAGCAGGGTTCAGCCATGACAGCCTCCATTCTTGCTCACTACTGGCTTCCATGAACAATAACTCTTTCCTATATTTCTTTCCTGTTAAATGTAAAGTCTGCATTATGTATTCATGCGCTAGACACAGTTAAATCCCTGGCTTGGAACCTGAATGATCTGAACTGATGCTGGAGGGCCTGCTCACTGTACACCTTTGGTCTGTTTGTCAGGGAAGACGGCTATGTATTAATCAAATGTGTCATCACATTTTGTGGCTGTTTAATTAGAAGCCCTAGGCCCAGAAGACAACGCAACACTTATTTTACCTGAAAAAACACCACTGCTTTCTTTTATGATCAGGTGAAGTGAGAAGTAATTGCATCAGTCACTAGCATACCGGGCCATGACCCTTCTACCAAGAAAGCTATGGTAACGCTGAAATTAGTGATGTACTGCAGGGAAGCATTTTCCTCCTAGCAACAGATGTTTCAATAGGAGGTCATACAGTGAACGGAGGCAGGCAGACAGGCTCAGACTATGTGTGAACAAGGGGACTGTTGTCTACAGGGGTAGTACATACATAGCTTTGCATTTATGAGGAGATAACTGAGGGAATCACTTAACATGTGGTCTTTATTTTAGATAGAACCACATTATCTCAACATATAAGGGCTATGTGGTGGTTCAGGCCTCTTATCTGAACCTAAAATGATAACTCTATCCTAAATGCTTTACCTGCCTAACTGATACAAGATTGTATTACTGCATATAAGCTCAACCCTGAGAAATCTAAAAATGATCCCTTGCTAAGTGGGGTTGTATCCGCACTGCAAGGGTTAACTGTTTGTTTGCTCTAGGAAAGAGGTTTTTTTTCACTTTAACTTACCTGATCCTCTACTCACCTCAGCAGATGGCGCTCCCCACATTGGTGGGCTGTCTCTCGACGTCATGACTATGGACCCTGCATCGGTCTAATGACATCAGAACTTTGGACTGCTGAAGCATGGGGGAGAAGATGCTACAGGGACCAGTCTAGCAGCATGAAAGAGAATCAGGTGAGTAGACCTTCTTTTCTATGTCCCCTAGAGTTAAACAAGCAATTAACCCTTGCAGTATGGGCACAGTCCCACTGCAAGGCATCATTTGTAGGTTTGCCAGAGTTGGGTTTTAAAATGTATGTAAATATTTCAGTCTATGTATAAATTCATGTTCAATTTCTTTAAACATGCTATATTAATTTAATAACCCAAAATACACTGGAAATATTTTTTTTGGCCACGTGATTTCCTTTTTTTCTCCCCAAGTTCTGAGTGGCAGAGTCTCTTACTGATGATCCCTGGCATGATCCACTGTCAGTCAGGTTGTGTAGGGCTCAGTAGGGGGTGTGTCAACCTGCTGGCACACTGCACGTCACCACGTTGTGCTGTAGTTCCTATGGAAAGAGGAAAGGATGCAAACTGACCACGCTAACCTGGATCTGTTTCTGTAGCTAGCATGGTCAGTAACCACAGGAAGCCATGCACTGAGGAAGGAACAGGTAATTAGTAGGAGGTTTAGATTATACATACTGTAAATAAAAGACTGCTTTTTCAATGGGGGGGGGGGGGTGCAAACAAATGCAGTGATAAAGCTTATCATTTTAGGTTTACATTCACTTAACTACAGGGTTGGTCGGATTATCGTGTCTCATAAAAGACATTTTACTTGCATATATGACATTGTGCGACATCATGATTAGTATACAGACATGCAATGGTCAGTCAATGTACAAGCTTACCCATTTCAGTGCATAGTAACATAAATTCCTTTACAGATCGATGGGATTCACCATCACACAGCGAAATCTTATCTTGTATATCCATATAAATAATCATTTACCAAAATGACTGTCCTTAGTTACATTTACATGGAAATATATATTGATTAACTAAAATCTGCATTTATACCTGGAGTCAAACATCACATTGATTACCCGAATCTCATTATATGAAAACCTTCATGCTTACCCAGCCTTTGCTACCTTCCCCATTGCAGCATCTATTAACCCTACGTGGTGTATGCTGCTTCACACACACAGCACCAAAAGCCAAACATTGCCAGAAGCCCAGTAGAGCTGGGTCTATTTTTAGCTGCAGCTGTCAGTTTTACGGCTGTGTGAAGCATCATCCTTTGGCTGAGCAGTTCATACAATGGGAACCGGTCCCCTCAAATAGTAGAATAACCCATTCCGATCCAGGGGAGGCCTGCAGTACCGGTACTAAAGGAATTATTGCAACAGGAGCACACAACAGACAAGTAACATAGCAGGTGCAGGTGCCTAAACATAGCAAAGTATTCTTACATTGCTGCATGCTCTTGATGCCTCAATATGGGATGTAGAGTCTAGCAACCTCCCTCTGCAAAGAGATGCATCTCCATGTTCTGTAGAGCCAGTAATGTTGTGTATAAAATGGCTGGAGCTTAGCCCCGTAGATCTGCGCTGCCTCTCAGAGAGAAGGGTAGAGATAGCAGCAGCTACCTGGACTCACCATCCCTTCTCTTCCGCTGGTCCATGCAAGGTTCTGCCGATCCATCCTGAACGATGCTTGTGGCCCTCTACTCCTGGGTTTAACCCCCCTGTGTGACAGCTGCAGTCTCACATCTGTCTCCTTCAGCGATATCAGCACATTGGCTCCTAGCTTTGGGGGGTGGGGGGGTTCTTGGGTGGTTGAAGGAGACCCTTTTGCTTTGTGTCTCTCACTCTCTCTCTCTCACACACACACACACATCCCCTCCCCCTCTCTCAGTCTCGCTCTCTTTCCCCTCCTTCTCACCCTCTTTATTTCAGTCTTCAACATTTACATTCATTCCTGCATTCCCTAACACTTTTCATTGTGAACAGCCGTTACACTTTTATTTTAATAAGCGTTCTTTTTTTGGTCTTGCCATTTTTATACTTTAGCCTTCCATAATGTTCTGTAAGCCATTCTTTATTTAATTGCCCATAAATCATACTCCAGGATTAAATGAAGTCCTAAACTGTTATATTGCCTTATTTAAAATGAAAAGCATAATCAATAATATATTTATCATTTTTATTAGGTAAATGGGAGGCACAAAACATTTTGAAAAAATAGACCAAAGTTTACTAAAAAATAGTAAATAAATACAGTATTATTATTATACAGTATTTATATATCGCCAAAGGGTATGCTCAGCGCTGTACAGTACAGTATGTCTCAAAATGTTTCTAACAACTTTGTAATAATTGAATCCACAGGTGCTCTTTGTTGATGGGAAATTACACCAAATCACAGCTGTCATGCATTCATTAAACATGAAGCTACTAAAAAAGGTGTATTTGTTCTTTAATGAACTCACTTATTGATTTGTTCATACATTCAATTAAAATATTTAAAGGTCCCTGTGCAGAGGTCACCACTGTCATGTTCAGCTTTGCTGTGTCCTTTGCAGATAGTTATCAGTGCCATTCTAACAAGAATGCCACATTTAACATTTTTGGAACAGGTGTCAATACAATTGCAGGGAGTTTATTTGTAAGTTACTTATATTTGCTGAAATAAAAGTGCTAAAAAACATGCATCTCTTGCTTGGAATATACAAGTAGGAAAGCACTGATACTCAATAGTAACTTTGAAAGCAGGGGTGGACTGACCATTTGGAAACTCGGGCACTGCCCAAGGGCCCGGGGTCAGTAGGGGGCCCCATGAGATGCCCCTGGTACCTTTTTCATAGGCTTTTTTGAGTTTGGGCAAGGCCACAGGGGCCCCATGATCCCCTATTGTCCGGGGGCCCTATAAGTTGTCAGTCCGCCCCTGTTTGGAAGTCTTTTTTGAAATCCAAAGTAGCTGAAAGGGCAACTCCGCTGCCGTGGGGAAAAAATATTGCAAATAAAAAATATATAGCATATACAGTACAATTGCAACACAGGCCATATTGTAATTTATTGTATTTAAAAGTATACAGTATTTCCTTTCAATCTGCAGTACTGAAATCTTCTGTAAATTCAATGCAACATGGCTACCTGGAAGTGTTCAATACAGAGTTGGATCACAAAGTCGGATCCTCTGCAACAAAAAATTCAGTATAGGTGAGATGCTCCTAAAGGGTTAATCACTTCTAAAGGAACACAGACCCTGCCACTCTCAACTGATCGAAAATGAAAAAGCCCCTCTCTTTCAGAATCTGTCCTGCACAAGACATGATATAACAAAGAGCTATTCCTTCAGAGAAGAATCAGGTAGAAAAAAACCTTACAATGTACATTGATTGAAAGGATTGTGTTTTGTCAGCTAAAGTGGAGTTACTCTTTAATGTGTATACCTTCTATGAGAAGGTGCCAACTGCAACTCTAGCTGTCATCAGTGGCAGCACTATGGCTAGTAGGTTTCTCTACAGTATAATAAAACCGCTTTAACACATTGCAATTCTTTATTAAAGAAGAACTCTACTTTAAGTTAAACCTTTTGTATAGTTTCTAACAAAGGATCTGGTAAATAGTTTGTCCTCAGCCCATTTATATAGGTACACAGAGTTTGTATAATGTGTATAATGCATATACGCAGAGGCACTCAGTGAGAAAAGTTCTCCTCTAAAGTGATCTGAGAATTCCAATATGTAACAAAAATAGGCTACAATTAAGTTTACTAAAGGGATCTGGAGAATGTGCCAGATGAAGTTCTTATTTATGTCCCCCCATCTCCCCTATGATATCCTCCCTCTACCCACCTTACCATACTACTGTGGAAACTCAAATTCCTCTTCCACATTGGCAACATCCTTGATCCGAAGAAAAAATAGTTCCTACCTTTTGCAAATCTTCAGGATCGATGCCAGTTAGCTTTGCAGGCTCTATTCAGCTACCTCCAAATCAAACACTTTGCTCAATGCCCAGATAACATTCTCCCCCTTCACTACCATTGATATAGTTTGCATTACATGTGCAACTGACAGGGGACTTATCTCATGCATCTATAAGTTCCTGATGACCCCACAATCTGAAACACCCCTGAAATATAACTATATGACTAAATGGGAACAGGTACTGAACATTCGTTAGAGGAATGGAATGTAAAATAGATGGTTCTCCCCAAAATTTTCTCTTTGTATGGTTTATAAGGGAAACCAATTTAAAATCCAATTTAAAATCCTATATCATTGGTATCACACCCTCGCCTTCTTTCACACTCTCAACCCCAACATATGAGAAAGCTGGTGGAGGTGCCCCAACCATCCAGGAACACTCTATCACATATTTAGGATATGGCCAAAGATAAAGCCATTTTGGCAAACAGTGAAATCTATTGTCCACATGCTTTTACAAAACAAAATTTCACTTGATCCGTACACATATTGCTGGGTTTTCCACCATCCACTCTGTCTAAAGATGCCAGAAAGCTACATATACGTACTGCTGCCCAATGTTTGATCGCCTCTCATTGGAACCGGACCCACAGTCTGACAACACCCACCATATACTCTTGAATTCGGGAAGTCAAACTCATAGAAGCTCTTGCAGAAAGAATGAATAACACTTTCACTGATTTCAAACAAGTGTAGGATCCTTTGCAGAAATTAATTGTGGATAGCTGCTGTGCTCTCTCCCACCTTTCCATACTATCCCCTCCCTGGTCTTTCTTTTTGTCCACTTATCCACATATCAAGATGCTACTGCCCATTCATTTCTTTTGCTATCCATCCCTGTTGACCTCATTTGACGGTAAGTACCCATCTGGTATGTTGCCAGGAACTAATTGTGAAACCTCTATTGACATGATATGCATTTGATGGCTGTATGACTTCTTTGGAGAACATGTTGTGACCTCCTAAACTGTATTTTTCAGTCACAATATTAACTGTTGCATTTGTGTACACTGAAGACATGATTTCCATTATGTTGAACCTGCAATGTTATGATCTTTATGGGTATGATGTTGTTCAGGAGGATGATGGTATCACACAACCGGGCCAAAAACAACTAGAACAAGGTAAGCGTATTGATTTTTTTTAACATAAAATAGGGGGTTTTGCAAGGGGGTAGGCAAAAAATGCGTATTCATGTGGCAAGACTAGAGTTGTGCCTTACCGTACAGTTAAGGCTCAACTTTGCCCAAAACGTTTTCTTTTTCTTTTAGTTCAGATAAATTGTTATCCTTTTGTACAGAAATTTCTTAATTTCATCTCTTTTTGACAGTTGTGAGGCAGAACAGTAGGTGAGGTGAAATTTCCTCAACAGGGACATATACTTTTCTACTAGTGTAGGGATAGTTTCTAAACTCAGGTTTATATTTCTGTCCTAACTGCAGTGATTTCCCTTTGTTTTCTGTGAAGGTGTTAGTTGTCAGGCAGAACAGGAAGTGAGGGGAAAGCTTCTCAACAGGGACACCAATACCTTTCAAAACGTTATTGATGTTCTAACCCCTAACCCTGTCTATCCCAAATTAAAAAAATATGTTGGCCTCTATATATCCCTCAGTATAGGTTTTCATTAAAATAGACCTTAAAGTGGAATTCTGGAATAAAACAGTTTAGTCTTAAAACTGCTCCCACCACCTTCTATCACCTATATTAACTACTCTGTAGAAGAAAGATGCATATACATACAGTATAACTGTTCTCAGGCTGCTCTGGTCCAGTAACGCAATCGGCTCTTCTTTCTCAGCTGGCAGTGGCTTCATAGGAGAGAAGAGAGGGCTGACAATGGATGGCCTAAAGTAAGCCTATGGGTGACATCACCGCTCAGGCATTCAAGCCGTTGTCAGTGCACTCTCTCCTCTCCCCTGTAGCCGGCGCTGGCTAACACAGGGGAGATCACTTGACTGGCCCAGAAAGGCCTGAGAATAAGTAAGTAAATACATTTTTCTTCTACAGTGTATTATAATGGGGGTAGGATCAATTTTAAGACTAGATAATGTTATCTCAGAATTCCACTTTAACTCAAAAAGTGAAGATAATATATCTATCCCTAATGTTTTTAATTCATCCTGGAAAAAAATTGCAGTACACTTCCTATGCCTACAGCTATATATTTCTTCAGTGTGAATCTAAAACATTGTTCAGGAGGCTTCTAGTCTGATCAGATATTAAATGAGATTTGCTGATGTCACTAGTGTGTTGCTTTCTGCTCTCTTTGCTGGAGAGGAAGCCATACCTGAGGACTTGAAGTACAAGGATCTCCATGCTTCTGATTTAGTTTTTCTGCACTTTCTCCTGCTGTACCTTGCATATTTTCCCACCAGTCATTATATCACCAGTCATCAAGATGCAGCTTTGGCATTAGAATGCAAAGTCCTACTCCTCTACTAATATGGCGAGTCACAGTGCAGAATAAGCCATGGTAAGTCAATAATGGGGACAATGTCAGCGCCAGGAGCTTACAGGCAATACTGGTGACTAGTATTTCCCTTTTTGGGCACAGCTTCCACCATACAGGTCCTCTTTAAAATAGAGTAGTGAACATTCTGGCTTTAACACAGTTAAATATTTCATTGATAGCACTGGCACTTTACTTATTTATTTCTTTTGACTTCTCACATTGATCTGTATACTGCCAGTTAAATACATTATATCAATAAAACAAAAAACAGTCTGTACACATTTCATTTAAAATAAAAAAAACACAAGACAAAAGAGAACAAATAACAAGGTCAGGCTACCCAAAACTGACACTTCAGTTTTAGAAAGGGACTGGAGGGCCAAGGGCTAAGTTTCTGTATCTTATGTTTTTTTAAGATACTTTAAAGGAAAGATACAGTATTTGTTCCTACCTACTCTGTAATTTTGGTGTTGCTGCTAAACCTGTGGTTTTCCCATGCCTCCTCTTGCATTCTTCAAAGTATGAAATAATTTAGAAATCTAGCTGGTGTCTACTACAGTGATTTGCTGCTTTGAGAAGTATCCCACAGATATGGTATATGCGTAGTTACATTGGTCCAAACTGGACCAATAGAACTATAAAAATACCATACCTGGAATTCTTCTTTAACCTCCCTATTCTATACAATATGAAAATAAGTTGCTTTGGAGTTCGATACACCTTCATTTTAAACACAAGTTGTCTGAGCCCCACCAGGACCATAATGCACTCAATGCATCTGGATAGTCCCCCTGTCACCAACTACTTATAGGATTTATTGGTAGCAGTTCCACTATGTGCACAAACTCTTGGCTGTTTTGTTGAGCACTGTACAAAGCAGTTCATTGAGACCATGTCCTATGATAATCCTTTAAACTACACTCTGCAGTGTTGACAAGCACTCTGATCTTTAGTGTCCATACATACGTACCCAAAACAAGGAAAATGATCCCACGCTTTACAGGGCAGACAACCAACAAAGATCTTTGATCATAATGGGCAGAATTTTAAAATGTGTCCCAGAGATGAAATCGGCAAAAAAAAAAAACATTTCAGATTTTAAGATGTAATCATCTCACACATATAAATAAGGGTTTCCCACAGTTCCCTGCAATAATTGTAAATCTGAGTCACAGTTAGCTTCATGTATTTTATACCAATGGTGAAATCCTGGCCATCTGAATAGAGGACCACTGACTAAGATTTAAGTTACTTTAATTAACATCGCTGTATGCAGCAAACCTTTGTATCACCCATAAAAGCGGACGAGATAGGTGGTCATGGAGAATAAGCTGGCAGACCTCTTTAGAGCTGCAACAGCAGTGAGTCAGCTGCTGAGCTCCAACAACAACGAGAAATTCTTGAGTCAGAATCAGCGGCCTTCCTGAAAATGTGCCGAGCTATCAAACAGGTTGTGTGTGTAAGTATGTTACCATATGTGTATATTGAATTTTACAATGTTAGCAGACAAAACAGAATGCATAATGGGGAAGTGCTTTTCAGATGCCATCATACACATAAGGGAAAAAGGAGCGGCTTGCAGCCAAATTATTTTCACAGGCTAGCTGGTTATGGTTTGCCATTATTATTCCAAGTACACACATTCATAGGTTCTGCTGATTTTATTGAACTATACCTGTTGGGATTGTTAATGATCAATGCTGAGAATAAGCTACATACTAAATTAATTATTAGGTGAAAATGAAAACAAAAATGCTTGTGCCATTAACACACATTAGCTTACATGGTAAAATACTAAATTCACAAGAATACAAAATACATTAAATTGATACTCCAGCTTGTGTGAATCCCACTATCAGACCTTCATGTAGAAATTTAGAACAGTCCCAGCTACTCTGTATTCTACAGGCTACTCCTATGTAATAGTGACTTTCTGTTGTATTCCTTCCTTCATGGACTATGGCTGTCTGTTAAAATATGAGGCTGTTCATAGAGTCTCCTTTTAGCTGAACTGACAAGTTACTGCAGTATTCACCAGCAGAGACACATGTGGTGATATCCAACACTGCAATTTACAATCCTTAAAGAATATGTAAACCCAACATTTCATATTCTGATATGTGCCTGATGTACGATGTATTTGTATTAAAAAAAGTATCCTGTTCTCTTTGTATCATTTCCTTTGTGTGCAATCCCTAGTGTTCCCACCAGTCCTTCTGCTTTCCTATTAAAAACTGACCACACTAGGCAGGGGAGCACAGCATGGTCAGTGTTCTGGCTGTTCTGGGAACTAATCCAATGTCCAGGCTTGTGCTGACACACCCCCACCCCCTATACAGCCATTCACTGGGAAAACTAGTGTGATGCTGTTCCTCCTCCCCAAGCTCTCTAAGCTCCTTATGCAGCTGAAAACAGAGAGTATGTGAGAACTTTTAAAAAAGAAAAAAGGTATTTATAATGTTTCTTTTATATGTATACACAAATTATTTGCCTTTCATTTCTATTTAAAACTGAATGGGTTGTTTTACAAGGGGAGCGTTCACATTTACTTTAAAAGTAGTCTGTAGTTTGTAAAAATGTACGATACCATTAGTGACCTCTTCTATTTAAAATAATAGTTTTCTGGCTATAATACTGATCCAGTGGTATAAAGCAACAGCTGGGCAATGAGCATTTACAGAATGAGGTCATCAACAGGAGTCTCTGTATTTCTTTCCATAGGGGCTCATGGGCTCATGTACATGGATTGTTTGGCTCATACAGAATAAACAATGGACATTTTTGGCCCCTGGGAGGCACAGGTGCACTGTACAGACTGATCCCAGCAGCTTTTCAAAATCAATGACAGGCTGAAATAAGTGACTGGATGCTGCTCCAAGCAGTACATAAGGCATTTAGAGCCTTATGCGTTCAGGCATGTATTCCCTGGGAGGTAGAGTTGCAGCATATAGCCCACTGCCAGTAGTCTTTTAAAATCAATGACAGGCTGAAATATGTGTAGAAACTGTATGCTCTGTCCCATACATCCCTGAACAAATACAACCCTAAACACAAGTACCGTTCGGAACAGCTTACAACTGCTGTGTATTTTAGCCTGTCATTCATTTTTAAATGCTACTGGCAGCAGAATGTATGCTGCACCTGTGCCTCCCAAAAATGCAAATTTTTATGCTTTATGAGCTATATGGCCCATGGGCATGAGCCCATAGGTAACCTCTTATTGCTTCATGGAGGTCACTAATTACTGTAACGTTCACTATATCTATAAGGTGGAAGACTTGTCAATGTAGAACAATGAGTACAACAATATATACATAAGAGAGGGAAAATCTTTTAATGGGGACAATCGTTCTGTTGACTAGTGTCTCATTTAGAACTCATTTTATGTCTCTGAAAAAGGGAATTAGGGGAATTCCTCAAAACTGGACATATGACTGCAGAATAAGAGGGGTATAAATCATTGCCTACTCTACACAGAACTAAAAAAGGTTTCAGCATTAGGTTTTCTTTCAACTAAACTTGTACTGCGAGAAATACAGCAAATGCCATTGTTGACTTCATTCTAAGAAGTCCCTTTGCTGACATACTGATCTAATGGCTTTAATACTATGTAGACCACTGTTTTGGAGCAAACATGCAGGTCAAGAGAGTCTGAGTTAAGTCAAAATCCTGATCTGCATACTTGCTCCAGACCAGTGACTCACATACTGAAACTGCTGCTTCAGCATTACAGATATTAAACTAGCATTTTCAGAAATGAGGTTAGCAATGGCAGCATCCATACTTCCTCAGCACAGGTTTGTTTTACGTTAGAATAATAGCTGAACTAACTACATAGTCTGCTGTGAATCGACAACAGATTAGGTTTCAGATGACCTTCCAGTGTGATACCTGAGCAGGAAAGAGGACTTTCTAACATATCTCCATGCCTTCAACAAGGAAGCTTTAAATGCAGTCATAACGTTCAAAGATTAGGATTCACAGTTCATCCCCAGCAGCAGCATTGTCACTCCTATTTTAAATAGATTTTTGTAATATGGATTTTGTTTTTTGGACAGCACATGGTCTAGTATCAGCCACCTCAGGCTCACAAGCTGCCTGTTTTCATCATAGGCACTTGGTGAAAATTTTATCAGATGGAAATATGTAAAAAATTGGCTGTATTGTGTTCCAACCTTCTCACTACCAAGGAAATCCATGATCATGGGATGGTCAGTCAAGAATAAAAATGTCAACACTGGAATATATATCTTCCAAAACAAAATAAAAAAGAAACAATTAAATCTTACCTGTACTACTGACAATATTAATTTTCCTCGATATAATGCTACTGAATTGAGTTTATCTGCAAACAGGAAACCTTATAGACTAAGGAGCTATTTTTGACGGCCGAACTATTTTGATCTACCAAAAACAAACATGCCAATGTCTGTAAAGGGAGCCCAGCAGATCGATAACCTTCGTTTAATCAGTATTGCTGGAACAAATGTGATTGCGTTACATAAATTGCCTTTGTATCTACAGTGCAGTAGCCCAGTGTTTTCACAACATCCTATGCACTGGTTTGTTTTATATAGGTATGTCACAAAAACACTTATTGTATCTAGTTGCTTATACTGTAGCTCAGAACTGTTCATCTTTTAGAACCAAATTAATCTGTCCTTCTTCCCTGCTTGTCCCTCTTTTTAGTCTTATCTATGGAATTTTAAAAATAAATGTACTTAGAACTGTTATATTACACTAAACATTTAATTTAACTTTTTAAATTTCTTTTTGTTATTTTCAATTGATAGAAAGAAAAAGTAGTGCTGAAAAGGCATTAGCAGGTTTATACAATTATATATTTATGTAATTGTGCATTATTTCTGGTATTTTATGGTCCATGCAATTGGAAACATGGTAGGCCTATGTACTTCACTTAATGCATGCTTAAAGGCAGTCTGCCTGCCAAATGTCTACACATGGCATGTGAACTGCAGACAAGGCTGGAGCTTGGATTTCTGCCCAGACTAGAATTGCCGTTACCTCTCTTACCTTGGCAAGACTTCTGGTTTCTCACTGGTGATTTATGTATGCCACTGCTGTGGTATTATCCAACAGGTTCCTGATTGGATGATCCTCCAGTTGAGGCACCCAGTGTTACCAGAACAACTAAATTGCTTGTACCTTCAGGAGTGCAAGATGAGATTCTTATGTTGTCAAAGTTCCCTGCACCAGCAAGGTGCCTAGGACTCCTCCCCAGCCTGTTAGGCTGGCATACACTGTAATGATCATCAAAGACAGCAGGAGGAAGTATTTTCCCAAATCCAGAGCTGAATTTCTGAGCTACCAATCCAGAGGTAATCTAGTCTTGAGAGTCAGGCAAGTCAGATTGTGAAAAGATGGAACAGATTTCACCCACAACAATAGCATACTGTGCTCTAGGGGTCTGCAGTTAAAATGTGCAAATGAAACTGCCTTAAAGCAGGTAATCATCAAGCCCAAGTAGAGAGATGGTAGTCCAAAACTGGAAGAGGAGAATCAGAAGCTTTTCTGGACATAAAAAAATGCCTCTGGTTTGGTTGTGCCTTGGACTAGATCTAGATATAGCAAGCAACATATTGGTTTCA
Organism: Staurois parvus; assembly: GCF_062004578.1. Taxonomy (NCBI): domain Eukaryota; kingdom Metazoa; phylum Chordata; class Amphibia; order Anura; family Ranidae; genus Staurois; species Staurois parvus. The sequence continues at coordinate 1,539,273 of NW_028318161.1, read as the reverse complement.
GCGCTGATTTCTGAAGTTTCAGAATCCAACCAAACCTATTCAGGATCTGAACTGTCCGCATCAGGGTTGAGGCTGTCCTCTTAACACGAGGCTGTCTAGGTATGTCACAATGGGAACACACCAATAGCATAGTAAGGCTAACACTAGGGCCAGAACTTTGATAAACACTTGAGGTAAGGACAATAGGTCAAATGGTAGGGCTACAAACTGGTAGTATTGGGTTCCCACCACAAAACTTGGGGAACGTCAATGTGCTGGAAAGATGGGGACATGCAAGTAAGCATCTTTAATGTTCACCGAGGCTAGGAAGTTTCCCTGGTGGAGGGAGGCTATGGTAGGCTCAGTTGATTCCATGCAGAACTTTTAAACTTGAATAAAAACATTTAGGGTCTTCAGATCCATGATGGGGCAAATACCGTAAATTACAGTATAACCTCTGACATCCTTCCTCTATCAGTACAAGAGCAATATCTCCTTGTTCAATAGGTCTGCATCAGCAGAATAGTTGTTTGCTAGTTGTTGCAGAAATATGGGTAGATTGAACAACATGAAACAAGACGGCATGAAACAAGAGGTAGAGAGTAAAACTCAAGCATTTAGCTCCTGGACACCATTTCTCTCACCCAGGCACCCAAGATGCTTTCTAACCAGGTGTCCTCAAAAGCCAACAGCCCACAGAAGGAATCCCTTCATTCTGAAGAAGTCTGCAGATTTAAATAATTCATTAGTTCCAGATTTACGGTTTTATTGGGCCTCTCTCTTAGGTTTGGCTTTGGTGTGAGAGAAATTAAATCTTTTTGGCTTCAAAAGCAGATTTGCCAGTTTAAAGTTTAGGTTTCTTCTGGGATAAATTAGTATTCTTACCACCAGTGATGTCTTTTATATAATTTTTCAGCAAAGCACCAAAGAGATATCCACCATCAAAATACATATCAACTGTTATTACACTGCTGATTTGCAGACCAACATTTAAACCACAGAGATCTCAGAATGTGGGCAGACAGGATACCCACTAGAGAGATAAGAGAGATGATATCAGTGAAACCATGAACACACTAAATGTAGGGCTGAGGGCAACAGCATAAACAGCTCTACAGTAAGGACTGTAGAAGGATTCCACATCCAACAACAGCTGAGTCCATTCCCTTAAGGTCTGACAGCCTGGCATTGCTATAGCAGGTTCCATATTAGGGCCTGCTAACAAAAGCAGAGACTTAGAAAAGATTTCCAAAAATGTAACGATGGGATCCTAAACAACTGCAGCATTCTCAATAGGTATAGTCAGCGTTTTGTTAAGGCAGGATATCGCCAAATGGTATAACACATTTTTCAAAAAAATTCTCATCAATTGTTATTGGCTAGCAAAGAGTTTAGGAAGAGAAATAATTTGTCAGGGGTGTTTCATTCCTCATATAAAACAGGAAGAATTAATGAATGTACCTAGAAGGTTTTTACAGTTTAGGTCCTTTCAGGGATCTTGTCACTGCCCCACCTCTCCACCTCCTCCAATCAGAGAACGCTTTGCATGCATTCAGAAAATACAAAGCATTCTCCAAATGGCACCTGTACTGAACGGCCAACCTCCTGTGGTCAGAATACAGCAGGGAAGCTGCTCAGCATGGGAACCAGAAGCAAATGGAGATCACTGGATTAGCAATGTCTACTTCATTGATTTCCAGCTTCCATGAGGATCAGCCAGGTATGTTACATGCATAGTTACATTGGTCCAAGCTAAATATCAATACCTAGAATTCTTCCTTAAATGTAAAAGTAATGTACTGGTTTACTTCCACTGAAATACATTAAGAGCAGCCTGTTTAGCTGCCTATTTGATTATCTTTTACCTTACCTGGTGATCCTGGGTGGTGATCTTCCTATCACTGGATTGTGTTTCACTGCAGTAGCAGTTTTTGTACCCTTTGATTTGCACTTTCGAGAACTACAGAGCCAATACATAGCATGCACGTGTCTACCCAATAGGAGCTGACAACTCTTCCTCTAATGCCTCTGCTGCATTGAGCAACAGAGACTCTGAGGGTAGTGTACTTGCTGTTATAGTAAGCACTCTTGTGCTAGGAAGTTATGTGCCATAGCCACAGGAACAGGGGAGGACTGACCATTTGGGAACTTGGGCACTGCCCAAGGGCCCGGGGTCAGTAGGGGGCCCCATGAGATGCCCCTGGTACCTTTCATAGGCTTTTTTGGCTGTGGTTTGAGTGTGGGCGAGGATACAGGGGCCCCATGATCCCCTATTGCCCGGGGGCCCCATGAGTTGTCAGTCCGCCCCTGCACAGGAATGTACATGGTGCACAAGTAGAACTGCCCAAGAGTAATTTTAAAGTGCACCTGTGGATGGACATTAAATAATTTATATATTCCTAACAGTCTAAAACTTGACACTTCAAATATATATGAAAATCATCATTAACACATTGGAATTGCAAAGGCACTGGTACTGTAACATTACAAGGCAAAGTACCACTACTCTGTGTTGATTTTTCTTCCTTTTGATATTTCTTTGTGCAAAAATAATCTTTCAATATAATTTCCATTTAATAAAAAAAAACCTTCCTTATAGAAAGAAGACAGTGTTAACTACCATTGCTCCAATGACTGTTCTACCTAAAGGAGATCAGTCAGTCCTGTCTTTATTTTCTCAGGGCAGTTTCTTTTACCTGTGATAAAGTTGCTAATATCATCATAATTGCTCAGTGCTTGTCATCATACGTCTGATAGAGTCAGTCTGACTGACTTGGATGAATAATTAAACTGTCCTTCTAGAATGAATGCATTTTCACATTACATAAAAAAGTGACATGTATATTATGGGATAGTTTTATTTTTTTTCACCCTATGCTGCCGAGTGTTCACTTTTCCCATCATGACAGTTCCCAGTTGTTAAACCCTAAGGTTGTTCATAACTTTCAGCAGAGAGAAGAGGCATGCAGTAGTCTATAGTCACCAAGAATAAACCACTTTTTGAATGATTACCCATAGCTTTTGTTAATAGGAAACATTCATAACCACTGTATACATAAAGTGTCAAGGCGTGCATTAAGATAGAATGAATGACTCCTAGATACTGTACAAAAAGTGAGCAAGGTTTATTACCAAAGCTGATGTCCACAATTCCTTCTTCATCCTCATCTTGCTTTGCATATTGCGTAGGATGGTGATTTTCTCTTCAGAGAGGCTCTGCTCATTAAAAGCAGAATTTATTTCCTTAAGGGCTGTTTCAAACTAGACGCAATTCAATGCACTTTTTTTCTGCATCAAAAATGCATGTGTTTTCCATGTATTCCAATGGTTCTAGTTCACACGGTGCAGTCAGTTCCAGTCAGCTTCCGGTGCAGAAAAAAAAGTAGAACATACAGCATTTTTTCTGCACAGAACCACACTGGAACATAGGAAACTGCATCAAATCTGGGCCCATAGAAATATTGTACAGGGATGATTTTGACTGCTGTATACTGTAGAGTACAATCCAGAATTCATATTGGTTATTTTATTATATTATACAAATTATTATACTGTGTAATGGGACCAGCCCAGCCAGAAACATTTCTAAGAACAAGGCAAATTATTTGGCATATTTTAGTAATATCACATGCATGTATGACTGACATTGTTTAGGATGGTCACTAGTAGAATAGTTAAATAACCAAAGTGGGTAAGGCCTACATCTGTCTAGATGACATTTTTTGCATGTAAAAGGGATTTGGTTAGGTGTCGTTGAATAGAGTAACATTTTGGAACAGTGAACAGTGGGAGAGGTGAGAATAAAGAAGCCTTTCAATGGGTTATCAAGATCTTATAAAAATGATAAACTGGAAAGCATAATTGTGGAAAAAATCTAGACACAGAATGGCCTTGTATAGATTGTGGCATTCTCATACAATTGATGACCTCTATTCTAGCTCATTTCAAGCTCCAGTTGCACTTTGCACACAACACAGGAAACTCTTGCAATTTAAGAAATCAAATGTAATCTGGGGATTTTGTCTCTGCTTCCTAGATGTGCATATTTACACATCATTTACTATGTGTAAGATTTAGACAGATTCAATGTGCTGTAGCACTGATCTAATGTATTGCTTCTTCCAAGCCAATGGTCTTGAATATCATATAATGGTCTAGTATCCTCTGCATTTCAGGCTAATATGAATTCTGCCCATTTTCTTGAAAGATAGTACAAAAATGTCTTTGTACAGCACTTCTGAAAGTTAAAACGTGTAATGTTTTATTAGAATTACTAACAGCAGCGTACACATTCACTGAATTTGAAAATAAAAAAAATGTTTGTAAAACATGATAAATAATGTCAGTATACAGGTCTTAAAATAATGAAGTGATTGCATTTGTTGTGGCATATAAACTTAATGCATGTAAAAAGCAAAGGTAAAATATCATGTCATGCCTGTCAGTGTATTTTCCTAAATGTCCCTGAACCTTCTGTCACAGGGATGCTGGATCCTCATTGCCAGCATTAGGCAGCGAAACTCCCATCAAGGCGCAACAATGGTGTGTTTGGACTTCACCAGAGCCACCAATCATGTGGATGTTACACTGCTAATAAATTGAAGTGAATCGCTCATGTGGATGGTCAAGGTAGATGACAATCATAGGCAGAGTTCAAAATTCAGTACTGCAATTGCCCTACTCTCACTTAACATAGAGAGAGAGTGGAGTTTAAAAAAAGAGCAGATAAACAACACCCCAGCTCAACTGCAAGTTCAGCTTCTAATGCCCGAAGACCAGTGCACTGGCTATAGTGCTCCTGCACTCAGACAATCAGATCAGTAGTAAATTCAACCCAGCAACTCAGTGTAGTCTGTAAAATCTGAATCTTTATTGGCTACATAGAAAAACACTGATAACAAGCGATCATGTTTCGGCTGTGACAGCCTTCCTCATAGCAGAATAGGGGTTGTGTTGAAAACACAATTTATTGGCAAAATCCAGTCACCATATCCAGGCCCAGGCTGGGACAAAAAATAGACCTGGGAATTTTAGTGAGAGAGTGAAGGGGGGTGAGAGAGCGAGAGATGGGGGTGAAAGCGAGAGATGGGGAGTGAAAGCGAGAGAGGGCGAGTGAGAGCGAGAGAGGAGGGAGAGAGAGGTGAGGGGATGAAAGAAGGGGGGTGAGAGAGAAATGGAGGCGAGAGAGAGAGATGAGGGGGGTGACAGAGAGACAGGGGGATCAGAGAGGGAGTGCGAGGGGGAGCTGAGAGCGAGGGGGGGTGAGAGAGAGGGGGGATGAGAGAGAGGGGTATGAAAGAGGTGAGGGGGGGTGAAAGCAAGAGGGGGGGAGAGAGAGAGAAGGCGAGAGAGATGGGGTGAGAGAGGGGGGAGGATGAGAGAGGGTGACAGAGAGAGGGGATAAGAGAGAGTGGGAGGGTGAGAGAGAGGGGGGGTGAGAGAGAGCGGGGGTCGAGAGAGAGGATGGGATAAAAGAGAGAGACCCCCTAGCTCTGTTTCTGTCTGCAGTCACTCCTGTGCTCCCGTCCCAGTCCCTGTTTTCCCGGTAGTTGCTATGCTAGCAGTAGGATGTTTAAGGCTCTGGGATGCTGCGCCCACTGCAGCTTGCCTCTTTGGGGGTTAGGGAGGCGGTTGAGGTCTTCTCCCTCCTGAGCTATTGGTCCTAGACATCCTCGCTGCTCGCCTCCCCTGCGGCCTCCGTCTTTGGGGCTGCCTGCTCACCGTGTGGGGATGATAGGTGGAGCAGGATGCTTTCATCCTGTCTGCACTCCGAGGACATTGATGACTGCACTAGATTTAGCTCGGCAGGATCCAAGGCTTTCCGGACTGGGACTCTCCATGACATGGGGTTCCACGTTAAAGACAGCTCTGCTCTGTCTTGCAGTCCCAGCCAACCAGGTTGCACTATATAAAATTTTTGTTCTTGCCCTTAGATCCACTTTAATAGTAGTCTTAGAGTAACCTTCTCCCTTTAACACAGTGAAGATCGGTGAAAGGGTAAAAGGGCAGCCGTTAGGAGTTTTTTCTTCAGGAAGGCCCTTTTAAAATAGTGACAGAGTTGCCTTATGCTTGCAACATTTTGTTGAATCTTTATATAAGAAAATGTCACAGAAAGATATGTTTCATATTGGATAGGGACTACTTTTGGTCAGCAGAGATTGTATGTTCCGAGCACAAAAAAATTATCTTAGTAAATCTATCTAAATAATAATTCTTCTTACACTATATTGCAAAAAGTATTGGGACACCTCTCCAAATTATTGGATTCTAGGGTTCCAATCACTTCCACGGCCACAGGTGTATAAAATCAAGCTCCTAGGCATTCTACAAACATTTGTGAAAGAAAGGGTTGCTCTCAGGAGAGGTACTGTCATAGGTTGCCACCTGTGCAATCCAAAATTTCCTTGCTACTAAATATTCCACAGTCAACTGTTAGTGGTATTATAGCAAAGTGGAAGCAACTGGGAACAACAGCAACTGAGCCAGGAAGTGGTAGGACATGTAAAATGACAGAGCAGGGTCAGCACATGCTAAACCGCACAGTGTGCAGAACTGTCTGCAGAGTCAATAGTCAAAGACCTCCAAACTTTGTGTGGCCTTCAGATTAGCACAACAGCGCATAGAGAGCTTCATGGAAGGGGCTTCCATGACTGAGCAGCTGCATCCAAGCCGTACATCACCAAGTGCAATGCAAAGCATCGGATGCAGTGGTGTAAAGCACGCCACCACTAGACTCTAGAGCAGTGGAGATGTGTTGTCCCTAGGGGGTTTTCTCTTCGGGAGAGCCCCCTTACTAAGTACTTGGTGGCTGGCTTCGGCTGGCCACAAGGAACGGGGTCCGCCAGGCCTTTTGGCTAGGCAGACCACATGGGAACCTTGTCCCTGTCAGGAGCTTCGTGCCCCGGGGGATCAGGGTAGAGGTCCATCTACTTCGAGGGAAGGACAAAGCACACCCCTAAGTGCACTTTTTTGTGTGGTGTTTTGCACTGCACGTTGTTTGTGAACACTTACGGGTTTTTCGCACGTTCGCGGACTTAAAAAAAAAAAAAAGTGGAGATGTGTTTTCTGGAGTGACGAATCAGGCTTCTCTGTCTGGCAATCCGCTGGACGTGTCTGGGTTTGGCTGTTGCCAGGAGAACAGTACTTGCTTGACTGCATTGTGCCAAGTGTAAAGTTTGGTGGAGGGGGGGATTATGGTGTCGAGTTGTTTTTCAGGGGTTGGGCTTGGCCCCTTAGTCCCAGTGAAGGGAACTCTTAAGGCGTCAGCATACCAAGACATTTTGGACAATTTCATGCTCTCAACTTTGTAGGCAGTTTTGAGATGGCCCCTTCCTGTTCCAACATGACTGCGCACTAGTGCACAAAGCAAGGTCCATAAAGACATGGATGAGCCATTAAAGTTCATGTGAGTGTAAAGGCAGTCCAAATACTTTTGGCATTATAGTGTATCTTGTGTATTGCCTCTCTATGAGTCTTAATTGATGATTCAGCCCTTTCAAGGGTATTCATGGAAATTAACAGACTGTTAGTTATCTTATCTTAAAGTAGAACTATAGGCAAAACTTTTTTCTTTTCATTTTGTATAGAGCAAGGGAGGGTTGTAACTCCTGTCAGATCTTTTTTTCGCTATCTGCAGATATTTACCTTAACTTCCTGTCCCATAGCCAGACAGGAAGTGAGAGGAAATACCTGCAAATTAAAGGAATTCATTGGGGACCCCCAGGTCACCAGAATTAGTGTCCCCATTGGAAGATTTCCCCTTTATTACTTTTATGGGGACCACCCAAAATTTTAGATTTTCTTTTACTTTCACTTTTAATGATACTGAAAAACAGGACAAATTTAAGGGTTGACTCTCCATAACAGTTGCACAGACAGCAATAAAAACTTGCAGGTGTTCTAATCCATCTCCACTCTATCCAAAACTAAAAAAAAAAGTTTGCTTTTAGTTATACTTTAAATGTAACAACAGATATACTACATAGGTTCAAATAAATCCAAAACATATATTTACTGTAAGTTTTTATTGTAACAAAATATAAAATACATATCCAAAACACATACAAAAGCTATGACCTGGTTTCTGGTGTAGCTGATTTCCCACTGGAATAGGACAGATTTTTCTGGGGTGAATTCAACTCAGATGCAGCAAGTCCTGAATCTATTAATGTGTTACTCGAATGCAGATGATCGTACTGTGCTATACATACTGCATTCCTACACATCCTGAATGTAAGTGATTTTACTTCATGCAAGCATCAATTATGATGACTGTATTGCTGTATATCATAAAGCATGTAATGAACAGAAACAATAGGATTATTACTATGACATCAACCAATGCTCAGATTCAGCAATGACCTAAAGTGAAATTGGTAGCTACAACCCTATGAAGAAAGATATAAAGGAAGCAGTGGGATCCTGGCCATAAATTAACCCCTTGCTGACCGGTCACAGTAAATATACTGTGAGTGGGCTACAGGTACAGGCATGATCACATACATATATATGAACGACCTTCTTCTGGGTTTGGGGAGCAAGAATGTAAGTCCCCTGTCAACCCATGCTGTGAATGAACACAGTACAAGTTTGGCCGCTTATTTCAGCCAATGATTTTGGCTGAAATCAGCTGATCAGTGTCCAATCACACACAGAATTCAGTGTTTACAAAAACACAAAACTCTGTGTACAGGGAACAGTGATCTGGCTGTTTCTGCTCCCTGCATAGCAGGAAGAAAAACCAACCAGACAGTAGTGTAAAAGCAGCACATATTACACACTTTGCACATTGTTAGGCACTCAGTTAACCCTTTTATTGCCCCTAGCTGTTAACCCCTTCCCAGCCAGTGTCATTAGTACAGTGACAGTGTACAGTATTAGCACTGATCACTTTATTAGTGTCACTATTGATGTCAGTGTCAGTTAGTCAATCAGTGTACCTCCCAGCCAGCGCCCCACTATAAGTCACTAACCAACATAGTATAGTGTCATAGCTGCATAAATTCCAGTATATATACAGTTCATACCCCTTGAATTTTTCCACATTTTGTCTTGTTACAACCAAAAAACGTACATGTAGTTTATTGGGATTTTTTGTGATAGACCAACACAAAGTCTCACATAATTGTGAAGTGGAAGGAATATTATAAATGGTTTTCAACATGTTTTACAAATAAATATCTGAAAAGTGTGGCGTGCATTTGTATTCAGTCCCCTTTACTCTGATACTCCTAACTAAAATTGCCTTCAGAAGTCACCTAATTAGTAAATAGAGTCCACCTGTGTGTAATTTACCAAAGCTGTTCTGTGAAGCCCTCAGAGGTTTGTTAGAGAACAGTAGTGAACAAACAGCATCATGAAGGCCAAGTAACACACCAGACAGGTCAGGGATAAAGTTGTGGATATGTTTAAAGCAGAGTTACGTTAATAAATAATATGTGCAATCCATCAACCAAAAATGGAAAGAGTGTGTCACTACTGCAAACATGGCCGTCCACCTAAACTGACAGGCCAAGCACGGAGAGCATTAATCAGAGAAGCAGCCAAGAGGCCCATTGTAACTCTGGAGGAGCTGCAGAGATCCACAGCTCAGGTGGGAGAATCTGTCCACAGGACAACTATTAGCAATGCACTCCACAAATCTGGCCTTTATGGAAGAGTGGCAAGAAGAAAGCCATTGTTGAAAGAAAAACCCAGTGGTGATCAAATATCACCAAAAGAAAGCTCTATTTAAAAAAAAGATAAAAATTTAATTTGGGTACAGTTTTGCACGGCTGCTCAATTTTCACTTAAAGTAGCCCAGTGCTGAATAGCAATAAATTATCTGGTCATGAATAGGGTAAAACCATTCGGAGATCAAGTGGTTAACTAAAAATTAGGCTTACAAAGCATAGAATGGCTATAACGGGGTTCTAACACAGGTCTCTGTCTAGACTGATCTAGAATGTGTGCAATATTGTACACATACAGTGAGGAACAGAAGTATTTGAACACCCTGCAATTTTGCAAGTTCTCCCACTTAGAAATCATGGAGGGGTCTGAAATTCACATTGTAGGTGCATTCCCACTCTGAGAGTCAGAATTAAAAAAAATTCAGGAAATCACATTGTATGATTTTTAAAGAATTTATTTGTCTTGCACTGCTGAACATAAGTATTTAAACACCTGAGAAACAGCAAGAATTCTGGTTCTCAAAGACCAGTTACTGTGCCTTTAAAAAGTCCACCTCTACTCCACTCATTAATCTGACTTAGTAGCACCTGTCTGAGCTCTTTAAAGACACCTTAAAGACACCTGTCCACCCCACAGTCAGTGAGACGCCAACTACTACCATGGGCAAGACCAAAGAGCTGTCAAAAGACACCAGAGACAAAATTGTGGACCTCCACAAGGCTGGAAAGGGCTATGAGACTATTGCCAAGCAGCAGTTGGAGCAATTGTTAGAAAATGGAAGAGGCTAAAGACGACTGTCAGTCTCCCTCGGACTGGGGCTCCATGCAAGATCTCACCTCGTAGGGTATCACTGATGATAAGAAAGGTGAGGAATCAACCCAGAACTACAAGGGAGGAGCTTGTCAATGACATGAAGAGAGCTGGGACCACAGTTTCAAAGGTCACTGTCGGTAGAACACTACGCCGTCATGGTTTCAAATCATGCATTGCACGGAAGGTTCCCCTGCTCAAGTCATCACATGTCCAGGCCCGTCTGAAGTTTGCCAATGACCATCTGGATGATCCAGAGGAGGCATGGGAGAAAGTCATGTGGTCAGATGAGACCACAGTAGAAATAGAACTTCACTCGTCGTGTTTGGAGGAAAAAGAAGGATGAGTTGCATCCCAAGAACACAATCCCTACTGCATTGGGGTGGTAACATCATGCTTTGGGGGTGTTTTTCTGCGAAGGGGACAGGACGACTGCACTGTATTAAGGAGAGGATGAATGGGGCCATTTATTGTGAGATTTTGAGCAACAACCTCCTTCCCTCAGTCAGAGCATTGAAGATAAGTCGTGGCTGGGTCTTCCAACATGACAACGACCCGAAGCACACAGCCAGGATACCCAAGGAGTGGCTCCGTAAGAAGCATATCAAGGTTCTGGAGTGGCCTAGCCAGTCTCCAGACCTAAATCCAATAGAACATCTTTCGAGGGAGCTGAAACTCTGTGTTGCTCAGCAACAGCCCCGAAACCTGACAGATCTAGAGGAGATCTGTGTGGAGGAGTAGGCCAAAATCCCTGTTGCAGTGTGTGCAAACCTGGTCAAGAACTACAGGAAACGTTTGACCTCTGTAATTGCAAACAAAGGCTTCTGTACCAAATATTAACACTGATTCTCTCAGGTGTTCAAATATAATTGCTATAAAAAAGAGCCAAGGATGCAGATGCTGTCTGAACAAAATGAATGGTGGTTTCAATCATCTTTAACTCCAGCTACACCATATTAATGTACAAAAATACACTTTTGATGTTCAATAAAGATTTACAAGGAGCTGTAAAGCAGTTTTTATGATATTTATAGTTTAATTTGAATTGCTCTTCTGTTTTTTTTCAGGCCGTCTGTCCGACACAGCACCAATCATGGCTGTGCAGACCCAGACTCATACTGCAGTAATAGAAGCCCCCCCTCCCCCAAATATGTATCTGCAGATGCCAAAGAACAGGGAGAGATCATGTGACCACACAAAAGCACTGCATGAATAAGGTACTTGGAGGATTTTAAAAAACACAAAAAATACATTGGCATGATATATATAATTTATATGAATTAATGATGGCAAAAAACACTGCTCTGTTTAGTATCACTTTAAATAACAATACCTTCATATAAGAGAATCCTTAGGATATGTGTTGGTGGGCTTCCGGCTTATGTCAGCTACATCAGTTTGAGGTGCTTGTGAAACCATTTAGAAATCATTTACAGGTGCATCTGACCTGCTATTGACCTCCTTTGACTTGCTTTACGTTTTGCATTACCTTAGCCTTGTATGTAAATGGAAAAGCCTGTAGACACAGATTCTATTGTGATGCAAGCCTTCCAAATTTTAAACAAGGAATAATTCAATGAAACAAATTGGACATTTCCTTTTCAGCTAGTAACTATTGTAAGAAAATATAGTGTTAAATATAGTACTATATAAATGTAAGTGTTATATTTAATACAGAAGAATATATTTTTAGCCAATCATGAAAAAAAAAACCCTGCATTTGTAAAAGCAGAATTCTATATGAAAACAGAATGCCGGAGACTGCCTAACACATTGGGGTATGGTGATGTAGCCTAGCCTGCAAATCCAGTTGTGCTGTTCTTGTTCAGCATTAGGATCTCAAGGGACAAAACACCAAAGACAGCTGTGTTTTATTTCCCCTTGAAAGAATTGCATGCTGACTGTGACTACCCACACACAGATATTTCTCTTTACCTGCCAGATGCTCATTTTCCCCTCCCACCTTCAGTCTCTGCATCGCTCCAGTTCTAGACTGAAATGTCCTACTGTGCAGCATCCACAATGAGGGATGAGCAGGATAATGAGGAGCCCATGATGTGACGTACTACAGGAAACTCCATGCAGGAGAGAAATCCCAGGAAAACCTGCTCACTACACTGTACCCCACACTCCCTCCCCCAACCAGGCTTTAGCCACAGGCCAACAAGGAAGGTTTAATTAAAGCTGAATTGAAGGGTTATTGCAGCTTTCACCAATCTGGCAGTTGGCTTGCTGTTTTTTTAACCCAATGAATGCTAGAAAGAAAAACCCCTTGAAATACAATGACAAGTGCTCCCTCCTCCCAACACTGATGGGATAAAGATTAACTGCAGCACATCTCTATGAAATGTCTCGGCTCTGCAGTTTCCATGGTGATAGATCACCCGTTGCCAGAGTGGTACCCACGCTGGCTTCCCATTGGCTGCTAAGCAAACACACACTGTTGCAATGCAAAGAGCGTGAGAGGCAACAGGGGGTCAATTGATTCCCAAAACCTTCAGAGACACCTTTGTGGGAGGACTTAATACTCTACAAACAGGAGCTTTATACGAAACAAGGTGTGCAGAATCATAATGCTTGCTTCCGTACAGCACATGTAACTTGTGCCTGGCAACTGGCAATGAGATGCTGGGTGACCCACTTGAAAGGTCAGTGAAAAATCAGAGGATATGTTGGCTTAAATCTACTGGAAAAATCTGCACTAGACGATTCTAAATCTGGATACACAAATGAAAATGGGAAGAGTATTTAACCAGAACTGCAGAAATCTTGAATCTGGCTGTTTCTCGTACAGATATATGAATAACTGTTATTTATCATTCAGTAGCAGAGTCCAACTATGTCAGCAGCATACAAAAATAGAGGGCTCGAGTTAAGTGTTATGTTAGATCTGTTTTTCTCCCCAAACAAGTCAATAAGAATGCAAAAGGCAGATTGATGCAGCTTTGAAGCAGGTCAGTAGAAGGCCAGAAGAACCTGGGTAAGAATGATCTCACATGTGTCTCAAACTGATGTTAAAAGAAAGCTCAGTGCACCAGAAAGCATACTTCATTTTTTCAGCTACACAAACCCTTAAATTAAAGGAACTGCAGATGCTTAGATCTGTTTGTTCTTCTATTAAATGTAGACTCTTAGAGCCTGACAGCTCTAGACTCCAATGAGTTGGCACAAAGTCACTAGTTTAGCTTCTACCCCCTTTAATCATGACAGCATAAATGGAGATGTACCATAGTAAGTTTCTAAGGAAACAGAGTCCATTCATTACTGGCGTGATGATATTTAAAAAGCACTGGTAAAATTAGACCTCATGTTATTGTAACCTAGATCATTTCATTTCCTAAATGTAATTCATCACTTTGCATAGAAAACACAAGATCAGCATCAGAAATCAAAAGAACTTCATCTGACCTTTCTATTTCTGTAATTATTATCCAGAAAAGAAAAAAAACAAGTAAAGGGAGCAGATAAAACAACCAATAAAATTTTAAAAAATGTTCTTCTTTGGTATTTCCAAGAAGATGCGAGTAATTGCACTTCTATCCTCCTAACCTCACCTTTATCCTTTTCAAAGGGGTATATTCATAAAGCAGTGAATGTGATGTTCACCTAACATTCGCTGTAGGTGAATCTTCATGGTGCATGTGTTTTAAATTGCAGTGATTGATTTACCTGCAGTCAATCTTTAGTGAACATCACATCTGAGCTTTATAAAAATGCTACTAAGGGGTTTATTTACTAAAGCTGGAGAGTGCAAAATCAAGTTCATTTCTGCATAAAAACCAATCAGCTTCCAGGTTTTATTGACAAAGTTTAATTGAACAAGCTGAGGTTAGAAGTTGATTGGCTACCATGCACAGCTGCACCAGGTTGTCCGTGAACCAGCTTTAGTAAATCTCCTCCTAAGTGTCAGATGAAAGAAAACATGGGTATAAATAAAAAGGATGGCTCTTTCAAATTATACATCAAACAGAATATCCTCTATTGATTGGGACTATTATAGTCCAACAATATATACGTATGTTTGTAAAAAAAAAATGTAAACAGCTTTATTGGTGCAAATATATAAAATAGAATAAAATAAATTGTGGCTACATAATACATGTATAGGTTTCACAGTTGCAGTTACACTTAACAGCCTTGACCATAGCTTAATGGATACCTAGGCACCCAAAATGTTTCAATTCAGGGCTTTACAACTCTTCTTCAGGAGAACCCATACATAGAGCCAAGGATATTCCACTTTGTAAGACATTTAAACATACATAGCCGTGGAAATTAAAATACAGAGTGAATACATGCTGTCGCCATCTTGCCAGTCCCCAAACAGGAGCATTGGAATCACGCACAGGCTCCCATAACTGCTGGGGCCGCCACTGGAAAGCCCACACCAGGTCCATAAAACATTTTAAACATATGCTTCCACACAGTCAGATGGGGGCTAAAACTTGTTAGGGAACAGTGTAATGCTGGAGCTATAGGACTTTACATATAGCAAAGGCAAAGGTTTAGTGTCTGATCCAGCATGATGCAAAAGCAGCAACCCATCCAGCATCATATAGCAACTGTATGACACCGATATTCTTTTTGATGTATGGTATAGGGATGATGGCACTCCTCCAGCACTCTACCACATATGTCCCGTTTGAAAATGAAACATGGTGGAAAATTGGTGATTAACCATTTAATGCTTACATTCTTTTTAACCTAGCGGTCTGATTATGTCCATATTTCTGTGCACAAAGCGGTATATTTTTTTGCATGGAAATATGTATTTTTTTTATTGTAGGCCTGTAATTTTTTAGGAATAACTCACTTAAATCTGTCCAAACAAGAGTCTAGTAAACATCCCGGGTATGTTAAAATTTGAAACATGAAATCACACATTATAATTTAATAAATAATCATAAAAAAATAATATAATAATAAATTTAATTCAATAATATAATCAAACCAAAAACACTAAAATTTGAAATATAGCGCCAAGTTCGCACATCACTGAGCAAAGTCGCAGAATCATTTTCAGTGTCTGATGACGAATTTCCCTACAAATAATTATCACTCAATTCTGCAAGTGGTTCTAATTTACTATCGCTGTTCTCTAGCTGGTCTAAAACCGATATTGACCTAAAGGGACTCTTTTTGGACACCATGGACGTTTCTCAGTTTCCAGACCGTAAAAATGTAGGCAGGGCACAGGACAAATCACTAGGGACAAAATGTATGTGAAATGGTTTGATAGAGTAATGTTTTACTATGTTATTTTAGTGAATTTAGTGAATGTCACTTTTTGTCATTTTCAAATTTCTCGCCAGTTCTATCGCCGTAAGTCCCGACGCTCGCAGGGGATGGAACCCAGATGACAGATGCCGCATCCGCCAGAGGACATTACAGGGGACACTGCAGGAGGGACATCGCGGGAGCGCAGGACAAGGTAAGTGATCGAGGGATCCCAGAGCAGCGCCGCATGGTAAGCCCGAGTGTAGCTCGGGGTTACCGCTTGTGGTACTGAAACTTTACCCCGAGCTACACTTGGGAATACCGCCAGGGAGGCTAAACATTATGATTGCTGGTTATAATGGATGTGTTATGTTTACTGTATATTGTGATTATTCAAGTTTTGTTTAAATCAGCAAAACTGCCTACAAAGAAGGGACAGCAGGCAGTAACAAGAGCAGAATAGTAAAGGAATTTGCTGCTGAGAAACAGTTTTAAGTATCAGTAGACTACTAATATCTTTTTTATAGCAATTATAATTTTACAATTTAATAAAGTAAAAGAGACCAACTCAGAATAATTGAGGAAAAAAAATAAACAGTGACTGAAGGGTTAGAATTAGTCAAAATCACACGAAAAAATTAAATATATCTACACAATCGTTTTGTTTACTTGGTTCAGGGTTGAACTAAAGCCCAAGTGACAGAGATGCAGCTAATCTTCTCTAGGCCCTAATCCAAAATGTGAAAAAAAAAATCCTCCTGACATCCCATTATTAAGGCCTAATATTCATATACATCCCTTGTAACTCTGCTCACTGCTGAATCCTGGCAGGTTTGGAACATTCTGCTGAAATTTTTCAGAAGGGTGGATAAGCGGTACTTTAGCTTCAAACACTTTATGAACAATGAGACGATCCAAAGACAAGCAGATCAAAGAGAGGGAGAATGATATTGAGATGTCAGCCTTCTCAGTGAATGTATGGCTTGCCTTTATCCTTCATCCAATTCAGCTGATGGATAGATGTAGTATGAAAATGAAAACTTTATACATTGCTTCATAGAAAAGGAAACAATCAACTACTAGATGTTTTGAAAAATGTTTTCTGTACTTACAATAGGAAGCAATCATTACCTCACTTGGATGTTGGAAGGGGCCACAAGTTGGTAAAACCAGTCACATAGCTTGCTTTTACTGGAATGTGGACAGCAAACATTAAAGGAGAACCCTAGACAGCATAAAATTACTAGTAAAATTTCAATATAGTGGGTTACATCATCTTGCTAAAAAAAAGTCAGAAATAGATCCTGTAGAAGTTCTGAAAGGTAAAAATCTGTTCCCAACAGATGTGAGGATATCTGTAATCAAGGCATGTGTAAACATGGATGCATCTGCTGTTGGCAATTACAAAACATCCAATGGCAAGAAGAATGAAAAGTGTGCAGACGCAACATTATTCATCATGGCTGGTGGTCGGAGCTCCAGAAGTCTTAGGTTACGCAAAAGGTGAGTATGACAGGGCTCCTAACACTGCCTGCACACAGCAGCGTTAACCAGTTCAGCTCCAGAGCAATTTGTTTTATTTTTTTGCATACATGTAAAAATCTAAATTTTTGACAATACAATTACTTAAACCCCTAGAACATTATATATTTTATGATCATCAGTTTAGAGTTAACTAGGAGCTCTTGTGCTAGAATTATTGTTCTCACTCGTTCGCGGCAATATGTCACATGTGTAGCGTGACCACGGTTTACATACACATGCACACCCTCGGCTTGTGTTTGCATTTACGCAGGTGTGCAGGGCAACGGGGTTACGGCAATTTTTCTCTTTCAATTTTAACGTATTTTATTAAAATGTTTTTATTTATTTTTACTTAATTGCTATAACAAGGGGTTAATAAACCCCCATGTGATAGCATTGGACAGGTGACAGGTACTCTTTATGGAGACATTAGGGGTCTAATAGACCCAAATGTCTCTCCTGCATTAGGCAAATTAGGCGGTCACGAGGCCTCTGTGAGCGCAAGGACTTAGGCAACTGTCTTACTCGCTGAATTAGAGAGGAGCCTTTGGGATCAGGTTCCAAACAGCCCCCTGCCTGGGCAGTAGGTTCCATTATGTAGAATATTGCTATTTCTGCCAAACAGCAATTTAGAACCAAAGAGTTCACACATGTCTCTATGCATTCACCTAGTTTATACATTGATCATTTTAGATATATGATATATGTCTCCTGCTGGTTGCTATTTTACAAGCTGTGCTTTTCCGGGCTGTCACCTTCATCGTACAGCTTTGATACTTTGTTAGCCACTGATGTGAAACAAACAAGGAAAAGACAGGTCGGAACTTTTGAATTCATTGGCACGTGCTCCAGTGACCCATGAAGTGATAAAGCTGGAAGATGATGACAGCCAGGAAACTTGCCGGTTTTAATACAAGTTAAATCACCTGTCTGGAGTTTGCATGTGCCTGCGAGGTTTTGCTCCGGGTACTCCCAGTGGTGTATTTTGGTTTTGTGCTACACTAGGGAACACAAAATTCACTCACCCCACCCCACCCTGGAGGGAGCCTAACATTGACCAACAACACACCTGTCCCCCTCACCCAAGAGAGCCTTCCACTACCATCGCCTCCATACACCGGCCACTCCCATCCCAGTGAGAGAGAGAAAGACACTCACCTTCACAGCTCAGGACATCCCCGGGAATGAGAGTCAAGCAGCTTGCAGCCTCTCTCAGATCCCACCTGGTCCCCAAGCCACATGTGTCCCTTCTTTCATCCCTTCTTCCAGGGGGGCAGTGCTGCATCCCTGAAAAATTCTGTCCTAGCCAAATGCCTTGTTTACCTTGTAGTAAATACTTCCACAGGTACTCCATTTTCATCCCACACTCCAAAGACATGCTGGTAGGTTAATTGGATTCTGTCTAAATTGGCCCTAGTATGTGTATGTATGAATGTAAGTTAGAAACCTTAGATTGTACGCCCCTTGAGGGTTAGGGACTGATGTGAATGTACAGTGTATATATACATATATATATATATATGTAAAGCGCTGCATAAATTGAAGGCGCTATATAAGTATCTGTAATAAATAATTAAAACAAGTCAGCAATGGCAGGCTGACTCAGCCCGGAATAGACTCATACAGCCATATGGGCACAGGGTAAAGTGCTGCTTCCATGTGATATTGATGTAGGATGTGTCCGTATCTCATGAATTGTCTGGGTGCGATCTGTGTTTGAAAACAGTCACAACTACTTGTTTTGGCAGACCACTATTCCTTCAACTACACCTCAGCTGCTTTCACTACTCCCACACTCTCTTTAATTAGAAGCTGGTTGCTAAGAAATGCTATATGTTGCTACAGCCCACAGCCCAGTCCTAACACCAAGTTACAAACACTTCTGCATGTGTTCTCTTCCACACGAAGACACAAAACGATAGTTATCAAAAATACATATACATTGCTCTACAAACTGCTCCCCACTGTACACTGCGCTAAAAACTAATGACCCCTGTACTCTGCCCTACATATTGCTGACCCCTATACTCTGCCCTACATACTGCTGACCCCTCTACTGTGCCCTACATATTGCTGACCCCTGTACTCTGCCCTACATACTGCTGACCCCTGTACTCTGCCCTACATACTGCTGACCCCTGTACTCTGCCCCACACACTGCTGACCCCTCTACTGTGCCCTACATATTGCTGACCCCTGTACTCTGCCCTGCATACTGCTGACCCCTGTACTGTGCCCTACATACTGCTGACTCTTGTATTGTGCCCTACATATTGCTGAGGCCTGTACTCTTGTATTGTGCCCTACATATTGCTGAGGCCTGTACTCTGCCCTACTCCTGTACTCTGCCCTACATACTGCTGATCCCTGTACTGTGCCCTACATATTGTTGACCCCTGTACTCTGCCCTACATACTGCTGACCCCTGTACTCTGCCCTACATGCTGCTGACCCCTGTACTGTGCCCTACATATTGTTGACCCCTGTACTGTGCCCTACATATTGCTGACCTCTGTACTCTGCCCTACATACTGCTGACCCCTGTACTATGCCCTACATATTGCTGACCCCTGTACTCTGCCCTACATATTGCTGACCCCTGTACTGTGCCCTACATATTGCTGACCCCTGTACTCTGCCCTACATACTGCTGACCCTAATACTCTGCTCTACAGACTACTAACCACTGAACCCTCCATTAGAAACGCTACAAACAAATGGAAAAAATTGTGAATGAAAGTGAATGTCAAGTTTCTCACTTAAACTAAATTTTAATGTATGCTATTTTTTAAAATATGTTTACAGTGACATCTATTTATTGTATTCTAAATGTTTGCACCCTTTTATCTCTTCCATGTTGTTAAGGTAGAGCTCCACCTCTCACAGTTTATAGTATTTCACTTTGCACCCCCTCCAACAGCTACATAAAGGTTATGCAGCGGGAAGAAAGGAGGGACAGAGAAGTTGCCAGACTTTTTGTCAGTATAGTGGAATCTCCTTGCCCTTAATATACTTCAAATTTTCATGAGTCAAGATTTGTAATATTATCAAGATCCTGCTGTCAATCAAAATTCTTTAAGGGCCCATTCACATCTATGCATACTAATTGCAGCACTTGTGGTAGCATGAACACATAGGTGTGAGTGGGGGTTTATTTACTAAAATTTGAGAGTGCAAAATCTGGTGCAATTCTGCATAGGAACCAACCAGCACCCAGGTTTTACTGCCAAAGATTAATTGAACAAGCTTAAGTCAGAAGCTGATTGGCTACCATGCACAGCTGCATCAGATTCTGAGTGCACCAGTTTTATTAACCCCCCCAGGTATCCTTATATAGGGGTGCTTCACAAAAGCTTAGTTCCCATACAAAACTCTCCACTCAATGGGGTTGATTTATTAACCCCTTGGCACCAGCCCTTTAAGGGGTTTGTGATGGGGCAGAATTTAGGATCATGTGACTGCCATGATTGACTGTCACAGCAGTCACATGATCAGAAAGCTCCTGATCGCAAGTAGAGATCGGGACCTTTCCGTGAGGCGCCAGTGAATATTACGGGAGCGCGCAGGGCACATGTTTGTTTACATTGGGTACGCAAATATGTGGCCTCTCAGCGTCAAGACCCAGCTGATGAGAGGCCAAATATTTGCTTACCTTCGGCGCCAAGGAGTTAAAGTCAACTACTTTGCAAGGGAATTTTGCCTACAACGTAATGAGTAAAGCTCTACTGACTTCCATCATCTAATAATGTTCAAGCAAAAATTTATTTTTTTCTTGAATGTGATTGGTCATTCTTTGCAAAGCGAAATTGATCAAATTCACTAATCTCTGGGGAAGATTCTCTTGTAAAGTGCAACCTCCCTTGAAAAGCGAATTGCCATTTGGATTAATAAAGAAACCTCAAAGACAAAGCTTTTTTTCCCCTTGAGAAGCTCTCACTGGCCAGGACGGTGATTGGTAGTGTTTTTCTCCATGGGGTATGACTTATGCAGGCCATAGATGGGGAGAAAAACTGCAGATTTTTCTTTTAAAAAACGAAAAATCGGTTGTTCAAGTGGCCGACGTTACCATCAATGGTAAAAAAAATCGGCCGATTTTCTACCCGTCTAGAGCCGGCAAAAAGTGTCCCTGCAGAGAGCTCTGCTATTTCTTTGACAGTTCTCTGACAGTTCCTTGACATTTATAGAAATTGCAACAATGTATCTATTTGTTTCCATTTAGGATACAGATGTTTTTATTCGGAAACAAATAGATACAATGTTTCAACCGCTGTAAATGTCAAGGAACTGTCAGAGAACTGTCAGAAATAGCGGAGCTCTCTGCAGAGACACTTTATGCTGGACTGGAATTCTTCTTATTTTCATCCTACTTCTTCTTCTTCTTCTTCATCCTCATCCTCTTCTTCTTCTTCTTCTTCATCCTCATCCTCTTCTTCTTCTTCTTCTTCTTCATCCTCATCCTCTTCTTCTTCTTCTTCTTCTTCTTCATCATCCTCATCCTCTTTTTCTTCTTCTTCTTCATCCTCATCCTCTTCTTCTTCTTCTTCTTCTTCATCCTCATCCTCTTCTTCTTCTTCTTCTGCATCCTCATCCTATTCTTCTTCTTCATCCTCATCCTCTTCTTCATCTTCTTCTTCTTCATCCTCATCCTCTTCTTCTTCATCATCCTCATCATCCTCTTCTTCATCCTCATCCTCTTCTTCTTCATCATCTTCATCCTCTTCTTCTTCTTCTTCATCCTCATCCTCTTCTTCATCCTCATCCTCTTCTTTTTCTTCATCATCATCATCCTCATCCTCTTCTTCATCCTCATCCTCTTCTTCTTCATCATCATCATCCTCATCCTCTTCTTCTTCATCCTCTTCTTCTTCCTCTTCTTCTTCTTCATCCTCTTCTTCATCGTCTTCCTCTTCTTCTTTTTCTTCTTTTTGTCTTCCTCTTGCAGGTCACTGCTCATGCACAGATTTTTTATCGGTAAAAAATCGGCCGATTTGCCCACTAATTGCCGCGAAAATCGGCCGATCGGCAAAATCGGCCGATTTTTTTCCAACTTTACCGAAAAACAAAAACGGCCAAAATACCGAAAAACGGCCGACCAAATCGCCCACTAACGATCCGAAAATCGGCCGATTTTATTTTCGGCCGAAAAATCGGCCGATTTTCGACCCGTCTATGGCCTGCATTAGTACCAAACTGGGAGAACATGCTCCCTTAGTATTAATGTACAACCAAAACCACAAAGATGCTTTTCTGGTTAAAAATGTAACAGTGGGCAACTTGTGGTGCTTGACTTTTAATTACATAATGCATATTCAAAAACCTTTGACCAATACAGGTTTACTTCATATCTGAGGTTGGAGTTCCTCTTTAAATGTAACGAGAATTCTTTTTTTTCCATCAATACAATGTGATTAAGAATTTTTTTTAAATAAACTTTCGAAAAAAAGGCATAGTCTGTTTTATCTGCATATCCTATGCTTTGAGGAACAATCTCTGCTCAGCAACATGTTAAAGGACAAACAGTTTGTTGGAGGTATCACATTCATTTCTGTAAAACAGTTTATCTCTCCGGGCTCACCCACTTGTCTCTTAGGTGCCCCTGTCAGTTCTCACAGCTGACTATAGGGTGTAATAGTCCATGACAAGCAGAAACAACGCAAAGGAAACCTTTCACCATACATCAACTTCAATTTAGAGGCCTGATTTTGGAGGCTGCGAGACACATGTCAAACAACAGAATATTTGATATTCAATAATTTGCAAGGCTGGTGTTTGACAAGAAAATATGATTAATAAGCATAATTCTACAGATGGAACTTTCACCTAGTTTTTGACAATTGAGCTCTTTGGCTCTCTTACATAAACCATTAACAAATTTGCTCCGTTTCTGAAACTGAAAGAGCTGCTAATATGTAAACTAGCTAATCTCTTAAACTAGACAACCAGAATAATTTGTCTATTTCCTCTCCGCTTTAGGATCACTGGCATTGAGTGGGAGGCATGCATGTATCTGTGCCTGTTCACACCACTGCCAACTATAATACACTTAGGAGAAGATGACTCATACACGGCTCCTGTTTTGAAAAATTATTCCACGTTTGTAGAACTGTTGGGGGCACAGGGGTCCCATAAATAGTACATTTCTTTGTTTCCAATACAAAGAGTTGCTTTTTTCTGAAACTGCATTGGCTGATGCTGCATGGGCAGTATACAGACAATACCACTGACCATGGGTGTTTACAAACTTTGGCTGGCAGAAACGGATGACCTCTAGGTGTTTGCTCATTAATCCTGTCTTATACAATATTTTGTACTGCTGGAGAGATGGGTGAATATTTTAAAAACATCAACTGATTTGACATTAATACTTCTGGTACTTTAATGGAAAACTGTTCTGACAGAAATACGTATGCTGCAAATGCAGATATCTCCATCCAAAAATGCTGGTTGGCTGGGTGTGATTCTGATCTATTGGTTTTATTATTCTCTAAATCAGTGATTCAGTGACTCAGAGAACACTGAAACTAAATATGGCTAGGAAACTAGCATGCTCAGAAGGAGATCAACAATAGAAGCCCCATATATCCCTTAGTACATCTGCCTTTAAGGGACTTGACTGTATGTGCAGAGGTTGTACTGCTTGGTCATCTCTGGTGGCCATAAACCCTTGTGTTCTCTATCCATACCCACCTGCTAATGTCCTTTGCCAATGGAACCCGCATAAACATCACAAGTTGTGCTCAAAAGTTTGCATATCCTTGTATAGTGATTACCATTTTTAAAGACAACATGAGTGAGCAGGTAAAACACATTTCTTTTATTTCTTAGGTCCCTTTCAGACAGGGTGGACTTCATCAAGCAGATCCACCTGCTCAGCGGTGGATCTCTCCGCTGATGCCCACTCAGCAGGCACAGGCAGATGACAGGTCTGTGTCCGCTTCGCTATGCAGAGAGGACACAGACAAAGCCAGCCGTTTTCTATAGAGCGGTCGGATGAAAACTACAGTAGAATCTCGAATTCATATTCAACTGTAGGTCATAACAAACTGACACAATCGTAAAGCAAAACATGGCAACAAGTAAACAAATAAAATGACCTCTATTCAAAAGTGTGCATACTCTTGGTCCTTAGTACTGTGTAGTGATCTTTTTAGCATCAATGACAGCGTGTAGTTTTTTTAAATAGTTGTCTATGAGGCCCCAAAATTCTTGCAGGTGGTAAAGCAGCCCATTCATTTTGGCAAAATGCCTCCAGGTCATGCAAAGTCTTTGGTAGTCTTGCATGAATCGCATGTTTGAGATCTCCCCAGAGTGGCTCATTTATATTAAGGTCAGGAAACTGTGATGGCCACTCCAGAACCTTCATCTTTTTCTGCTGTAACCACTGAAGGGTCAACTTGGCCTTGTGTTTAGGGTCATTATTGTCCTGGAAAGTCCAAGAGCGTCCCATGCACAGCTTTCATGCAAAAGAATGCAAATTGTCTCCAAGTATTTTCTGATAATATGTTGCATTCATCTTTCCATCAATTTTCACAAGATTCCCTGTGCTTTAGAGCTCACACACCCCCAAAAAATCAGTGAGGCAACCATCATGCTTCACAGTGGGAATGGTATTCTTTATGTTTGTGACCAAAGAGCTCTATTTTGGTCTTGTCACTCCAGATTACAGTGTGCCAGAAGCTTTGAGGCAAGTCAAGGTGTTGTTGGCCATATTGCAATCGGGCATTGGTGCAGTAAAGGCTTCATTCTGGAAACTCGACCATGGAACTAATTTTTGTTCAAGTATTGTTGTATTGTGCTCCTTGAAACAACCATATCTTTTTCCAGAGCAGCCTGTATTTCTCCTGATGTTACCTGTGGGTTTTTCTTTGTATCCCAAACAATTCTTCTGCCAGTTGTGGCTGCAATCTTTCTTGGTCTACCTGACCTTGGCTTGGTATCAAGAAATCCCTCAATTTTCCACTTCTTAATAAGTGATTGCGCAGTACTGACTGGCATATTCAAGGCTTTGGATATCTTTTTATGTCCTTTTCTATTTTTATAAAGTTCCAATACCTTGTTGCACAGGTCTTTTGACAGTTCTTTTCTGTTCCCCATGGCTCAGTGTTTATCTTGCTCAGTGCATCCATGTGAGAAATAACAAACTCATTGACTATTTATACACAGGCACTAATTGCATTTTAAAAAGCCACAGATGTGGGAAATTAACTTTTAATTGCCATTCTAAATTCTGCCATTTCTGTTATCATTATGATTTAAACCGGAGCCAAACAACTATGTGATAATAAATGGCTTCATACGATCACTATCCTTAAATAAAAGACAGCTTTTTTGGCATGACCTGTTTTTTCAACGTCGACGACAAAACTCCACCATTTCTGCCATGGTATGCAAACTTTTAAGCAGAACTGTACCTAGATAAGATGATTTCTCGCATATGACTAACAATTTATAATATGGCCCCCACAAAACAATAAGTATGTAAACCTTTTTCATAGAGTTAAGGGGTTAAACTATTTGCGCCTAGCAAACCAGCTCTTGTAATGAGTTCTTTCTGGCTGTACCGTGGATATGAATTGTCAGATTACATCTCTGGATCAGGCTCACGCCTCCCCGCCAGTCACTCTGGATTATCCCTCTTTTGTAGAGGAGATAATTTCTCCTCCATGCCCGTTCAGCACTTTTGTCATTAAAACAGCGCCTGGGGCAGGTACCTTGCGTGGGCTGCAGTAGAGACAATGCAGGCTGAGAACAGCCACAATCTCACAGGTCTGTGCGACTGAGCCTGGGATATATTTTCTCACTCCACTGTACTGCCCATGCTTCTAACATACAAAATGTCAGCAATAATTTAAAGCATACAGTAACACGTACAGGAAATGCTGTGGAAAACACATTCCTGTTTATTCACCCAAAATGATGATGTGCCACCAATAGCAACCACATTTCAGTACTGAGTCATTAACCACTTAAAGGGAATGTAAAATAATTCTAATGATTATATATACAATATATATTTTATTTATATATATATATACATACAGTATATGCAAGAGAGATCAGAAAAGAATTCTGACAGCTGCCCTGCCTTCACAGTGTAGGTGGAATGGTGGATTGGAGTACTGGGTCCTGGATCCATGCACCTTGACTGAACTTCAAGCAGGATACTGTGACTGTGTGTTGGTCCAGATCTTGAAGGTGGTAGCAAATATTAAAATTGCAATTATACATAGATCAGTTGGTCTAAGATCTTATAGTCATTTGTTCCAGGTGCACTAATGCAGAATGGGCATTACCCTAACCTCTCTGCTCTCAGCCTTGGTATGGCTTGTGTGGCTATGATGTATGTCTTTGTCAGTATGACCCTGAGGCTAGCTAAATGACTGGGAAAGGTGGTACATGCCATCTGGCCTGCTTCTTCTCACAATACAAGTTTGTGAGGTGGCCAATTTATTAAAAATAAAGCACCCACTTCCTGGGAAGCTGAAAGAGGCTGGGTCAAATACAGAACTCTCTCTAATGAATAATTTCAGAATGTATATATTTAATTAACAGAATGTTTAATTTTGACTGGCTGACTGCACTAAGCACATCACTCTACCTAACTGATTAAGCCTAATTCTGTTTCTAGACACAAATGATCATTGCATGTGTTCAAAGAAGACTTAAGCTGGGTACACACACAAGGGTAGATTTACTAAAAATGGTGCACTTAGAACCTGGTGCAGCTGTACATGGTAGCCAATCAGCTTCTAACTTCAGCTTGTTCAATAAAGTTTTGGCAATAAAATCTGGAAGCTGATTGGTTTCTGTGCAGAGTTGCACCAGATTTTACATTCTGCTGCTTTTGTTAATAAACCCTACAGTTTTTTTTCTTTTTTTGTTCAACCATGTTGGAGTTTTTAACTATTTTACTGAGAGCTAATGGGACCAGCACCACACTTTTATATGATATATATATATATCAGGCTCAGTTCATCCAGTGATTATTCTTCTACTATTCTTCTATTATTCTAAAATAGTATCCATGCATGACAGTAGTATGAGCAAATTTTAGATGAAAACAAGCTAAACTACACAACCACTCAAACTCTCAGCTCTCTGCAGCATAATGGCTAATCATTCTGTAGCCCAAGATAAGAATCTGGAGGGCTCTTTGAGATAACGCAGTAAGGGTGTAGAGGACACAGGACCAAATAGGAGAAATTCAGTTTTGGGTTTACATACAACTTTAAGCGTGTATGTGTTCTAGGTGAAAACTGTGCAAAGCACAGTGGGAATTCTCCTGCAGAGCTTTCCAAAAACTGATGTGGGATGCTTCCCGTGTTTGCAGGTGCAGGGCTTATAAGCACATGCAAAACCTATTGCATGTCTTTTATTAATTAAAAGACAGTTTGATTTCATTTAGATTGTTGCCCGGCTCTGCCTGGAAAGGGCTTGAGGGTTATATCCTAAGTTAACTGAACATTATACTTGGAAAACAGCTCTTTGTGAAAAAAGGTTGTTCCTTTAAGACATACACGCACAGTAAATATTTGCTTGCAGAATGAAGATTTTAGCTATGTGGGCCACTGCTTAAAATTCAAGCAGTGAAGTGGAGTTGGGAACTTAGGTAAATGTAGTTCTGCGAGTTCCTTATCTGCCAACTGACAAACCTCAATTTACATGACAATCTGTGCTTTTAATCCAAGCAAAGAGTATTCAATCTCTTACGCAAACCAGTTGTGAGACAAAATATTATAGCACACATTGATTTTAGATTTCAGTTGAAAATTAATGTACAATTTTCTTTGTTGGGGGGGGGGGGAATGCGTGAGTAATATAAATTTATAAAATGTATTCATGAATAATGGAAATCATCTGCAGTCACAGCAATTTCAATAAAGCAGCAACAACCATCAGTTATCAAGGACACATTCTGTGATCCCTGTAAAACCTACACTTCTGACCAGTAATTCTTTTGGCCTTTAATTCTTGTTTTTTTTTGTTTAGAAAAATATTTTTAATTGACTTTTGCTCAAGTATAAGATAACAAACCAGGGCACCTGAAAAGAATGTGCTAAAGTACTCAAATACAACAAATCGTACATTTATTACAGATGAAATTGGTCACGTAGGGCCCAACCTAACCCTTCTGTAGCTTATACCTCAGCCTTAGGTAAAACTCAACTCCAAAACAGAAAACCCAACTGCAAAAAAAAAAAAATCTTTCCCTTCCCCCCTCCTTCCCATTCTCCCACAAGGCAGGTCAGATCTATTGGCAAAAGATCAATACAATACATTCTGTACTCTGTGGCAGCACAAAAAGATGAGTAGTAAAGGGATTTGTGCGACTGCCTCTTTTACACGGTAGCCATAGCATAAACAAATAGTACAGACTATTCAAGGTTACATGCAGTAGAAAAGAAGGTCCTCGGTGACATGACACACTAGCCAATGATCTACATATGCAGGGTGCTCAATTTGTGTCAAAAGGGAGGTATTAGATAACAGTAGAATTCAGTGGTTGATTTAATTCAAGAATGAGAGACAACACTTCTTACACAGAGGTGGAAGGAGAGGACAACCATGCCTGCCACAAGTTATCAAATTTTTTACGGCAGCCCCAAGACATGTATATGGCTTTATGGTAGGGGGTCATGGAATTTACCAATCCAGAAAGACTTTAGTTCTTCATTGAACATCACTTTGTATTTACAGGAGCTGATAGGTCTGGATTCATATCACAGGCACCCATAGCCACTACGTTGTCGACAGCAAACAAGCATTCTCATAAATGTTCATGCTAGATCCTTTTGGGTAAACTATCATGTTTATGCCTATGGGGAGGGTTGAATGAGCACTGCAAGTGCCTGCTGTCTTTGGGAAAACACTAGTAATTAGCCTTCACACAAGTAGCCTCAGTATGGAGGCTGCAGGTAAGGCCTACAAACATACATTTTCTTTCAGCCCAGTGGTGAATACAAAAGTATCCTCTACTAGGAGTTGGTAGGCAATAAAGCAAATAGGTTGCTTTGCCAGATTTTCTTTAACAATTACTAACTACTTGGACATATCTCCAGGTAAAATAGAAAATGTCTTGCTTTTCTTGTTTTATAAGCTAATATAAAACATATTGGAGTACATTTACTAAGACTAGTGCACACAGAATCTGGTGCAGCTGTGCATAGTAACTAATCATCTTCTAGATTTTATTGTTGAAGTATAATTGAATTTGAATTGATTTTATTGTTGAAGTATAATTGAACAAGCTAAATTTAGAAACTGACTGGTTACTATGCACAGCTGCACCAGTTTTAGTAAATACCTCCCACTGCAAATAGAACACCATTCCAACTCCATTTTGAAACAACTAACACTTCTATACACTAACTGCTTTTACAGTGGATTGTATATACACTATATTGCCAAATGTATTGGGACGCCTGCCTTTACATGCACATGAACTTTAATGGCATCCCAGTCCTAGTCTGTAGGGCTCAATATTGAGTTGGCCCACCCTTTACAGCTATAACAGCTTCAATTCTTCTGTGAAGGCTGTCCACAAGGTTTAGGAGTGTGTCTATGGGAATGTTTGACCATTCTTCCAGAAGCGCATTTGTGAGGTCAGGTACTGATGTCAGATGAGAAGGCCTGGCTCACAGTCTCTGCTATAATTCATCCCAAAGGTGTTCTATCGGGTTGAGGTCAGGACTCTGTGCAGGCCAGTCAAGTTCCTCTGCCCCAAACTCGCTCACCCATGTCTTTATGGGCCTTGCTTTGTGCCTTCGTGCACAGTAATGTTGGAACAGGAAGGGAGCATCCCCAAAGTGTTCCCACAAATTTGGGAGCATGAAATTGTCCAAAATGTCTTGGTCGGCTGACTTCTGAAGAGTTTCCTTTCCTGGAACTAAGGGGCCAAGCCCAACCCCTGAAAAACAACCCCACACCATAATTCCCCCTCCACCAAACTTTACACTTGGCTTAAGGCAGTCAGGCAAGTACCGTTTTCCTGGCAACTGCCAAACCCAGACACGTCCATCAGATTGTCAGACAGAGAAGTGTGATTCATCACTCCAGAGAACACGTCTCTAGAGACTAGTGGTGGCGTACTTTACACCACTGCATCTGACGCTTTGCATTGCACTTAGTGATGTAAGGCTTGGATGCAGATGTTTGGTCATGGAAACCCATTCCATGAAGCTCTCTATGCACTGTTGTTGTGCTAATCTGAAGGCCACATGAAGTTTGGAAGTCTTTAGCTATTGAATCTGCAAACAGTTGGTGACTTCTGTGCACTGTGCGCTTCAGCAGTACTGACCCCGCTCTGTCATTTTACATGGCCTACCACTTTGTGGCTGAGTTGCTGTTGTTCCCAGTTGCTTCCACTTTGTTATAATACCACTAACAGTTGACGGAGGAATGTTTAGTAGCAAGGAAATTTCACAGATGGACTTATTGCACAGGTGGCAACCTATCACGATACCACACTTTATATCACTGAGCTTCTAAAGTGACCCATTATTTCACAAATAATTGAAGAAGCAGTTTGTATGCCTAGGTGCTTGAATTTATACACCTGTGGCCAAGGAGGTGATTGGAACACCAGAATCCAATGATTTGGAGGGGTGTCCTAATACTTTTGGCAATATAGTGTATATATATATATATATATATATATATATATATATATATATTTATTAGGCAATTGGCCAAATGATCAGACAGTTATTTTCTGTAACTTTTACTATACAGGTGTAAATTTAGAAGCAAAAATGCAAAATAGGTTCAGAATGGCAAAGAACTTGCCACTTGTTATCATCAGAGACAGTCTTCCCAAGAGTGAAGTCCATGGTAGCTCTGGTGAAACAGGTGAACAGCTTGAGAGATCCAAGGGCCAAGGGCAAAGGGCCACCCCACTAAAACTATAGTATTCGGGTAGCAATCAGGGAAGGGTTCCCCAGAGCAGCTGGGTCTTCTGAAGAAGCTGCCTGTTATTAGACTCCTGCTTGCCTGCCTGCCTGCCCGCACACCAGTTTTAACAGTGGAGGGCCTCTCACCTAGCTGTAGATCACTTCCCCAGCTACCTCTCCCCCATGAGATGTGGACTCTGTGAGCTCATAAGGGAGGTGCCCTGAGGAACTCATACTCACTGGGTATGTTCTGGAACCCAGATGTGCAAAATAGAGTTAAGCTGGCCATACATGGCTGTTTTTTTTCATTCAGCCAGCGGGTTAAATGAAAAAAAAAAAATGAACTGATGACCCATGAGCATCCATGAACAGTCGATCAGTAAATCAGCTGCTCTTGAAGAGGACTGGCCATACGTGGCTCAAAATTTGGCTGGTCCCTGAAAAACTGGCCAAATTGTGATCCATCTATGGCCGGCTTTAAAGGGGCCTGTTCCTGAATCTGAACACAGTGATCTGACCATGTATCTGAGAACTCCACTATAGTATATATGCATCAGTTATGAGTTATTAGCTGATTGATACCTAGTCATGCAGAAGTTTCATTTCTGCAAGGTAACAGTGAGTTGTTGACACTGCACAAACTGTTCCTGAGTACAATTGGTCCACTTGATTCTGAACAGCAGCCTCCTGTTGTGGCTTACAAAAATTTAACAATAGACTATTGGAAGACACAGCTTGAATGTGTTCGACTTAACAGGAAGTCAATAGTGCACAAAAATATATTCCCCTTTCTGTCCTATCTTTTGTATAACGGAGTATGTTTACTAATAAAACAGGAAAAAAATCTGTGCAGGCAATAAGAATGACAAAGTGAATGCAATAAGCAAGATGGGGTGGGGGATTTAGATGTTCTTACAAAATACAGAAATAGTTATTAATGCCTACAATATTATTCCACATACATTATTCCACTTAACCTACAGTTAAAGTGGAACTTCACTCTCTCAATCAACGTTGACTATTTTTAATCCTTATGCTGCTAGCATTAGTAATTACATAATAAGTTATATTATATTTACTTTTTTATTCACTTCTTCAGTTACGTCCTGGTTTCTATGCCTAGGCCAATGATGTCAATAATCACAGGAGTCTTCAGGAGGGAAGGGGGGATTTTTTCAGCTAAGCACACCCTCCTGCCTGCATGACTGAGCTAAGGGCAGATGGATTCCAGGAAGCAAATGCTACCTGAATCATCTGCCCTTACTCAAGATGATGGCTAGGGGGGTGTTTTTCAAAATGATTTATCAGTAAAACAAAGCATGGAGACATGGATGGACAGGGGAGTTTATGATGCTAAAAATTAATTAACCTCTTGCCGACCGCAAATAGCCGAATGACGGCTTCACTGCGGCTGGTCAGTTCTGGGTGGACGTCATATGATGTCCTCCCAGAACGCAATCTCCTGCGTGCCCCTGGGGGTGCGCACCTGGCAATCTCCATGATCGCTGTGTACTACTATGCTAAAAGACCAATCACAGCAGCCTTTTACCACGTGATCAGTAGTGTCCAATGACACACTGATCACCAGGAAATTGCTGGTTATCAGCTGCAGTTTCCTCACACTGTCACAGCGTGAGGAAAGTACTGCTGAGAACCAGCAGTTGTCAGAGGAGGGATCGGCACCGATCATCAGGGCACTGATGATCAGTGCCCTGATGATTGATGCCCAGCAGTGCCACCCACCAGTGCTGCCCACAAGTGCCCAGCAATGCCGCCCACAAGTGCCCAGCAGTGCCACCCACCTGTGTCCATCAGTGCCACCCACCTGTGCCCATCAGTTCCTACCAGTGCCAACCACCAGTGCACATCAGTGCCACCCAGCAGTGCCGCCCAGCAGTACCACCCACCAGTGCCCAACAGTGCCACCAGTCAGTGCCCAGCAGTGCCGCCAGTCAGTGCCACTTATCAGTGCCCAGCAGTGCTGCCAGTCAGTGCCCAGCATTAGTGCCAGCTCATCAGTGCTACCTATCAGTGCTGCCCATCAGTGCCGCCTATCTGTGCCACCTTATCAGTGCCGCCTATCAGTGCCCATCAGTGCTGCCTATCAGTGCAGCCGCATCAACGCTCAACAGTGAAGGAGAAAAAAAATTACCTGTTTGCAAAATTGTATGATAGAAACAAAGAAAAAAAAAATATTTTTCAAATTTTTTTGCTGTTTTTTTTGTTTATAGCGCAAAAATAAAACACCCAGGGGCAAGTAAATACCACCAAAAGAAAGCTCTATTTGTGTGAAAACAATAGTAAAAATTTCATATGGGTACAGTGTTGTATGTCCACGTAATTGTCATTCAAAGTGCGACAGTGCTGAAAGCTGAAAATTGGCCTGGTAAGGAAGGGGGTAATCAAGTGGTTAAATAGTGTCTTTGTTTTGTGGTGTTCAGATACAGTGTAGATCCACTTTAATTATAAATGGTTTAATTTACTTATGTATATTTAAATATACAATGTATATTAATGTTATAGATTGTTTTCTTCTGATTCAGGCATGCCACTAAATTTCTATGTATCAGTCCCTCTGATAGCTGAAAGTGTATAACAATATGATCCATAAGAGGAATAATGAAGCAAATCATATCTACAGTCAGGTCCATAAATATTGGAATATCGACACAATTCTAACATTTTTGGCTCTATACACCACCACAATGGGTTTGAAATGAAACGAACAAGATGTGCTTTAACTGCAAACTGTCAGCTTTAATTTGAGGGTATTTACATCCAAATCAGGTGAACGGTGTAGGAATTACAACAGTTTGCATATGTGCCTCCCACTTGTTAAGGGACCAAAAGTAATGGGACAATTGGCTTCTCAGCTGTTCCATGGCCAGGTGTGTGTTATTCCCTCATTATCCCAATTACAATGAGTAGATAAAAGGTCCAGAGTTAATTTCAAGTGTTCTATTTGCATTTGGAATCTGTTGCTGTCAACTCTCAAGATGAGATCCAAAGAACTGTCACTATCAGTGAAGCAAGCCATCATTAGGCTGAAAAAACAAAACAAACCCATCAGAGAGAGAAGCAAAAACATTAGGCGTGGCCAAAACAACTGTTTGGAACATTCTTAAAAAGAAGGAATGCACCGATGAGCTCAGCAACACCAAAAGACCCGGAAGACCACGGAAAACAACTGTGGTGGATGACCGAAGAATTCTTTCCCTGGTGAAGAAAACACCCTTCACAACAGTTGGCCAGATCAAGAACACTCTCCAGGAGGTAGGTGTATGTGTGTCAAAGTCAACAATCAAGAGAAGACGTCACCAGAGTGAATACAGAGGGTTCACCACAAGATGTAAACCATTGGTGAGCCTCAAAAACAGGAAGGCCAGATTAGAGTTTGCCAAACGACATCTAAAAAAGCCTTCACAGTTCTGGAACAACATCCTATGGACAGATGAGATCAAGATCAACTTGTACCAGAGTGATGGGAAGAGAAGAGTATGGAGAAGGAAAGGAACTGCTCATGATCCTAAGCATACCACCTCATCAGTGAAGCATGGCGGTGGTAGTGTCATGGCGTGGGCATGTATGGCTGCCAATGGAACTGGTTCTCTTGTATTTATTGATGATGTGACTGCTGACAAAAGCAGCAGGATGAATTCTGAAGTGTTTCGGGCAATATTATCTGCTCATATTCAGCCAAATGCTTCACAACTCATTGGACGCTGCTTCACAGTGCAGATGGACAATGACCCAAAGCATACTGCAAAAGCAACCAAAGGGAAAGAAGTGGAATGTTATGCAATGGCCAAGTCAATCACCTGACCTGAATCCGACTGAGCATGCATTTCACTTGCTGAAGACAAAACTGAAGGGAAAATGCCCCAAGAACAAGCAGGAACTGAAGACAGTTGCAGTAGAGGCCTGGCAGAGCATCACCAGAGATGAAACCCAGCGTATGGTGATGTCTATGCGTTCCAGACTTCAGGCTGTAATTGACTGCAAAGGATTTGCAACCAAGTATTAAAAAGTGAAAGTTTGATTTATGATTATTATTCTGTCCCATTACTTTTGGTCCCTTAACAAGTGGGAGGCACATATGCAAACTGTTGTAATTCCTACACCGTTCACCTGATTTGGATGTAAATATCCTCAAATTAAAGCTGACAGTTTGCAGTTAAAGCACATCTTGTTCGTTTCATTTCAAACCCATTGTAGTGGTCTATAGAGCCAAAAATGTTAGAATTGTGTAGATGACCCAATATTTATGGACCTGACTATCTCCATAAACCTCATTTATAAATGTGCAGTTTCCAAATGATGGCTCAGAGTACCTCCATGTTCCTGGCCTGCTGCTCTGTACATGGGAACAATTGGGTCACTGCAGAGCACTAGGAGGAGGGCACTAGTGCCAGGAGATATACAATTCTAGATCTAGGGTACATAGATTAGTCATTGAATTCACTGTATCCTACTAATTCTAGACTAAAAATGCATTTTAGAGTAAGACCAAAGAAATCATTCACCACACGACAATACATAAAACAATAGTGATTACAGTGGGGATCGAAAGTTCGGGCACCCCAGCTAAACATTTGTATTAATGTGCATAAAGAAGCCAAGGAAAGATAGAAAAATCTCCAAAAGGCATCAAATTACAGATTAGACATTCTTATAATATGTCAACAAAAGTTAGATTTTATTTCCATCATTTACACTTTCAAAATAACAGAAAACAAAAAAATGGCGTCTGCAAAAGTTTGGGCACCCTGCAGAATTTATAGCATGCACTGCCCCCTTTGCAAAGCTGAGACCTGCCAGTGTCATGGATTGTTCTCAATCATCGTCTGGGAAGACCAGGCTATGTCAATCTCAAAGGTTTTAAATGCCCAGACTCATCTGACCTTGCTCCAACAATCAGCACCATGGGTTCTTCTAAGCAGTTGTCTAGAAAACTGAAACTGAAAATAGTTGACGCTCACAAAGCTGGAGAAGGCTATAAGAAGATAGCAAAGCGTTTTCAGATGTCAATATCCTCTTTTCGGAATGTAATTAAGAAATGGCAGTCATCAGGAACAGTGGAAGTTAAAGCAAGATCTGGAAGACCAAGAAAAATATCAGACAGAACAGCTCGCAGGATTGTGAGAAAAACAATTCAAAACCCACGTTTGACTGCACGATCCCTCCAGAAAGATCTGGCAGACACTGGAGTTGTGGTACACTATTCCACTATAAAGAGATACTTGTACAAATATGGTCTTCATGGAAGTGTCATCAGAAGAAAACCTCTTCTACGTCCTCACCACAAAAATCATTGTTTGAACTTTACAAATGAACATATAGACAAGCCTGATGCATTTTGGAAACATGTTCTGTGGACCGATGAGGTTAAAATTGAATTTTTTGGCCGGAATGAGCAAAGGTACGTTTGGAGAAGAAGGGGCACAGAATTTAATGAAAAGAACCTCTGTCCAACTGTTAAGCATGGGGTTGGATCAATCATGCTTTGGGGTTGTGTTGCAGCCAGTGGCACAGGGAACATCTCACGAGTAGAAGGAAAAATGGATTCAATAAAATTTCAGCAAATTTTGGATGGTAACTTGATGCCATCTGTGAAAAAGCTGAAGTTAAAGAGAGGATGGCTTCTACAAATGGATAATGATCCTAAACACACCTCGAAATCCACGGGGGATTACATCAAGAGGCGTAAACTGAAGGTTTTGCCATGGCCTTCACAATCTCCTGACCTCAACATAATTGAAAATCTATGGATAGACCTTAAAAGAGCAGTGCGTGACAGACAGCCCAGAAATCTCAAAGAACTGGAAGACTTTTGTAAGGAAGAATGGGCAAAGATACCTCAAACAAGAATTGAAAGACTCTTGGCTGGCTACAAAAAGTGTTTACAAGCTGTGATACTTGCCAAAGGGGGCAGTACAAGATATTAACTCTGCAGGGTGCCCAAACTTTTGCAGATGCCATTTTTTTGTTTTCTGTTATTTTGAAAGTGTAAATGATGGAAATAAAATCTAACTTTTGTTGACATATAAGAATGTCTAATCTGTAATTTGATGCCTTTTGGAGATTTTTCCATCTTTCCTTGGCTTCTTTATGCACATTAATACCAATTTTTAGCTGGGGTGCCCAAACTTTCGATCCCCACTGTAGTCCCATGTTAACAGTGATTTTCTCACCAGCACTTGGAAAATGAATTGTCAAATTTAATTGTACTATCTTCAGTAGCCATTTGCAAAATATTATAAATTCAAGCATATGCATGTGTTTCTTTGAACAAGATACATTTGTAGGCAGAAAAGAGATATTTTTACTAAAAACAACAGTAAAGGTTGCTGACCAGTGCTGCGGTAAGGTGAGGATATGAAAGCACACCACCTCCCAAGCTCTTTAACTCGCATTACAAAAAACCCCCCACAAATTTTGAATATTTATATATAAACAGTAAAAAATATAAAACTAACTAAAGATAAAAATTTTAGCTACAAATTTTAGGGATACAAAACAAGTATGGTTAGCCGCAAATTTTATTCTGTTTTTTTTTTATGAATGCAATTGAATCATGTTTCTGTTACAAAACATTTTGTAAAATTTGGCACTACACACACTAATTAACACAAATGTAAAACTTTTACATAGAAAGATAAAACAAAAATCAGCAAAAAAATGGAAGACAGGAATGACAGGAAAGTAAATAAAAACTAACTATAGGGTCCACTTTTTAATTCTTTTTTAAGTGTTTTTGTTTATATTCTTTTCATTTGCACACAACAGTAATTTTTAAATACAAATCTAATAAATAAACAATAGTATCGTTCGTTTATAAATGAATGCAGAACATGTCCCAAGCTGTTAAACTGATAGCTCAGTCCTGCAGATTACTCCGGGTGAACTGTTTTCCCTTTGTAATCACCATAGTTCTGCAACAGCCGAGTGCTGTGCTTCATTTACCAGGGGCTCATAGAGCTCCTGACACAGAGCAGATGGCTGCCACACTGACAATGTAGTGGAGTGCCTCTGGATACACAGGAAAAGCCCAGGTAAGCATGACATCCAAGGTGGGTGCCTCTGCCTCGGCCCAGACCTGCTGATGATATTGGTCGAGAAGTGAAGGCATCTGCATATATCTGCAGCAGCTTTCAGTACTTCCTTTCTTTGCCTAAGAACTGGTTCATACCAGATGCAGTCCAGTGAGTTTCTCTTCCGCATCAGAAGCGCATAGGCAGTGTTTAACATGGATTCCAATGGCCCTAGTTCACATCAGTGCAGTGTGTTCTAGTAGAGTCAATAAAAGTAGATCATGTTGCATTTTTGTCTGTATGGCATGCATCTGGAATGCAGCAAAATGCATCAGAAACACGTCCTCAATTGAGATGGAGACAAAAAATGAAAAAATGCATCAGAAATGAACTAAAAATGCATCAATAATGTGCATGCAGAAATGCATCCGGAATGCAGAAATTGTGGGGCAAACCAGCATTAAACACTGGGCCATTCTGATGGCTCAGAATTCTGACTCTGTTGGATAGCTTTACCCCATATTTTGCTACTAGCTAGCTACTATGTTGGACTGCTTCAATGGCCAAGAGAAATATGTGGAATGAAGATGGGGCAAGAAAAAGTCTGCATAATCAGAAAGCAACAAAGCTTAACCTAATCATAATGGCCCAGAATTCTGGCAAAGCAGGGGGTACAAAAGACGAATGCTGTAGTCATGGTCGCTTTTTTTGTTCAGTATCTGCCAATCTAAAACTGTTCACAAACAACTTTGCATCGACATTTGCATAAAGAAAAATCAGCCTTCCCCTCCACACCAAAAGACCATCAGATATTTAAGTCTATAATTACATTGGATGAGCTGTAATTACATTGGGACTTCCCAATCCCTGAAAGCTTAATCCTAATTATAAAAAAGCTTTCAACATCCTTTTTTGCCAACAAGAACAAAGAACAGGGGGCAGATAGGCAGCATAGGTTCAAGTAAAAATAAAAAATAAAAAAAACACAAAATACTACAACAAAGTCCTATAATAATATTATTATTATTATACAGGATTTATATAGCGCCAACAGTTTGCTCAGCGCTTTACAATATAACGGGAGACAATACGGCAGCAATACAGTTCAATACAAGAGGGAAAGGAGGGCCCTGCTCCTTGGAGGTCTATACAGAATTGACATGTTAGAGAGAAATTTTCTAATGATACAATACACATTAGATTTCATGCTATGTCAGTATTTAATCATTTGTCATATTTTTATAACTATTTAAAAATTTAACTTTTTTTTTACAGTATAGGGGTTTCAATCATGAATACAAATTAAACTGCTGCTTCCCACCATTCCATATAGTAAAGCGTGAAGGTTTTTATTTGCCTTCATCATCAACATCCCATTCTGATGAAATGGCTGCTGGTCCTGCACTGTATGTGAAGGCAATGGTGACATAGCAGGGAGGAAGATTCTGGGACTGATGATTAATATAGCATTCCTCATAATACGTGCTTTCTTGTCCTCTAGAAAAAAAAAACACTAGATCCTTTATTAGCTGGTGGTGGAGTGGTTTGTATTGTTTTCTATCTGCTGGAATTAGGCTTTAAGTCAAGGTTCACACCTATGCAGGTTGCGTTTGAGCCGTTTCTGTGTTGCGTTTTGCATTTTTGTACTTGCATTTTCTTTTTTTTTTCTTTTTCTTGTTGCTAGGCAGATTTAAAACTCAAAACACATCAAAAACAGGGTAAAAACGCAGCAAAAACACAGCACTTCTTTTCTGTAGCATTTCCATTGAAGTCTATAGAACCAAAACTGCAACATTTTGCATTCAAAAAAGTCCCTGATTCTTTCCAAAAAACACACCGGGTGAAAACGTGCAGATGTGAACATGTCTCATAGGAAATCATGTTAAATGGACTGTACTGCATTTCTGCAAAACGCTGCAGAAAACGCTTAGGTTGAATCTAGGGTTAGGCTATATTCACATTAGCGATTTCGGCTGGTGCAAACTGCACACTCCCCACATGGGAAACTAGTGTCAGTAAAATTGACAATAGCAGGAACCTCCTGATTCCTGCAGCTGTTTCAGCCAACTGTGAGAGGCTAGTTGCAGCCGTCAAGCCCCGTACATTGCAATGACAGGTCGGCAGCGGCTGCAGCTATTCATGGCTGTCCGCCTACCCAGCGATTACCTGTGGTGATGGCTGTTGCTTATAGTTACATAGTTGGTAAGGTTGAATAAAGACACCAGTCCATCCAGTTCAACCTGTGTGTGAATTTTTTCCCATATATATCTGTATATTTTATTCACCAAGACGCACATCCAAGAGTCTTTTAAAGCCATCAATATATCCTATTGACACCACTGAGTGTGGAAGGGAGTTCTACATCCTTGCCACCCTAACAGTGTAAAAAAATACCCTACACAGCTTAAGGTTCAACCGCTTCTCCTCCAATGTCATTGAGTAGCCCTGTGTCTTCTTACACTCTCTGAGACTGAGTAGTTTTCTTCCTACACAGGGACTACAGAGAAGAGGAAAATGAATCTTCTATGAACTGACACATTTGGGGGAACATTTATGGTAAATGACAACCTAAAATCTTCAATACAGCACTCAAAATGTAACTAACATGAGGAAAGAAGTTATATCTGCAGGGGAAGTAGACAACTTATTTAACTCTGACATTTAGTTCAGTTCAAATTAAGAAACAATTTTGAGTGCACTGAGGTTTTTTGGGCATAATACCAGCACATAACCCACAGACAGCAATTTTTTTAATAACTGCTGACAACAAAAAACACCATTTTCATCTCCTGCAAATAATAACACTAACGTGACTGTAATGAAATTAGTATTTGGTGGGAATTGCTGCAAAATATATGTAGTGTTCACAACAATGATACAATTAAAATGAAAGAAACACAATTACTAAAGGATTGTAACATTTCTTAGGTCTTTTGGGAAATACATGGAAGGTGCAGAAAAGGATGAACCTTTTAAAGTGTATAAATGTTACAAAATGACCTGTGAACTTCAAGACAAAAATGGAACTTTCAAATGTCTAATAGCTAATTAAAGAGACAAGGGTGTAACTAACTACATCTATAACAGACCATACAACCGAAGCCTGGCACTAGAGAGATGCCAGCACAATGATTTGCAGAAATGGCATTTTCAAAGTAATTTGAAAAAAAGAGCCAATTAAGATAGATTTTGGCCATATGATCTCTATGGGGTTTATATATAAAAAGTAGGTTACCATGAACATTCCTGCTATAGCAACCAAACACTTTCCAACTGTCATTTCGATAGTTCATGGTTTGAAAAAAAAAGATTATGATTGGCTTCTGCGGGCAACAAGACTGTTTGTTGTGAATACACTTTTAATACTTCAAATTCTAAAGATTCAGTTATATTTTTTTTTTAAAATGTGTCATGCTTACCTGCTCTGTGCTTTTACACAGAGCAGCCCCGATCCTCTTCTTCATGGGTCCCCCACCGGCGCACCTGGCTCCTACCCCTTGACCAGTGCTCCCAATAACAAGTCGCTTGTTATTGGGGCGCTGATGCGTGTTTGCTCCCGAGCCTTACTCTATGCATTCATAAGACACATAGCAATGTGCATGGGAGTCTCAACTGTCCCGCCCCCACTCTCTTCTCATTGGCTCACTGGCTGTGTCTCAGCCAATGAGGAGAGAGAGAATCAGGACAGCTGAGGCTCTCATGCATATTGCTGGGGGGAGCTCAGGTGTATCTAAAGAAGGGGATGTTGGGGGAGCAACACACAGAAGATTTTTTTACCTTCAAGCATAGAATACATGAAGGTAAAAAGCCTTGAAACTTTACAACCACTTTGAAGCAGAACTAAACCCACTGATTTAACAGTTTCAAAAACAGTTACCTTCCTGGTATGTGCCATAGTGACTTTCCTGGTATGTGCCCGGAATGTAACTGTCACATTTGCTTGTGCTCTCAACCAAACTGTCAAACTATCAAATGGCAGTTGAACACCAAACAGAAACTAAGATGGCAGCTTCCTTGGCTGAAAAGGATAGAAGGGTTGAGTTCCAATTTAAAAGAAATATGTAGGCTGCCATTGCTGACTTATGAAAATGCTAACTGCATGGATGTGTTTAGCTTCAGTACATGAAGACACTAACCAGGAACAAGCATGCAGATCAAGGAAGTCAGAGTAAAGTCAGAACTTTTAATCTGCAGCTTTTGTTCAGAGAGTAATTTAGAAAGTCCTATACTACTGGATCAGCATATATTCAGCATATGGGCAATAGTATATTCAGAAGAAGAGGTCAGTAAAGGTAGCCTCTGTACTTCTTCATTGTAAATGTCTTATAAAGCTGAACTCTAAGTAGAAAAAAGCACAAATTAATACAGCCCTGTGGACATTAAAGCGGACCTACACCTGGAGGTAAGACTTATATTACCTTTCTTCCTCCTCTCTTTGATATGATTTTTTTTATTAAAGAATTTTATTTTGTGCTGCAAAGCTGAACTTCTGAATTTCTCACATAGGTGACAATGATGTTTATGTCACCCTACCCCATCTTCCAGATTCTGCACGTGTGCAGATGTGACACAGGCTTTGGATCACGGTGAGCCCTGCAACAGATCTGCGCATGCGCAGGTTTCCATAGCAGTTGTGAGCATGTGTGGCTTTCCCTGCACAAGCACAGAGATGGCTATTATGAAAGACGCCATACTTTGCCATCTTTGGGCAAGCAAAGGAAATCTTCTGCATGTGAGTAGATGTACTGAAGAGCTCTATCAGGACCCGAAGGCTAGGCAGAGCCCTTTAGCACCGTTCACACACTATAATAGTGGGGGTGGGTGGAGCCACAAAAAAGGGGACTGAAGTTCTTCTTTAATACATCAATAAATGTATTTTTTAAATACATGCAGCATAAGTACCTAAATTTGACCTGCTATCAACCTTTTTGCAGTGTGAGAGGAAGGAGCATTACAAGTCATTCAGTTAATGTTCCGACAAGGATCACGCTGACAGAAGGAAAAAGCAGAGTGATACTGTAAGTAGATAAGCCCATCGTTGTCCTGCTTCTCCTTTCACTGCCCAGTTATATGCTGAGGCTCAGAGGAAGCCAGTTTAATGATGCTGGATATCAGACTGAGGAATCTAGTGATGGAAAAGAAGTAAAGAAGTACTGTGGAAAAGAGCTCTGGATTAAAGGTGAATATTTCAGCAAAAGCTGCTTTTTTAATTTTATATTTCAATAAGCTATTAAATCTTGGAGTTCTGCATTAAAGTGGTTGTAAAGTCTTAAGTGATTTTACCTGTATGCCTTCTCTGCATTAAGGTAAAAACCCTTCTTTTGTCATATCCCCCCCCCCCCCCCCAATTACTTACCTGAGCTTGATCTCGATCCAACGCTGTGCCCGAGAGCAGTCACACTGCTCTGTCTCCTTCCTCATTGGACTCAGTCAGAGCAGCAGGAGCTATTGGATCCTGCTGCTGTCAATCAAATCCAGTGATGATAGAGTGGGGTGCAGGGCTGAGCTGCAATGGACACACAGCACACATCTCAGGATCGAGCCTGCATGTGTGCCACCATAGGAAGTGGCTGCCTATGGTAGCATATGGAGAAGAGGAGGAGCCAAGCACACCAGTGGGGGTCCCTAGAAGAGGAGGAGCGGGGCTGCTCTGTGCAAAACCATTGCATAGTGCAGGTAAGTGTGACATGTTTGCTATTTTTAAAAAAAATAACTTTACAAGCTCTTTAAATACTGGGGACTGTGCTTTTCATGAATCAGGTTTATGGTGATCAATAAACACTTCTATCTGCCCATTTAACCTCCAGTGTGATTTACATCATGTTAAAGGCCTGGGTTCACACTGATGCGGTGCGCAATTTGCAGCAGTTTCTGTGCGAATTCCA
This sequence comes from Staurois parvus, assembly GCF_062004578.1. Taxonomy (NCBI): domain Eukaryota; kingdom Metazoa; phylum Chordata; class Amphibia; order Anura; family Ranidae; genus Staurois; species Staurois parvus. The sequence continues at coordinate 1,495,266 of NW_028318161.1, read as the reverse complement.
CACCGCATTATAATGTTCATAGGAACTTCTACAGGTATGTATGTTACGTTAACAACACCCTAAATTTGGTCCGCAAAATGCAGTGCGATGTACAGAAGCGGATCGCATGGGTGTGAACACACATGCGATCTGATTCTAGTGCGGAGAAACAAAAGGGTCCTGCACCTTATTGGTGCAGGTGCAATGCGATTTGAGCCATACAAAAGTAGAATTCGCATGTGATTTGCACAGGAATGCGGTGCGGTTCCTGTGTGAATCACATGTGATATGCCGCACCGCACATATGTGAACCCAGGGGGAGAACAGGCACGGGAACTGCTGCATAGAAATAATATTTCAGTCTATTATGCTGCCTGATAAGGGGGACATAGAAATCTCTGTCAAATAATTGGGACTGACCATGTACTGCGGACAGCTACTGTGCTTTGGGGAATTTTTAAATAAAACCCTTAAGGCATTCTAAAGTGGCTCTCCCCCATCCTCTCTATGCTGCAGGAGCCATAAGAGTTACCTAAGAGGTGGGAATCTGGGACTGTGTATTCCATATAATCGCCCTCAGGCAGGGAGCGGGCTGCGGCAATGATATCCAGGATTTTGTTCTGACACTGTTCATTTGTGAATGGCCCATTCTATTGTTTATGTCTGTGCTCACTGAATCCTGATAAACAAAACTAAGAGACAACACAAATGTTACAGCTCTAAAGCCAGAGCAGAGTGTGAGAGGAAAGCAGCCAATAAGAGATTTGCACCCACACAGATGACGAAACGCCAGCATCTGAGAAGAAAGAAAGAAAGAAAAGGGAGGGAGCAGGGAACCCTGTCATATTATTTCAGCTCTAGGGCAAGCTTGCAAGAATTATCCTGCTGTGTTCCTGTGCTGCTTCTTACAAGCTCTTGTCATCTTTCCTTCCAATCCTCTCATGGTTTTATGAAACTGTTTAAAAATTGACCAGGCTTCTTATCCCCGACTTAGCAGGGACATGTCTGTACATCCCATTTGGCACAAAGGCCTGGAAGGATTCCCCAGGAAAACACAGAAGTTACTGTAAATTGAAAGCAGTCCTGTGTGCTCTCTCCCTCAAGTATGGCTAGAAACAAGTGCAATGTAACCCACAGGAGAGCACGATAAGGCGCTGCCAAATCACTACAAGGAGAAAACATTCCGTTCTGGTTGCTGACACGGACCAAGGATGGTTACAGACGGCAGATCTAATGGGACTTCCTAAGTGTTTGCCAAGTACATGAACCTTCCATCATGCCGTCATCACCTTCCCCTCATGTATGCACACCTCCCACCTGTCCACCATTTTCAGGGACAGTCCTTCTTTTGGAACCAAATCCCTTTATCTCTCTTTTCACCTTGCTTGTTCCTCCTCTTTCATCTCATTTCTAGACCTCAATATCAAAAAAAGCTATACTACATAAAGATTAATAATGCACGACCTCTCATCTAACCTACATAGTTAATTCATGCCATTCCGAAAGCCAGCAAAAAGAAAAAGTAGTAGTGAGAAAAAGGCATTTGTGAGTTTAACCCCAAATACCAAAGTGTATAATATTGCAACTTACCGGTCCCTTGATGTGGTACATACAGCATAAATTTGTTTCCGTTCAACCAGGGTACCCATACATGGATCGAAATTCGGCCATTCCCTGCTGAGCTAGCCAAGTTTCGATCCGTGTCTGGCCGGTTTTAGGGTTTTTTTTTTTTTATTTTGGCCTGGTGACCTGATGATCCAGCCAGTAACACCTGGCCTGCCTTAGGGTGCAACAGAGGCACCTTTGGATAACAGCATTGTCAGTCTGGGGAGGGGAGTGTTAAACTAGTAGATTTAGACAGACCTGGCTAACAAATCGAAGCTGAACTCCAGATAACACTTTATAAGCACTTACAGCAATTTTTTTTTTTCCTTTTGGGATAAAGATTTTACATAAGCTGACCACTGTAAGCACCCCTGTCAGTTTTAAATGGTTTAGCTCAACCCTCTAACTGCCACTTTGTCTGGACAGTTTGGTTTGTTAACCGGTTGCCTACCAGCCACAGTACAAATACTGTGGCAGGGTGGCACCGCTGTGCAAAATCACCTTTATAAACGTCATTTTGCATATCAGGTAGGGGGAGCGCGCAAGGCGCATGACCACCCTACCAGCACCGCTGATTGCGGCCGTGGGTGTCAATTACTGGGTCCCAGCCGGTCATTACCCAGCCAACATGCAACAGTGAAATACACCCCCCCCCCGCACACTAGTAAAACACTCCCCTCACACAGTTAACCCTTTGATTGCCTAAAAAAGTTAACCCCTTCCTCCCCGGTGCCATTAGTACAGTGTCAGTGTTTTTTTTTGCACTGATCATTGTATTGGTGTCACTGGGGATGTCAGTGACCCCAAGTCAGTTCCCCCCAGTGTCAGAATGTTCGCCACAGTCCCGCAGTCCCACCATAAGTCACTGATTTCCGTCATAAGTCACTGATCACCGCCATAAGTCGCTGATCGCTGCCATTATTAGTATAAAAAAATTGAAAATCCAGTATCTATACCGCCATTTGTAAACGCTATAACTTTCACATAAACCAATCAATTTACATTTTTTTTAGCAAAGACATGTCGCAGAATACATTTTGGGTGAAATTTATGACGAAATTTTGAAATTTTTTTACTGGACATGTTTTATAGCAAAAAGTCCAAAATATTGTTTTTTTTTCTCAAAATTGTCAGCCTTTTTTTTTATAGCGCAAAAAATAAAAACCGTACAGGCGATTAAATACCACCAAAAGAAAGCTCAAATTATAGGGAAAAAAAGGACGTAAATTTAATTTGGATGCAGTGACCGCGCAATTGTCAGTTAAAGTAGTGCAGTGACGTAACACAAACCGCTTCTGTAACTGCTTCCTGATCGCCCTATAGCAGAAATACTGCTACAGGGCGGCATGGGTGCGCAAAATCACACATATATATATATACGTGATTCGCGCTCCCGCGGTGTTCACGCCCCTCCCAGATAGTGTCAGATTGCCCGTCAGTACACCAGTCATCACATTTAACCCCTTGATTGCAAGGAAGACGCTTATGCACAATAAACCTCCATTGCTAGTATAGTGTCTGAACGGAACAATATCTTTGATCAGATCAGCACTATACCAGCGTTCACATTAGTATAGTGTCCCCAAAAATGCAGTGTTAGCGGGATCAGCCCCGACACCTGCCAGCACCTGTGTTTACCCCTACGCTTACCCCCCCTCTTCTCCCCCAGCAAGTGCAGTGTCAGTAGGTCCCTGTCACTTGATATATTGCACACAAAACCGCAGTGTTGGCAGAATCAGGCCTGATCTCTGTTAGCACTTGTCAGTAAATTTTGATGACTCTCATATGCAGCAGAGTGCCAGTACTAGGGCCACGCTACCTTTGGGTGAAGTACTAGTGGCCTAGTACATCCTGGTCTTTCACAGATCTCTTAGATTGTAAGCTGCCAGGATCAGGCCCTCCTAACCCTCTTGTATTGAACTGTATTGTTCTGTATTGTCTCCTGTTATATTGTAGCACTGAGCAAACTGTTGGCGCTACAGTTGCAAGAAAAAGTATGTGAACCCCTTGGGATTACGTGGAGTTTTGCATGAATTGGGCATAACATGTGCTCTGGACGTCATCTAAATCACAACAATAGAAGAACACAGTCTGCTGAACATAATACTACACAAACATTAGATGTTGCCATGGTTTAATTGCACATAACATGTAAACATTCACAGTGCAGGGAGGAAAAAGTATGTGAGGCCCTAGCTTAATGACTTCTCCCAGAGCTAATTGGAGCCAGGAGTGAGCCAACCTTGACTCCAATCAGTGTGATGATATTGGATGTTTTGCTGACAGCTGTCCTGCCCTTAAAAAACACACACCTGTTTTGGGTTTACTGGTTTCAAGAAGCACTGTCTGGTGTGAACCATGCCTCGCAGAAAAGAGCTCTCAGAAGACCTACGATCAAGAATTGTTGACTTGCATGAAGCTGGAAAGGGTTACAAAAGTATCTCCAAAAGCCTGTGTTCTTCTATTGTTGTGACTTAGATGACTTTCAGGGCACATTTTATGCCCAATTCATGCAAAACTCCACGTAATCCCAAGGGGTTCACATACTTTTTCTTGCAACTGTATATAAATCCTGTATAATAATAATAATAAAAATAATACCAGCACTGCAATATGACTTGGCGACATGGTGAGTCCCATAAGTGCAGTACAAGCTGGTGCGGTGGCGAGCACAAGTAATGTCCTGCAACCACCAAGAATTCACACACAGGTCTGTAGAGCCCCTAGTAACCTTCCGGATGTGCTTGCAAATCCCGATTGACAGCCCACAAATTCTGCAGCACCCGTACCTCCCCCATTCACTTTTGGCAGTCTAGCCAAGTACAGGACCCCAAAATCCAATAAGCACCTTCAGGCTTTTAAAGGGCTTTATTTCTTCATTACACTTCCAGACTACCTATCACAGTTTCGGAGGCCCTGAAATGCCAGGATAGCACCTAACCCTCCCAAATTACCCCTTTTTGGAAAGTAGACACCCCAAGGAATTTGATAAGAAGCATGATAAGTATTTTGCAGATCTCGTTTGTTGCCATAAGTTTTTGGAATATGAAGAAAAAAAACCAAAAACATATTTTTTCTATTCTTTTTTTAAATTCAAAACCTTGTGAGAAAGAATGGGATCTGCAAAATATTCACCATGCCTCTTTTTAAATTCCTTGGGGTGTCTACTTTCCAGAAAGGGGTAATTTGGGGGGGGGGGGTTGGTGCTATCCTGGCATGTCTGGGCCTTTAAAACTGTGATAGGTATTGAGGAAGTGAAATGAGGAAGTTACACACCTTCAGGCTTTCAAAGTGGTCATTGGATTTCAGGCTCCTGTATGTGCCTAGGCTCCCAAAAAGTCTCACACATGTGCTATCCCCATACTTGGTAGAAGTAGCAGAATGTATTTTGGGGTGTAATTCCACATATACCCATGGCTTGTGCGAGAAATAAATCATTTAAATGACAACTTTGTGTAAAAAAAAAAGTTTTTGTCATTTTCCAGAAACTTTTGGAAAAAAAAAAAATCTTCCATGGACTCAATATGCCTCTCAGCAGATAGCTTAGGGTGTCTACTTTCTGAAAAGGGGTAATTTGAGGGTTTTTGTACTATCCTGTTATTTTAGCACCTCAAAAAATGTGATGGGCAGTCAGAAAGTAAAAGCTGTGTAAATTCCATTATATATACCATAGTTTGTAGACGCTATAACTTTCACACAAAGAAATAAGCAATAAAAAGTGCACAGGTGATCAAATACCACCAAAATAAAGCTCTATTTGTGTGAAAAAAAGGACATGAATTTCATTTATGTACTGTATTGCATGACCGCACAATTGTCCGTTAAACTAGCGCAGCGCTGTATTGCAAAAAAAGTCGTAAATTGCAGTATCTATACCATAGTTTGTAGACGCTATAACTTTCACACAAAGCAATCAATATACACTTATTGGGATTTTTTTACCAAAAATATGTAGCAGGATACATTTTGGTCTAAATTTATAACTAACTTTGAGTTTACTATATATTTTTTATAGCTGAAAGTAAAAAATATCATTTTTCTCCAAAATTTTTGTTCTTTTTTTGTTTATAGCCTGAAAAATAAAAAGCGCACAGGTGATCAAATATCACAGAAAGAAAGCTCTATTTGTGTGAAAAAAAGGACGTAAATTTTTTTTGGGTGCAGCATTGTATGACCGCGCAATTATCAGTTGAATTAGTGCAGCACCGAGTAGCAAAAAGAGGCTTGGTCAGGAAGGGGGGTAAATCCTCTGGAGGAAGTTGAAAAACAACAGGCTTACTGGTTGGATCACCAGGTGAAAATAAAGGGAAAAAAAGCCAAAAGAAGAAAATGAATGCAGCCACCACATCTAAGAATTTGTAATATCACATATTTCTGTTTTTGGGTTTAATAGCACTACATTTATTATTTATTTCTGGTATTTATATAGCGCCACCAATTTACATAGTGTTTTACATATATATTGTACATTCACATCAGTCCCTAACCCTCAAGGGGTGTGCAATCTTAGGTCCCTAACTCACATTCATACATACACATACTAGGGACAATTTACCCATATGGAAGAAAAATATATTTGAAATATATTTTAAAAAAAATTCTTCCCAAACATATTGACATATACTTGAAATGCTACAATTTTGGCCATATTCAATATTTTTCAAAATATATTTCGATATATATATATAGCATGTTGAAATGCATTTCTTATATATTACAAAATACAGGAAAAATATTTTTAAATATATCTTTTTTATATATTCTTCAGATTTTTTTTAACATATATAAAAGTCATTTTAACCATTAGCCGCCCGGCCAATGGCCGTTTGGCGGCTTCAAATGTGTCCCTGCATTCCGGGTGCACGCCATTTGGCATGCTCCCGCACATGCGCCGTTTGCGCTAATGCAGAGAGGCGCAGCAGTGCGATCTGTCACCGGCCGTGCACCCCGGACACGGCCGATGACAGATCCGAGTACCGGCTCCCGTTGCTGGTACCATGTGACCTGCTGTGACCAATCACAGCAGGTCACATGACAGTTGTATACAATGGATGACTTCATTCATGATGCCATCCATTGTATACTAGTGCCTAGCTGTGAATGGTCACAGCTAATCACATGCACATGTCATGTGATTAGCTGTGACCAAATCACAGCTAAGCACAAAAAAAAAAAGAAAAGAAAAAAAAAAAAGCTGAATGAATCGATTTCATTCAGGTAAATGCTTGCTTATAGCAAAGTAATTCTTTGCTATAAGCAAATTGTGTAAAAAAAAAAAAAATACTGATCACTTCCCCAAAGTAGTACAATGTTACTATGGTAACATTGTACTACTTTGGTCATAGTAAAATATGAAAAAAAATCTTAAAAAAAATAAAAAAAATGTAATAAAAAATTAAATATAATAAAAAAATAAAAATATATATATATATATTTTTTTTCATACTGTCACCAGTCAGTGTCCCTGTTCACCGCCATGCCAGTTATATGATGATGCTGTACTGCACTGGTGACAGTATGTAAAAAAAAAATAGTGAAAATAATTTTTTTCATTTTTTCATTTTCCGAAAAATTATGACAAAAAAATACAACTTCAAAAAACTCGCCATGCCTCTTATGAAGTACGTCGGACTGTCTACTCTGCAAAAAGGGGTCATTTGGGGATATCTGTACTATTCTGACATTCTTGGACCTCAAGAAATTAGATTGGCCGTCAGTACTTCAGGATTGATCAATAATCAGATCTATACCATAGTTTGTGAACTCTATATCTTTTCCTACAAACTAAATAATACATCCTAATTTGGGTTATTTTCACCAAAGACATGTAGTAGAATAAATCTCTGCCTAAATTTATGAAGAACAATTATTTATTTGTAAACTTTTATAACAGAAACAAAGAAAAATGTGTTTTTTTTTCAAAATTTTTGATCTTTTTTTGTTAATTTAGCAAAAAAATAAAAACCCCAGCGGTGATTAAATACCACCAAAAGAAAGCTCTAGTTGTGTGAAGAAAATGATAAAATTTTACTTTGGGTACAATGTTGTATGACCGCGTAATTGTCATTCAAAGTGTGAGAGCGCTGAAACCTGAAAAATGGCCTGGGCAGGAAGGTGCAAAATTGCACGGTATTGAAACGGTTAACATATATTTTTTACGTGTATTTGTAAATGCATTTCAAAAATGTAGATTTGTATTTTAAAGACATACAGTATATTTGAAATGTATTATTAAAAATTATATTAATATCGAAAGTTTGGGCACCCCAGCTAAAAATTTGTATTAATGTGCATAAAGAAGCCAAGGAAAGATAGAAAAATCTCCAAAAGGCCTCAAATTACAGATTAGACATTCTTATAATATGTCAACAAAAGTTAGATTTTATTTCCATCATTTACACTTTCAATATAACAGAAAACAAAAGAATGGCGTCTGCAAAAGTTTGGGCACCCTGCAGAATTTATAGCATGCACTGCCCCCTTTGCAAAGCTGAGACCTGCCAGTGTCATGGATTGTTCTCAATCATCGTCTGGGAAGACCAGGTGATGTCAATCTCAAAGGTTAAAAATGCCCAGACTCATCTGACCTTGCCCCAACAATCAGCACCATGGGTTCTTCTAAGCAGTTGTCTAGAAAACTGAAACTGAAAATAGTTGACGCTCACAAAGCTGGAGAAGGCTATAAGAAGATAGCAAAGCGTTTTCAGATGTCAATATCCTCTGTTCGGAATGTAATTAAGAAATGGCAGTCATCAGGAACAGTGGAAGTTAAAGCAAGATCTGGAAGACCAAGAAAAATATCAGACAGAACAGCTCGCAGGATTGTGCGAAAAACAATTCAAAACCCACGTTTGACTGCACGATCCCTCCAGAAAGATCTGGCAGACACTGGAGTTGTGGTACACTATTCCACTATAAAGAGATACTTGTACAAATATGGTCTTCATTGAAGAGTCATCAGAAGAAAACCTCTTCTACGTCCTCACCACAAAAATCATCCTTTGAACTTTGCAAATGAACATATAGACAAGCCTGATGAATTTTGGAAACAAGTTCTGTGGACCGATGAGGTTAAAATTGAACTTTTTGGCCGGAATGAGCAAAGGTACATTTGGAGAAGAAGGGGCACAGAATTTAATGAAAAGAACCTCTGTCCAACTGTTAAGCATGGCGTTGGATCAATCATGCTTTGGGGTTGTGTTGCAGCCAGTGGCACAGGGAACATCTCACGAGTAGAAGGAAAAATGGATTCAATAAAATTTCAGCAAATTTTGGATGGTAACTTGATGCCATCTGTGAAAAAGCTGAAGTTAAAGAGAGGATGGCTTCTACAAATGGATAATGATCCTAAACACACCTCGAAATCCACGGGGGATTACATCAAGAGGCGTAAACTGAAGGTTTTGCCATGGCCTTCACAATCTCCTGACCTCAACATAATTGAAAATCTATGGATAGACCTTAAAAGAGCAGTGCGTGACAGACAGCCCAGAAATCTCAAAGAACTGGAAGACTTTTGTAAGGAAGAATGGGAAAAGATACCTCAAACAAGAATTGAAAGACTCTTGGCTGGCTACAAAAAGCGTTTACAAGCTGTGATACTTGCCAAAGGGGGCAGTACAAGATATTAACTCTGCAGGGTGCCCAAACTTTTGCAGACGCCATTTTTTTGTTTTCTGTTATTTTGAAAGTGTAAATGATGGAAATAAAATCTAACTTTTGTTGACATATTATAAGAATGTCTAATCTGTAATGTAATGCCTTTTGGAGATTTTTCCATCTTTCCTTGGCTTCTTTATGCACATTAATACACATTTTTAGCTGGGGTGCCCAAACGTTCGATCCCCACTGTATATATATACAGTGGGGCAAAAAAGTATTTAGTCAGCCACCAACTGTGCAAGTTCTCCCACTTAAAAAGATGAGAGAGGCCTGTAATTGGCATCATAGGTAGACCTCAACTATGAGAGACAAAATGAGAAATAAAATCCAGGCAATCACATTGGCTTATTTGGAAAGAATTTATTTGCAAATTATGGTGGAAAATAAGTATTTGGTCACCTACAAACAAGCAAGATTTCTGTCTCTCACAGACCTGTTTCTTTAGGAGGCTCCTCTGTCCTGCACTCATTACCTGTATCAATGGCACCTGTTTGAACTTGTTATCAGTATATAAGACACCTGTCCACAACCTCAAACAGTCACACTCCAAACTCCACTATGGTGAAGACCAAAGAGCTGTCGAAGGACACCAGAAACAAAATTGTAGACCTGCACCAGGCTGGGAAGACTGAATCTGCAATAGGCAAGCAGCTTGGTGTGAACAAATCAACTGTGGGAGCAATAATTAGAAAATGGAAGACATACAAGACCACTGATAATCTCCCTCGATCTGGGGCTCCACGCAAGAGCTCACCCCGTGAGGTCAAAATGATCACAAGAACAGTGAGCAAAAATCCCAGGACCACACGGGGGGACCTAGTGAATGACCTGCAGAGAGCTGGGACCATTGTAACAAAGGCTACCATCAGTAACACACTACGCGGCCAGGGACTCAGAACCTGCAGTGCCAGACGTGTCCCCCTGATTAAGCCAGTACATGTCCGGGCACGTCTGAAGTTTGCTAGAGAGCATTTGGATGATCCAGAAGAGGATTGGGAGAATGTCATATGGTCAGATGAAACCAAAATAGAACTGTTTGGTAGAAACACAATTCGTCGTGTTTGGAGAAGAGAGAATGCTGAGTTGCATCCAAAGAACACCATACCTACTGTGAAGCATGGGGGTGGCAACATCATGCTTTGGGGCTGTTTCTCCGCAAAGGGACCAGGACGACTGATCCATGTACAGGACAGAATGAATGGGGCCATGTATTGTGAGATATTGAGTGCAAACCTCCTTCCATCAGCAGGGGCATTGAAGATGAAACGTGGCTGGGTCTTCCAACATGACAATGATCCCAAACCGCCCAGGCAACGAAGGAGTGGCTTCGTAAGAAGCATTTCAAGGTCCTGGAGTGGCCTAGCCAGTCTCCAGATCTCAACCCCATAGAAAACCTTTGGAGGGAGTTGAAAGTCCGTGTTGCCCAGCGACAGCCCCAAAACATCACTGCTCTAGAGGAGATCTGCATGGAGGAATGGGCCAACATACCAGCAACAGTGTGTGCCAACCTTGTGAAGACTTACAGGAAATGTTTGACCTCTGTCATTGCCAACAAAGGATATATAACAAAGTATTGAGATGAACTTTTCATATTGACCAAATACTTATTTTCCACCATATTTGCAAATAAATTCTTTCCAAATCAGCCAATGTGATGCCAGTTACAGGCCTCTCTCATCTTTTTAAGTGGGAGAACTTGCACAATTGGTGGCTGACTAAATACTTTTTTGCCCCACTGTATATATATATATATATATATACAGTCAGGTCCATAAATATTGGGACATCAACACAATTCTAATATTTTTGGCTCTATACACCACCACAATGGACTTGAAATAAAATGAACAAGATGTCCTTTAACTGCAGACTGTCAGCTTTAATTTGAGGGTATTTACATCCAAATCAGGTGAACGGTGTACGAATTACATCAGTTTGCATATGTGCCTCCTACTTGTTAAGGGACCAAAAGTAATGGGACAATTGGCTTCTCAGCTGTTCCATGGCCAGGTGTGTTATTCCCTCATTATCCCAATTACAATGAGCAGATAAAAGGTCCAGAGTTCATTTCAAGTGTGCTATTTGCATTTGGAATCTGTTGCTGTCAACTCTCAAGATGAGATCCAAAGAGCCGTCACTATCAGTGAAGCAAGCCATCATTAGGCGAAAAAACAAAACAAACCCATCAGAGAGATAGCAAAAACATTAGGTGTGGCCAAAACAACTGTTTGGAACATTCTTAAAAAGAAGGAACGCACCGGTGAGCTCAGCAACACCAAAAGACCCGGAAGACCACGGAAAACGACTGTGGTGGATGACTGAAGAATTCTTTCCCTGGTGAAGAAAACACCCTTCACAACAGTTGGCCAGATCAAGAACACTCTCCAGGAGGTAGGTGTATGTGTGTCAAAGTCAACAATCAAGAGAAGACGTCACCAGAGTGAATACAGAGGGTTCACCACAAGATGTAAACCATTGGTGAGCCTCAAAAACAGGAAGGCCAGATTAGAGTTTGCCAAACGACATCTAAAAAAGCCTTCACAGTTCTGGAACAACATCCTATGGACAGATGAGACCAAGATCAACTTGTACCAGAGTGATGGGAAGAGAAGAGTATGGAGAAGGAAAGGAACTGCTCATGATCCTAAGCATACCACCTCTTCAGTGAAGCATGGTGGTGGTAGTGTCATGGCGTGGGCATGTATGGCTGCCAATGGAACTGGTTCTCTTGTATTTATTGATGTGACTGCTGACAAAAGCAGCAGGATGAATTCTGAAGTGTTTCGGGCAATATTATCTGCTCATATTCAGCCAAATGCTTCACAACTCATTGGACGCCGCTCCACAGTGCAGATGGACAATGACCCAAAGCATACTGCAAAAGCAACCAAAGAGTTTTTTAAGGGAAAGAAATGGAATGTTATGCAATGGCCAAGTCAATCACCTGACCTGAATCCGACTGAGCATGCATTTCACTTGGTGAAGACAAAACTGAAGGGAAAATGTCCCAAGAACAAGCAGGAACTGAAGACAGTTGCAGTAGAGGTATGGCAGAGCATCACCAGGGATGAAACCCAGCGTCTGGTGATGTCTATGTGTTCCAGACTTCAGGCTGTAATTGACTGCAAAGGATTTGCAACCAAGTATTAAAAAGTGAAAGTTTGATTTATGATTATTATTCTGTCCCATTACTTTTGGTTCCTTAACAAGTGGGAGGCACATATTCAAACTGTTGTAATTCCTACACCGTTCACCTGATTTGGATGTAAATACCCTCAAATTAAAACTGACAGTCTGCAGGTAAAGCACATAATGTTTGTTTCATTTCAAATCCATTGTGGTGGTGTATAGAGCCAACAATGTTAGAATTGTGTCGATGTCCCAATATTTATGGACCTGACTGTATATATATATATATATATATATATATATATATATATATATATTTATTGAAATATATTGAATATGGCCAAAATTGTAGCATTTCAAATATATGTCAATATATTTAGGAAGAATATTTTTAAAATATATTTTTCTTCCATGTGGGTAGACAGGAGCCAATTAACCTACCAGCATGTCTTTGGAGTGTGGGAGGAAACTGGAGTGCCTGGAGGAAGCCCATGCAGGCACAGGGAGAACATGCAAACTCCAGGCAGGTGGTGCTGTGGCCGGGATTTGAACAAATGATCCTAGTACTGCCAGTTGGAAGTGCTAACCGTTTAGCCACAGTGCTGCCCAGCACTATATTGTTGCAATCACTTGATCATCCAGTGCTGGGTCCTTCTCTTCTTTGTTCACTTCTTGGTTGGGTTCTTAATCTAGGTGTCCAAATCACTGCTGCTGTGATGTGGACAATTCTAATTGGCTGGTCAGTGTCCTCTAAATATCCAAAAGGGGACCGACATCAGACTGAGGAAACTAAAGGTGACTGATTGGTGAGAGTTAGCACAAGGGACTGAACTAGTGGTCCCCAAAGGTGAAAACATGAGGGATCTGAATGGGGTGGCTCAGTCGTGTATAACTGACTTCACCAGGTAAAGAAAACTAAACAGCTGGAAGAATTGGTTAAAGGGAGGTGGGAGGGAAGGATGAGAAAAAAAAAACAGATTTTGTACTGGAAGGTGTCTCTTTCTCATCTTTGAAAGTTAGAAGATGTGCATATGTAATGTTACATTTACATAGAAATATTTTAGTTCCTTTTCTTCTAAAGACAGAGAACAAATGAAGTGCCAGTTCACATTCATGTAGTGCGATTCCCACACAGCATCAAAATCGCACCCCATTCATGCGAACCACTGCAGGGGTATATGTTAACTTAAAGACACCCCAAAATCGGATCGTAAAACATGGTGTGGTTTGCAGAATTGGCTCGCAGGGGTGTGAACACCCATGAGATCCAATTCTGGTGCGGACCAAAAAAGGGTCCTGCACAATTTTGGTGTGAATGCAGTGCAATTTGAGCCATACACAATGTATGGCTCAAATTGCACTGCACAGAAATCACAGTGCACAGTGATTTGCGCAGGAATGACTTGTGATGTGCAGTGTGAACCAGCAACCAGCATGAAAGGACGAAAGAATATTCAGCATGCTAAAAAAATATCCAGCTGATTCTAAACTCAAACCGATCCTACTTGTTGTATTGCTAGATAATAATGTATGGGCAGTTGAAAATTTCCACAAACCTATACAAAATCAATCTACATTTACTCAAATATAACTAAACTATATCTGAGCACCACCACCAAGTTTTAATATTACTTTTAATTTCCAAAGCAAGCTCACCAATCCATCCACGTCTCCATGCTTTTTGTTGAGAAATCACTTTGAAGAACACCCCTCCAGCATTTCTAGCTACTGCCATCGAAAGAAAATCCCCCTCCCAGCATTTCTAGCTGCAGCCATATTGAGTGAGGGCAAATGATCCATTTAGTATGAACTTCCTGGAATTCATCTGACCTTAGCTCAGGCATGCAGGCAGGAAGATGAGCTTAGCTGAAAAAGACCCTACTCCAGATGACAGACTCCTGGGATGTATGACATCATTTTGGTCTAGGCCAGAAACCAGGAAGCAACTGAAGAAGTGAATAAAAACAAGTAAACAAGTTTAAAATAAGTAAATATATCTTCCTATCTATTTACTAAGGCTAGCAGCATAGGGATTGAAAATAGTTAATGTTGATTGGGAGAGTTCAGTTCTGCTTTAAACAACAGTGAGATCAGGAAATTTTAGTTCACCTAACCAGTGAAATTTCCCTTCACTTTGATGGTGGTTTGCGGGGAACTTGATCAAACACTGAAACTAAAATTATTATGTTTTTTAATGAGTCTTCTCCCTAGACTGAAGTGATGAAGCGGCCCTCCATATATGCACAGGTAGGTGACACAGATACTGAAGTATTCCTGTGGCATTTTTCTGTCCCTGTGACCCACCAAATCAGAAATGATTTAAAAGCGGAGTTCCAATGAAAACAAAAAAAATAAATAAAAGTCAGTAGCTACAAAAACTGTAACTGCTGACTTTAAAAAAATTGACACCTGTTCCTTGATCCCGCGGTGTCTGCCCCCCTCCCGCAGCCAGTTTCACCTGCTGCCCTGTGTTCCCGGCACCGGCATCTTCAGTGTGGGCAGCTTCACGGTGCTCACTGCGCAAGTATGAGTAGCGCTGTGCTTTGTGAATGGTCCCGTAGTCTTCTGGGACATGTCACGTGTCCCAGAAGACTACTGGGAGGGGGGAAGGACAACTTCTGCTTCTGAATGCCTAGGCGATCGCAGCGGAAGTGGGAGCGGGAACCTGTCAATTTCGGGTACCCGCTCCCCAAAGGTGTCAACCCTTAACGTGGATTGGGGGACCAGTCCTTAAAGTGGAACTTCTCCTCTTGGGTTTAAGTTATATAAATTAGCAATAAATTGATGATATGCTCTCTGGCCCACACAAGCATCTTTTTGCTGTAATTGTAACATTACCTCCATAATTTAATGACAGCAGAATCTCTACACAACCTGCACAGTTCAAGGATAATAGGAAAATGCTACTACACTTAGTTCAAGAACGAGCAGACTCATCACTATGCACCACTGCAAACTTATTCCAAAATAAAAAATCAGATAAAGAATGGTCTACAGAACCCTTCTGTTGGTGAGAGAATCAGAACACCATATGCCCTTTTACACTAATGATTGCATGTGATGCTTATATCTGCTGACAGCCAGTGTCAGTGCCTTATGCTCTTGGAGTATATTCCTGTTGTATAATTTTACTAACACCCTGATACACTAAGTGAAAAACTGAATAGATGCATACAGCAGGAATGTGAATGTGAATTTAGATAGATATCATAAAAAACAGGTGTTACAATCCGCTTCATGAGCTATGTTATGAGACTGTAGGCAGTATTCTTCATTCTATACAATAAAGACCTCAACTCTTATTGTTTTGGTGATACCTTGGTCGCGGCCGTTTTATTATTGGTTTAAATATCATTCTTTATAAATAACACTTTATTTTTACATATTAGCTTACTAATAATTATAAAACATGTTTACTTAAATTAGTCTTACTCAAAAACCTTACTAAAATCTTACTTAACACAACACTTATCAACCATACAGCTTTTTTCAATTTACATACTTACATATTTTACCATCATAAAACATGATACTTACCAATAATACTTGGCCACAACAAAAATGGGCGGGTGGGAGTACCACAGATATGACTCCCAGGTTTCTGAATTTTCTGTTAACAGACCCCCCCCCCCTTTTATAGCCCTCTCCTCGCTTCAATTCTTCTCCTTATTGGTCACTTTTTTCCTTCCAGGAATGTCCAGGTGTAGTGGATGGCTAAAAACTCACAATTCTAGAATCTTCCCCTTTATTTAATATACCCTGTGTAGTGGGGAGCTTAAAACTCCTCTTTTTCTGGAAGCTTCCCCATTATACTAGTATATCATGGGGGAACGTGAAACTTTAACAGGTTTTTCTCCGCCTCACACCAGTGGGGGGAATAAATACCCTTCTAACCTTGTAGCATGTTCCCTCGCTGTATTTTTACAGTGGGGGGACTTATTTCCCTGCCACAGTTCCATAACAAAAGGGGGGCCCCTATTTATTCCCCCTTTCTTTTCCTATTATCTCAGGTCTGATAAAGTGGCAGGCATGTGAAGCAGATTTTTGGTTTGTACATCTACGGTTAGCCCTTGGTAACCTGCCGATTCACATGTTCATAACTTCATTACTAAATCCCACCAACTACTATTCCCCTATCCATTCAGAGTGTCCTCATCAGCCCACTAAGGCAATGGATGGGGTGCTGGTGGGGCTTTCTATTTCTAGTTAACAAAATTTATAGCAAGCATTCTGTGGTGCGCTTTCACATTTAGAAATGTAAAATTGAGTACACGGTCATCTCAAGTGTGCATGTCTAGTTTTGAATACAAAATAAAACATGGACTATTAAAAAGAAGTCGACTTAAGGTCAATAATTCAACTTGCATCTCACTTGAATCGGGGAAGCAACATTTTTTCCTAATGCGGACAAGTTTGATTTTTACAACTTCTCAGATGAAATTTGTTTTTTTCATTGCAAAACTATTCATGACTCGAGGTACACATAAACACCCAAATACATGAAAGTAGGTGCTACTACCTCCCAGTCTTATAATGTGGTTTTATCATGGGTGCTCTGGCAGAGGCAGCTGACTCCTCATCCACATGATCTGTATAAGCAAAGAAAAAAATGTCACTCCGGTGTATACTCTGCAATCTTGTGTTTATTGGCAGGTAACAGATGACAGCCACAAATGTCAACGTGTTTCAGCCAAACTGGCCTTATTTGTGACTCATGAGTCATGAATAAGTCCAGTTTGGTTGAAACGCCTTGACATTTGTGTCAGTCATCTGTTACCCACCAATAAACAGAAGACTGCAGAGTATACACTGAAGTACCAGCTTTTCTTTGCTTATACACACAAACACTCAGCATGCATTTATGTTCCAGGGAAAACAATGCAATTTTATTTGCTATTTTTGTCCAATGAAAGTGGAGTTATACTTTAATGACTTACAACAATCACACAATTAACATACAGCCACTTTGTCCCCACACTACCCTGCACTGTATCACCAGAAAGTGAGATCATATCTCCGTCTACCCAATCAATCTAGCCATACAATGTTCAAACAGCATAGGGGTAAACGAATGATTATGAATAAGTGTAACATCAGTCAAAAAGTCATTCAGAATGCAATATATGCCTTTTGTACAGAAAAAAAAGAAAATCTAAATGTACTGAATAAAATATTGGGTAAACCAGAAAGAAACACTGTGGCAGTGTTGAGATCTTCATTCAAGATTCTCATTGGTTACTATGAGCAGCAAGAAAAGTTCATACTTCAGACCCTTTCAACCATTATATCATTTTCCTTCAGATTCCAGACTTTCCTTTTGTTTCTGAAGAATTTATTAATAATAATAATAATAATAATACATTTTATTTTATATAGCTCCTTTAAAGGTAGCTTCTCAAAGCACTTTGATTTGATTGTTGATTGTTATTGATATTAACCCATGGGGTGAGGAAGAGATGGAACCTCAGGTCTTATTTACTATCTGTATCTACAGTATATTTCCCCTCACCTTCTGTCCCACAAGAGCCCATATACTGTATATACCTGTGTCACCTAGGAAGGAAGTAGGGACACAGATATAAAAAAAGGCCTGTGCAAGAAATGAGGAGCGTGGTTGTTACCAGGACAGAAAAGCAAATACAGGTGTACCTCAGTTTACAAATGTAATGCATTCTCCGGGACATTTCGTATCGTGAAAAATTTGTAAACCTAAACACGGTTTCCCATAGGAATGCACTAAAAACCAATTAATTGGTCTAGAGGTCAGAAAAAGTAAAAAAAAGTCGCTGTCACTATAGGTCAGTGCCAGTTTTTAAATGTAATTACCGGCTTTTTTTTTTTTTTTACTATAGCTCAGAGAATCAACTGTCACTTTCCCCCAGCTAAAAAAAGGAAAGATTAATTTTAGTTTATTTCCATGAGTTAAAAGAAACAATGTTTCCTTTTAGTTTGTTTCCAAGATAATAGAAACAAAGTATCCTTTAGCTCCGGGGAAATTGACAGCTAATTCTGTTATAGTGAAGAAAAAAAAAAAAAGCTGGCAATTGTATTTAAAAATCAGCACCGACATACACTTCGTATTGTGAAAAAAAATCGTAAGCCAAGGCATTATTTTCAATGGATTTTCATTCGTAAACCAAAAATTACGTTAACCGAGGCGTTTGTAAACCGAGGTAAACCTGTAGGTTTCAGCTGGTGTTGGGCTTTAAAAAAATAATCTGATGTTTCCATAGTTTGGATGATCATATCTCTCTTTCCTTACTATCAGTACAAGCTCAGGCTTTTGGTTTTGATTTTTGATGTTTGTTGAATTATGGGTTTCTATTAGTCCTAAGAAAGCACAACCTTCATTGCATCAAATCACAGGCAACGTGCTGGTGCAAATGAGCTGCTCTGAACTTGTGCATCCTCAGTAATGAAATGCAGGCACTAACATGCCAGCAGATTAAGCAAGTTAGCAGTGAGATGCTATATTTATTCTTCTCATGTGTTATAAAGTAACACCATTTTTTCTCTTTCATATTCTATTGGCTTCCGAAAAATTAATGTAAACCTGTTATAAACCCACGGTTCTTATTTTACTGTGTGTCTATATTTGTCAAGGTAATGTATCTTTAAATACGCTAGAGAAATATTATAATAATTGTAACAATTTGGTAACAAAAAACAATGATTTACCAGAGATTGTCTTTAGATGTACAATTAAAAAAAAAAATTATCCATATCCCAGTTTTAGTCTTCTCTACCTCCAAAGACCTGCTTGTGCCCCAAAGGTTTCTATTCAATCTACACAGGCTGTGTAATCTTAGGCTACTTTCACACTGAGGAGTTTTTGAAGCATTTTTGTATGAAAAAAAAAGCACTTGAAAAGCTCCCTATGTATGTGAATGTATATCTATGTATGTTTTCACACTGAGGCATTGCGCTTACGGTACAGTGTAAAAACTCGTGCTTGGAGGAATGAGTAAAAAAAAAACACCCCAAAAGCGCTTCTTCCCATTAAAATCAATGGAAAAATGCCTGAAAAACAACCGATAAATGCCTGGAAAGCGCCTGAAAAAGTGCTTCAAAACTTTCTCTGAGAAGCTTTTTTGGTGCAGTTTTTAAGTCATGTGTCCTTTAAAAACGCTCAATAAGCGCGGCAAAAGCGCAGTAAAAATGACTATGCATTTTTGTGGCGGATCAGTGTGAAAGTAGCCTAAGGAGAAAGTATACTCACTCCAATTCAATTATGGTAATCAGCAAAGCAGCCAGTAACTGGAGCTTCTAGAGTTTAAAATTTTATACAAGGGCTTGTGAAACTGTTAACAAGTGACCAGATTTTATATTATCTTCATTGAAGTTCACTTTGTATTATGATATGGGCCTTTTCATCAAACTGTTCATAAGGGAAATGTTCTTTTTGCCCATAGCAACACACAAAATTCTCCCTTTTGCTCTAAAATAATTTACAGGTGGCCTAAAAGGGAAATTCTGACTGGTTGATATTAGGAATTGCCTTACAGAGTCTATCGTACTTTGAGCTCACTGTGCTTCATTACCACTCATCTAAAAGTGCTTTCGTTTTCTAGTTTTGACAGTGTAGGGAACAGTTCTAACCTCTCACCAGTTTAGTATGCCATACTAAGTTTAGCATGTGCATACTAAACTGGAGAGACAAGCTTCTGCAGAAGTGTTTTGAAGCCATTACCAAGTAAAGAGGAGATCGTTTGTCACTATTTTGGGCCTATTTGTGAGGATAACTATCCAATGCCTATGATGTCACCCATAACATATTAAAGAGCACTCATTGGCCACTCTTAGAAGGGGGTCGCAAGCCTTCCAGAAAGCTTTGCATGAGAGTGGATGGTGTCACTTTGGCTATCTCTGGAAGTTTCCTGTTTCCATCGTGGCATACGGAACTGATTAATCTTCACTACTATTTCGTTTTTAACCTCCCTGGCGGTATGATTATTTCCGATTTTTGGTGCTGAAAGCGGTACCATTTTTTTGCATGGAAATATGTCGTTTTTTATTGTAGGCTGTAATTTTTAGGAATAACTCACTGAAATCTGTCCGAACAAGAGTCTAGTAAACATTCCGGATATGATAAAACTTGAAACACGAAATCATAAATTATAATTTAATTAATAATCATAAAAAATAATAATATAATAATAATACATTTAATTCAATAATATACTCAAACCAAAAACACTGAAATTTGAAATACAGAGGCAAATTCGCACATCGCTGAGCAAAGTCGCAAAATCGTTTTCAGTGTCTGATGACGAATTTCCCCACAAATCATTATCACTCAATTCTGCAAGTGGTTCTAATTTACTATTGCTGTTCTCTAGCTGGTCTAAAACCGCTTTTGACATAAAGGGACGCTTTTTGGACGCCATGGACTTTTCTAAGTTTCCAGGCAGAAAGAACAGTCAAAATGTAGGCAGGGCACAAGACAAAGCAGTAAGGACAAAATATATGTGAAATGCATTGAAACAGCAATGTTTTACTATATAATAATCATTTTTTTAAAAATGAAATTTTTTAAAAATTTCAAATTTGCCGCTCCGGCGCCCGTACATCCCGATGTCACACGGGACCGGAACACGGAAGCCGGATGCCGGCATCGGCCAGAGGAGATGGCCGGGCGGGGACACTGCAGGGGACACATCGCGGGAGCGAAGGACAAGGTAAGCGCTGCAGGGACTCCCTGAGCAACGCCTCATGGTAAGCCTGAGTGTAGCTCGGGGTTACCGCTCTTGGTACTCAAATTTTACCCCGAGCTACACTCGGGAATACTGCCAGGGAGGTTAAGTTTAACCATAGTTTAACCCCTTCATGCTGACGCCTCCCGGCCCTTTAAGGGGTTTCTGGTGCCGGGAGGCAGGGAGGGGTTTAGGGTCATGTGACCACTGTGATTGGCTGTCACAGCAGTCACATGATTGGAAAGGTCTCGATCACATGGAGAAATCGGGACCTTTCCGTGGGACACCGCCACACGTGCTGAGAGTGCGCAGGGCGCGCACTCTCATAGCATGTGTGTTTACAAATGGTACGCAAATATGCAGCTGTTTGGCGTCAAGGCACAGGCCACCGAGAGGCCGCATATTTGCGTACAGTCGGCGTGAGGAGGTTAATCACAAAATATTGGACATTTTGATTGTTTAATTTCTATTTTGCTGATGTTTTGATAAGAAGATTGCTGCACTTTTGTTGTTGTACACTTTATTGAATGCCTGGTATCAAGGTATGTTGTTCAGCTGCTATTTTTATTAGCTCTCAATTTGATTTCTTTCTAAGCTTCTGGCATATACAGGTGCATAAAGTCAGGCCCATAAAGACATGGTTTGCAAAGTTTGGTGTGGGGGAACTACGTGGCCTTCACAGAACTCTAACCTCAAACTGACTGAACACTTTTAGATTTGAACTGGAATGCTGAATGAAAGCCAGGTCTTCTCATCCAATCAGTACCTCATCTCACAAATGCTCTTCTGGCTGGATGGACACATATTCCCACAAATACACTACAAAATCTTTCTCAGACGAATGGATGATGTTATAGCTGCAGGGGGTTAACTGCAAATCAATGCCCATAGTTATGGAATGTGATCTCCAAAAGCTCATAAAGGTGTGATTGATAGGTGAACAAAGTTTTGGCCATATAGTATATAAGTGACATTTCCTAGATTTGGCCAAAATAAAGAACATGCTGCCAGATTAGCTTTATAATCAGCCACCTTCACAGTCCATTTTTCAAATGTAGTTACAAATGTAATTACTATGGTGTTCCACAGTAATAACCATATATTCTCTACACTTCTCATCAACACCTGAGAGGTTTCTAGAGCTGTACATAGTGTATTTGAGCAGCAAGCTACCTATGAAGATGCATCTTGTACTTTAATCTCCTTTCTGACCCTTACACATACTATTTTCGCATGATCTGTTTACAAAGATCTGTTTCTTCTGTTAGAATGTCCTTGTGTTTCCATCTCTTTAGATGGTGCTGGCCATTTCTTCTATTACTGTTTACTAAGATAGACTGATTCTAATTTAATAAGGTGTCTGAAACACAAGCTGTCTGTGTTTCCCTACAGCAACTTATAACATGTTTTAAAACCTTCACTCAATAAAATGACAACTGGAAGCTGGTTAATAGCTCATATGTTCTGACAAAGAACTTTACTAAACACAATTATTATAACTTCTATCTTCTATACTGGATGAATACAGGCAAAAAATTAAAACATAGTCACAAAAATAAAAACACAACAAATGTTACTGTAACTCGATTAAGTCAATTCTAAATCTATTGAAGAATGCTGCTAAGCCCTTTGAATCTCATTTTAGAAAAAGATTATACAATATTTCAATAATACATTGTGTGCTCATATTTACTCCATGGGAATACAAAAATACTGTATCTCTCAAACAAAATCAATTTTCTCTTTAAAATAAGGAACTTCTATCAGATTTAAAACTGTGCACCTGTCAGTAGCAAAAGGAAAGCTTCTAAGGGATCATTTCACAAATTCTCTTCTATTTGTCAGATAAATACTTGAAAATAATCACACTGCAATTATCTTTCAATTTAAAGTGTGACTAAAGATCTTTGATAACAGAAAAGGCAAGAGGAAAAATAGCTGAAAAGCAGAAGTTTATTTTTCTCCTTATAAATCTACAAAAGGGTTTTGAGAAAAGTAAGGTAACCACTTCACGAAAGATGGACAAATGATTGAATCTGATACAAACTGCTACAAACTGGATGTAAGTGCCTGTTTTGTCAAAATGTTTAAATCAATATATAGATTGTCGAATATGCTTTGTTATATTAATGGTTGTAGTTGATTAGTTCTCTCGTTTGGTTTAAGAAGACTGAAAAATTCTATTCATAAATCAGTGACTGTTTTGGGGAAGTACTGGGGTAGCCATCATTTGTAAGGTTGCGCCACATCACATATGAAACATAAAGAAAAGAATTCAGAGATTGTGGTGCTGCAATCTGCACCATACTAAGTACAGCTAAATCATGGAAAGTGT
The DNA here is from genome assembly GCF_062004578.1 of Staurois parvus. Taxonomy (NCBI): domain Eukaryota; kingdom Metazoa; phylum Chordata; class Amphibia; order Anura; family Ranidae; genus Staurois; species Staurois parvus. The sequence goes on along the minus strand of NW_028318161.1, from coordinate 1,471,863 downwards.
GTATGTAAAGCCATTTTTTTCAGCTTTGAATAGAATATGAAAGTGTAAAAAAACCTGTCATGTCACAGTACCAACTGGGGAAACCTGTTCTTGCTTTGTAGATATTTCCTCTTACTTCCTGTTGTGTGTCTGGGACAGGACGTGAAGGGACATCTCCATGATAGGATACCAAAAAAAATGACTCTATCCAAAACTAAAACAAAAAGATTTGACTTTATATTCACTTTTATTGTTAAGGGCAATATTCCTGCTCTTCTTCCCTGCAATTTTCATAAGTTTTTATATGCAAAAAAAAAATGAGAGCAACCAATGGAGCATGGAGCTAGTGAATAAAAGTTAAGCTACCTGAGAAGAAAGTAAATTCCCTACATCATTCTTCTTAGCCCTAGCTAAAATTGGACGGGTATAGCAGAGTGCCATTGGATCACAGTGCTCAATGTGTAATGCTGGGTTACAGTGAAGTATGACAAGAATCCCCTGCTGCTTTTTCACGTGCCTAGGTTTCCTTCTAAGAAAAAGGGGCTGTGGGACATGATTAGAATCAACGAGAGTCATAAATCTTCAGTGACACAGAATTCACTCTTTTTCTGTAATCAGGTCTTTAACGCCCACACTCTAAATCAGTATAATAATTCCACTGGGGTCTGTACAACTGGAAATACAGATGTATATAGTGAAAACAATGTGCATGTACCACATGTTATCTGCCACATTACACATTTAGACAGGAGACTGTGTGCTCTAGGATGTTAATTTATAGTAATGATCAGCACTATTTAACTGTTTACTAATTCATTACACCAGTTTCTTTTATAGGGAGTGCCTGTAATTGGTTCATTGATTCTCCAAAAATCCTTGATACAGTTTGAAGGGTGGTATGGACAGGTAATTTTCTAGCCATGGGTCTAAATTATCCTTGGTGGTTGAATGGTCTTATTTAAAGAGACTCTGACATGGAATCAAATCCAAAACTACTTCTGGTATATACAGGTACCTAGAAGTCCTTGTGCATACCTGACGTGGTCTCCTAAACCCTTCTGTCATGGGTGGAGGCCAGGCTGTTCTGATAGGTAAAGCTGTGGCTCTTTCTGATGAGTGTCGAAGCTTGCCCATCTCTTCTACCCCTCTGCACATTCCATTTGGCCAATGAGGCTGCCCATGATGGTGATGGACAAATAGGAATGTATGGGAGTGAGGCTTAGTGCTAAACTCTGACCCTGCCATTAAACGTTAGACCTTTGCCTATCAGAACACCCATCATCTGGCATCAACAGGAAAGTTTAGGAAGTTGCTGCAGTTTGTTTTTTCAGGACACAGCCACTTTTAAAAACTTAATCTCAGAAGGTGGATGGTGTTAGCTGAGGCCTCCACAAGGACAGCAGCAATATGCAAAGGTCTCTGGGCTCAAGGCTGACAGTAAGCATTACAGTCGACACACCTCCTAATAGTCAGGTCTAAGAAGGGGCATAGAAAAAAAAAAAATTGAGTCAATCTGCCAAAATACAGTCTAACTGTATTTAATTCAAGCACCTAAGTTTAATGTGTACCCATTTTATTTGAAGGTTGAGGTTGTAAGGTGTGGTTTTAATCAGATTAGAAGTAATCAGAACTCTAACATATTTCCCAAAGCTGGGAAGATAAGACATGAACTCACAGACGTGGGTATAGAGGGGTGCAAGTTTTATGGAAGGCTTACTTTAGACGTTATGTTAACTTGGTGTTAGGGTGAGGGATCAGAAGGTTTAGTTTAAGATTTACATATTATATTACATTTTTTCAGGATGAGGTTAAGTGGAAAGGGCTTACTTTAGAGGTTAGAAAATGTGTTAGGAGTGTCAGTAGTAAAGATTTAAGGTAAACATTAAGGTTTATGTGTTGGGGGGAGTTTAGGTTAGGTGTTCAGATAGAAGACACATTGAAGGCAACTTAAGTGTTGGAGTGCTTTAGTTGTTAATGACACTTAAAGTGGGCCCTAAACTAATATGTAATGTCTGCTCATGTGGCTGTCCCTGCTAATAAAACACCCCATTACAGAAATAATAAATAAATAACTTTTGGAGATGTATGTTAAGAAAAGAAAAAAAAAACTACCTCACTCCAAGGCTTCAAGCAGGCTTATCTAGGTGAAAGTGACAACAGCGTGCCTTCCTTGTGATCCTGGGAAAGCTTAGGACCCCAAATCCAATTAAAACAAGCTCCTGTAAAGTGCTTCATGAGAAATGGGATCCTAAACTTTCCCAGGATCCCTCTCTGAGGCCCAGTGATATTAGCAAGAGGAAGCAACTTGAGCTTGGGAGTTGTTTTCATGCATTTTATTTTACAATGTCCTTTTTTGATTTTTCTTTAATGCATTTTGATAACAAAGTGTGGGGACAGCTACATATATGCAGACCATGCATTTCAGTGCAAGTTCTGCTATAAGCAAGCTGGAGGATTTCTATATGTCCTTGATGCCAAAAAGAGCCCTGCTGAAAAGGACCAACATAAAGGGAAGGTATTGAAAATATTATTACTGGTATTTAAATGCAAATCATTCAATATTTTTGCTGACACGTTCACAGCTGGTTGACAACTCTATGACAGCCAAATATATAAAGACCTATATCTAAACAGGGCAGAGATGTTTATAGAGTATTGTATTGCATCAGTGCAAGAAACTGAAGAATGCCTACTATGAAGCATTGTTAGTTGTGCAGCTACAAAGAATAAACAATAAGGATTAGGCATAGTGGCCTTCAGGGAATCAAAAATCCAACTGTAAACGAATAGATGTTCTATGATCTCCATTACAAACATTTGTGAAAAGTACTGGGTTCAGGTGTGTCTAGAATCTATTGTACTCAGCCTGATCAAGAGAAAATTGACTATTTATCAAAATCCACATTCAGAAATAAATGCCCTGAATTTTCTTATGGAAATACTTGGTTGAAGCCACTTTCTTAATTGATCCCTTTTCTGTGTTTGCCCAATTAACTGGAAATCATAACTGCGACTTGAGCTCTGAGTCATTGCTGCAGTGTTTAGAAGACATGGCTAAAATTCAGCTATCTTCAAAGCATAGTTATCTTCAAAGGATTTTATTTCTCTCTTTCACTTAGAGCACTCTGAAAAGAAAATGCTGAAATAATTTGATTTTATGTTCATAAACCTGTCTGCCTGGCTGTGCACACTGTGCAATGTGCTGCTCGTCCATGCACTAGAGTTAATCTCTTGTCTCACACCCACACTACAGTGCACCTGATCTATATGTATGCAGCTGAGATTCTGTTTGATGTAGTTATCGCAATGGTTTGCCCCCTTAGGATGTGTCACTCTAATCGCTCTCAAAAATAGCTTCTCCTCACCCCAGCTTTATGAAGGTTCAGCACTTCTACCCCACAGCTAGTGGGAACCCAGCCGTACAATAATTTGCTGCCGACCATAGCAGCTGTCTACTTAACCATTTCACTTCTATAAACATATCCCAAGAACATCATGTGATACTGACTGGAAGCAAACCTGCTTGACAAATAGCCTGACATTTTGTACTAAAAGATAAACAATAAAATGATATATCTTGTTTTACAAGATGCTCTTTTTTACTGCAGATATTCTGGAGTATCAAAGCCATTTTTAAAATGCAATGTTAATGCATGCAACATTGGCCAAAAGGGAAGTAATAGTAGTTACTATTTCTGCAAAGTCTTGCTGCTGTTCAATACAGGAAAAACCGCCTGAAAAAAGACAAGTAATGCACCACATCTGAAAAATAGTAATCTGCGATATATTACATTTTTGGTTTGGGTTTAATACAGGCTTTAACAAACTGCTGTGGCCATTTTTATCAAGTGTATACACTTTTGTGCATTTTACATTATTTTTGATGCTTACCCATGATGAATGTGTTTGTCATGTACAGTTGGGGATCGTGGATGTTTCATCTGTTAGAATTTAGTAAGTTATCCATTATGAAAGATAGCTACTCTTTAATCATATTGACTCTAATGATACTAGGTGAGGATGACATAGCCCTCAGTACAGCACCCCCCATATGTCAGCAGCCTCCTGGGACACACATCACACATCCCAAGAGGCTTCAGGCTTCATGTAGGAACCACATATATATGTCAGGTATGTCAAATACATATAAAGCATTATTCATTTGTTTTTGTAGAATTTTCATGAAGTTGGGCAATTTCGCTATATGAGATGAAAGCCATCACTGGTTAAGCAAATTGAAAAGGCTTAAAGAAACGTTTCTAGACTGGCTTTCTAAAGCCATGTACAATAGATAGTACCTAATAGGAGGTTTATCTCATCTATATGCTATAATACTGTAGATCTTTAGAAGATTTTCCTTTATTTATCTGTCTGAACATCTCTACCTGTATCTCCTTCCCAAACTTTCATGTACATCAATTGTGTGTCTACATTAATACTGATGTTGAGTGAATAAAGAAAAGGGGTGAAATTGGAGAATTTTGCTGCCATTTTATATGCGTTTAGATTTAATATTGGGATAATCGGGGGGGGGGGGGGGGGTGGAATTAGTAGTAAAGATGACTAATCTGATACGATATTAAAAAATTAATTGACTGGTATTTTCTCAAAGCGAACCTTGAATAAAAATATAGGTCCTGCAATTTTTTAGCAGTAGATTCCCTCATAAAAAAGTAAACCTCAAAACATTTTTTGAGAAAAGAGAGCAGAAGCCAATTTTCATGTGGATACCTAATTGAGGTTGAAGCTGACAGCACCGGAGCCTTAGTGAGGAGATCAGAAACTATTATGTAAGGTGCGTATCTTTTTTTTTCTCTGAATTCTTTTTTAAAGTTTAACTTAGCATTTTTGCATGGACTTGAAGGTCAGTGAATTAGTGGGATTTTGCATTTTTAGGTAAGGTCCACTTTAATGAATCTCCGAATTACAGACAATAGGCTGTGGTATATATTTTATTGTGTCTACCAGTGAAATGATCAACTATTATCACATCACTGAATAAAGGTTCACGGTACAGGATAAGCAGAGGATGAGCTTTTTTATTTCACTCAAATTTAACCTCATAAATGATTTGAATCTTCCAATTTATATACTTCCACTGCTTATCAGGTAAAAAACATAATGTGTAACTTCTCACATGGCTCCCTAGAGCAAAACCACTATATATCTGGTTCTCACAAAGGCATTATGACTACTGCTAGCTATATTTAATTATTTATTTATTTCAGGTACTTATATAGCACTGTCAATTTACACAGCTCTTTACATATATATATTGAACATTCACATCAGTCCCTAACCCTCAAGGGGTGTACAATCTAAGGTCCCTAACTCACATTCATACATACACATACTAGGGCCAATTTAGACAGGATCCAATTAACCTACCAGCATGTCTTTGGAGTGTAGGAGGAAACTGGAGTACCCAGAGGAAACTCACACAAGCACAGAGAGAACATGCAAACTCCATGGTCAGGAGGCACCATGGTCGGGAATCGAACCCATGACCCATTTACAGCAAGGCAGACGTGCTAACCACTAAGCCACTGTGCCGCCCACGTTTGTATTGTTTTCTATTTCCTGACTGAAATATTAGGAAATCTTTGATACAATAGTTGTAGCTTTGCTTAAAGCTTCAACCAGCTTTTGTGAGCTTTTACCTGTAGTTTAGGTAGATAAGCTAAAGAATTAGTTGGAGAGTGATGTGGACACTAAGGTCCAAGAAATACTTCATCCAAAATTTCAAAGACAAAAACTCCTTCTAGGTCCATTAGCAGCCACTTTAAAAGCTATTACATAAAAGGCACTAGACTATTATAAACATCAGATTTATTACAGGCATTTATATAATGCCAACTATTCACACGGTGCGGTACAAAATATACATTCACATTAATCCCTGCCCTCAAGGAGCTTACCTTTAGATAGAATGATCATTGGACAGGGAACACATAGCTTTTTAGATGGTGGTCTCTACTCTAGAAACTGTGGTTTCTACTGTGGTCCTCTATTTTTTTTTTTTTAGCTTGGAATTCAATTCTATCTAAGCCTTTTTATTTTGTTTGTATAAAGTGGAGGAATGCTATTGCTTTTGTCAACTTTTTATTTCCTTGTGTCTCCCTGTTAGGAAAAGATAGGAAGTTATCAGGAATCTCTCCAAAGGGAACACAAATAAAAAACAAATTTTTAGTAGAGTGGAGAAGAGACAGAACTTCTGACAATGCTTTTTTGCTGTCCGTGCCTTCTTGTGATCATGCTTTATATTTTGTTTGGGCTTCACATGGATAGTGTCATTCTTGTTTAGGTGCCACAGTGTCATGCTTCCTGGATGCTGTCTCCACACTGGTCTTGTGGGAGACAAAAGGTGCTGCAGAAAAATCTTGCCATGTGGTTCAGCATAGCAATGCTTACCCAGAGCTACAACACTGATATAAGTAAAATTGGCTTTTAAATATAGCATGTGCTCATCCACAATATTACACATTAAAGGAAACATGTGATAAGGAAATATGGGGGCTGCCATTGCTGAGGACTTCTTCTGTACATGAAAGTTACTATGGCTGTCTCTGACTTCAGAACTTTCTGAATCATTGACCAGAAGCAAGCATGCAGAAAGCAAAGTCAGAACTCCTGACTGACATACAGTATTTCTATAGGATTACTGTCTCAGATGGTAATGAAGTCTTTGGAATTGATTTACTAAAGGCAAATACACTGCTCACTTTGCAAGGGATCTTGCAAATGCAAATGAATTTGCCCTAGAGCTTAGTGAATGTGGTTAAATTTCACTTTGCCAAGAATAGCCAATCATGTGCAAGGAAAATAAAAATACAGCATTTTTACATGCATGTGATTGGATGATGGAAGTCAACAGAACTTCACCTCATTCAACAGCTCTAATGCAATTTTCTTCCAAAGTGCAACTTTCCTTTCAAAGTGAAAAGTCAATTTGCCTTTAGTAAATCAACCTTTTCGGATCAACATGACATCCAAAAGAACATGCATTTCAAAATAAGTCAAGAAGTCTCAAAACCAATTTCCTTTAATGTATTTTGTACAGACAGGTCTAATCAAACTACCTGAATGCCTCCCTTCAGCAAAACCAAAAATGTGCCATTTAAATTATTTTAAATTTAAAGTACATATTAATTTTATAGCATAGAACAATGGTCTCCAAAATGTGGCACAAGGGAGCATTGCAGCACTTTGCAAGCCTTTATTCTCTCTTTGGGGTACTATTCCTTTCACTAATTCAAGGCATTATTTCCTCCTACTGACAGTACTCATGAGGCACTATTCTTTCCTCCAACACCAACAGTAGGGTAAAATTTATCTCTTTGATGACAACAGTAGGGTCCTATTCCTTTTACTTTGTACCAGATCCACTGATTTAAACTTTTTAACACTATTCCTCCCACTTACATCAAAGATGGAGCACTATTTTTCCCAGTAATACCAACAATGGGGCACTATTCTTCCCACTGACACCAATGATAGGGCGTTATTCTTCACACTGACACCAACGGTAGAGCATTATTTCTTCCACTGAAAGCAACGATTGCACAATATTCCTCCCACTAATATCAATGATGGGGCACTATTCCTTCCACTGATACCATCGATGGGGCACTGCTACTGACCACAGGCGCTATGTAATTTTTTTTACTTCCACTGACCACCAAACCTAAGGCATTTTATACTCCTACTGGCCATCCTAAAGTCTGAAGGACAGTAAAATGACCCTTTGTTTAAAAAGTTTGGAGACCCCTGGCCTAGAGGAAAAACTAACACTTTATTAGTCCACAGAATCTTTGTTGAGGCAGCATATAAGGTAACTGTAGTGTTCAACAATGGCTCCAATGAGATGGTGTACAGGGTCTTGTGTATCTAACCATATGTTGATACTTTTCTAGGGTCTTCCACTAACTGGTCCTCAACATGTCTATTATACTGAGAGCAATATAAGTTTTTCATTGCATTTATTGTTGTTTTAGAATATTTTTTCATCACACTGATGAATTTCCATATTACTTATTTCATCACAGTCCTGAGAAAGAATGACAGCATGCAAATGCACTGACCATTCTCAAGTGTAAATAGTGTTACACCGTTGAAAACTATGTGGTTTGTTGACAATGTGTGCTACAAGTGGTGATGTACATCATATTAATTTAAGTAAAGAACTTTTTAACTATTTGTTAAAAATGTTTAAATGTTTTAATGTTATTAAGTTCATTTGTTTTGTAATTTCTAGTTTGATTTGTTAATATGATCTTAGGTGTTGAGTTGCTAAGGCTGCCAATATGTTTGAAATTTGAGGATGGCAGCACCTTTGAATATACTGTAGCATATTCTTCAATACCTATTTTTTATTTACTATGTCTCATATACTCTTACTTTCATTTGGCTAAATAAGTTTCATTTCATATTAATTAGAAAGTGTAACAGCGTATACCCAGAGATGGACGCGGTTCAACCATTTTGGTATCAACCTCCATTTTGGCAAAGGGGTTAACTGTCCTGACAAATATATTTCTCCCTTATTCTTCCCCCCCCTCCCTCTGTGAGAGGCACAGTGACATATGGCAGTATATGCATGTGTTAGAAGTGTCACAGGTCAGATCCCAGCAGGGAGCCATGAGGTGCCTCACTGTCCCAAGAAGCTGTACCATTTTACACCTCGGAAGCGATAAGGCAAGCTTTCTCTCAAGTTGAGAGAGATTCCAACCTCCTAAAACTTAACTCAGCGTAGGTGACAGAATCAGATAACCTCAGTTAAAACCATTTTTCCCCTATGTCTCATATCTTGGAATATGAGAGACTTACATAAAAACCGAACATAGCTTCAGATGGATGATGAGCAGGCGAACAGTTTGAGGGGTCACTCGCCTTGTCTCGGACACACAGGAAAGCAGAAAAATAGATCTCGTGAACCGTTCAGTGTACACTTTCATAATTCATATCTAATCAATCCTCAGACTTGTCTGCATAATAATCTACCCATGGGTGGAATGTCACTTGTGCATAGGAAAAGTTATGAGCCCAAATATGAACTACACGAGATTTTGGCTCTAGTTTAGGTCGACACCCAGACCTCCACGCCTACATGGGGTATTGTTCCATGGCGTCAGAGACACCCCCTGCTTGGGAACTACAAATTGGGCTGTCAGGCCTAAGAGAGGAGGTTGAAGAATTCTCCTATTGACCATCGTAACATAGGGAGATCAAAGCACTCTTCTGCTCAGAAAGTTGATCTGCTTACATCCAAGGCTTAATGACAAGTACCTTGACCCTTTAACCTCTCTCTGTTATCTCTTTGCTGTGCTGTTATGCTCTGTATATTTATATATATATATCTTAGTTACATCCTTTTTCTGTAAATATTTTTATTGCACCCGTTTGACCTTTTAGTAATACATCTTTCTTTCTAAAAGTGTTGAACTGTTTCTATAGCTCTGTATTGCAATTTACGAATCCCTGCCTCTAAAGAGAACGCTACTGTGTTTGTTTAAACCTCTGTATAACCGGCCTGTGGACCGTTTTATATAGATGATTATCTCAATCATTATAGTGTTATAGCTGATAACGCAGAGTTTCCTCTTTCTCTGTACAAAAAGGAGGTGGTGGCAGTGTGAAGGATTAATTGCGTAATTAACCTGACCCAGTAACAATTGCCCAGGCTGCCGGTACATCGATTGTGGTTTGTTAGCTGGAAAATCGTTGTGCAGGGTGCAGCTGGGTGTGGCATTGTTACGCACGTCACATCGCGGTTTAAGGTCAGCTAGTCCTTCGGTCACGAGTTTGGGTGAGACGGTCTGGGGTTTGACGCTGCGATCGTGACAGAAAGGTCTAATCAAATTAATTGCAGGGCTCCTTTAAACAAAACCAGAAATGTGGCATTTTTTTTATAATTAAAGCTAAATATTTATGTCTGTCTTTTAACTGTTAGACATGGTGTTATAAAGGAAAGCTGATCTTCCAACTTAGGGCTTAATGGTTTAGATTCAAGTTTATTAGTTTACACTTTGATTTTATTGTATGTACCTTGTCTAGGGCTGGTTAGAGCTGGATAAGGGTTAAGTTGATGCCTAATAGTCTTATGTTGGGGTAACATAGGGGTAAATGTTTATTAAACACTTCAGCTGTGTTTTCGTTTCTTTAAATATAGCTGGCTCCCTTGTCCCCTTGCATGCAAGGTGTCCCTGTGAAAAAAACATGCAACCTTCCAACTACTACAAACCTGTCAAAAACAGCAGATCTGAAATGTACAAACTGAACAAATTTTCAGCAGGTAGCATTGTCAACATCAAAATAACATCAACACCAGAAAATCAGTTTTAAGCTTATCTGGCCATAAAGCACCATGGCAAAGTTGTCAGCTCTTATGAATTTTGGTAAACACTATAAATAGTCAGTCTCATCATCTGTAGGAAGCAGGCACACTTTTAATCATAATTGAAAATCTTCACAAATTATAATTATCACTGCTCTCATTATTAGAAAATGTCAAGACTAACATTTTCTATAAAATAATCTTTGGGACATTGACAAAACTCTAGAATAGAGTAATTTACAATCAGTTATATCAAGGTGATCCTCAGAAGAATGATTTTCCACACAGTTGTTAAGAAAATGTATAATTCACAGGATATCCTGCATAATACTCAAACAGCAGTCAACTGTACACAATAATCCTGTAAAGAGGCTCTTAATTTCTCACTGTATCTCATCATTGAGCACCTCTCTGGTGTCACGGAAGGATCCCTCTTGGTCATAAATTAATTATGAGCACAGGAAGAATAAATAAATGTTTTGTAATGCAAATCTGACTTTTCTTTAACAAATACTGACACCAGTGGTATTTTCTGGGAAATAAGAGTTCATGAAGTAGGACAATTTAACTAGAGAATAGTTAATTAATGAGAAACCCAAAGCAGATATTGCAAGAAATGCTGAATATAATTAATGTAAAAAGGCTACGCAAAAATATGTGGTGTGAAAAATGTGAGAACAAATACAAAAAGCATAAATATATAGTACATGAGGGCTCCATATTCATTATTTTCTTAAAGCCGAACTCCAAGCAGATAATTAGTTATGCTATTTTACATACAGTCAGCAAAAGTATTTGAATCTGTCTTGATCTTCCTGTAATTCCATCCAAAGAGAGAGAGAGAGTGAGAGAGAGAGAGAGAGAGAGGGAGAGAGAGAGAGAATGTGAAGAATCACCTCATCCCTGTGTAAAACCATATAGGAAGCCAGGTCCTTACTGCTTACAGTAGGGGAAAAAAATTGAGTTGACTATAGAAAAGAGCAGATTGACAATCAGTTATGACTGCCCATAAGCCCTGCTGTGTTCTTTTTTTTAATGCCTAGCATCCTACTCCTGAAGGTGGTGCTATAACCCTATGGTTAAGAACTTTGTCCTTTAATGAATGTAAGAGAAAGTCACAGCACAGAGATGTTTTATCCTGGCACAGGTATATCGATGACATACTGTTAATTTGGACAGTTTTACGTGTTGAACTGGATGAATTTATGAAGATTGTAGGCTGAAATACATACAATCTGAACTTTACCATGGCCTGCAGCCAGTCCAGTGTCACATTCCTTGACATTCAGATTTTGATAAGCTCCGAATGTGGCGAGTGTTCATCCTAAGCCGCTTAAAGATAGCATCCCTTATGGACAATAACTGAAACGTAACTGTAGTAGAGAGGAAGATTTTATCACCGAAGTGGGATTACTTTAGAATCACCTCCTCCAAAGGGGCTATAGTAAAAAATTTCTAAAAAGAGCTTTCATTAAGACCAAATGGAGATGACGTGAATCTCTTATTTATACACAAAAACAAACTCAAACGAGTCAACCTGCACGTCTCATCACTCATTTCTTTCAGAATCATACACAAATGACTGAGGTCCTGCATAAACACTGGCATCTGTTGAGAGATGATCCAGTGGTTGCTAAATATGTGGGACCTAGACCTCAAATCACATATACATGAGCCAGGTCACTACGAGATCATCTTACACAGTCATTTTCAGACTGTTCAGGGTCTTATCCCCTCTGGTACATACACCTGTGAGAGATGCAATTTCTGCAATTGGATACATGTAGGGAGAACTGTTTCCTTACTGAATGGGAGGTTGTGGACTCCCAAATATGCCATTACCTGTCATACAGTAGGTGTAGTTTACTACATGGAGTGCTCGTGTAAAGCATGCTATGTAGGAAAAACACAAAGACCCTTTTGGAAACATATTAGGGATCATATATACCTAATACAAAATGGAAAAATGGTGTCCTTTATAGGTCGACACATTTGTCTATAATATAGCTTCAAATCTGATGTACTTCGATTTTTTGATTGGAACATGTACGCTGCTCCCCAAGAGGGGGGAAATTGACAAATGTCTCCTTCCAACTGAAAGCTAAATGGATATTTCAGTTGGAGGCTATGAAACCACCTGTTATTAACAAAAATATAAGCTTTAAGCCTTTTCTGTGAATTTACTGACCTTAGATTTGAGACCTCTTCCCAGTTTGAGCTACCAGTGAATGTTTATATGGATATTGTTATTATCTCTTTTTCCTGTAGCTGATTCTTGCAGATGTGTGAGTTGGTAGGATGCGCATGGTGTGATATATAGCTGTGGAGGGCATCTAGGGTCCGCCCCATTTGTCCCTTGTGAGTGCACGCATGGTTGGATGTGTGAGTTTCACCACATACGAATTAATAATCTTTTATCCCCGTTGGACTGGATATATATATTTTTTTGTGTTTTGTGTTTCTTAATTTCACCTTTTTGATTAATTGAAATTTGTTTATCAAGGTTACTATCAAGAAAATGTGTGACATTGTCGCCTGTCTTGTTGGGGTATTATTTTGGTTTGTCACACGTTTATAGGATATATTTAATAAATCATTCCATATGCTTGGTGACACATTTTATTATTTTTTGGTCCAGCTATTTAGGGCTATTCTATAGAATCTCTGCATCTGAGTGAAAATGGGTATGTCATTAATTGCTAATTTGTTTTTGGTTACAAGATGGTTTAAGTTTCGATCTGATGGTTGTATGGGTGACCTCGTGGTGGGACGGGTGGTGTTTCCCTGTCGCCTGCCTGCATCCTCTACTCAGAGGTGGAGCGGTGCCTGCCTGATTCTGAGTTTTGGACTGGTGGGGCGGTGGCCCACTGCAGTCCCACCGCTTGCTGCACATGCATGGCACACTGGCGGTGTATTGCCTACTGGGACATCCACGCAGTTTGGCCATTTTGAGTGGTTAGACGCCATGGATTGCCGCATATGGACCGGAGAGTGGGTATTTATGGATACACCTCTGTATACATATAGCTCTTAATTTCAGGTTAAGAGCATACATCTGAAGTCATTGGTACTCATTAGGGAGGAGAGGTACATTTTTTTGAATTACAAGGGTTTTTTTTCTTGGCTATATTGGGGATTCTATATATAGTTACATAGTTAGTCTGGCTGAAAAAAGACAAATGTCCATCCAGTTCAACCATAAAAAAAAGTTATAATCCTACACCCACAATTGATCCAGAGGAAGGCAAAAAAACCCGCAAAGCATGATCTAATTTGCTCCTGCAAGGGAAAAAATTCCTTCCTGATCCCCCGAGAGGCAATTGGATATTTCCTGCATCAACTTTACCTGCTGTTTTACTTGGTGATTGTGATTGCATGATTTTGGCAGCTTACATATATGCATATATATCTCTCCATCTAGATTGTTTTGTGTTGCGGGCAACTCAAAAGACCCCTAAATAATTTTACAGCCTAAAGTATTTGTGTAATTGCCATATTTTTGGTGCATGGTATATGTGTGTGAAGTGTCTGGGAAAGTTTTTGATGTTGCCTTGTTATCTTTTTTTAGATTAGCATAGCCTTTTTCAGCTCTTAGGGAGCAATACACCTCTCTCTCCCTTTCTATGTGTGACCCTTGGGGTTTGGAGCCGGTTCCTGATTGCCCACCCCTCTATTGGTACAATTGTATCACCCATGTGCTTACTTACACATCTGTGAGAACACAATAGGATACGATTCATGTTTCTCCATCTTGAACATGTAAGTTCATGAACATATATATATTAAGGTAACTGTATAGTGCTGTATATTTTTGTAATTATACACTATGTTATTTTTATGCTCTTAGCAGTGAGTCACAACTGCAACCCCTGAACTCCTGAAGAAGATAAAGTGTGAAGCTCGTCGGGATTTGGCACATCCTCCCTTTCAGGGACTAGCACATTCTGGCAAGCAATATTTAACATGTTCATGCGGGAGGGGAAGTGCATGATGGGGTTGTGATATTGAGAAAATAATGTGATGCTGCTGTTTCAGAATTTTCTTTTATGGAAATGCTAACCCCTTGACGCTGACCATATGCAAATATGTGGCCTCTCAGCTGCTGGGCCTTGACTCTGAGCGGCTGCATATTTGCATACCATATTTGAAAACACGTATGTGCTGAGAGCGTGTGCCCTGCACGCTCCCAGCATGTATGTCAGTGTCTCACAGAAAGGTCCCGATCTCCCCTTGCGATTGGGACTTTTTCCGATCATGTGACCGCTGTGACAGCGAATCACGGCGGTCACATGACCCTAAAACCCCGCCCTGCCTCCCAGCATCTGAAACTCCTTAAAGGGCCGGGAGGCGCCGGCGTGAAGAGGTTAATATCCCACAAATACTATGAAACTATTTGTACAATAACAGCAGATTTTTTAATTAAATATGGTTGTCATTTCTCTGCGAGAGAGTATCAGCACCAACAAAGTCCCAATTCTTTAAGCTTTCTTTTGATTGGTTGTTTATAGCAAAGAGCAGGTTGATAACCAGTTAGGATTGCCCATAGGCGGTGCTGTGGTTTTTTTTTAATGCCTAGTGTCCTACTACTGAAGGTGGTGCTATAACCCTGTGGTTAAGAACTTTGTCCTTCAATGAATGTAGGAGAAATTCACAGCACAGGGAGTCTTCATATGATGCAGTGACATCGAAAGAAACAAGCCTTTTTTTAAAGAGGCCAAAAGACAAGGTTAGACATGGGTTGCTACTGCTGCTATCTTAGTTGCTGTGCCATTAAAAGCCTTACAAGGGCAATGGTGACATAAACCTGGATATTTTTTTTCCTTTCCTTTGTATGACTGAGACTTCTGCAGCATCAAAGCTGCACTACGATCTTATAGAAAGAAACTGAACATTTGGCTTGACAGTAATACTAGAAAGACCTCTGGGTTGTCCACTATGACAAAACAGAGATAGCCTGGCTATTCACATCAAAGCCTGCAACTGCCTCATGAGCAGACTACATTTCTCCTGTACTACTGACCCTAGGAAATGTGTCACTGCTATTTCTGGATGAGAACCACATTTTCATTCAGTGACATGATGTAAATATAAGCCTTCAACTTCTTTTTTATAACTTTTTTGCCACCACACTATAAAATGCATCCAAAGCATAAACACCTTAGTGAGCCTAACTGACTTGGGTCCTAAATCTGAGGCTTACTACTCCCCATGCCATCCCATTATACAATGCACATTCCTAAGGAATCTAATGAGAGGCATGCATATTGCACTGCAGGAATGCCGAGGTAGTTGTGATCTGTATTTAGCATGCCAGGCTGCCAGGGAGCAGAATCGCATTTTGTAGCTGCTAGATATTTGTCAGCTGTACCTGATTCACATCCCTACATGGTTCACTTTAAAGTAAAACAGGAACTTCTACTAGTATGAAACCTGACATTTTGTGCACTGTTGAGTTACCCACACCAGCTGATAAGGTTTTCTGAGTGGGAGAGATGAAAACTTTTGCAATATTTACATGTGAATATGAGTGTGAATGATACAGGACTTCCTCCCACAACCTCATACCTGGTGCACTGGCAGCTGGTGTGATCCAGGATGTAAAGCCTTCCATCTGCTTCTTCCCTTTCTGCTGTCTCGGCGGACCTCCAACGTTTTTGAACCTAGATCACCCTCTCCTAAAACAAAATAACCATTTCAAAGAACTCAGATAAATTTATTGTGCAGCCTCATCTGCCAAAATATCTGCATCTTATTTGGCTCTTACAGAAGTAATATATTGGTAAACCTAAGGCTGTGAAGGATGAAGGGTATTTTGAAGACTTAGGTTTAAAGTAGTATTAAACCCGCACAGATTTTAAGCCTAAAACATTGAGCACACTAAATTAAACATTCCCCAGTAAACTATTTATTAAATTTCTTACCCCAGCACTTGACAGTTTACAACTTTTCAAAGCTGTTGGCTCCTGCTCTCCCAAAACTGCTTCTCCAAAGTTCCAGTCTTCAGAGAAAAGATTTTACAGTAGACAGTGCAATCTGGAGCCAGTCTGTTAGTTTGGAGAAGGAAGGAGGGGGAACAGGGAGTGTCTTGCTATCGTAGGCCATGGAGTACATCATGGGACAGGGTAGTTCAGACTAGCTGCAAAAGATCCCTCATTTTACATCCCATTTGCTACATAGCCGACCCCTGCTACTACATGGTTGGACACTGCCTATCACCCAGTATTCATATACTGATTAATTAATCTTCTGTATATATTTAATTTTGTACACTAATTTCACCCCACACATTTAATATGTCCACAAACTTAACATGTTCTTTGTTATTTGTATTCTTCAATAACAAAAAGTTTAAACCAAAAACAAGGGTCATACCCTCCTGCTTTGATCTAAAGCTACAGGGGCACTTTAATAATGAACAAACAAGGGCCATTTCTTCAATGGCAATAAAACATGTAAGAAAGGCCTGATCAACAAGACTGCAAGCTCAATGTCAATTTTTCCTAAGAGAAATCAGCTATGGGCTTGGCAGTTATGCTAATGCTATGATTTCAATACATATCAGGTCACTACCTCAAAGCAAGTATGAATATCAGGGTAAATTCTGATGTTCAAAATCTGCATGCTTGTTCCCAGCCAGAGCATCAAAGTAGTGAAGCCACAGAGCTGGCATGAATGTGACGTCAGCCGTGGCATCCTCCATGTTTTTCTAAGAAAAGTTTCCCCCTTAATTTGCTTTATGGACCATACAATATGTATCTATCATATACAAATAGTTCTGCTGTAAACTTACAATTAATGTCTAAGTGATTCTTAGAGAGACTTTAGCTTTTACTTTATTATTGGAAATCAGCACAATACAAATATCATATTTGTGACATGGTTGATTACTGCTTTGCGTTTACGTATCTGTACGCAGGAATATTCATCCCTTGGATAGCCAGCATAGTCACTCACCTGTACTCATTAGCTTCCTTTTCATCCATCCTACTTGATCCAGTCCAGATGGAGTGCTCTGCGATAGAGGTAGTGACATGCATCTGTCCAGAGGGAACTTGAAGGAAGGGGGCACAGTCAGAGGAGTGGGAGGTAGTCGCAGAGGCTGGAGAAGGTGACAAAGGCAGGAGGTCATTGAGCCTTCATTCCTCAAACAGTGTCATCAGCTTTACAACACGATAGTAAGACTATCTCTGCACCATTAAAAAGATCATTATTAAGCATTTCAAAAGCTTTGCAATTCTTGCAATGGGACATATTTTACAAGAACTGGAGAAAACAAAATGGGGACAGAAGTGAAGCTGTTCCCAAATCAGGTTTAACCTTTTATTTTCTGGAAAAATAATAAATAGATTGGCCATGTGCCCAACAATATCACTTCTGTTCCCTTGTTTCCAGTTTTTTATTAATAGGCCCCATTGTAATAATTATAGAGCTTTTAAAAAGTCTTGAGTCATACAAATTAATATACAAGAAAGGCTTCTAAACTAGCCTTACACATGCCTATTTGATAGAGTGGTTGAATGTTTCAGTTTAACTTTTTGTCGAAATCATAAAGCAAGAGAAGGAAACCACAAAGGGATGGGATTGAACCCAGATCACTTTCTAAGACATTGAGATTTTTTCTTTATTTTAGGTTCCAATTTTTAATAAACTGCATTGAAGCTGTTAATTTGTTGCCCATTTTCTTTCAAAATTAAATTAATGCTGGTGGTCTATTGAATGTGTTGGTGACACATTTCGCAGTTTCTGCCAATCACTTGCAATTGTTTTTGCCATTCCTTGTGAATGGTAGGTGATTGAAATTGAAAATTACCATGGGTATGGCCAGCCTCTAGTCTTAAGATGGAAAATTTGGCAATTTAAACATTGACCAGCTTTTGATCACTAAGACAACTAAATGGATGAAAGAAACCTATCGCCAACAGATTTTACTGTTACCATGAGATGTCATGTCAATCTATCAGTGTTGATGATAAACTGCCCTAATCCATTCGGTTGGAATTGCAACAGAAAGCTGACTGAAAGTGGTTGGAATTATCTTAAAACAGTCATGTTTGGACCTTATTATTCTTCTTAAAGCTGAAGTTTAGGTATGGCAATTTTTCCATATGATATGGTAAGGTATGGTAACTTTTACATTGTTACATTGGTCCACCTTGGACCAATGCAAATATGTATGTGTCATACCTGTAGGATCCCTGTGAAAGCTGGAAATCACCATGCAGCTGTGATCTCACAATCCCCACATTGTCAAATCAGAGAACAGTTTGCATTCACTGAGAAAATGCAAGGTGTTCCCTGAATGGCATTCGTGCTAAGAAAGCAACCAAAAATTGCCATACCTAAACTTCAAGTATAAAATGTTCATCTGGTAACATCTAACAATTGTAGCTATTTCATTTCTATAGATTACCTGTGATGTACCTCCAAAAGTCTCAAAAGGTTTGCTTATATTGGCTCACTTGTCAGCAAGCAAAGCCACTATTTAAATGCACTTGCTGTGCACAAAGTAATGTATTTTCTCTTGTCCATGCATTTTACTGCAGAACGGAGAATTAATTCCAATGTAGCAAAACATGTGAAATTGAGCCCAGTTTGAACAAGTCCTAGCTCTCTGATCTTGAGACTGTCCAATTTCATGGATTCTGCTCAATATTTTTGTGGTTAGAATAAACACCTTGAAGATGGATGTTCTTCCCCACTTTCTATATCTATTTCAAATGATCCTTATCTGTCTTCCCTCTTTGTTTTTTCTGAAACTACACCATCTATTCTCCTCTTTTATGTGGAATGCGCACTGTCCCAGGATTCGTTGGACCACCCTCTCTCTCACAAAAATTAAAGGAGAAGTGGGAGCCCCTGATGCCTCTCTCTATTATTAGGCAGCTGTCCTTATTTGAATCCTAGACTGGTTTCATAACTACTCGTCTAAGCTATAGGTCCAATTAGAACACCACATGTGTCCTTTTGATATCCAAGCTTTACCTTGGACCCCACATACTTGTCGTCCAAACCTTTCAACTCTTAGTGATCTTACTTGAGATACTCTTTGTGTATGGGATCATGTCCACTTATGGCCTCTCCAAATACACAAGACCCATGACCCCATTCTTTGGGACCCCAGCTTTCCCCCTGGCTCTCTTTGTCCCCGGTTTTGGTGCAAGGAAAAAACAGGATCACAGGATACTCACCCAAGTTCTTCGAGAACACCCATCTTTGAGGTCGGTGGCCCCAGACCTCCTCCAGCTTCATCCATCTGGTTACAGAGGCAGCAAGTAGCATCTAATGTACATTCCTTTCCTTCTGTTTCTGACATTCTAACTTCACCAACTGCCTTTCAATCCATCTTACTTCAATCCGAACCTCCCACCCATGTAGTTTCCTAATTATGCTCGATTCTTCTATGCGCATCCTCTCCTGATCTTCCTCCATATACCCGCGCCTGGGAGGTAGATCTGCAACACACTATCTCTACCCTGGACTGGCAAAAATGCTTCATTTTGACCTATACACTCTCCCCAGCTACCAAAACTCAGGAAAAAGGATTCAAGCTGGTAACTAGATGGTACAGATGCCCGTCAATTCATCACCAGTTTGACCCATCCATCCCAGATACTTGCTGGTGCTGCTAGCGCTCACAAGGTACTTTGCTATACATTTGGTGGACTTGCCCCCTTGTGCCAAAGTTTTGGCAACATATTTTTGATCTGTACTGTAAACCGATGACAACGTCTGTCCTTCCCTCTCCTGAGAAAGTCCTCCTCTCCATGATGCCTGGAGCCCTTAAATCTGTGAAAAAAGGTATCTTGAGACACTTTGTGGCCGCAGCCAGAGCAGTTATCCCATGCCACTGGAAGTCAACTACTGTGCCCTCCCTAGGAGATTGGGTCAACAAACTGGAATCGATACATGATCTGGAATGCCTGTTGGCATGGGAAACCGGAAAAGAGGATCTGCTTCTCACCTACCTGGACCTACTGGACCATGTCTGAATTCCATTTATGGGTTGACAGCGATACCGACCCTGTTCTCCATCCCTCCTTTCTCTCTTGCTTTTCACCTGTTTTCTTTTTCTCCTCTTTTCTGTACGTGTCCCTCTCTAGTATTAATAAATCACCTGATACATTCAACATCTCTTTCATATAATTTGAGACATGTTCCCATTATCCCTGTTTCTTATGTGTTCAATTTTGTGTTCCATTAGGGTCATAGAGCCCAACAACCATGTATTCATCTATGCTCGCAACATCTCTTACAATATGGGTGTTTTACACCCTCACTCAATTTTGTCTATTCATGTCGATAATATATGTCGATAATGACCTGTATGTATCATAACTTAGCTACAGCAAAATGTTACTCAGATTTTTGTCCTTATTTTCTTCTTATCCTTCTCTGTTACACACTTAAGTCACTTGTATTTCTTTGTATTTGTGTTTCTGAAAAATGCAATAAACTAATATTTGTGTGGTATTGGATCTTGGCTTTGTGAGTGGAACAAACCATACTGGAAGAAAATGCCATTGTCTGAGTATAGAGACTTTAATGTTATGGTAAGTTTGGACGATCTTGGAAACTGCTATATCTATCCCCTTATCTATTTTGCAATCTCTTGGTCTCTCTGTACCCATACATATATCTATCTCATGCAGCACAGTGGCTAATTGGTTAGCACTTCCACCTAGCAGCACTAGGGTCATCAGTTCAAATCCCAGCCATGGCATTATCTGCATGGAGTTTACTTTTTTTCCCTGTGCATATGTGGGTTTCCTCCCTCACTCCAAAAGCATGCTGGTAGGTTAGCTGGCTCCTGTCTAAATTGGCCCTAGTATGCGTACAATATGTTTGAGTGTGAGTTAGGGATCTTAGAATATAAGCTCCTTGAGGGTAGGGACTGATGTGAATATATATTTAAAGCAATGTGTAAATTGATAGTGCTATATAAGTACCGGAAATAAATAAAAAAAAATCACAACATCTGGAACACTTACTGGTAGGATACTCTGATCCTTCATAAAAACACCAGGAGATGTAGGTAACATCTTTCCAGATCCTTCGCTCTTTTGGTCAGTATCAGAGTCACTTGCAATGCTGGTGTCATTATCTAGGACATCAGTGACATCAACATTGTCTTTATCAGAGACAACTTTATCATCTTCGCACATTGTTTGAATGTTCTCCTTGATCTGTTCCTCTGTAAACTCAGAACCTCCACAATGCACAATTTCTTCCTCTTCTCTGGAGATATCAAGAAGTCCATCATGCCACTGTTCCTGAAAAAGAATAATTTCAATCTGAAATATACAACTGATTTTATGCATGCCTACTGTCTACACAACTGTAAGAAAATAGTGTAAAAAAACTTGACAGGGTCAGTTGGGCTGATCTAAGCCCTAGGTTTCAACAATACTGAGTTAATGATTTTTATTTTGCAATGGGCTGACTCTAACATGGATTGCAGGCTAACAATGTTACTGATATACTAGTTATCAAGCTTTTTTTGAAGATTCTAAAATGTCTCCAGGTCAACTTAAGATAAAAAATTTAGATGAGCATGAGGAAAGAGGTATTGCTATGAGTCCCTGTGCAAGGAAGAGATCAGTGGTATCAATAAAGTAAAGGGGAACAATGGACATGGTTGTGGAGAACTGGTGGATGGGGTCACCTGGGCCTGTGGAGCAGATAATCTATCTTTGCACTGAGATTTCATTACAGTTTCATACGCTTGGTGTAGCACAAGACATCCACACAAAATATTCAGATCACTTTAACTCGTCTATCTCTGCTTCCAGATCATTAAATCTGCATGCAGGGATGTAACTATCAATCTAATAGAAAAAAACACATTTTTTCACACCTGCTGGTAATCTGATTTTTTTACTACATGTAGATCTTAATTAAGAAAATGTGGAATTGCCTTACTGCGGCCATAGCCTTATACAAAAAAACATCTCACACACATTCATATAGCACAGTGCCGTGCTTTACAAATTTGCTTTGAGCTGTCCTACTGAGTACTATTCAAATGGCTGAATTAAGGAAAAAAAATGGTGAGTAGAGCCTGTTCACATGACCTGTCTAAGTCCCGTTACCAGCCTTCGCTCCATTCACTAAAAGTTCTCTTTGACCTTAAGCAGAGATAACTCTGTGGTTCACTGCAGGCTCCACATCGTAGCCTGCATTTTATGAATGCCATATGAAATGGAATGGAGTAACACTGCAGTGTCCAGAGGATAGCATTATCTGCTCTCCTCTATTAATAGACTCCAAAACACATGAAAGTCAATGAAGATAGAAAGTTATCTGCCATAATGATTGTATGTTTTAAATGTTTAGCACTATAAATCTCAGTGCATATTTACCCTATCTTTAGGACAGCAAAGAAAAATAAGATGCAGTGTGGCTTAAGCATAAATAAAAATGATCGCAAGAAATATGAACACAGCAAAGACCAGAAAAGAGTTCCGCAGTGATACAGCGGCAACTTATAAACGTGAATTATTTATAGCTCATATGCTATGGAATTGAAAGTATAAAACAAGGAGAAAGTAAAATATTTGGACTGAATTTTAGAGCAATTTAGAACGCTCTTTGTCTATGTTATTGGAAGATGCATTACATAAGTATTTATAGTTATATAACAAACACTTTCCACGCTTGGTATGCTGCATGCTGCATTCCTATAAATAGTTGAGTGAGAACATACATCTTCAGGTCAGCACCTCTATCTACCTATCCTGACAAGAGCAGCGAAAGATGAAGTGAGTGCTGTGGGGCTATGGGACCTTTTCTTAGAATATATATAACTACAGTTCAATCCTGTCCTCGGGCTAGAAAGATAGTGCTAGCATCTCCAAGCATCATCTCCAGTTATCCGACCTATTCATGTCATCTATTTTATGTAAAATAAAACGCTTTACAAAGTGACAGTAATCAAACTGAAAAAAAACTATTTAGTGAAGAAACTACTTTCCAATTAGCTACATACAAAACTATCACCAGAACTTGTGACTGGTTATTGATCCCCTCCATGTGACCAAATGCATGTAGCACTTAGTACTGTTCTGCTCTGTAGCCACATTGTGCAATAAAATCACATCTTCGTGTCTATTTCTGCTGTGTGTCAGCTCCACTCCAAAGTCACCTCCACAACTGTGTTTAAACAGCTGGTTAGGGGCGACCATGAAATTATGCTCTGCCAGAATCGCACAGATGGGCGCCAGCATCCCTAAATTTAAAAAATAAAATAAAATCAACTGCATTGGACTTTGAGGGTGCCCAAATATTTATGTTGTACATAACACTGTTATAAGGGTAGTAAAGCCATATATTTATGTTTGTAGGTCTTGTAAATATCTCCTACACATGCACCGTTTAGGAGAACTTAAGTGTGCAGCCGGTGGTGAAGTCACCATCACGTGTTCTCATGACCCGGCAGACCCGCACTGCTCCTTCAGAGCCCTGTGCTGTAAACAGTAATTCCCATGCGCATGTGCAGGATGGACATCATCGTGGCTCAGCCATTCAAAGGACTAAAGCCTGCAAACCAAGAAGGAAGAGCAGGTGAAGATGGAAGCCCTGGAGGGCTCAGTTAAGTTAAGTTTCACATGAGCTAGTGTGTGCATTATACCATTGCTTTGCTTTTTTTTTTTTTTTTTGCTTTTTTAGTTTCAAGTTTACTACCACTTTAAAATGACATGTATTCAAGTTCCACTAAAACATAAAAAATACTATACTTCTAAGTTGGGGTTGATTTACTAAAACTGGAGAGTGCAAAATCTGTTGCAGCTCTGCATAGAAACCAATCAGCTTCCAGGTCTTTTTTGTCAAAGCCTAATTGAACAAGCTGAAGTTAGAAGTTGATTGGCTACCATGCACAGCTGCACCAGATTCTGCTCTCTCCAGTTTTAGTAAATCAACCCCCAAAACTTCATAGATCCCCCATAATGTAATTACTTCCTTCTACCCCCTTTTTTTCTTTTTTTCTATTGATTATTTAGTTCTCCTCCCAAGGGGAGCTTTGGTGTAGTGATAGTCCCCAAGTTCCTGATCCTATTGTTTGTCATAATAAACCTATTTTATGTTGTATATATAATAAATCATATGAATTGATTTAATATAATAATGCATTGAATGTAGACTTATAATGTTATTAAAAATTAGTTTCAAAGAGCCTGAGGAAGCAGGCTATCTGGGACCCACAAAATGTGTCATGTAGTGACCACTGAAATCCCCCCTGCTAGTGCTGTCCAAAATTTAGAAAATCTGAAAAGTCTGGCTAGAATAAAATAAAGGATATATGCATTCTACGATAGGATGGGAATGTCAATGATATACTGTGAAACAAATAATCTTCTATTATGGAATATGTTGTGGATTCACAAATGAGTTGTGTCTGTTTAGAATGCAATATATTTTTAATGTTTTAGTAGAACTTTAATGACATTTAGGACATTTTTACAGTGGTGAATACTACAGTACATACGAAGTGTGTCCAGAAAGTAATGAGAAAGATATTTTAAAAATTATTTCATTGAAATATTTTATAACTGAACATTGTCTCCATCAAATATGCACCTTGTGAGTGTACACAAAGCTCCCAGCGATTTTTCCATTCTTCAAAGCATCCCTGGAAGTCTTCAAGTGGGATGGCATTCAAAGCCTGCGTAGTGGCTCTTTGGGCATTATCTACACTACCAAAATGGTGTTCTTTTAAACCCCTCTTCATCTTTGGGAATGTGTCGCAAGGAGCTAAATCAGGGATGTATGGTGGATGGGGAAGGACCGTGATGTGTTTCTCACCCGAAAACTCTGACAGCCAAACCACTGTGACTGTGACACTGTGACTGTGATGAAGGATCAAAGCTGAGCTAATCTCAGAACGCACACAAAAAAACTCTTTGTCTCAAAAGAACTTCCAGGTAAAATCTTTGATTCAGAGTTTGACCAGTAAGTATAAATTCCTTGTGGACAATTCCACGTGAATAAAAAAAGAAAATGACCACTGATTAGACTTTTGATTTGCGCATTAGCCCTTACTTGGAGCGATGTGACGTAGGTGTGTGGCATTCTGAACTTTGTTTCTTCTTCTTTGCTGTCTTCGATCATACTCAAACAGCCAGGATTCATCTCCTGTGATCACTGAACTCAAAAAATCAAGCTCTCTTTCCAAACGGGCCAACAGGCCTGGGCAAAAGAGTTGACTGTGTTCCTTCTGATCAGGTGAAAAGTTCTTTGGAGCCAGTTTTGCACATACTTTTCTCATGTTCCAATCCTGAGTCATGATTTCATGAACAATTAACTTGGTAATTACCATTTCCTCTTAAATAATTCTGATAGTGAGCTGTCGGTTATGGTTAATAACAGACCTCATCCACATTCTGTTCTGTTTTTGACAAAAAGGGGCATCCTGACTGTTGTTCGTTTTCAACACTTTCTCATCCTTCTTTGAAGGCCTTCTGTCATCAATACACTTGTGAAGATGATAGTGCAGTTTCTCCATAAACTTTCCTCACCATTTCCAAAGTTTTTCCAAAGCACTTTTACCCAATTTCACACAATATTGTATCGCATACCGCTGTTACAAACTCGCATGCATTTTTCTCAATATTAGGAACTTGAACAGGGTGTCACAAAAAAGAATGTCTTGATTCTGACAGGGATGAAATGCAACTGATCAGTGTTCAAACGCATACCTGGCACCCCACCCCAAGTGAACTTGTATTGTATTTTTTGTATTTGGTTAAGGGAAAAAAGCACCCAATAGGGGGCAGTGAGTGTACAATAGAGTTTTAGCAAAGTGATCAATAGTGTCCATTGGGAGGTGGAGGAACAATAGTGTCCAGTTGGGTGGTGGGGTTACAATAGAGCTTTGGAGGGGGGGATAACAACAGTGCCCAGCGAGGGGAGGGAAGAAAAACAGTGCCCAACAGGGAACGGAGAGGAACAAAAGTGCCTAGGAAATGGGGGAGAACAAAGTTTCACAGCAGGGGTTGTGGAGGAACAATAGTGCTTAGTGAGGTGTGGGGAGGAACCATAGCAATACTGGAGATAGTATAACATGCTTAGGTTGAACAGAAGTCAGTATCCCACACTGCTGCTCTCTCTACCACTCTTCCTCTTTGCTAGGACTATACAGACCCTGTTCCTGGCAGGATATCCCTCTGCCACATAGTTTGCAAACAGCTGGGTCTGAGAGCTGAAACAAGTGCTGAAGGACTTGGCTTTATAACACAGTCCAGATCCACAGGATGTGTTGGTGTGTCCAAAGGTCTATTTTATTCTCACTTTGTATGTAGTGGAATTTTATTTACCCTGGTTATGTGAATCCCCCAAACCATAAAGCATGTGTAGTAGCACATATGTCCTGTATTGTGTGTGCCCCTTCCCTTCTGCCAGACATTAACCAGATGTAAATCAGGCAACAGCCACCTGGATGTAGTAACTCTCACAGTAGTCAGCCACCTGAGTGAGTTCTGGTAACTCTCAAAGAGCTCACTTGCCAGCTGGTATGCCCTCCTCTAACAACATAAGCAGCTCTGCTAACTTCCAGCCCTGTGAATATTTTCCTTGTACACTGGAGTACAGACAACCGAGCCCAGACCTGCATGTCTGCTACTCTGGGGAGAGACACTAGCTCGTAACTTGTGTTGTTGTAAATGATGGCGCTCATCTCCAGCATGAGCCTGCTGCTAGAAATGCGTGTTGTCACCTCCCCCTCTTTTAGCTGTCACTCATATCTCGTTAGAATTTTTTCTCTTGCTGAGCAGCATGGTTGAACAGTGGTGGAAGGCTATCTGATGACCATGATAGCTCAGAAACCACAGCACAAATCAGAATGGGACCAAGTACTACATGTACTTGGTCCCCTGTGGGATTCAGCAATTCTTAAGTTGTGGTTATACCTCTTCTTAAAAAAGGAAAGTTTAGTCAAATTAAAAAAATTGGCTCTTATTTTTAAAATACGAATCTCATGAAAACAGTGGATTAACACTTTTCTCTACATCAAAATAATGGAAAAGCAGGTTATATGCAGGTCAGGTACCATGGCATTAATGTCTGTTTCTATCCTTGGGGCCCGTGAAGCCCATCATGCTGCCATAAGCAAATTTTGACACTTCCTATTGGTTTCAAGAGTTAAACCATCTGCCCTGCTTTCCAACTGGCTCCTCACTATGGTCTTACTGGCCACCAGGGAAGCACAGGTGGTGGTAAGGCGCTGGCCAGCCTGTCAACATTGCTATAATTCTCCTGATATGATAGGCAAGTTCACTGATAAATAAGTATGAAAGTTTGAGCCAAAGTCCATTTTCACAGAAAAGGTAATAATTTTAACATCAGTATTTATCTATTGCTTGCTTGTATGCTCTATTGGTTTTGCCCAGTTCTGTTTACTCTAAATTCAAACTATACAATGTAGTTTACCAGCATGCCCAACAGAATATAGGAAATAATAAACCCAGCAATTTCTAAGCCAATAAATCAACAAAATAATTTACATGTGTCTAATTAGGCATCCCCAGTGGAACCCAAATATTGATTATTTAAGCTACAGCATTCATTTATTTCATTCTGCCATCACAACTGGTTTACAGGACCTCTCAGCATCATGGCTTATACTTGTCATATGGAACTAAAAGAGAGACACCTCTTTCTGCTATCTTGTGCCTTCTCCTTGAGTATGTACTAACAGACGTATCCTCATGATGCAACCATAGCCTTACACAACTAAACAAACTTAGTTACCTCAATAGTTATTTGTCTTCCATCTTCACACACTGTTTGCATGTTTTCCCTGATCTGTTCCTCTGTGAACTCAGAACCTCCACAATGTACAATTCCTTCCTCTTCTCTGGAGATATCAAGAAGTCCATCATGCCACTGTTCCTGGGAAATAATATAATGATGTCATAAGCAAATTCTGACATTTCCTGTTGGTTTTAAGAGTTAGACCATCTTCCCTGTTTTCAAACTGGTTCATCACTATGGCCTTACTGGACAACAGGGAAGCAGACGTGGTGGTAAGGAGTGGTAAGCCTGTCGACATTAATACAGGTCATATGAAGTGATAAGAAGGCTCACAGATAAAAAAAGGGTTATGGAACGTTGAGCCAAGATCCATTTTCACAAAAAAAAAGTGGAGATTTGAATATCAGTACTCATTTACTATTTATATGCTTCATTGGTATTACCTAGGTCTGCATACTCTAAATTCCAACTATAATATGTAATTTAATAGCATGCTCAACAAAATATATGAAATAATAAACCCAACAATATCTAAGCCACTAAATAAATAACTAAGTTTATGTGTGCTTAATTAGATGTCCCCATCTGAACCCAATTATCAGTAATTTAAGCCACGACATTGATTTCCATCCTGCCACCACAAATGGTTTACAATTTCAGTTTGAGTACTTTAGAGGACCGAATCACCAGTGGCAAATGGACTTCCCAATCTCATTGACTTATACTTGTTTTACAGAGCCACATGTACTACCCTATGCCTTCTGCTTGAGTGTGTGCTAGAAGAGGTTTCCTTAGAGTGCTACCGTTGCCTTACTCAACTAAACAACATTGGATACCTCAATAGTGATTTGTTTTCAATATCCACAGTGTTTTTTTTATAAGTCTACCATACTATAAGTTTGCAGTAGAGATATTGACTGCAGGTGGGGACTAATGGAAATGGTCCTCATATCACAAATTTATATGCAAGTCTCAACAGATCTTGGCACCAGACCCAGTTTTGTTGGCCTTCAGGAAGGGACATTTTTTTCTCTCCTTTTAACAGGTCTATCATGATTTCTTTGATTTTGATACAGCAAAGTAACAGACTGTTTAATGCTGTAGTGGCAGACAACAAAATAGTGTGCTCTAGGGATGTACATGGTATACATGACTGCAGGGTCCAGGCCACCACACAGCACACATTTACAGACGATGGTGACCTATGCAAACATACAAGGGAAAGGAAAAAATATACAAATACATCATACTCTATATAATGCACATTTAGATATATAATATGTGTATTTTAAAGCTGTGATAGGAAACTAGTTGCTCTCTTTGCATTAAATAAATTCTACTATAATCCTAAAAATATTTGGGCGATCTTTGCTGACCTCCTTAAAAATACTGGTTGCTTGGCTGTTGTATTGATTAATTGGTTTCAATAGCCTGAGTCCTGGAACACGTATGCAGCTCAGGAGCTTGGACTTTACCCTGACTTGCTTTGATTTGACAGCCAAGAGAGTAGCACTTTTGGAAGGAGGTCAACAATTATAGCCTACATGTTTCTCTGATGATAAGTTTCCTTTATTATACTTGTGTACAAACCCTGCTATGTCCAAAGAATATATGAATCATTATTCTAAAGTAAAAGTAGACAAACAAGTTCAGCCCTGTACCCTGTACGCATGGCCAATTTAAGGGCACATGTTCTAGAGCCACCAGGAAAATGGGCCACCAAAGGACTTGTAAGTCATGAAACTAGGATTGTAAGGAAGGAAAAAAAACTCATATCTTGAAGACTGAAGCCAAGAGGATTTTTAAGCTCCTTGTTCATGCTGACTTGAAACAAGACATGAGCGAGTAGTTCAGCCCTATTAAACTGTATTCAATATAAGAGATCATTGTCAAATATTATATCTCACCTTTCCAGCCTAGAAAAATTACCATTATACCAGTATATTTACATTGCATTTTTGTTTTGTTTTTCTTGTTTGTTTTTATTTTTATAAGATAGACATTCTGGTGAAGCCAATGTGCAACTACATATGTACAGTATATACGTTTCATGAATGCTATGATTCACATTAACCAGCAGATGGTGCTGACACACTTATTTTTGGGGAACACTTCGGTACTAATGACTGTGGGTGTTATTTTACAAGACATTTTCCAGTTGCACACATTAAATCTCTCTATGGGAAATAACATTATGACACTGACCATTTTGCTGCAATGTACTGGGGACCTTGCATGCTCAGAGTGATCAAAAAGTAATTTGTACAGCTACATCCCTGCACTGTGATTCCTAAAGACATTAGCTGCCCATAATAACAAAATGGACAGTTTGTGACTGAGGACATTACTCTTCCTTCTGATAGTACAGCATTAAGGTGAATGAACATTTAGCTCTCCTCCAGATTGCTCCTTATTGTTATTGTAAATGTCACCTTGCAATTTGCTATAACACTGTACAGCTACAAAAGGGCCAGTGTACTATATTGGATGATGTCTTGAGAGCTGTGTTACCTTTTACTGTAATGGTCAATCCACCCAAATGTGTTTTAGGGGAGTTTTATAGGGATTTTGTCACTTTTCCCATTCAGGGCAAGCTGACAAGTTCCTCCAAAAGGTTACATCCCCCCCCCCCCCAATCACCACTGGTACTATCCTTCCCTGCACCCTATTCAAAATGAACATGCAGGCTGTATTTCCCCCCTTGTAGTAGATTTTAAGGTGTATTAGGGTGCCATTTACAGTGAATAGCACTGCACAGCCTCGATGCACATAACATTTGTTACCATTGTCTGCATTAAAGTAGAATTATAGGCAAAACCTTTTTTTTTATAATTGGACAGAGTAAGGGAGCGTTATAACCCTTTTAAAGTGTATTTTTGCCATCTGTGCCCCATTGGGGAGATTTCCCTTCACTTCCTGTCCCATAGCCAAAACAGGAAGTGAGAGGAAATTGTTGCAAATTAAGGGAATCCCCCCATTCTTGTTCCCATTGGAAGATTTCCCTTCTATTGCTTTTCTGGGAACAATCCAAAATGTAGGATTTTCTTTTACTTTCACTTTCAATAATTTTGATAAAAAGGACAAATAGAGGGGATGAATCTCCCTAACGGCGGGTACAGACAGCAATAAAAACCTCACAGTGTTATTCCATTTTCCCTCTATTCAAAACAAAAAAAAAAAAGATTTGCCATTAGTTATACTTTAATGGGTCTTAAATGTATGTAAACCCTTACAATGAACTTCTATTATTTGCTCTCTTCTGCTTTGCTAAATTGCCAGAAATGTTGTGAACTCTCTGCCTGTGTGCAAGGAGGAGTTATGGGTACGAGAAGGGTGGAGGGGATGAGAAGAGGGCTGTGTTCTTTGTAATCTATCAGAAATGAAGTAGGCAGGGCTGACACCACATGCTTAGACATTTCAAGCTGTGTTGTTGTATCAAAGATGAAGGTAGCACACTATATTTCTGGTATGTAAACAGTTCTTCTTTTATATTTACAGCATATTTAAATTGATAAAGCCTGGGAAAATGTGCATGTATTTTACAAACAATTTACCAAATATATATTTTTTATTTGGCCTTGACATACATTTTAAACCCCAAACCTTTTTCTTTGCTCTAGCAGGGCTCCTCCTGTCTAAGCTACTCTCAGCCACAGTTGCACGCTCGCCATGCCACACACAATACAGGGTTAACAGTCCGGCATCGTATTTGATGAAGCCAATGGTCCACCCACAGACCAGAGCTTTGGGGTGTAGAGAGAAGTATCAGAGCCATCTGGAGCTGGAGTCAGGTAAATTATGCAGCCTCTTCCTGTAACATTTAAGCCTTACAGTAAAAATACCCCCATTTAAGATGTGATCCCTGTATATTAGAGCATTAAGCCTCAAACAGGAAAGTTAGAACAGGTCTGATGTGATGGGAGGCTATTCTTCCACTTTACATGGGTTCAGGCATGCTGAAAATTGTTTTCCATGGCCATAACCTTGATATATTAGAAATAAATGGGAAGTTCAAAGCCCTCCATGCTACCGAGTTTTCTTCTAGACTTGTACTGAAATAACTCACTTAAAAAAATTGAACAACACCGCTAAAGCATTTTGAATAGAGTGGGATGATGTGAGGCTGAAGTGTAAATACCATCTATTTTAATGTCTTACTTGTTGCGATTTCCTTTTCTAAAACCCGACTCCTCCCACTCTATGTCTAGCTAGGTCTCCTGCATTGGTTGCTATAAGATACTACATTCTGCACTCCACTGTTACCATTGGCACTGCTCATGTACACTGCCACAAAAAAGATAGTGTTCTCTTTTGTACAGGTCTGAACGCAGTTGTATGGTTTGCTATGGACCTGTGCATAAAGCTGAATAAATATCAGTAAACTTGGGCTGTGTTTAGATGTGTAAAATCAAAATAGAAAAATCTGCATCCACAGTCCTGTGTATGGACTTAATTTTACACTGCAATATATGTAAGTTTTTGTGCTGACATATATATGTGTGCATACAGCACAAATGTATTCTATTGGAGCACTAGAGCCACCAGTGTCCTGGCAACGAAGGAAACAGCCTGCATCCTAACAACGAAGGAGGCAGGAGCTAAATGAGTCCTAGCAATGGAGGATGTTAGATGGCAATAGCTGTGTCCTAGCAACGAAGAATGTTAGGAAGCAAAATCCGCTATCATCCTAGCAATGAAAGATAATAAATGGCAATACCTACCTGCATCTTAGCAACAAAGGACAACAAATGTTGCCTGCAAACTAGCAGACACTAGGTAACAGAAGCTTCTGACTCCTAGCAACAGCGGGATGCTAGGCAGCAGAAGCCTCCTATGTCCTAGCAACAGAAGGATGCAATGTGGCATCCTTCTCTCAATAGTCAACATTTTTGGCCCTGCACAGCAGTAGAGGCCATGTACATTGTGACTTACAGTCGTGGCTCTCTGCTCACAGTGGAGGGGGAGAACTGAGTAATCACCAGTGCAGAGCTGGTGGGAGACAGATGCAGCATATAAATAGTATAAATGTTTTTTTTTCCCAAACCCCATGCAGGCTCTTGCTGCCAGTGTTTTCCATTAAGATCCTGTATACTAGCTGAAATATTTTCACACAACTATGTGCATGAAAGTATATTAGACCAAATCTGAGCTGCAGATCTGACGAGACTGCTGGTTGCTCTGACAGTGTTAATCCAGAAAAAGATGGTACCAATCCTAGGAGCTAGAAGGGTGGTGCATATAATGCAGGAAAAAATAAGAGGACAAATATTTAACAGGTCTAGATAACAATCAGTCTTTAGACAATGGCACACAACTGAATTATAAAATAATGTATGTCTGGAATTGTACACAAAATCTACAATCCAGGCAAAGAGATATATAGATGAGAAGAGATGAAGAAATAATATGAAAGGAGCTGTTTTACCCGTTAAATGATTTGTATGTCTATCTAATTAGTCCTTAGTCCTTACAAAGTTATTCCACAGAGCAACTCTAGCCTGATGATCTGACGTTTCTCTGCTTCAGTTGAGCCAAATATCTCACATAATCGCAATTCTAAGCATATATTTATATAATGCAAAATAATATTTTAGTGTCCAAATTGCATTTTTATTATTTCTAGCATACTCCTATTAATCTGAAGGATCTTGAAGTTTGTAAACTTACTTTATGAAGATCCCCACACATTTACTTCTTTGCATATTGTGCTCTGTGAGTAGGCACTGCTGTGCCACACATTTCACAGAGCCTGCCTTCTGAACTACAGAGGTGAGTTTCAGGAGGTGGAGTCAATACTGGAATCACTGCTTGCAGGCAGCAAGGTGCAGTACCATGAGCAGGGCCGGTGCTAAACTATTTTGCACCCTAGGCAAGACCAGCAACTTGCGCGGCCCTCCCCCCCCCAAAAAAAAAAACACACAAACATAAAATATTTTTTAAAACAGTAGAAAATATTAAATCAACAAAACATGAAACTGCTAAATTTCTTTTCATTTGCAAAAATAAATGTCATAAAATGCCACCAGCACCAATATTAAAAATAAAACAGTGATCAGAAGATCAGCAGCCACCAGCTGGCTTGCAGTAAGGGACTGAGTCTGAGAGGACCATTGGAAGGAGAGGCAGCTCAGCTGCTACACTGGCCCCAGACAGCCGGAATCTTCCTCTGTCTATTTTTCCTCCCCCTCTGCCACCCCTCCCCTCAGCTGAAGGATCATTCATGACATGGCGGCATCCCACAAGATCAATCAGCATTTGTTTCCCTCACCCCAACCATTGTTCTCCCCCTCCTCCTCCTCCTGTCACCTCCATGACCCACTACTCTCCTAGGCTTGGCTCACCTCTGATTGCTCCTGCCGGGGTGCGGAGTCCAGGCTGTGGCTCTCAGTGAGGACAGGCGGACTCCCAGCACTACACCGATTCCCTATCATACACATTGGGCCCCGATCATATTACTCATATAGAGCTAACCCTGCAAGCTGGGCACATCCCTGCCTATAGTTTGCCTAGTGGAAGCACCGGCCCTGTGTGTGTCATAAGAAAATATGAGGCTCAGTATATCATAGAGTGGTATGAAGCACTGCATGTTATAATGCTTTATAGCAGGGGTCTCCAAACTATGGTTCGCAAGCCAGATATGGCCCTTTGCTTGCCTTTATCTGGTCCTTGGGGTACTGGCACCAATGATGGGACAATATTCCTTCCACTGACACCAAAGACAGGGTAATATCCTCCCACTGACACCAGAGATAGGGTACTATTATTCCCACTGACATCAATGATGGGGCACTTTTCCTCCCACTGATACCAAGGATGGGGCACTATTCCTTCTGCTGACACCAGTGACAGATCATTCCACTGACACCAATCATGGGGCACTATTCCTTCCACTGACATCAACAATGTAATTTTTTACGCCCACACTGACTACCAAGCCTATGGCTTTGTTTACTCCTTGCGATGCCAGGGCATTTTCTAATCCCACTGGCCAAAGTCAGGCCCCTCTACAGTCTAAAGGACAGGAAACAGGAGAGCCTGTGCACTTGCTGCCTCCTATGTCACATTACTGACTAGTGAAGGTGCATCTCAAAGTGAATTTCCCACCTTACATCACACAAAAACAGCTTTGAAGAGTTTCTATGAACTCATATTAGGTGGATGAATAACCTCCAATCCTCACAGCTGAAAACATACTCAAAAACACTTTATGAAGGAAGGAAGAAAATGTAAAAGATACTAGAATGTGGAAAAACCCTTTATAAGTTATTAAAAAAATACTATTATACACATCCATTTGTCTAGAAAACATAGTATACAAATATTTTAATACTTTTTTCATTAAATTTATATTATAGATATTTTTACATTTTTACAATTTTGTTCCATACTTTATTATTTGAAAATGTGTACATACTCTTTCTAAGGACTACATGGCTATGTTGTCTCTCTCCAATGACTACTATGGCAAATATATGTAGTTAGCATCCTTGCTGAAGGACTGCTGTCCAAAATGAAAACATGATTACTAAAAGAACCTGCCTAAACCAGCCTGAGCTAAATCACAGGCATGCACTGAGAGAGGACACTAGTAAAAAAAGAATCACACAGCAGCACTACTAAGCAGAAAACACATGTTGTATATGTAATAAATACACATGCTCCATGCACATACAGTGAGGAACAGAAGTATTTGAACACCCTGCGATTTTGCAAGTTCTCCCACTTAGAAATCATGGAGGGGTCTGCAATTCACATTGTAGGTGCATTCCCACTCTGAGAGACAGAATTTGAAAAAAAAATTCAGGAAATCACATTGTATGATTTTTAAAGAATTTATTTGTCTTGCACTGCTGAACAGAAGTATTTGAACACCTGAGAAAATCAGTGTTAATATTTGGTACAGAAGCCTTTGTTTGCAATTACAGAGGTCAAACGTTTCCTGTAGTTCTTGACCAGGTTTACACTGCAACAGGGATTTTGGCCCACTCCTCCACACAGATCTCCTCTAGATCTGTCAGGTTTCGGGGCTGTCGCTGAGCAACACGGAGTTCTGTTGGATTTAGGTCTGGAGACTGGCTAGGCCACTCCAGAACCTTGATATGCTTCTTACAGAGCCACTCCTTGGTTATCCTGGCTGTGTGCTTCGGGTCGTTGTCATGTTGGAACACCCAGCCACGACCCATCTTCAATGCGCTGACTGAGGGAAGGAGGTTGTTGCTCAAAATCTCACAATAAATGGCCCAATTCATCATCTCCTTAATACAGTGCAGTCGTCCTGTCCCCTTTTCAGAAAAGCACCCCCAAAGCATGATGTTACCACCCCCATGCTTCACAGTAGGGATGGTGTTCTTGGGATGCAACTCATCCTTCTTTTTCTTCCAAACACGACGAGTGAAGTTTAGACCAAAAAGTTCTACTTTGGTCTCATCTGACCACATGAATTTCTCCCATGCCTCCTCTGGATCATCCAGATGGTCATTGGCAAACTTCAGACGGGCCTGGACATGTGATGACTTGAGCAGGGGAACCTTCCGTGCAATGCATGATTTGAAATCATGACGGCGTAGTGTTCTACAGACAGTGACCTTTGAAACTGTGGTCCCAGCTCTCTTCATGTCATTGACCAGCTCCTCCCTTGTAGTTCTGGACTGATTCCTCACCTTTTTTATCATCAGTTATACCCCATGAGGTGAGATCTTGCATGGAGCCCCAGTCCGAGGGAGACTGACAGTCGTCTTTAGCCTCTTCCATTTTCTAACAATTGCTCCAACAGTTGATCTAGTTTCACCAAGCTGCTTGGCAATTGCCCCGTAGCCCTTTCCAGCCTTGTGAAGGTCCACAATTTTGTCTCTGGTGTCTTTTGACAGCTCTTTGGTCTTGCCCATGGTAGTAGTTGGCGTCTGACTGACTGTGGGGTGGACTGGTGTCTTTAACCTCCTTGGCGGTATGATTCTTTCCGATTTTTGGTGCTGAAAGCGGTACCATTTTTTTGCATGGAAATATGTAGTTTTTTTATTGTAGGCCTGTAATTTTTAGGAATAACTCACTGAAATCTGTCCGAACAAGAGTCTAGTAAACATCCCGGGTAGGATAAAATTTGAAACACGTAATCATAAATTATAATTTAATAAATAATCATAAAAAATAATAATATAATAATAATACATTTAATTCAATAATATAATCAAACCAAAAACACTGAAATGTGAAATAGAGCGCCAAGTTAGCACATTGCTGAGCAAAGTCGCAAAATCGTTTTCAGTGTCTGATGACGAATTTCCCCACAAATCATTATCACTCAATTCTGCAAGTGGTTCTGATTTACTATCGCTGTTCTCTAGCTGATCTAAACCGCTTTTGACCTAAAGGGACACTTTTTGGATGCCATGGACATTTCTCAGTTTCCAGGCAGAAAGAACAGACAAAATGCAGGCAGGGCGCAGGACAAAGCATTAGGGACAAGATGTATGTGAAATTGGTTGAGACAGCAATGTTTTACTATGTAAAATGTAAAAAAAAAAAAGACATTTTTTAAAATTTTTAAATTTCCCGCCGCCAGCGGCGCCCGTACGTCCCGACGTCACAGGGACAGGACACAGAAGCCGGATGCCGGCATCGGCCGGAGGAGATGGCCGGGGACGCTGCAGGGGACACTTCGTGGGAGCGCAGGGTAAGGTAAGTGAAGAACAAATGCCGGAGCAGTGCCGCATGGTATTCCCGAGTGTAGCTCGGGGTTACCGTTTGTGGTACTAAAATGTTACCCCGAGCTACACTCGGGAATACCGCCAAGGAGGTTAAAGAGCTCAGACAGGTGCTACTAAGTTAGATTAATGAGTGGAGTAGAGGTGGACTTTTTAAAGACACAGTAACAGGTCTTTGAGAGCCAGAATTCTTGCTGTTTCTTAGGTGTTCAAATACTTATGTTCAGCAGTGCAAGACAAATAAATTCAATGTAATTTCCTGAATTTTTTTTTTTTAAATTCTGTCTCTCAGAGTGAGAATGCACCTACAATGTGAATTTCAGACCCCTCCATGATTTCTAAGTGGGAAAGCTTGCACAATCGCAGGGTGTTCAAATACTTCTGTTCCTCAATGTATATAATTGCAAACTCTCTCCCTCTCATATATATATATATATATACATATATATATATATATATATATATATATATATATATATATGCCTAGGTGCTTGATGTTATACACGTGTGGCCAAGGAGGTGATTGGAACACCTGAATCCAGTGATTTGGAGGGATGTCCCAATATATTTGGCAATATAGTATAATATATAAATATATATATATATATATATATATATTATAACGACCTCCAAACTGCGTGTGGCCTTCAGATTAGCACAACAAGTGTGTAGAGAGCTTCATGGAATGGGTTTCCATGGCCAGGCAGCTGCATCCAAGCCTTATATCACCAAGTGTAATGCAAAGATTTGGATGCAGTTGTGTAAGGCACTGCTACTGAACTCTAAAGCAGTAGAAACGTGCTCTCTGGAGTGACCAATCACGCGTCTGTCTGGTAATCCAATAAACGTGTCTGGGTTTGGTGATTGCCAGGAGAACAGTACTTGACTGAGTGCATTGTACCAAGTGTAAAGTTTGGTGGAAGGGGGATTATGGTGTGGGGTTGTTTTTCTGGGGTTGGGGTTGGGCTTGGCCCCTTAGTTCCAGAGAAGGGAACTCTTAAGGCATCAGCATACCAAGACGTTTTGAAGAATTTCATGCTCCCAACTTTGTGGCAACAGTTTGGGAATGGTCCCTTCCTGTTCCAAAATGATTGCGCACCAGTGTACAAAGCAAGGTCCATAAAGACATGGATGAATGATTTTGGAGTGGAGGAACTTGACTGGCCTGCACCTCAACCCAACAGAACACCTTTGGGATGAATTAGAGTAAAGACTGGGATCCAGGCCTTCTCGTCTGACATCAGTGCCTGACCTCACAAATGCATTTCTGGAGGAATGGCCAAATATTCCCATAGACACACTCCTAAATCTTGTGGACAGCCTTCCCCGAACAGCTGAAGCAGTTACAGCTGCAAAGGGTGGGCAGGCGTCCCAATACTCTTGGCAATATATACTTTATATATATATATATATATACATATATATATATATATATATATATATATATATATATATAGTATATGACACCAAGATTGAGTCCTGGATTGGAGATAAGTGTCCCCATTGTTTGGGTTATAGTCCCTTTAAGGCCCCATGTTCACGGGACATTTCTGAACAATGGAAACTGACTGCTGAAAAACGTAGGTCAAAAAACGTCTATTTAGCTGCGTTTGCATAACGCGTTTAGAAGCGTTTGCGTTTAGAAGCGTTTTTAAAGATAAGCAAAGGAGAACCTCCCAAATGCCCAGAATGCACTGAAAAGTGGTAAATTATTAACTATTTCAGACTGTTTCAGAGAAATACAGGGAGTAGAAGCAGAGACAGCAGTATGTGTTGAGATAATTAGGTGTGAGTTGACATTAACATTTCTTTTGTTTCCAAGGGTGGGAAGGTGTCTGCTGGAGTGAGTCATTAAGGTCACCTGGCAGGGGGGTCTTTATGAGGTATTTGAGGTGTGAATGGTCATTAACATATCTTTTGTTTCCAAGGGTGGGAGAGGTCTGAGGTGTGAATTGGTCATTACAAGCTTGGTAGGAACATCCTGTGTTAAGTGTTTTGTCCATCTGAGCACCTTGAAAACTCTTTGCATGCATTTTTCATGATGAAAAAAGGCTCTGGACAGCATTGGGAACTGGAAGAGTAAAAAAAAAATTTCAAACGCAAACGCTTATAAACACGATTTGCAGCGCTTAGCCACGTTTACGAGCGTTTTGCATTTGAAACGCTGATAAAATTGACATCTGAACGCAAGTTTGTTGTGTTCAAAAAACGACTGTAAACTCAACTGCCTGTAAACGACTGTAAACAAAGATGTGTACATGGACACAAAGGAAAACATTAGGGTGAGTTCAGGGGCTGCTGAAAAAAATGCTAAACAGCTCCTAAACATAAGTTTAGCAACTGCAGTGTACATGAGCCCTAAGGGGGACAACAAGAAACAGTTGGAGTACTCAGGGATTCTCACCTTTGTAGGATGAAGGGTTCCTGGGGAGATCAGGGAGAGAGACAAAACTGATTTACAATTTTCCCAGGATTGCTAAAGAGGAGCTTCAGTCAGTTCGTAAAAAAAATAAAAGTCACCAGCTACAAATACTGTAGTTGCTGATTTTTAATGAAAAAGGACGCTTACCTGTCCAGGGTTCAAACGCTGTGCTCACTGGGGCTGGCTGTTCGGCAGTGTTTGGGTCCCCAGTGCTGGCTCCCCAATGTGCATGCACCAATTGAATGGTCCCACAGTTTCCTGGGACCCGTGTCATGTCCCAAGAGGCAGCAGGCGGGGAGTGAGAAGTTCTGCTCTGATTGCCTAGGCAGTAGGTGCCTGACTGGGTACCTGTCAAAGCTAGGTACCAGCCCCCCCCCAAAAAAAAAAACATTGAAAATATGATAGAGGAGGGGGGAGGAGGAGGAAGAAATCAGAGCTTTTCCTTTTGGGTGAAGTTCTGCTTTAAGTCCTGATATAGGTCCCAGTCTCAGAGAGACTTTGGCTGGGAAAGTGCATCCAATCCTAACTATAGCTTTTTTGGACCTGTAAGGGTTAACCCACCTGTGAAAGAGGGCCTAAAAGGGCAGGACATAATCAGCAGATATCCACAAGCTGTGGAGCTGGACATACTTAGAAAAAGGAGTTGTGTGCTATTTGATTACTGAGACACTCCTGAGTTGCGGTGACCTTTTCCTTGGACTCCTAGAGCAGGAGGGAACTTTAAAACCCTATTAAGGGATACATTTATGCTGGCTGTGAGGTGAAGTGTTGCTTTGCTCCAGAGACTGATGGAGGGATTTGTTTTTTCATGCTGACAAATAAGCTGCTTTTGTTTTACTTTTGAAAAAAATAAAGGCTGTTTGCATTTACAAGAGCGGCTAACTAGTGATCTAGAATCTCCACCTATCACTATTTATATATTTATTTATGTATATACATGGCATTTTTTCCAGTGGGACTGAAGCAGAACACTGTTCCGGCACCTCCAGCACTGAATATACTGTATGCAATCAAAAGGGGTGCTGGAAGGTCTATTGATGCTGGCTGCTGGAGGATCTATTGTTATGAGGGGATCTATTGTTGCTAGGGGGAATCAGTTATTGCTGGGAGGGATCTACTGTTGAGGGAAGGTCTATCGTTGTTGAATGCTGGAGGGTCTATTGATGCTGACTGCTGAGAGATCAATTTTTGCTGAGAGGGTTTATTGTTTCTTGGGGGGTATTGCCGCTCGGGGCTCTATTGTTGCTAAAGGGGATATATTTTGCTGGGGGGGATCTACTGTCACTGGGGGACTGTATTCTTGCTGGCTGCAGGGG
Organism: Staurois parvus; assembly: GCF_062004578.1. Taxonomy (NCBI): domain Eukaryota; kingdom Metazoa; phylum Chordata; class Amphibia; order Anura; family Ranidae; genus Staurois; species Staurois parvus. Next base: position 1,430,367 of record NW_028318161.1, on the reverse strand, counting down.
ATCTATTTTGCTAATTTTCTTGTTATCATTAACAAATTCTATACAAGCTATTTAGCACCACAAAGTTATCACTGGTTCTATACTCTCTGAATAGGGTGGAACTGCAAGGTGGCTGGGGGTTCCAACCAAGTGATGGTGCTTGGAGGTGGGTAAGAGGCAGAGACAAGGGGTGACACAGATGTGTGTGTACCTGCCCCTATTCTCTGAGGAAAATAGTTATACAGTGAGGAACAGAAGTATTTGAACACACTGCGATTTTGCAAGTTCTCCCACTTAGAAATCGTGGAGGGGTCTGAAATTCACATTGTAGGTGCATTCCCACTCTGAGAGACAGAATTTAAAAAAAATTCAGGAAATCACATTGTATGATTTTTAAAGAATTTATTTGTCTTGCACTGCTGAACATAAGTATTTGAACACCTGAGTAAATCAATATTAATATTTGTTACAGAAGCCTTTGTTTGCAATTACAGAGGTCAAACGTTTCCTGTAGTTCTTGACCAGGTTTGCACTGCAACAGGGATTTTGGCCTACTCCTCCACACAGATCTCCTCTAGATCTGTAAGATTTCGGGGCTGTCGTTGAGCAACACAGAGTTTCAGCTCCTTCCAAAGATGTTCTCTTGGATTTAGGTCTGGTCAGAGTGGGAATGCACCTACAATGTGAATTTCAGACCCCTCCATGATTTCTAAGTGGGAGAACTTGCAAAATCGCAGGGTGTTCAAGTACTTCTGTTCTTCCCTGTATATATATATATATATATATTGTGACAGTAGGCAGGTGAAATCACCTGGTTGCGTCCTGGATGGACGATACATTTGTCCAAGGTTCAGACTCTATGGGGATTTGTTCCACTAGGGGGAAGTGCTGAGTCCTTCAGCACTGGGTTGATGAGCCCAGCTGGAGGTAGTGGGCTCATTAAGGCCAATATAAAACTTCCCAGCTTGCTTAGGGAGTTTCTCCAACCTGGAACCAGATCTGTGCCTGAGCTGACTGGGGAGCAACATCCTATCTGTGTGCAGGGAGACAAAAGCCTGTGTGGCTAGCCTCCAACTACCAGCAACTAGGTATAGCATCAGGCTGTACCTAGTGGATAGCTAGGGAAGCTATTTTTACAGTAAGTAGCCAAGTTGGCCAGGATTTGATGTTTCTTTTTGGTTTGACGTTTTTCTGTAAATATTGTAAATAAACTGCACCTTTTTGTTTTTGACCTCCACTGTTGTTGTGCTGTGCCTGTGTTTTTGTGTTGTGCACCCTTCCAGGGGGTCACACACACCCGCTGCCAAGTGAACCCCGTTACTATATATATATATATATATATATATATATTTACTTTATGATAACATAATCATACAAACATACATGTATTAAAAAAAGATACTAGACAAACTTATATATGACAATAAGAAAATTACCTCTTCGCTGGATGAGGCTGAAGTTGACAAACTAAACTGAGATTCACTACCTTCAAATACATCTTCATCTTGGGTATCATTCAGACTTGACTGAGTCATAAATGTGGTTTCAGGATTTTTCTCAAAAGCTTCATCCAGTTGTGACATATTTATAGTTTGTGCCTGAGAATTTTCATCAGAAGTATCTGAGCTCAGACTGGGAACATCATGGATGCTGTTTTCCTCAGGTTGTGACAATTCAAGCATTGCTTGTGTTGGCTGTTGGGAAACTTCTTCCACACAGGAAGTATCATTTAAATATGATGTGTTATCATCAAATACTTGTGGAGTGCATAACTCTGGATTATTTGTGTCTTCTTTATTTTTTATGGTGGGTAAGATTTCCTGAACTGGTGCATTACCCATCCGATGATGGTTCTCCCACATGTGAGAATCTGTAGACTGAGAGATCTCAGAAAGAAAATTCAATGCATTCTCATTTTCAATGACTAAAGGTTCTTTGATTAATGAGTTCTGCATTCTAGGAGTTCGTGGAGTTGACTGGGAAACCTGATCGTCTAATGTAGATGACCTAGCGGAGCCTCTCCATTTCCTAGCTGCCTCTGCCATGTTGCTGAAAAACTTAAATACCCCACCAAAGTTTTTTGATTTCCCACTGCTTGCAGTGTCAGGTGTTTTAGCCACACTGTCCTGTAATATTTGATCTTTTTCAGCAGAAGAAATATTATCACTTGTGTCATCTGCATTTTGGAATGTACTGCCTTGAAATTTGTCAAATCCCTTTGCATCTTTTGTGGCCACTGATAAACCCTTTATGTAACTCCACATATAAGAGCTCCTTCCTCTGCGATGTTCTGGTGACATTTTAAGTCCTCGCCTTTGGATTTCTCCTTCAGCAATAGTTGAACTCTTAGTGTTAACCAATGGCCATCTACGATTGCTGCCAAAATTTTCATTGTCCATATGTTCAGAATTTCCATTCATTCCACCGTCTATGTCCTTTAACCATTTGTTTTCACTAGAGAAACATTCAGAAATACTAATGTTTAATTCTACATCTTCAAATGAGGTATCTAGGTCATCAATATAGCCTGCATAAGAATGTCTGTATGGTCTTTGGCCATCAGCATATTTCCTTGTTCTAAATAAAGCACTTGGAATGGTCAGTTCTATGTCTTCCGATGGCTGACTCTGAACCTTTGCTTTGGAATTACGAAGGACAGAACTTTTGGAAAAAGTTGCAGATCTCAGTCTTTTAAAAGATCTCACTTTGTCCATGAAAGACAGTTTAGGCTTTGGCTCACTGATCTCACTTGTGAGTATCATAGACTGAGGCCTTTTACTACGCCCAGAATTAGCTCTCCGTCTACTGACAAAACTCCAGATCCGGGTTCCTTTTGCTTTCTTCTCATACCTGTGTGTAGTATCCTCACCTTGAAGTTGAGTGGAAACCCCACTGACTTCACAGCGGTGAAGCTCACAAATTGCCATAGTGTCTGTCTCGTTCTCCTTGGCACTGGCCTGAAAACTTTTGTTCATGTACCCATTTAGGATTACATCTGAGTGGTTGTTAAGATCGCCATTCACAACTTCCATTGCTTGTTCTCCTGTCTTCACCACATGCCTTCCCTGTGAGGCGCCCAAGCTGCAAGAGTAAAAATGCAAATTAGGGGAGGGTCCACAAATTATATTATTACAAATGTAAAAGTTAACAGGACAACAAACAATTTACCTTTAGGTCAAAAATAAGATTTTCTCAATATTTATCAAAGTACAGATAACATTGTTATTATTATTATGTATTTATATAGTGCCAACAGCAGGCACGTCACTTTAAAAAATGGAGGCAGAGAGTACAGCTACAGTTCAATTCAATACAAGGGGAATCAGAGGGCTCTGTTAAATGACTGTCATTTAAGAAAAAAGTGTGAAAAATATTTTAAAAAATGGAAAGAAGAATACCCAGAGCCGAATGGAGTCTGATCAAAGAGTGTTAAAGTGTATGTGAACCCTCACCTTGTAAAACAACCCATTCAGTTGAATTTTAGAATTTTATTCTATTATTGTTAACATGGATCCTCAGCCATTTGAGGACACTGGATATGCTACACATGCCCAAAAAACCTCCACAAAGTACACAGGATGTGTGCAGCACCTCCAGTCCTTCTGCCCCTTCTCCTCTCAACTTCTGGCAACTCTCAGCTCTGAAAATTAGGGCCATGGGTTTTTGTGTACATACAGCAGCTCTACAAGATGGAGCTGTAAAAAAAAGAATTGTCTCTCTGTTTATCAACACAGTTCAGAGAGATACAAGCAACATTGTTACTTAGTATCTTATCTGTTTCATTTATCTGCAGATCAAAGGGATGAACTTCAGGTGCTGTCAGTTATTGCCTAAGGCTAGGTTAACACTGCCATGGCTGCGTATTGATCCAATTCAGTGCGATTATGTAGCGCAACTTGGTTAGATTTTGGATTTGGTTTGCATATTCCATGGGGTCAAAATAGCCCTGATATTGCACCAAAGTACGACAGGACCTTTTTCCAAAACTGCACCATGCTGCGCTGCATTAATGAGAACAGGCATCAGTGAAAACAATGTGCTTTCCATTGTCAAGGGATTGTGTGTAACTCAAGTTAGATCTGAAATCACACTATTGTGAACCAGTCCGAACGCCACATTTAATGTCCCTTTAAATAGTTTGTTTGGGTCAAGCTGGCTAAAAAAAAAACTATTTACTGCGTTAACACATGCGCTTGTTGAGCGCACTGTATTAAATGTACGTAAGCTCAGCTACATACAGTATACAGCACTGTATTCCTGTCCTAGTCCCAGAACAAAATACAGTCAGACTGAATGCTGCTCAGCCATTCAAAGGAAGCTTTGTGTTCTATGAATGAATACAAAGCTTCCTCTGATTGGCTGAAGCAGAATTCTTCTGTTCTCTCTGCCTCTGCCAATCAAAGGAAGATTTGTATTCATTCATAGTATACAAACCTTCCCACGAATGGCTGAGGAGAGCTCAGTCTGACTCTGCTCGCTCTAGATTCGAGTTCTCATCCCACTGCTAGAACACAGCACTGTATACTGTAGCTGAGGCTGCATACAAGTAATACAGCACGTCCAATACGCTTGGCCCAAACAAACTTTTTAAAAGGACATTTAATGTGGAGTTGGACTTTACAGAAACCTAAAAAGTGTTTTTTTTATTTATCTATTTAACACCTTATTAACCCGTAATTTACCCTAACCAGCCTTAATTAACCCCATCTTCCACTTCTACATTCAGCTATTAATTTCCTGACATTTTTTTCTACTTTATTAACTTTTAATATGCAAGTTTTTTTATTTGTTGTATTTGTTCATTTTTTTGTGTCACATTCAAAAAAGCACTAAATTGAAAACAAAAAATGTATTTCTGGTGTAGATACCTATGCAATGCTTTGTACCAGAATTATAATTTTACTGTCATTTTAAACAGGACAAATGATAGAAAATTGTTTATACTTTTTTTTCTATGGTAACACTATTTTTTCAAAAGAACAGTGGTTAAAAAAAAAGTGATTTATTTAGTTTTGTTACTATTTTTGTCTACGAATTTTATTAACAAGTTCATTTTTGCAAGACAATGTCATTAAAAGAATTATCATATATCTTATCTTGTATCTTATGTAATGGCAACATTTCTGCCGAATAAACAAGTTCATAGCAGAAATGTAAAAACTGCTGTGGTCCATGATGGGGGTTTACAGGTATGAGAGGAAAAGTGGTTAAGAGGTATATTTAAAAATGTGCCATTCATGGATTTTTGACAGACATATTTATAAATGCGACATTCTCCAAACATTCATTGCAGATGTAGCTTGCTGCTACATGTGTTTCAATTTACAGTAATTGACTCACCTGCAGTAAATGTTTGGTGATATATGTGATATCTACTGCCAGACAGTATTTACCGGTACTTTAAAATAAATAAAAGGTTGCTGGAAAAAAAGAATGCCATAACTTTCATTCTGTATTAATAAGTGCAAGCTATAAAATAATAATTGAGAGTTTTCTCATTCTCTACAGCGTGGATAAATGCAAAAAAAACTGTAACGGAACCATTCTCCTGGCCTTTTATACAGACTGAAAATTTACCAGTTCTGTCAGGTTTTTTTTTTTGTTCAGCCTGCTGTTTGAATGAAAAAACTGAACATGTGTACCCTGCTTTATTCTTTGCATTACTGTTTTGATTGGAGAAAGCATTAATGTAAGAACCTCCTTCATCCAAATAGCATTTGCCTCAAGTGATAAACTATTCTCTCATCATTTGATCAAACTGAGAAAACATTTCGATTATTCAGCTATTTTTAATGGGATAAAACGTAATGTTTTCAAAACAAACTTACGTTTTTTGTTTCACTCAATAAAGTGAGTTCAAATGCAGATGCAAAAGACACTTGGACTGAGAAGAAGGAAAAGATTAGAGTATGCCAAATTTATTAGTAGAGACGTTCATTTCTTTATTGTACTAATATTTCTTTTAAGCAATGCTGATCAATTAGCTTAATGTAAACCACAAAGATAAAGTATAAAATATATAACCTTAGATATTTTATGATGGTGAATATTAAAATTATTCCTATATTATTAACCACATTCTCTCTTAAAAATTATAACTCAGTTTTATGTTATTCCTGTAACATGGGGGTTCTTTGGGTTACCATGTTTGCTTACATTAGTAATATAAAAATAAATTTCATTTACAGAAATAGTAGCAGATTTTCTAAAATTATAACAAGATATTATATGATATGAAGTAACAGGACTTCTTGAAAAAATAGTGGTTTTTTTAGAACATTTTCCTAAAGAATATCAGTTTAAAAAGTTAAATGTTATGCTCTTGTTTTATTTGTGTATGATTCAAATGTACATTTAATGGATGTTGCGCACATGTATCAGTATGTGCAATGTGTGCTGGGTTGTCTGAAATAAAATATTTTAGAATTTTTTAAATCCCCTCTCATCTAACCAATAGAAGAAAATAATTCAAGCAATAGCTATTCCTAGTAATACTTCCTCCTACACTCTTTGACTCACCCTTCCAGTGTTTTTTTTTTTAACATGAAAGTAAACCTGCAGTTACTGACCTCCTTTGGAAAATGCCATTTGCCCAGTTTTTATACTGGCAATCACTGATGTGAAGCAAGTATAAAGATTGGAAAAGTCTGCATAAATGTCAAACTCCTGACCTAAATAGTTGTATTAAGCCAGTCACAGAAAGTTTTAAATTGGAGGGTCAATTTGACAGCCAGGCAACTAGTATTTCTAGAGGTAAGCAATGGCAGCCTCCATATTTTTCTTATGACAGATTTATTTTAAGATAAACACAGAAATACTTGCAAATGAACACATATATCCAGGCTGTGGAATGGCATGTCAAAATGTTACTGTGACCTCTATTATAATATTTCTACAAAAAAATGAAGAAAACTCATTAATCATCCCTAGAAGATGACAGTAAAAAAGAATCATGCAGCACACCTATGACCAGAAGCTGCTTGGCATGGTAATTGTCTTTCCCGCATGGCATTAGGGGGGAGGGGGTAGGGTATCAGATCCACTCTTAAGGAGGCATACTTTACGGTACACTTCTAGACTTGTAAAGAATGAAAAACAAGGAAGACAAAGAAACACAGATGTAATAAACTCTCCCATTCTGAATTCCCAAAAACAAAAGCAGCAGTAGGTGTAAGCTTTGTTTTTGTAAATCCTATTTTCTATTATATATTGCCAGTTTTTTTTACAAAGGTTTATTGAACATTTTCAAGAACATAGAAAGTATTGTTATAAAGCAAACTGGCTCACATATACGCTTGATGATATAAGCAGAATTACAGCCTCTGTTATGGAAGTATGTTGGTTAAGAGAAGTTGACACAGAAGTATAGTGAAACCTTAGGGGTGTAGGATGAGGGACCCATTATATAGCGGGCACAGCATATGAAGAGAAAGGATAGAGAGAATTTTAAGCAAAGGAAGGTGTGGTGATATAAAACCCCCCAAAAATTTAACTGAGTCCAAAATGTAAAGTAGGTGGGTGAGAATGGTGTTTAGGGCTTTTGGGTGATGGGATGGAGGGTGCCAGGAAGGATTAATATTGGTATCAAGTGAAACTCTATCAAGTCCAGATATGGGGGCAGTGGTATGGCATGCTATGGGGGCAATATCTGCAGCTAAGAATAATTGAACAATGTTGGGTACAGTTAAGCCTCCTGCTTGTTTTGGGGTGAAGAAGATTGTGTGTTCCTGCTGAAAGTTCAAGCATCAGAATGAGCAAGATGGGCAAAAGCAGACAGCTTTGCCTGGTGCTTCATTGAATAGGGAACAGAGATGATTCAAACACATGATGTTTACGTTTTTCCTGGGTGGGAACTATAAGGTGTCACTGTCCATGGTACAAACCCTAGGTGTTGTGCTAAAAATGTTAAGTAGAACCAGGATAAAGCATTGAAAGCTTTGGAGATATCTAGTTATAGTAGTAATAGTTTTTGTGCGTGATAGCAGTCCAAATGATTGAGATGGAGTATTTTTCAAATACTGTCCCATACTCATCGTCTGGGAACAAATCTAACCTAGTTCTTAATCATGGTAAAGAAAGGTATTAAAACTAGGAAAATAGAGGTTGCCCACACTCCAATGATGTACCAGATAAAAAATTGTTTATCGATATCTTCACAATAAAAATTGCATGAATCACAACTCCATATATGGACAGAGGACAGTTAACGCATTTCACACAAAATTGTGCTTACTCATAACTGGAGCTGTGATTCATGCAAGTTTTATTGTGAAGATTTCAATAAATTATTTTTTTATATGGTACATTGTTGGAGTGCGGCCAACCTCTATTTTCCCATTTCTCTGCTGCAACCATGGATTGGACTGACCTCTTTGATGACCAGAAGGGTGGATGGTTCACACATTCACCTAGAGCGGTTAATCTGTTTCTTGAGTTCAAAGAAAGGTATTAAGTCTGCATGCTAAGATTTTCCTAAGTATCTTCATGTTAATTCTCAATAATGAAACTCGCCTCATAAAACCTCAAAGAAAATTTTTTTAATTATCAAATCTTAAAAAAATGGGCTTCCACATGCCCAAAATGGAAGGATCACAAAGAAAGGGAAGTATCTGTATCTCCCACAGGGGTTCCCAAACAGATGACCCAACCCTAAACTCAGCCAAAGCAACACGCATTCCAAGGGCAGGAGCCCAGAAGATACAGTATATAACGTACAGTTGCATGTTTACCATGACCTTGATAAAGATCAGATCATATATCAGTGCCATTCTTGTAGAACCGAGAACCTTGTTAAAAGAGTAAAGTATACCTTTGATCAAAATGTAAAATCATATATTCATTTCCACATTTAATTTCCCTAGCTCTGCCCTATTATTCAAATGAATCCTAAAGTTTGTAAACATACTTTTTGAGGAATCACACACATTTATTCCGCTTTCTTGATTGCAGTGACACGTATTCACCACGCCATGTGAATATACACTGCTGTGTTACACTTACAGAGCATGCTGAAGAGTTTTAGAAGGGAGAGACAGTATAGAAAAGGCCCCATATGGGACATCATCACTGCTTGCAGGCACCAATGTCGCAGAGGACACGTATTCTTTAGTAACTGAATATAAACAACATGAAGCTGAGAAGGAATCCAGGAAGTTGTCAAAAGAGATGGTCAACAGGCAGGCAGCACTCACAAGATGAAAAGAGATTTTTCAAGAAATAGGATTGTTAGAAATGACCATTGTTTGTATTGTTATTATAATGCTGATGATATAAAAGGAAAGTTTATGCTGTGACTTTACATCATCGGTAAATGTTTTTCTCACAGCTTCATTTAAGGCTAGGTTTACATATGTGCGGGTGGTGCCGCTGCGGATCCGCACAAAAATCTGTGCAGCCACATAACAGGGGAATGCGGACCCATAGGCGGGTCTAATGGTGCACCGCCCACACTGGAAATCGAAACCGTACTGGGAACCGAGGTTCCCATGTGGGCTGCGTTTTCAGAAGAGGTGCAGGGACTTCTTCCCTGCGTGTCCCAGGGCACAGGAGTCCATTCACATGAATGGGCTCTAGTGCCCGTGCAAAACGCAGACTTCAGGAATGCAGATATGTGAACCAGGGGATACAGAATATTAATATTGGTTCAATATACAGTTGTGGCCAAAATTATTCAACCCCCAATGCTGTAAAGGGGTTTAGGGACTATAGTGTACATTTGGAATTGTATTCAGAATCAAATCCTACAAGGACGTTGTAACTACCCAAATGCAACTAAAATGACATCAATTGTTTATGTAATACAGTAGTAAATGGTTCTTATGTGGTTTCTTCATTGCCACAATTATTCAACCCCTTAAAGACTACCACTCTGAAGAACAGAGGTTCATACAGGTGCTTTCCATCAGGTATTGAAAACACCTGTGGATGTCACCGAGCAGCAATCAAGCATAATAAGCACCAATTAGGCAGCTTTAAAATGACTGTGATACTCAGCTCCTTCTAGACATTTACTGGTGTGGTTACAAACATGGTGAAGGCAAGAGAATGGTCCAGGAAGACAAGAGAAGAGGTGATTTCTCTTCACAGGAAGGGCAATGGCTATAAGAAGATTGCAAAGATGTTAAACATACCAAGAGACACCTTAGGAAGCATCATTCGCAAATTCAAGGCAAAGGGCACTGTTGAAACGCTACCTGGTCGTGGCAGAAAGAAGATGCTGACTTCGACTGCTGTGCGCTACCTGAAGCGTAGAGTGGAGAGAAGTCCCCGTGTGACTGCTGAGGAACTGAGAAAAGATTTGTCAGATGTGGGTACAGAAGTTTCAGCCCAGACAATAAGACGCACACTGCGTAATGAAGGCCTCCGTGCCAGAACTCCCAGGCGTACCCCCTTGCTGTCTCCAAAGAATAAGAAGAGTCGACTGCAGTATGCCAAAAGCCATGTGGACAAACCACAAAAGTTGTGGGATAGTGTTCTGTGGACTGATGAAACAAAATTAGAACTGTTTGGGCCCATGGATCAACGCTATGTTTGGAGGAGGAAGAACAAGGCCTATGATGAAAAGAACACCTTGCCTACTGTGAAGCATGGTGGAGGGTCAATCATGCTTTGGGGCTGTTTTGCTTCTGCAGGTACAGGGAAGCTTCAGCGTGTGCAAGGTACCATGAATTCTCTTCAGTACCAGGAGATATTGGATGGAAACGTGATGCAGTCCGTCACACACCTGAGGCTTGGGAGACGTTGGACCTTTCAACAGGACAATGATCCCAAGCATACCTCCAAGTCCACTAGAGCATGGTTGCAGAGGAAAGGCTGGAACATTTTGGAGTGGCCATCGCAGTCACCAGACTTAAATCCGATTGAGAACCTCTGGTGGGACTTAAAGAAAGCAGTTGCAGTGCGCAAGCCTAAGAATGTGACTGAACTGGAGGCCTTTGCCCATGAAGAATGGGCGAAGATACCCGTAGATCGCTGCAAGACACTTGTGTCAAGCTATGCTTCACGTTTAAAAGCTGTTATAACTGTAAAAGGATGCTGTACTAAGTACTAAGATTGAATGTCACTTGGGGGTTGAATAAAACTGATAATGCTGTGAGCACAGAAAAGACATTTGTGGTTATTTCATTATAACTGTTATGTTATATTTGTCTGACCTACAAGTGCCTCTTTAATGTAAATGTAAGCAAGATGACTGAATGATCAAAAGCAATGTCAAACTGGCCAAAACACTCAATTTCAGTGGGGGTTGAATAATTTTGGCCACAACTGTATACTTATCAAAAAAATTAAAGGAACACTTTTTAATCAAAGTATAGCATCAAGACACTTAAACTCCTGGGATATTGATCTGGTCAGTTAAGTAGCAGACGGGGTTGTTAATCAGTTTCAGCTGCTTTGATGTTAATGAAATTAACGACAGGTGCAATAGATGGGCAACAATGAGATCACCCTCAAAGCAGGAATGGTTTTACAGGTGGAGACCACTGACATTTTTTTCCCTACTCATCTTTTCTGACTGTTTTTTACTAGTTTTCCATTTGGCTAGGGTCACTGTCACTACTGGTAGCATGAGGTTGCACAGGCAGTCCAACTCCTCTAGGATGGCACATCAATACGTGCCATTGCCAGAAGGTTTTCTGTGTCTCCCAGCACAGCACAGTTACCCTTGGAGAGCTGGACAGGGCCGTAGAAGGTCCTTAACCCATCAGCAGGACCAGTATCTGCTCCTTTGTGCAAAAAGGAACAGGATGAGCACTGCCATAGCCCTACAAAATGACCTCCAGCAAGCCACTGGTGTGAATGTCTCTGACCAAACAATCAGAAACAGACTTCCTGAGGGTGGCCTGAGAGCCTGACATCCTCTAGTGGGCCCTGTGCTCACTGCGCGGCACCATAGAGCTTGAATGGTATTTGCCACTGAACACCAAAATTGACAAGTCCGTCACTGGTGCCCTCTGCTTTCACGAATGAGAGCAGGTTCACCTTGAACACATGTGACAGACATGAAAGGGTCTGAAGAAGCAGTGGAGAACGTTATGCTGCCTGTAACATCATTCCGCATGACCATTTTGGTGATGGGTCAGTGATGGTCTAGGGAGGTGAAACCATGGAGGGACGCAGAGACCTCTACAGGCTAGACAATGGCACACTGACTGCCATTAGGTATCGGGATGAAATCCTTGGACCCATTGTCAGACCCTACGCTGGGGCAGTGGGTCCTGGGTTCCTCCTGGTGCACGACAATGCCCGGCCTCATGTGGCAAGAGTATGCAGGCAGTTCCAGGAGGATGAAGGAGTTGATAACACTGAATGGTCTCCATGCTCACCTGACCTAAATCCTATAGAACACCTCTGGGATATCATGTTTCAGCCAGGTTGCACCTCAAGCTATCCAGGAACTCAGTAATGCCATGGTCCAGATCAGGGAGGAAATTCACATTTGTTTACCTATAACACTGGGCAACCGTAGGATACTGGCCATCATTAGCCATGGTACGTTAGGGCACGTTAGGGTGCTCCAGGGCTTCCAGAATTGTAATGGGCAGTCAAGAAATGATGTATTTAATTTATGCCCTTAATAGCCTGAAGGTGTTCCTTGGATTTTGGGCCCCTCTGTGTGGCTAGCTTGTTCATACTGTGTGTTAGGGATCTTATTAATTGAGAACTGTGTAAACAAAAATAACAATACTAATAATAATTTTCTTTCTTCAATTTCCAAAAACATGTAGCAAGAAATTACATCTTCACATACCTGTGTTAAATAAATAAAAGACTTGGTATGCCTCATTTTATTTATTTCAGGTACTTATATAGCGCCGTCAATTTACGCAGCGCTTTACACATATATATATTTTGTACATTCACATCAGCCCCTAACCCTCAAGGGGCATACAATCTAAGGTCCCTAACTCACATTCATACATACACATACTGGGGCCAATTTAGACAGGATCCAATTAACCTACCAGCATGTCTTTGGAGTGTAGGAGGAAACCGGAGTACCCGGAGGAAACCCACGCAGGCACAGGGAAAACATGCAAACTCCAGGCAGGTGGTGCCGTGGCTGGGATTCGAACCAACAACCCTAGTACTGCCAGGCGGAAGTGCTAACCATTTAGCCACTGTGCTGCCCAACCATTTAGCCACTGTGCCTCATAAAAAATACTTTAAGTATTTACTTTACAAAATGTGGTCAAGATCTAGGACCCACTGCAGCAGATGCCAAGTAGTTCAATGTGGGGCAGAAAGTGTGATGAGATCTTGATTCACATTGTGGTCCATGAAGGAAGGTGAGCGTATTGTATGCACACATGGTGGATGCATGTATCACCTGGATGGGATTTTAGAGAGCTGGTACACTGGTGGAGGAGTTTTATGGACATTGGAGACAATATCATAATAAAGGGACTGTTTGTCTCATGTTATTATTTTATTGTGCTGCATCTATATGTCTACTTTATATTTACAATTTGTTTTTTACAAATAAACATTTAATATATGAGAATGGATGTTCAAAGTACAGCAGAGCAGCTTGCTTTGCCTCCCCCTTTATCTAAAAGAATCCCCCTATAGAGCTGTGTAACAAGAGTTGCATCTCTACACCGATGACTCATTACAGTTGAATTAATAGGGGGCTTTATTTAGGATAGCTGAATGATATAAAAAATACAGCTCCATCTGCTGATCAAATTAAAGTGATTCTAAAAGTAAATATTTTTTTTTTGTAAAATAACAAACATGTCTATACTTACCTGCTGTATACAGTGGTCTTGCACAAAGCAGCCTGGATCCTCCTCTACTCAGGTCCCCCGCAGGCTATCCTGGCTCCTTCTATCTGTCGGATGACCCCACAGCAAGCAGATTACTATGGGGGCACCCGCTGTTCCATGTGTCCAGTCACACAAGGGGCCGTGGCTTGGCCCTGCCCCCTCTCTCTCTTCTTTGGCTGACTGGCTGTGATTGACAGCAGAGGGAGCCAATGGCTCCTGCTTACTGTGTCAGCCAACAGTGAGGCAGAGATCCGGGAGAGCTGAGGCTCTCATGCACATCACTGGATCACGATGGGGCTCAGGTAAGTATTGAAGGGGCTGGGGGCACTGCTGCACACATAGAATGCATGAAGGTAAAAAAACCTTGAGTTTTTACGGCCGCTTTAAAGACTACATAGTATTAATATGCAAGGATACAGTATATACAGTAAATGTTAGTACTGACCATAATAAACAATCAAAGAAACTATGTACTCTACTGCTTCATTTACATTTATTGTGCTGGCTCAAATCTAAAAAAAAGTATCTAGTATATTTTACAGGGGTACCTGGGTGTTACATAGCAGTATTATATTGAAATTCACACAGGTTAACATATTTTTTCTTCTGCCTGTATAGAGAATAAGAAATATGACAGTGTAGATTTAGTCGGCAGAATATAGTAAGTCTCTGCAACATGTTCCATGCCCTTCAGTCAGTAAATGGGTTAATGATGTCAGGAATCCATCAGTTCTGTGCCTCAGACAGTCAGCAGGGTAAAGCCACAATGATGTGTGACAGCACCCACTGTTTGCACAGTGACCTTTTCATAGCCATGCACTGGGCTTTATTCACTGACACGCTTGTCTAACAGGATCTGACTTTTGCATTAGAACGGTTAAGTCAACAAGCATCCAATGCATCCAGCAAATAAGTTTTATTCCTATTCAGAAAAAGCAGTTAAAGTTGATATACACATCATAGGGTTGGATGTTCAGGCACGACCTAATACTGCAAAGAGACTATAGAAAACTACAGTTTGGTGTGTTGGGAGCATCTGATGCAGACTAATGGCACTCATGGAATGTTTTAAACTGAGCCCCAAAACTGGGTGAACCTTCACATCTCCCAATCCTTATAAGCCTAACAAAGTAAAGAGAAATGGTGGCTCATGAGCAGAGAGTTGTCAAATATATTGGATATGCAGTCATGGTTGGCCACATGGTCATGAGCACAATGAAGTAGCACACTTAACTCCATTAAAAAAACTTTTATGGGAGAAGATAAAAAGACGCTTCTAAGTGCAGTATTCCACTATGCTTTAGGTCTTGATGAAGGAGCTTATCGAGCATGCACTAAAATGCGTCCACCCACTTTAACATCACTTCCAATGTATGCGTTCCATAGTAGCGGTGTGCGTTCCACCAGGCCTCCCAGAAGAGCGGTGACCATCTTGGACCTGTGTTCTCTGCTCCCACTACAGTTGCTGGCTGGAACAGCATGAGAGAGACCCACAGTGACAGGAACCCCTAACAGGCTTCACCAGTGATGAGCTCACTAATCTTGTATATCTTGTAAGTGTTTTTAACTGTTTTCTTAATAAAACACAGTGGAATACTGCACTTTCTGTCTTCTCCCATATTCACACAGAGCCTTGCTTCACTCTTGAAAGTGGTGCCGGGTGCATATTCCAGAGGTCTTCCACACAGAGGTCACTGTCTCCAGGATTTCTCTTGTCTGTCTGAGCAGAGGTGCCCTTTGACTTTTCCTATGTAAAATATTTATTATATGTATGCACTTATTACTGTAATATGCAGAAGTATGTTTTATGCATTCTGTAATGTTATTTGCTTTTGTTATTATCAAAATTGGTCATCCAATTCTCTGTTCCATTCACCAGGTCATTCAAAAGAAGCCTGAACTTTGTTGCACAGCACTGAAAGCTCTTTTGGCTGTACATCTCCGGTGGATCACAGGAGTGCAGTTTGTTATGCACTCCTATGACCCATTTTCAGCTGACAAAGGGCTGATGTCACTCAGCCAGTTCAGGTTGGGGAAAGATCCCGACTTTAAAGTCGGGATCTACCCCAGAGTCTGGAGCGACACCTGGCTCAGCCTCTCAGAGAGCCACTGAGAGCCTGAGCCAGCAGCTCCCTCTCTCTCCACAGCCCAGCACTCCACAGAGTGAGGGGGGGGGGGGGGCAGAGAGCAGTAACAACACTCACTGCTCTCTGCTCAGATCGGTGGTGAGAATTCAGCAGTCATTTGATAGCTGAGTTTTTACCCTTAGTGTTAGCAGGGGAGAGATGCAGCATTGGAGCGATGTTGCATCCACCTAGGTAGGTATGATTTTTTTTAGATCATACTTCTCTTTTTTACTTCTCTTTTTTAGATCACATACTTCTCTTTTAATTACTGTATATAACCATTTTTTAGGCCAATATAAACTGCTTTTGCACAATTAAATATATAGTTTCCGGAACCTAGTGTCTTAACTTTTATAAAGTAATAGCACCATAAAAACATGCAATAGTCTTGTGGAATTGACACTGAACATGGACAAACAGGACAAATAAGACCATTGTTTGAGGAGATCAGAAACAAAATTACAGACCAGCATGTCAAAGGTAAAGGTTATAAGACCTCTCTCCAAGCAGCCAGATGTTTCTGTGACTACAGTTGCAAATATTATTAATAGGTGTAAAGTGATATTAAACATTCATTTATTTTATTTTTTAATAACAAACATACTTACCTGCTCTGCGGGTCCTCCACCGGCACTCCTGGCTCCTCCCTATTGACCACAAGCAGCTTGCTATGGGGGCACTGGTGCTCGCTCCATAACATACACAGAGCCGCTGTTTGGCCTCGCCCCCCACTCTCTCCCCACTGGCTGTGAATGACAACAGTGGGGGCCAATGGCTCCTGCTGCTGTGTCGCAGCCAATGGGGAGAGTGAGACCTGAAAGAGCCAAGGCTCCCACGCACATCACTGGATCGAGAGGGGACTCAGGTAAATATGAGGGAGCCATAGGTGGAGCAGCACACAGAAGCTTTTTTACCTTCATAGAATTCATGAAGGTAAAAAAAAACCTCCTGCCTTTACAAGGCTCCAGCCATCTGCCCTGGATTTGGTCACAACAGGAACATTCACCCCAGATTACACAGAAGGATAGTGCAAATAGAAGACAAAAAGCCAAGGAAAACTTTCAAAGGGATACAAGCTCCACTGTCAATGGATATTAAGATTCTATCACACCACACGTATTTTTTTTGAGCGACAATGAGTTCAAAGGAAGAAGACCCAGAAGGACTTCACTGAAAGAAAAACATAAAAAAGCTAGACTGGAATTTGCTAAAATATGTTTTCAAGCCACAATACTTCTGGGAGAATGTCCCTTGGACAGATGAAACAAGAGTGGAGCATTTTGGCAAGTTACATCAGCTCTATGTTCACAAACAAAAACATCTGTCCTTTCAAAGGAAAGAACACCATACCTAGAGTGAAACATGAAGGATGCTCATATTTTGGGGGTGCTTTGCTGTGTCTGTCATACTGAAATCTCAAGACTATCAAGGAATTCTGGATTGTACTGAAAAATACTGCCCAATGTTAGAAATCTCTGTCTCGGTCACAGATCATGGGTCCTCCAACAGGATAATGAAACAAAACACAACTAGAAAGAACCCAAGAAGGCCTAAGAATAAAATAATGGACTACCTGAAGTGGCCTTCTGATTCCTGATCTGAATTTCATCAACTATCTATAAAAAGAGCTGAAGTACGCAGTAAAGAGAAGTCACTCTTTAAACCTGAGACAGCTGCAGCTAGAGCAGTTTTCTTAAGAAGCGTGTGACAATATTCCAGTTGGCAAGTGCAGGAATCTCATTGAGAGCTATAGAAACTGCTTGTTTATAGGGATTGCTTCTAAAGATTATGAAAAAAAATAAAAATTTGGTTAATGGACTCTTCATTTTTTCCATGCCATTTTCATTTGTTTTATTATTTTAAAAAATCTCTATTGAATTAAAAACCAAAAGAAAATCTATTTTTGTTAAATATGGAATAAACAATGATGAATAATGTGAATTAGTGTCACGTTATTTCAGAGAAAATTGTGGGTTCTTTTTTCATGGAGGGGTACAAACAAATTTGTTTATGTCTATATATATAGTTTCATATTAATACATTGTTAATTGGGTTTAATAACACTCTATTTTCTTTAGCCTTGGGGATGAAGGTTATCTGGGTCAGGCACAATACATATCCTAATTTTGTTCACATTTCAAAGCAAAAATAGTTGCTTTAGGTAAATACTCCTGAATAGAGGACATTGGCTACATCTCTTCACCATATTACCTGACAATTGTAACTGTTGAATGAACAGAGATAAAAATGATTGTGTATATTTAAGATTCCTCCTTTTGTTTTATTTGTTATAGTAGAAGAATAGTGGTTTTGTATATATGTTTACCTATGTTCTTGTTTTCTTGACTATAAAATAAATTTTTTAATATTTTGTCAGCTAATTTGGACATACTGCATATGCATTTTATGTATTCTTATATAAAGCCAGCAGGTAGAGATTTAAGCTCATTTTCACAGCAAAGGCACCCATTGATGACATACAATTCCACACAGGTACAGTTGCAAGAAAAAGTATGTGAACCCCTTGGGATTACATAGAGTTTTCCATGAATTGGGCATAAAATGTGCTCTGAACGTCATCTAAGTCACAACAATAGAAGAACACAGTCTGCTGAACATAATACTACACAAACATTAGATGTTGCCATGGTTTAATTGCACGTAACATGTAAACATTCACAGTGCAGGGAGGAAAAAGTATGTGATGCCCTAGCTTAATGACTTCTCCCAGAGCTAATTGGAGCCAGGAGTGAGCCAACCTTGACTCCAATCAGTGCAATGATATTGGATGTGTTGCTGACAACTGTCCTGCCCTTAAAAAACACACACCTGTTTTGGGTTTACTGGTTTCAAGAAGCACTGTCTGATGTGAACCATGCCTCGCAGAAAAGAGCTCTCAGAAGACCTACCATCAAGAATTGTTGACTTGCATGAAGCTGGAAAGGGTTACAAAAGTTTCTCCAAAAGCCTTGATGTTCATGTGTCCACGGTAAGACAGACTGTCTACAAATGGAGAAAGTTTAGCACTGTTGCTACTCTCCCTAGGCGTGGTCGTCCTGTAAAAATGACTGCAAGAGCACAGCGCAGAATGCTGCATGAGGTAAAGAAGAATCCCAGAGTGTCAGCTAAAGACCTACAGAAATCTCTGGCACATGCTAACATTTTTGCTGACACATCTACAATAAGGAAAACATTAAACAAGAATGGAGTACATGGGAGAACACCACGGAGGAAGCCATTGCTGTCCAAAAAGAATATTGCAGCATGTTTGAAGTTTGCAAAAGAGCACCTGGATGTTCCACAGCACTACTGGCAAAATATACTGTGGACAGATGAAACCAAGATTGAGTTGTTTGGGAAGAACACACAACACTATGTGTGGAGAAAAAAAGGCACAGCACACCAACATCAAAACCTCATCCCTACTGTGAAACATGGCGGAGGGAGCATCATGGTTTGGGGCTGCTTTGCTGCCTCAGGGCCTGGATGGATTGTTGTCATTGATGGGAAAATGAATTCCAGAGTTTATCAAGACATTTTGCAGGAAAACGTACGACCATCTGTCCGCCAACTGAAGCTCCGCAGAGGATGGGTGATGCAACAGGACAATGACCCAAAGCATACAAGTCATTCAACAAAACAATGGCTGCAACAGCACAGAATACGCCTTCTGGAGTGGCCCAGTCAGAGTCCTGACCTCAACACAATTGAAATGCTGTGGCATAACCTTAAGAGAGCGATTCACACCAGACATCCCAAGAATATTGCTACACTGAAACAGTTTTGTGAAGAGGAGTGGTTCAAAATGACTCCAGATCGTTGTGCAAGTCTGATCTGCAACTACAGGAAACGTTTGGTTGAGGTTATTGCTGCCAAAAGAGGGTCAACCAGTTATTAAGTCCAAAGGTTCACATACTTTTTCCTCCCTGCACTGTGAATGTTTACATGTTATGTGCAATTAAACCATGCCAACATCTAATGTTTGTGTAGTATTATGTTCAGCAGACTGTGTTCTTCTATTGTTGTGACTTAGATGATGTTCAGAGCACATTTTATGCCCAATTCATGCAAAACTCCACGTAATCCCAAGGGGTTCACATACTTTTTCTTGCAACTGTAAGGTGCTACAACTGATTTTATCTCTGTCAGGCTGTGGTATGGCGCTTCACTATGTCAGACTAGCAGTCGTCATCTACTTCCTAATAAATACTCATAAACAAACGTCAGCAACAAGGTTAAATTTAACAAAAATCTTCCTTATTGAGAACAAGGAATAAAATGTTTCATAGCATGACCCACGCTAATGAGCTTCAACCCAGAAAAAAGTCCTTATTCATATTCAACCAATGCTGAAATTCTAGCACCTGTGTAGCTGTAGAAAGATTCCATCCACCGGCTTCAGGACTGCTAAGTATTAGCTTTGTTGGCCAATTGTTAGTGATAGCAATTAGCCATAAACATGAAGGCTGGATGCACGGCCCAAACTTCTTATATATTTTGGAATATAAAAATAATCACAGTCAAACACTGTTTTCCAATTTGTCCACTTGCTTTCTTTCCCAAGTTCTGTGGGATAAGATGGTTTCCAGTTGCCCCACTGATACAGAGTAATCTTCTTTCTTAGCATTAATCCGCTATCTCTTGTCCTTTACTACCTTTACTTAGAAAATTAGCTCCGTTTGTGAAACATCACCCTTAAAGTATAACTAAAGGCAAAGTTTTTTGTTAGTTTTGGACAGAGTGGAGATGGATTAGAACACCTGCCAGGTTTTTATTGTTGTCTGTGCCCCCGTTAGGGAGATTCACCCTCTCTATTTGTACTGTTTACCATTGTCATTGAAAGCGAAAGTAAAAGAAAATCTCAAATTTTGGGTTGTGCCCAGAAAAGCAATAGAAGGAAAATCTTCCAATGGGGACACTGCTTCTGGATTTCCTTTCACCTCCTGTTTTAGCTATGGGACAGGAATGGAAGGTAAATCTCCCCAATGGGACACAGGTGGCAGGGATGGACTGACAACTCATGGGGCCCCCGGGCAATAGGGGATCATGGGGCCCCTGTGTCCTTGCCCATACTCAAAAAAGCCTATGAAAAAGGTACCAGGGGCATCTCATGGGGTCCCCTACTGACCCCGGGCCCTCGGGCAGTGCCTGGGTTTCCAAATGATCAGTTCGCCTCTGACAGATGGCAAAAAAAAATTGACAGGGGTCATAACCCTCCCTTACTCTATCCAAAATGAAAAAAAGGTGTTGCCTTTAGTTCTACTGTAAGCTGGCCATACATTGTACAATTTTCTTGTTCAATTTCCTATAGATTTACCTTCAACTATGTAGTGCAAGGGCATGCCTGACTGCATACAAATTTAAAGTGTTTAGGTTTGACCTCATATTATATGCTTTTGGTAAATCTAAAGGAAATTTGTGCAAGAATATTGTATAATGTATGTCCAGACTTAGGCAATTTAGCAATCTCATCACCATATATTGTTCTCAACTCATCTGCCACTAATGAGAGTCTACAGTACCACATACCCAGAGAATAGATTGTTGCGGTGAGCATCACTAATGGGAAATAGCAGGTAGCACTTCTGGAAATATTCCTAAAGACTACATTTTCTTCCAAAACAGACTGAAATTATTCTCAACTAATTCACTGTTTTGCTTTAAAAGATGACTAGACAGTGGCACAACATGGTAGTGCCCACAGGGTGTGTGAGTTTGGTCCAAAGTGGCTTCTACAATGAGCTCCCATCTAGAATGTTCTAACAATAAAGAGCTGCAGCATTTATTTACTTTTGGATTTCAAATGCAAATGCATCTCAAAGATTAGTGTACAATGTATGTTTTTGTGAGCATTACCTAGATACCAATTGAAACTGTAGCAAGACTGGGGTAGTATGTTGGTCAACATCTGTACTTTGCTTAAATTAAAGACCAATATCTGTCTTTACTGTCCCACCTCTCTAGCTAGATTTCAAACATACCTACTGCCCATCAAGTGTATAGTCAATCACCTATCCCTTCTCTCTTTGTGTCTGTGACTCTTTTGCCAAAAATGTACCTCTCTTGCCACTTTTGAACCACTCTGCAGTCAATATCCACCCCTTCCTTTTTTTGCAGTACTCATAAAACCTCCAATAGAGGTATTTTATGGTGTGATAGAGTGTTCAACGACCTTACAATCATGGTAAATGGAAAATATCTTTACTCAAAGTGATTTTGTACAGAGTCAGCAGGGGTTAACATTTTGTTTCGAAGTGCAGGAACCATCTTACAACATAACTTGAACCTCTTCAAGGACACTTCCCTCAAGTATTTCATTCTGCACAAAGGAGTATACTTCTTTCTCTACGGCAACTCAACACCATATTACTCATGCTGGAATACTCTCTCCTCACCAGGGAAATCTACCAATCAGAGACTGAGCAGGCCATATAAGGAATTCCTTAATGGAGATTAGGAACATCCTCATAGGGACTCCTTTACAAATATACAGTGTGATTCCTAGTCAAACTAAAAGAATGCAACTTTTTAAATACTCTAATTTCAGTCTTGAAGCTAAAGCCTTAAATTAAATTAGAGGCACGCTGATTTCACTGCTATATGGTTTTGCATTCAACATAAGCCCTGACTCCATGTCTTCATTTCCTACACGTTGAACTATCATAATGTTTTCCAGTTTTTATTTTTATTAGAAAATTCACAAAGACAAAGCTACAATGAACATGTACACTTCAATATAGTTGTAGGTGCAAAAGTGGTATACATACTTTATAAATCTCACTGGAGAACATTACAAGAGCAGACAGAATATATGGTATCAAAGTGTATGTAAGGTATAAGTCCCATTCCAGGTGATACGATACAATCTGGTTCAGGTTCAGATGCTGAGAATCCATATTGCAGATTGCCTGGAGATGTAATGGTTGCAGTTCTAGGCTCTGGAAAGGGGTTCTAATGCCTAAACATGTTTTTCCCTCAAAGGCTTTGGCCATTGGCTCCCACTGCTATCAGTCACATCCTGTGATGAGGGAGCAGGGCCGAACCACCCTGTCTGTGTCAATGGAAGCAGGCAGCATGGCTCAAGATGGAGCCCGCAGATGTGCCACAAAGGGAAGTGGCTTCCTTTAGTGGCACACAGAGAAGAAGGGCACTGACTGGGGACCCTGGAAGATAAGGGCTGCTCTGTACAATTCCATTGCACAGAGTACGTAAGTATACCATGTTGTTTAAAAAAAATTGAAATCACTTTAAGGAAAAAGGTAAAAATAATTGGAAGAGTACAATAGGGAAAACAAAAGTAATGGGAAGCCTTGCAGGTATATCTTGTGTAGTAGCTCAGGGCTCTTATACTATCAGCTTGTAACCAGAGTCCTGAATTTTTAGGAAACAGGAAATTTGTGTGCTACAGGAAGGATTCAGTTAATTTGGTTCTCTGTAAGGGACATTTGAGGTCTTTATCCCAAGATTCAAATATAAGGTGATGGGGAAAGGGTGTCTAAGTCCAAAAAATCGAAGTCCTAAAAGCTACTTGAAATAACTGCTGATCAAAAAGAACCTTTCGTAATGCGGTATCCAGCAAATGATAATGAGATTGTGTTTTAAGGAATATGAAGGTCTCTAAATGAGCCTGTTCAGGCCAGAAAGAGAATATCAGAATATCCTGGGACAAAAGCAGATGTGCCTAGGACAGGGGCGGACTGACAACTCATGGGGCCCCTGGTCAATAGGGGATCATGGGGCCCCTGTGTCCTTGCCCAAACTCAAAAAAGCCTATGAAAAAGGTACCAGGGGCATCTCATGGGGCCCCCTACTGACCCCGGGCCCTCGGGCAGTGCCCGAGTTTCCATATGGTCAGTCCGCCTCTGGCCTAGGATGAAAGTGAGTGGCGAAGTGAGTGATGACATGACAGGACAAGGCACAAGTAAGGGTGTCTGATTTCTGGTGGAAATTACATATTGATCCATGGTAGTCCTCTCAGGGGTAGAAGAGCAAAGTTTTGTTCTAGTCTGGGGAAGTATCATAATTTCATTTAAATTTTTTCAAACTTTACCAAAGCTCTACACAATATATACAGTAATTACACCATGTACATTTAGGAATTGATATATACATAATTTAAAATGAAAAATATAGCCACCCAGTTTCACATTTCATTGCTTAACATATTCAGTGATTAAAATAAATATTGTGCAAAGGCAAATTACACTTTCTTTCAAGTAGCCTAATCATTTACAAGTTAAGGATGTCCTGGCTGAGTTTCTGTGTATCCATTTTTCTTTAGGACAGGAAAAAGGCAGGAAGTGAGAGAATAAAGAAAAAGCACATGAGTCTTGCAGAAGGTCTACTTAACTCTTTAAGCACTAGGTCAACAAGCAGCACATGTTTCTTGTGTTTGTGCCAGAGAAAAATATATGCCATATAATGATGTCATCCAGTCTCCCTGAGTCTTGCTCTACTGAGAGGTGGAAAAAACAGACAACTTCCGTCCTTACAAAGTGAAGAAACTCATTTCCCATGGTAGGCAGGAAACCAGCACTAATGGACTGGCTCCTCCACCTCCTGGAATCAGGGCCAGCA
Source organism: Staurois parvus (assembly GCF_062004578.1). Classification (NCBI taxonomy): domain Eukaryota; kingdom Metazoa; phylum Chordata; class Amphibia; order Anura; family Ranidae; genus Staurois; species Staurois parvus. The sequence goes on along the minus strand of NW_028318161.1, from coordinate 1,405,916 downwards.
GAAAGCGGTGTGATAAGGAACAGTGACTTAATGTATTAACAGCCCAAACTTTTACATAAGTTTACTAACACAACTGAAAATTATATTGTCTCAGAAATAAATAACCTTTATCACTTGACCAATGGCAGAAACTGCACATGGGAAAAGCTAGTAGAAATTTTTCACATTTATATCAGAAAAGCATAATAAAACTTATATTTCCAATCTAACTATAATAAACTGAAATCTGATTAGGTATCATGGTTTACAATCCATCACTATTCATGTACTATGCTGTTAAATACTGCTATGTACCAATTATTCAAATAACCTGTAAAAGGAGAAAGGCTTTCCTAGTAATGTTTTTTGCATATTCTCTTATTTTTCTTTTGTTGAAATGGAGATTTGCTATATTGTTCTAAAATGTAAATAGATAAATGCACCTTTTCTTGACCTAGCCATGTAAAATTTCCAAACATCACAACAGCCCTGTAAAACACTTTGGTAAAGCACAATACATGGTATCAGAAAAATTTATGAAATCAAAGAATACTTCCAAAATGAACTTTTATACATACATATATACATTTATATATAATTGACATATTTCACGGCACTCAGGACACTCTGTCCTGGTTGCAAAAGATCTGAGAGTCTGATGCATTTTCCAGAGTCAGACATAGACAATTACTAGGGGTGGTTAAGTTGGAATCCCAATTCCCTACTGGAACAATGCAAGTCACATGGGAAAACAATACAACTCATCCACTCCCTCATCATATCACGACTCGATTACTGCAACTCCCTCCTCACTGGCCTCCCCCACCGCAAGCTATCCCCGCTTCAGTCGATCCTGAATACGGCAGCCAGACTCATTCACCTTACCAACTGCTCCGTTTCCGCCACCCCCCTCTGCCAATCCCTCCACTGGCTTCCGATTGCCCAACGGATCAAATTCAAAATGCTAACATTGATGTACAAAGCTGTCCATAATTCTGCCCCACACTACATCACCGACCTAATATCCAAATACTACCCAAAACGAACTCTCCGCTCCTCACAAGACCTCCTCCTCTCTAGCTCCCTGGTCTCCTCCTCCCATGCCCGCCTCCAGGACTTCTCCAGGGCATCACCCATCCTCTGGAACTCCCTACCCCAATCCATCAGACTATCACCTACTCTCCTCTCCTTTAGACGCCCCCTGAAAACCCACCTCTTCAGGGAAGCCTACCCCGCCCCCTGCTAACTGCCCGATCTCCTCCTCTCTTCCCACCACTCCATCCCCCACAGCTTTTCCTCCCGTACCGCTATCGCCTCCCTCCTAGATTGTAAGCTCCAAGGAGCAGGGCCCTCGAACCCCTCGTGTATCACACTGTATTGTCATTGTACTGTCTCATGTATTGTCTCCCATTGTAATGTACAGCGCTGAGCGAACTATTGGCGCTACATAAATACTGTATAATAATAATATAAACCTCATGTTGGCAGTTTTTTCCTGGTGAAAACTGCACATAGGAACCTTAAAGGCTCCATGTACACGGGACGTTTGGAAAACTCTTCTGAACAATGGAAACTGACTGCAGGAAAACGTAGGTTAAAAAACGTCTGTTTAGCCACGTTTGCATACTGTGTTTATGAGCATTTGTGTTTAAAAGATAACCTCAGGAGACCTTCCAAAATGCCCAGAATGCACTGAAAAACAGTAAAAAAATAACTATTTCAGACATTTTAAGAGAAATAGAGAGAAAAAAGCAGAGAGCAGTATGTGTTGAGATGACCTGTCTTTTCTGGTTTTATTCACTATGGATCCCATCATGAACATAATGCAGCACGTTCTACCATTTTTTCCTTCACGCAAAACCTGGAACTGACTGCGCTGGTGTACAGGGTCCATTTGAATACATGGAAAACGCTTTGCATGCATTTCTGATGATGAAAAAAGGCTCTGGACAGCATCTGGATATGGAACAGTTAAAAAAACGCTTCTAAACACAAACGCTTATAAACACGGTTAGCCACATTTACGAGAATTTGGCGTTTGAAACGCTGATAAAATCTGCTCCTGAACACAAGTTTGGTGCGTTCAAAAAAAACGACTGTAAAATCAACTGACCGTAAACGACTATGTGTACATGGACACATTGGAAAACATTAGGGAAAGTTCAAGGCTGCTAAAAAAATTGCAGAAAAGCTCCTGAACATGAGTTTATCAGCTGCAGTGTACATGAGCTGTAAGACCAAAATTCTAACTCATATGTCACAGGGTATTATAGTAATTTGTGTAGTTGTGTGGCAATAACAATCTGTATTTGACACAATGTGGCACCCTTATGTGGGGTGAATAACTGAAATCTAGTCCAAAGGTCTGTATAGGTAGAATGGTGTGGTGCCTCTCCGTGCACCAGGTCATGCCCCTGACATTTATTTTAATGTTTGACATTTGTTTAAATGCTAGATTTTACTTCAATAATAGTGAAATACATTTCAAAAGAATCCCCAGTTCCCAGAATAGAATCTGAGAACATCAATCTTCATAGAAGGTGATGAGTATAAAGTAATCAAATTCATATAGGATTTAACATCTGGAGGAATGCTCAGAGCATACAAACACTATTACCATTTTGTACAGAGATCTATTAATAGATACCTATTTAAGGCCATTGTTCTCCTAGGTTAAAAGAATACCCTGGAGTTTTCCTTTTGTTTTACAATGCAGAGCATGCAGTCTGCCCAACCTTTTAACCTTTATTTTTCAAAGCCCTCTGGAGGTTTTTGAGAACTCCTAGCTAGCAGAATCATCATTTTAAGAATTGTAAATTTGATTGCAATATATTTTAGCAACACGTTTTTATTTTCACCTCTCAAATCTTGTTCTTAGGTTAGATAAAGTAAATAAAGTAAGCCTATATGATACGAAGATGAAAAGAATTACTTAAATTGCTTGTAAGCCTCAGACGTGAAATATGAACAAGGCATATCCCTATATAGTGTGTACTAATCTCTATTTAGAGCACTAAGTGTAATTTATGTCTGCTGCTATGGTCCTCTGCTATCTGCATGAGTCACAGCCTTTTAACATTTATCTTCTTCCTGACACCAAAAGAAAAAGGTGACGGGGAGGACCTCCAGCAGATTGACAGCCTCAGTTCTGTTTCTTTGTGCTTTGTGAAGGGGGATGTGACCCTTCCCTCTAATAAGCTCTCAAAGCTCTCCTCACTGAGCTCTGCAGTGTGTAATTTCAGTTCTCCACCCCCTGTTTTTTGACAGCTCACACAAGAATATAAATTCTGGACTTCAATGGCTGTACAGGAGAGAGAGGACTGAAGGTACATAGGTACAACTTATGAAGGAGGATTTGTTTTTTCTCTGTGTATCACCTGAGGCCAGTCACTTCATTGGGTATACATTTCTACAGCAAGATGCATGATATCACACAAGTCACCGTACATTCTGTAGTGGTTGGGTGAAGTAGCACTGAACCATGTCAGTGAAAATTGATGTGTGGAAGCTCAACTCATGGAGGGTCCTTGTAGTATGCCCCTTAAGACATGGAAGTGTTATGGAAATAGGTCAGGAGCATTGTAAATAAAGCTTTGCTCCACAAACCTGATGTGAATATTGAAACACTTTTCTCCCAATAGAATTTGTACACTTTGTAATGTGTTATATGTTGATGCTACTAGAAATCAGTGTGAAGACATCAAGCTCTAACCTATGCTATCACAGAGTTGTCATAGGGAGGTCACTGGTATTATCAGGGGTCACAGAAAAACTTACTTATGCACAGGGACTATGCCAACTAGTCATAAAAGATACATTATAAGACACTGTAAGCTCTACACTAAACCAGCTTTTCTCAATTGGGGTGCTGCAGAGCCCGGTTCCCATCTGGATTAGTCTGGAATGCTTGGAAAAATCAGGTGAAAAAATATCCAACAAACTGGTTGGGTTCAAACAGTTGAAGCCTCTTTCATTGATAGTGTCCTTTGTTGTTATGGAAAACTATAACACTCTATGATGTGGTGCTGGCAAGCCATCAGCATCCTAGCAACTGATGACATCATTGGTAACTAGGACACTGGCGGATGTCCCACACATTCTGCATCTTTGTTATCCCTCTCCATGTAAACACCTGGTGTGCTTGTGGTGAGAGAACTATGAACTTGTAGCAGGTAGCTACTAGTATCTGTGTTAGGTTGAGAAAGGCTGTGTAGGAGCAGAAGAGCTGCCTGGCAAAAGAACTGTTAAGTGGTGCTGTGCCGGATTCTGGCAAGATAGGGGTAAGGGTACTGGGGAATAGGGAAATATTGTACCAGACTTACTTTTGGTAGATGAAGTGTTAAGGGATGCTGTGGTATCACTTGGTAATTGATAAATTAATGTAGTGCTGGACGGAAGTGTGTTCTAAAGCATCAACAAGATTTAAAAAATCATGGACACTTATACCACCTTTCTTGAGAAGTACAAGTGATGTAAAGATCCTGATAAGAGAAATATCCATAGTCATTCCTGCCAAAATAGGGCAGGTGTGTGCCTCATCCCAGGATCAAATTTCCCACTGTCAATAAATAATATTTGCATTTTTTTACATTTTAGACTGGGGGGGGGGTCTCGAGATTTAGCATATTTTTAAAGGATGCTATGACTGAAAAAAAGGTTGAGAAACACTGTGCTAGGCAACCCAAACGCAGTTCCAATGTATTCATATTTGGCCAAATCTATACTCTTCCTTCCTCAACATTTTCTATCAAGCCATCTTTTCAAGGGGGACAATAACTCCAATATAGTGGTATTTTAGAGATACATACAAGTGATATGCATACTCAGTTGGGTCATTGCTACTACATGGATGACATCATCACACTGCTGCTACAATTACATTATTACAATACTGAACTGAAAGGGAACAATTGTTTTCTTCTGGACTAACATAAACAATTTGGGTATGCATGATGTATAATAATAATACTTTATATGTTTGATTAATACTTTATTAGAGTCCATAGCAATAATACTGTACTATTTCCTTTAAGTCTTGGCTAAAAGTGGCTTCTTTAGATGTTTGTAACCTGGCCAGTGACAACATTAGTAAAGGGTAATCAAATTTTGCCAGTCCACTGAAATTCTAACCTTTCTGCAACACTTAGTAGATTACCGTATTTGCCGGCGTATAAGACGACTTTTTACCCCTTGAAAATCTTCTCAAAAGTCGGGGGTCGTCTTATACGCCGGTATACGGCATACTGACACTTTTTAGGGTGCCGCCGCCGCCCCCCCCCTTCCCCCAACGGAAGGGACACTAAGTACAGGGGTGGGCAGGGGCTGTTTCTTACCTGGTTCCGGTCCCACGACGATCCGGTCCAGGAAGCGCGGCTGTGCCTTCAGTTCGGCCACTGGATGTTCGCGCGGCTGCTCGGCTCCGCCTCCTCACCAGTGATTGGCCACCAGAACTGTAGCTCAGGAAAGGCACACAGGCGGCCAATCACCGGCGAGGGGGTGGAGCCGAGCGGCCCCGCGAACATCGAGTGCAGGACCAGCAGGTAAGTGGTCAGTGTAGAGGTGCTGCTGCAACCACATATGCTGGCTGCAGCAGCACCATACGAGAACAGGGTCAGCAAGTGTCAGTGGGAGGAATAGTGCCCCATCATTGGTGTCACTGATACCAATGATGGAGCACTATTCCTCCCACTGACACCTATGATGGGGCACTATTCCTCCCACTGACACCAACGATGGGGCACTATTCCTCCCCCCCACTGACATCAACGATGGGGCACTATTCCACCCCCCACTGACACCAACGATGGGGCACTATTCCACCCCCCACTGACACTAACGATGGGGCACTATTCCACCCCCCACTGACACCAACGATGGGGCACTATTCCACCCCCCACTGACACCAATGATGGGACACCATTCCTCCCACTGACACCAATGTTGGGACACTATTCACACTATTCCTCCCACTGACACCAATGATGGGGCACTATTCCCCCCACTGACACCAATGATGGGGCACTATTCCCCCCACTGAAACTAATGATGGGGCACTATTCCTCCCACTGACACCAATGATGGGGCACTATTCCCCCCACTGATACTAATGATGGGGCACTATTCCTGCCACTGATACCAATGATGGGGCACTATTCCTGCCACTGATACCAATGATGGGGCACTATTCCTCCCACTGGTGTGCATTGGAAGAGGGGTAGTCTTATACGGCGAGTATAGCCCAAACACTACATTTTAGCAGGAAAAGTAGGGGGTCGTCTTATACGCCCAGTCGTCTTATACGCCGGCAAATACGGTATATACTATTGAACAGGACCAGTTTATCCAGCACCCCCCTGTTGCTAGACCCTTCGCAATCTCATTCAACTTACAAATGCCACAGTCTTTACTGGCCACCGAGGCTCTATCAATTCAGATCTGAATGGAAGGATGTGAAACATGGTGCTGGGAGCAGGGCACTTCATTTTACAGCCTGGACCTAGAAAGGAAGAATTCCAGAAGGAGAAAGAAACTGATTTGAATATTAAAGTGTGGCTTTACTTTAAGTGAACTTGTCCTTTAAATATTCCCTTTCAAGTAGCAACCACCAAAGTACTTACCTTCAGCCATACTCCTGAGTTCTTTACTCTGCAGCCCTGCCTGGCGAAGCACAGCCTTTTGCATACAACGTCTACGGTGCTTAAAGTGGTTGTAAAGGCTCAAGGTTTACCTTCATGCATTGTATGCATAAAGGTAAAAAAAAACCTCTGTGTGCAGCAGCCCCCCTCCCCCCTAATACTTGCCAAAGCCCCATCTTGATCCAGTGTTATGCATAAGAGCAGCATCTCTCTGGGGACTTTTCCTTCTCAGTGGCTGAAACAGCAGCAGGAGCCATTAGCCTCTGAGAAGAGGAGGATCGGGGCTGCTCTGTGCAAAACCACTGTGCAGGTATGTATAACATTGACTTTATTATCACTTTAAGCACCACTCAGCCTATTTTCTCCTATGGATGGTCTGTAGATATGGTGGCTCCCATATATTCAGAGGAATATGGCTCCAGTCATAGGAATGAAGGGCTCACTGGTGTACAAGTGCAGTAGGAGCTAGATGAAGCCAGGCCTTCTTTCTGCAAAAGCTGTGCAGTATTGGGCAGGATCACACAATGAAGAACGTGACAGTGGGGCTGAAGTTTTTTTGGTAGGTGAATGCCACTCAGGCTACATTTACACTTAAGTGTAGTGCATTCAAGTAATTTTAAAAGCCTTTTTTGTGTTTTTTTTGCAAATTTATTTTGACGTATTTTAAGAACAATTTGCTGTACAGGAGCTTAATTGGGGCAGGATTGTGCATTTTTGGTTCCTAGACCTTTACTATGGGAGCAGGTGAATAAAGTGCATAACGTACTCTCGTGCATTTTTCAGGCACTCCCATTGAAGTCTACAGGCCAAAAACACCCAAATCCGCCTGCTTTTTTTTTCGCTTTTAATGGCATTTATAATGTGGAGCTTTGAGCTACAAGATGCTCAGATGTGGGGGGGGGGGGTTCATTGTACTGTTTGCATACTGAAGATAAGTCATTGCCCACTATAAAATGGGAAAACAAACAGTAAGGAATTCTCTTATGGCATTTGGTCATCTTGTACACTGCAGTTCCAAATCTGGTCCCAAAGAGAGCTGCAATGAAGGTAAAGATTACTATTATTATTATACAGTATTTATAAAGCGCCAATAGTTCGCTCAGCGCTGTACATTACAAAGGGGGACAGAACATGTGACAGAACAATACCAATACAATGCAAAACATGAGGGGATTGAGGGCCCTACTCTTTCGAGCTTACAATCTAGGAGGGAGGGGATGGTGGCACAGGAGGAGATAGCTGTGGGGGATGGAGTGGTAGGAAGAGTGGAGGAGGTTGGTCAAGTTAGCAGGGGGTGGGGTAGGCTTCCCTGAAGAGATGGGTTTTCAGGGTGCGCCTAAAGGAGAGGAGAGTAGGTGATAATCTGATGGGTTGGGGCAGGGAGTTCCAGAGGATGGGTGACACCCTGGAGAAGTCCTGGAGGCGGGCATGGGAGGAGGAGACCAGGGAACTAGAGAGAAGGAGGTCTTGTGAGGAGCAGAGTGTGCGTGCTGGGCGGTACTTGGATATTAGGTCAGTGATGTAGTACGGGGCAGTATGGTGGACAGCTTTGTACGTCAGTTTTAGGATTTTGAATTTGATCCGTTGCGCAATCAGAAGTCAGTGGAGGGATTGGCAGGGGGGGGTGGCGGAAATGGAGCGGTTGGAAAGGTGAATGAGTCTGGCAGCCGTATTCAGGATCGACTGAAGCGGGGATAGCCAGCGGCGAGGCAGGCCAGTGAGGAGGGAGTTGCAATAGTCGAGTCGTGATATGATGAGGGAGTGGATGAGCTGTTTAGTGGTTTCTGGGGTTAGGAACGTGCAGATTTTGGCGATGTTGCGGAGGTGGAGTCTGCACGAGTTTGTTAAAGATTGGACTTGGGGCTGGAAGGATAGGTTGGAGTCCAGAATGACACCAAGTACTCTGGCCTGCGGGGCGGGTTTGATGGTGGCGTTGTTGGATGTGATTACATTACATTACATTACATTGAGTTTATATAGCGCCAAAGGGTTTGCTCAGCGCTGTACAATAGAGGGGGGGACAATACATGAAACATTACAGCAGCTACGAACAGCACACGAGGGGTAAGAGGGCCCTACTCTTTCGAGCTTACAATCTGGGAGGGAGGGGGTAGTGGTACAGGAGGAAGTGGCTGTGGGGGATGGAGTGGTAGGAGGAATGAAGGAGAGCAGCAGTTAGGTGAGGGTGGGGTAGGCTTCCCTGAAGAGGTGGGTTTTCAGGGAGCGCCTGAAGGTGAGGAGGGAAGGTGACAGTCTGATGGATTGGGGTAGTGAGTTCCAGAGGATGGGGGAGGACCTGGAGAAGTCTTGCAGACGTGCGTGTGAGGAGGAGACCAGGGAGCAAGATAGAAGGAGGTCCTGTGAAGAGCGAAGGGTACGGGTAGGGTGGTACTTGGGAATCAGGTCGGTGAGGTAGTTAGGGGCAGTGTTGTGAATGGCTTTGTAGGTCAGAGTGAGTAGTTTGAATTTGATGCGTTGGGCGATAGGGAGCCAGTGGAGGGAGAGGCAGAGGGGGGTGGCAGAGGTGGAGCGGCTGGTGAGGTGGATGAGTCTGGCAGCTGAGTTCAGGATGGTCTGAAGCGGGGAGAGTTTGCACTGGGGTAGGCCGGTGAGGAGGGAGTTGCAGTAGTCAAGGCGTGAGATAATCAGGGAGTGCACAAGTAGTTTAGCGGTGTCTGGGGTAAGGAAGGTGCGTATTTTGGCGATATTGCGGAGGTGGAGCCTGCATGTGTTTGTCAGTGATTTGACATGAGGTTGGAAGGAGAGGTTAGAGTCCAGAATGACCCCAAGGACTTTGGCTTGCGGGGCGGGATTGATGGTGGTGATGTTAGTAGTGATGGATAGGATGGGGGGGGGGGGCGCGGGCAGGAGGGAAGACGAGAAGCTCGGTTTTGGAGAGGTTGAGTTTGAGGAAATGGAGCGACATCCAGTCAGAGATGTCGTTTAGGAGGTGAGTGATGCGGGCGGAGAAAGTGGAGGTGAGGTGAGGGGTGGAGAGGTAAATTTGAGTGTCATCAGCATAGAGATGGTAGTTGAAGCCGTGGGAGTGTATGAGTTTGCCAAGGGAGGAGGTGTAGATGGAGAAGAGAAGGGGTCCAAGGACAGAGCCCTGGGGGACCCCAACAGAGAGGGGGAGGGAAGGGGAGGTGGCACCATTGTAGGAAACGCTGAAGGAGCGTCGGGATAGGTAAGAGGAGAACCAGGAGAGAGCGGTGTCTCTGATGCCAAGGGAGAATAGTTTATTAAGGAGGAGGGGGTGGTCAACTGTGTCGAAGGCCGCGGAGAGGTCCAGGAGGAGGAGGACAGAGTAGTCGCCTTTGGCTTTGGCGGTAAGTAGGTCGTTGGTGATTTTGAGGAGGGCGGTTTCGGTGGAGTGTAGGGGACGGAAGCCGGACTGTAGTGGATCAAGGAGGTTGTTGTCAGTTAGGTGGGCGCTTAGGCGGTTGTAGACTAAGCGCTCCAGGAGTTTGGAAGTGAGTGGCAGCAGGGAGATGGGTCTGAGGTTGTTTGGGTCAGAGGGGTCCAGGGAGGGCTTTTTGAGTATGGGGGTGATGTGCGCATGCTTTAGGGGGGAGGGGAATACGCCGGTAGAGAGGGAGAGATTGAAGATGTGGGTGAGGGAGCAGATGAGGGAAGAGGGGGGTGACTGGAGGAGTCGAGAGGGGATAGGGTCTAGGGGGCAGGTAGTGAGGCGGGCTTCAGAGAAGACCCTGGTGACTTCCTCAGTGGTAGCGGGGCTGAAGGAGTGCAGAGCTGGTGGGGTTATGGTAAGCGGGGTCTTGGGTGTGGAGGGGGGCAGTGCGGTTGCGAGGTCAGAGGAGGGAAGAGATGAGGGGGAGATAGGGGGGGGGAGGCTAGGTGGGGAGGTAGATTGCGAGTTGACTATGTCCTGACGGATTGCATCAATTTTATTGTGGAAATGAGTGGCAATCTCGTGGGCGGTGAGTGAGGTACTGAGTGGAGGAGGGGGGGGAGAGAGCAGGGAGTTGAAGGTGGAGAAGAGTCGGCGAGGGCAGGAGGAGAGGGTGTTAATCAGGTTTACAAAGTAAGCCTGCTTGGCGGCGTGGAGGGAGGAGGTGTAAGTGAGGAAGGCAGATTTGTAGAGGGAGAATGAACGGGGGGACCTGGTTTTGCGCCATAGTCTCTCCAGCGCACGACTGCGACGTTTGAGGCATTTAGTGTGGTCGTTCTGCCATGGTTGGAGCGGTCTGGGTTTGATGTAGCGTGTGGTTAGGGGTGCCAGAGAGTCTAGGGTAGCTGATAGTGAGTCGTTGTACGTGTTAGTGGCTAGGTCAGGACAAGACAGTGGAAGGATGCTGTCGTGTAGGCGGTCGGCAGCTGAGTGGAGGGGGGCCGGGTTCAGGTTGCGAAGGTTGCGGCTGGTGATGGTTTGGCGCTCTGGGGGGGGGGGAGTTAGGGGAAGGGGAGATGGAGAACGTGAGGAGGTGGTGGTCGGAGAGAGGGAAGGGGGTGTTAGAGAACTGGTTGAGGGTACAGAGGTGGGAGAAGACGAGGTCCAGGGTGTTCCCAATGATGTGGGTGGAGGATTGAGTGTGCTGTGTGAGCGCGAAGGAGGAGGTTAGGTGGAGGAATTGGGAAGTAGCCGGGCTGTTGTCATTGATGGGGATATTGAAGTCCCCGAGGATGATGGTTGGTAGCTCAGAGGAGAGGAAGAAGGGAAGCCAGGCAGCGAAGTCATCCAGGAAGCGGGGTATGGATCCGGGAGGCCTGTAGATCACTGCGATCCTTAGGGGGGTGGGTGAGAAGAGCCGGATGCAGTGAGCCTCGAAGGAGGAGAAAGTTAGGGAGGGAGGATTAGGGAGGAACTGGAAGGTGCTCAGCGGTGATAGGAGCAGGCCGACCCCACCACCTTTGTGACCGCTCAGTCTTGGTGAATGGGACCAGACGAGACCTCCATAGGAGAGTGCCGCAGGGGAGGTGGAGTCAGTGGCCTGTACCCAGGTTTCGGTGATGGCTAGGAGGTTAAGGGAGCGGGAGATAAAGAGGTCATGGATGGCAGTAAGTTTGTTGCAGACCGAGCGGGCGTTCAGGAGTGCAACCGAGAGAGGGGGGATGGATGCGGGGAGAAGGGGCACAGATATGAGGTTGAGGGGGTTACGGCAGCTGGCGGGAGCAGGGGGGTCCCTAGAGGAGGGGTGAGGTGGCGAGGGGCCAGGGTTCGGGGAGATGTCCCCAGCAGATAGGAGAAGGAGAAGTCAATGGGTGGTGGTGTCCGGGCTGGGGGGAAGACAAGAAATTCGGTTTTGGAGAGGTTCAGTTTAAGGAAGTGGAGCGACATCCAGTCTGATATGTCGCTCAGTAGGTGTGTGATTCGGGCTGAGACCGAGGGGGTGAGGTGGGGGGTTGAGAGATAGATTTGTGTGTCGTCGGCATAGAGGTGGTAGTTGAAGCCGTGAGAGTGTATGAGTTGGCCAAGGGAGGAGGTGTAGATGGAGAAGAGAAGGGGCCCAAGGACAGAACCTTGAGGGACCCCAACAGAGAGGGGGAGGGAGGGGGAGGTGGTAGCATTATAGGTAACGCTGAAAGATTGCCCCATAGACGATTCTAAGTGTCCCAATAGTCACTGTCTGGTCAAATAAGTGGAGACTACATAATCCCAGCCATACACTTTGTGTGACAGGGGACATCAGGTCAAGCAGATGAATTCACTTATGTATGATTTATTCTTTTGTTCTTCCTGTCTGACAGAGACTAGCTTGGAGTTCCAGGCACTCAAACAGACAAACACGAAATGAAGGAGCCCTTTTATCTTAGAGCTTCTCAGGTATGCAGAGTTCAAATGCACTCCGCATATCCACGATCAGCGATTCTAACATTATGTGGCTACAATTTCTACAGCTGATGGGGCATTTACCAGTCTCTGCAATCCTTACATCTGCAATAAAATATATCATATACTGCAAGTATCATTTAGCAATGATAGTATATGATCTATAACCTGTAAGGTCTCACTATAGCTTTCAATGCAACACAAAGTTGCCATTGGGTTTAGTAATGCACAAATGTACATTTTTAGTATTTTTAACAAAACAGTACAAAGAACAAAGACATTGTGCAGAGAACCATAGAATACACTTAACAACCATATTTTACCAGGTTAATGATCTGAAATCTATTTGGCTGCTCAGAGTTACAGCTTTGTTCATAAAAACATACTCTTTTGTATTGCTTCAACAAATAAAGCAGTTGGTGTGCACTTCTGTAAAGCTTCTATATCAAATACTGGTGAAGCGCTTCCTATATAACAAAAATCAAATATCATATAACCTCATACCATAAATCTTTATCATAAACAGATCTCTCTGTGTTCAGTATAATTTGTGAATGTGCAAATAGATACATCAAAAAAGGCATTAAAAAACAAAAAAAATTATATTCCAATTTAAGAGTCCCATACACCAGCCAATCTTCGTGAAATCCTTGATATATCAGTTCCTGTCAGAAGAGCAATATGACTTCCTTCAATATGAATAAACACCACTGCGCCCTTCGCCGCATCTCATGGGTATCTCCTCACCTTATATCATGGACCCCACTGCAAAAGGAGGGTCAACTGCACTTTTCTTTTACATTTGAAACCACAATCTTTTTCAGAATTCACCTGGTCATTACTGATCTCCCAGGAATAGATATATTAAAAAGAATCAAAGAATCATCCAATAGTGGAGACCGCAAATTAATTCCATAAGAAAGTTAAAATTCCACCCACGTCACAGGCTATTAGCATACTCGACTTTCCAAAATGGCATCTAAGCTTCGCCCAGCATGATGAGGTCACTGCCCACCTGCTGCATTGTGCCCCAGTTGGCTTTCTCAAAGGCTCAGGCTAGTCAACAGCATCAGGCTCTTATATAATTCAAGTGCATCGTCGTTGTCATAGCAGCCTTTTACCACACTCCGTCACCATCTTTTTACTCCAAGATGTAAAGGAGTACATCTTACTAACCGCTCCGTATCCGCCACCCACCCTTCCGATTGCCCAACGCATAAAATTCAAATTATTAACATTGACGTACAAAGCTGTTCATAACACTGCCCCAAACTACCTCACTGACCTGATATCCATCTACCACCCAAAATGCACTCTCCGCTCCTCACAAGACCTCCTACTCTCTAGTTCCCTGGTCTCCTCCTCCCATGCCCGTCTCCAGGACTTCTCCAGGGCTTCCGGCATTCCTCTGGAACTCACTACCCCAATCCATCAGACTGTCACCTACCCTCCTCACCTTTAGACGCACCCTAAAAACCCATCTCTTCAGAGAAGCCTACCCCGACCTCACCTAATTGCCGTTTTCCTCCACTCTTCCCACCACTCCATCCCCCACAGCTATTTCCTCCTGTACCACTCTCCCTCCCTCCTAGATTGTAAGCTCCAAGGAGCAGGCCCTCTAAGCCCTCATGTATTGCATTGTATTGTTACTGTACTGTCTTGTGTTCTGTCTCCCATTATAATGTACAGCGCTGAGCAAACTGTTTGCGCTATTTAAATACTGTATAATAATAACAAAAATAATAAGGAGTACTTTTGTGGATTCAGATGTAGAGTTTCCCCTTATATCTGAATCTGCAGCATTTTTCCTTTACATCTGAATCTTCAGATGTTCCCCTTTACATCTGAATCCATAGAGTTTCCCTTTACATCTGAATCTGCAGAGTTTCCCCTCTACATCTAAATCCACAGAGTTTCCCCTTTACATCTGAATCTGCAAAGTTTCCCTTTCATCTGATCTCGCAGAGTTGCTTTACACTTTAAAGGGTAACTCTGCAGACTCTGATGTAAGGGAGAACTCTGAGGACTCTAATTTAAGGGGGAACACTGAGAACTCTGGTGTAAAGGGGAACTGTGATATAAGGGGGTCTCTGGTAACCTTTATTCTTCTTTAACCAGGGTTCCCAGAGCACCCCTTACATCGGAGTCCTCAGAACTCCCTTACATCTGAGTCTGAGTCTGTACAGCCCTCTTACTTCAGAGTCTGCAGAGCCCCCTTACATCAGAGTCCGCAGAGCACCCCTTACATCAGAGTCCACATAATTTCTATTTACACTGTAAGGGGGATCTCTTTGGACTCTGGAAAATAAAGGGGAACTCAGATTTAAGGGGGGGATGACTCTGATGTAAGGGGAAATTCTGCAGACTCTGGTGTAAAGGGGAACTCTGATGTAAGGGGATCTCTGCTTACCAAAGCCCCCCTTGTATCAGAGTCCACAGAGAACCCCTTACATCTGAGTCCCTCTTACAACAGTGTACAGTAGAGAGAAGAGAGGGAGGGGGAGATTTCACTCACACAGTGGATGGATAGTGAGTTCACTTCCCCCCGACCCCAGGTCCAGTCTGCTCCTACCCCTCACTTTGTGGACTTCCTCGCATTAAGTCCTCATGCACACTGGATGTTTTTACAGCTGCTGTTTTTGGCATTTTTTCTACAACCAGTAAACTCCCCAGCATGTTATCCTATGTGTCCATGCACACATAGAGTGTAATCAGCATTTTTGGCTGTAAAAAAAAAACAGAACTAGTGGGTTTCTAGAGGAGGTTTTTAGCTGTAATAATGCTCTATAAGGTGGTGGGGTTGGCCTGCTCCTATCACCGCTGAGCACCTTCCGAGTCCTCCCAAACCCCCCCTCCCTATCCTTCTCCTCCTTCGAGGCCCACTGCGTCCGACTATTCTCCCCAACCCCCCTGAAGATTGCTGTGATATACCGGCCTCCTGGATCCATACCCCGCTTCCTGGAAGACTTCTCCTCCTGGCTACCCTTCTTCCTCTCCTCTGAGCTACCCACTATCATCCTTGGGGATTTCAACATCCCTGTCAACCTCAACAACCCGGACACAGCCCGTCTCCTCCACTTAACCTCCTCCTTTGCACTTGCACAGTGCATACAATCCACCACCCACTCCGACGGTAATATCCTTGATCTTGTCTTCTCCAACCGCTGCGCTCCCCACAACCTCACTAACACCCCCTTCCCTCTCTCTGACCACAACCTGATCACCTTCTCTATCTCCTCATCCTCCAACGCCTACCCTTCCAAATGTCACACTACTACCAGCCGTAACCTCCGCAACCTTAACCCTGCCTCCCTCCACTCCGCAGTTGATCAACTCCATGACAGCATCCTCCCCCTGTCCTGCCCCGACTTGGCTATGACCGCCTACAACAATGCGCTGTCAACAGCCCTTGACTCACTAGCGCCTTTAACCACACGCAACATCAGACCCCGACCGCTCCAGCCCTGGCAGACTGATCACACCAAAACCCTCAAACGACACAGTCGTGCCCTGGAGCGACTATGGCGCAAAACCAAATCCCAACAAGCCTTCACCCGATACAAATCTGCCTTCCACACCTACACCTCCTTCCTCCATACTGCCAAACAAGCCTACTTCCTGACCCTCATCAAGGCCCTCTCCTCCAATCCTCGCCGACTCTTCTCCACCTTCAACTCTCTACTCTCGCCACCCCCACCTCCACCCAGCACCTCACTCACTGCCCTTGAGATTGCCAATCACTTCAAAAACAAGATTGACACAATTCGCAAGGACATTGCCGCAACTCACACGCCTTCTCAACCCGTCCCCTCTCACACAGCTACCCCCTCATCCCCCCTCCCCCTCGACATAACCCACAGGGACTTCGTCGCTGCTCAAACTCCCTCCAACCCCCTTCCCCCTCACTCAGCTACCCCCTCTACACCCCTCTCCCACGGCCCCACCACTGCTCTGACCTCCTCTCCCACCCCACCCTACATTCCTCATACTGAAGCTCCCCCAACACTCCGCACCTTTGACCTTACTACCATCGAAGAAGTCTCCAAGATCCTCTCTGATGCCCGCCTCACCACCTGCCCCCTTGACCCTATCCCCACACAACTCCTACAACCTCCCTCCCCCTCCATCCTACGCTCCCTCACCCACATCTTCAATCTCTCCCTCTCCTCTGGCACTTTCCCTTCCCCTCTGAAACATGCACACATCACCCCCATACTTAAAAAGCCCTCCCTGGACCCCAATGACCCGAACAACCTCAGACCCATCTCCCTGCTCCCATTTACATCTAAACTCCTCGAGCGCCTAGTCTACGCCCGCCTATGCTCTCACCTCAACGACAACAACCTCCTCGATCCCCTACAGTCCGGCTTCCGTCCCCTACACTCCACCGAAACTGCCTTACTCAAACTCTCCAACGACCTGCTAACCGCCAAAGCTAATGGCCACTATTCAGTGCTCCTACTCCTTGACCTCTCTGCGGCCTTTGACACAGTCGACCACCCCCTCCTCCTCAAAAAACTACACTCCCTCGGCCTCAGAGATTCTGCTCTCTCCTGGCTCTCATCCTACCTGTCACAACGCTCTTTCAGCGTTACCTATAATGCCACCACCTCCCTCTCACTCCCCCTCTCTGTTGGGGTCCCCCAAGGCTCTGTCCTCGGGCCCCTTCTCTTCTCCATCTACACCTCCTCCCTTGGCCAACTCATACACTCTCACGGCTTCAACTACCACCTCTATGCCGACGACACACAAATCTATCTCTCAACCCCCCACCTCACCCCCTCGGTCTCCGCCCGAATCACACACCTGTTGAGCGACATATCAGACTGGATGTCGCTCCACTTCCTTAAACTGAACCTCTCCAAAACAGAGTTTCTTGTCTTCCCTCCAGCCCGGACACCACCCCCCATTGACTTCTCCATCATGTCCAACAACGCCACCATCAAACCCGCCCCGCAGGCCAGAGTACTTGGTGTCATTTTGGACTCCAACCTATCCTTCCAGCCCCAAGTCCACTCTTTAACAAACTCTTGCAGACTCCACCTCCGCAACATCGCCAAAATCCGCACGTTCCTAACTCCAGAAACCACTAAACAGCTCATCCACTCCCTCATCATATCGCGACTCGACTACTGCAACTCCCTCCTCACTGGCCTGCCTCGCCGCTGGCTATCCCCGCTTCAGTCCATCCTGAATACGGCTGCCAGACTCATTCACCTTTCCAACCGCTCCGTTTCCGCCACCCCCCTCTGCCAATCCCTCCACTGGCTTCCGATTGCGCAACGGATCAAATTCAAAATCCTAACACTGACGTACAAAGCTGTCCACCATACTGCCCCGAACTACATCACTGACCTAATATCCAAGTACCGCCCAGCACGCACACTCCGCTCCTCACAAGACCTCCTTCTCTCTAGTTCCCTGGTCTCCTCCTCCCATGCCCGCCTCCAGGACTTCTCCAGGGTGTCACCCATCCTCTGGAACTCCCTGCCCCAACCCATCAGATTATCACCTACTCTCCTCTCCTTTAGGCGCACCCTGAAAACCCATCTCTTCAGGGAAGCCTACCCCGCCCCCTGCTAACTTGCCGACATCCTCCACTCTTCCTACCACTCCATCCCCCACAGCTATCTCCTCCTGTGCCACCATCCCCTCCCTCCTAGATTGTAAGCTTGAAAGAGCAGGGCCCTCGATCCCCTCATGTTTTGCATTGTATTGGTATTGTTCTGTCACATGTTCTGTCCCCCTTTGTAATGTACAGCGCTGAGCGAACTATTGGCGCTTTATAAATACTGAATAATAATAATAAAAGAATAATAATATAAGCTGAAAAATGCGGCATAATGTGGTAAATCGCAGAAAACTGGCATTTTTTTACATGTTTGGAGCCTTATTGTTGAGTCTGAGTCTCCACAACAGGAAGTGAATGGAATTTTCCCCACAGGCAGTCAGACACAAAAAAGCACCTGATAGGATGTCAACCTATCCCTACTCTATCCAAAACGAAAAAAAAAGCAAGAAAAAAAGAAAGACACAACTGAAATTTAACTGGCTGAGCTATTCATCTATGTATCAGTCTACTGACTAATCTATTCAAAAACTGTTCAGAGATTATTTTTAATGCTTTAGATATAATTATTACATTTATGAAGCTTCAAAATCAGCAATTAAAAAAGCAATTTAAAAAGCTCAGATGTGTTTCGGCACCTGTCCTGCTTTTTTTTTGTGTGTGTGTCTGCCCTGTGCTGTGTTACGGCAACTTACAGAGGTGGATGCAGATGCAGTGGTTGCACACAGATGCATGTCAAAATTTGACAGCTGCACAGTAGTGGCTTCATGGTCCCAAACAAACCCTAAGAATCCAATAAGCCCAAAAAGTTTATACAAATGTAGCCTAGTTTATGTGTTGTTTAGTTGTACCTTCGAGTCAAGCAGGAATTACCTAACGTTCATCTTTAGCCAAAATCTGGATAGAGTAGGGAGACCTGTCTGTGTACCTGATGGGGAGATCCACCCTCTCTATTCTTAATCTGTGATCATTTCCACCTGGAAAAAAAGGAATGAGAAATGTAAAAGTTTAAACCTACAACTTGAAGAGATAGTAAGGGGAAATTTCCCTTTAGAACATCTGTTCCTGACTTCTCTCACTGCAATGAGATTTGTACTCATTTCCCTTTGTGGCTCCAAGACAAAAAGTGAGGTGGAAATTTTCCCAATGAAACACAGGCAGCCAAAAAAAGCATTCAGCCTGGGTTCACATACTGTATATGCGGTGCGGTATATCGCATGTGATTTGCACAGGAACCGCACCGCATTCCTGTGCAAATCACATGTGATTTGTGTGCAGTGCGATTGGAGCCATACATTTTGTATGGCTCTAATTGCACTGCACCTGCACCAAAAATGTGCAGGACCCATTTTTTGGTCCACACTAGAATAGGATCGCATGGATATTCACACCTATGCAATCCGATTCTGCACATCACACTGCGGTTTCAGGGTGTTGTTAACATACACGCACGCAGCAGTTTGCATGCACAGGGTTCTGATGCGGTGCGGAATTCGCACTGAAAACACTGCAAATTCCACACCGTATCAGTGTGAACCAGGGCTCAATGAGGACTGCAATAAAGGAAATATATTTGTCCCATAATTACATGTATTTGTTAAAAATAATATATAAACCTGTATTCCCTATTTGTATTGTTTTATTGGGCAGTTATATGACCGCAGAGTGTTACATATGCTACCCAATCAGCACAGCAGGGGCAAGCAGGGTGGATTTGATTTAAAGCAAACTGATTTAAATCACGATTTAAATCACAATTTAGTAGTAAGGCTTGATTTAAATCCTAGTTTTCTACATAAAGACTAATTCTTGCTGGTATAACTTTAATATGCAAGTAGATGAAGATTTTTAGAATAACTTTTCATATTAGTTTTTTTTATCCCCAGTTTAATAGGTTAATCATTCATATTTGGACAACTTTTCTGTTGTACTTAGGAAGGAGAAAAATAATTATAACCTTAATAATAACAATTTAAATAGATTTATTCAACTGAAACAATAACATTCCAGCATATGTTATTTGCTTAAACATCCATGTTTGTTAACTAATTTGGCTAAACAAAATATATATATTTTAAGAAACTTAGACTATCAGCCCCTTCCTCCTCACATTTAGTTTCACTTTCTTCTTGTGCAGATCTATTCCACTCCAAACAATCAGAAAAATATTGTTTCTATTCTATTCACTGAACTTCTTGAAACTTAGCACTGAAGGGGTTGATTTTGTATTCCTAGGTTTGTAGAAGTTAGGATTAAGGTCTTTTTCTTAACTCTGTTCATGTTATAACATTTTTGCTGTGAAGAAGAGGCATGTGATCTCCGCTGAGTCAAATTCAGTTTTGAGAACTGCAAAAGTAAACCAAGCATCTGTGATAATATCTTGTAGGCAGAGAAACTGCCCAATAATCCTACAAAAACCTCTGGAAGAGCATGACATTGTGAATGGATTAATGGAATTTATTTACCAAAAAAATTAAACATATACAGCCTTAGGCTGGCCATACATTATACAATTATCTGCAGATTTTCTGCCCAATTTCCTTTAGATTTACCTTCAACTATGTAGGGCAAGGGCCTGCCTAATTGGATACAACTGAAAGTGTTGTTTAGGTTTGTCCTCCTATTATATGGTTTTTGGTAAATCTAAACCAAAAATCTGCAGATAATTGTATAATGTATGGCCAGCCTTATTCTACATAATTAAAAAACGAATCTTTATTTCAGGATGGAATAACCTTTGGATGGTAATATATTTTCCTCAAAAAGCATTTTATTTAAAAAAATATGATTTAAATAAAAAAAATCCGATTTAAATAAAAAAAATCAGATTTTTTTTATTTTTTTAAAAAATCATTGATTTTTATCCACCCTGGGGGCAAGTCACATCTCTAGGGGGTGGGCTATTTGTCATGTTGCACTTTCCCCTTCTGTGTATTTTGCACACCAAAAGGTCCAGGCCATTTGTGACCCACACACAGCCAGGAATGACTTTCCCCTTCTGTGTATATTGTGCTCCACTTCTGCAGGATCATTCCACTTCTGCTCCTCTGCTGTCAATGAACCTAGCAGTGCAAGACTTGTCTGGAAAACTGATGACAGAGGTTCAGACATGAGTAACCCTGACAATGAAAATAGAGCGACACAAACTGACCACGCCAGCACGGATCTGCCTCCATGATTGGCGTGGTTAGATTGACAATGCACAGAATAATTGAAGCATGGTGTCCTAACACGGCCAGCTTGGTATCAGTGACAGCAGTAACACACAGCTCCCTTTAAGACATGCCTACTAATAAGCACTTACATCTGCCTCTAAACTGTCACTCACTCTGGCTGCTCTGCAAGTCTCTGCATGATCCAGACACAAATCAAGACACGCTTCTTGTAAAGGGGGATGAATGTATCTCTTAATATGAACAACATTCCTCCCAGAACATTACAACAAAACATTTCCACAACCATTTGATGCTCAATAGACATGCAATGTATTACGTGTTATTTAGATACCCAGGCTGCAGCTCTACTACTACGAATACATAAAACAATTCATATTTACATACACTTAAATGCAGATGTTTCAGAATGAAATAGAAAAGCATGCATCCAATCTGTGTCTTAACGAGTGGTGGCCAGCAACAGTAAAAAGGATCCTTTTTCAACAGACGCCATTTTCGCAGTCACAACTAGGGATTATTATCTGAATATGCCTCAGAATCACACAATGTAAGCCGGATGTGGCATGCAGATACTTATTTAAAATTTTAAAATTCACATATTTCCATATTTGATGGTCTTGCCCAGTTGCCCAAGTTTTTTGGAATGAATTCTTCCATATGGTGTCCATACTTTTTGCACAACCAATATCACCTAGCCCGGCCATTGCCTTGCTCATTCTTCAGCACCCCTCAATTTCCAAATCCCAATTCAAACTTCTTTTACAAGTCACTACAGCAGCTAAACAAATTTTGGCCAAATCCTGGAAGTTTCCATCCCTGTGCGTTCTGGCATTTCAGAACAAGGTAATGCAAGCAATGATACATGCCAAAGTGGGTGCAACCATTTTGGACTCTGTTCCCAAATTTTTGTCAGTTTGGGCTCCCTGGGTGGAACGCTTCCTTCCTCTGAATTTTGACGAATCATTGGTTCTTCCCTAATACTCCCCAACCCCATCTTTGGTAGTCCTGTATACCATTCTTGACCCTGGTCCAGTCCCGAGATCCCTCCCCTTCCAAGTAGTCACACGTCTCCTCTCCCCCCTTCCTATTCCCCTCTCTTGCCCCTCTAATCTTTTACTCTTTTCGCTGTTACCATTTCTTGTCTTAAGCTCTTCACGGAATCCGCACAGAAATCCTGGGAGTAGTACTCCAGGGTTTGTTTTGCCCCCCCCCCCCCCCCCCCGTTTGCATTGCATTATCCCTTTTTGTTCAATTATGGTTCCTTGCTGCCTCTATATGTATGACATTTTTAATTGGCCTCCTGGCTTCCTGTTATCCTTCTCTGTGAATATATTTTGAAAGTCTTACGTATGTCACAGAACTTGAAAAAGCAATAACATTTTTAAATGTAATAACTGCAGTTATGTATTCATTCAAGTGTAAGGGCCGGTTCACTCCAGGAATCGCACAGGAATGCGCCATGTGTTCCTGGGCAATTCACATGCAGTTATGTGTAGTACGATTTCAGCCCATTCATTTTAGACTATTTTTGGAAACACACTGCAACCACAATGCATGGTATTTCAGTGCATATGCGCTGTGTTTGTGACCTGCGTTTGGGGTGTCATTAACTTAATATTGACACCCACTGCAGATCACACCTCCAGTGCGCTTTGAATGCAGTGCAGGAAATGCAGGTTTCTTGCACTGCGTTCTGATGTGAACCGGTCCTAAGTTCACCTTTTCTGAGAAAATAAAAATATGAACTAACGCCTAATACTCTTCCCACCCCCGGTCCCTACTGTACTCAGCCCCATAGGTCATGAGCTGTCCGTGGCCACACAACTGGTGTAGCCATCCAAGGATTTGAAATCCCCGCTCTTCTTTCTGTTTTCCCAGCAGAGCTTCCAGGACTGATTAGAACTATTCTGATTGGTCACTACTGGAACAGAGAATCCTTCTGATCCATCCCTAAAGCTCTGTAAAAAGAAGGTGAAGAAGAGTGAGGATTTCAAATCCCCAGACCGCTACAGCCCAGTTGTGTGGGCACTGACAGATCATCACTCACGGTGGTAAGCAAAGCAAGGACTCGGAGGGGGGGGGTTAATGGGGTAAGGGTGTGCGGTGTTATTTAACTTTTCTTTTTTTTTTGGAAAGGTGAACTAGTCATTTAAAAATTATTAAAGGTATTTTTAAATACAAGAAGTGCAAGAACCTATATTTGACATGATATTAAAGTGGTTCTAAAGCCTAAACATATTTTAACTGCCTTCCTTGAATTAGGGTACAAAATGTTTAAAGTATCGTCCCCGCACCCCACCCAATACTTACCTGAGCCCTCACTCAAACCAGCACTGTGTCCATCTGCAGCGGCCCCCAACTTTTCTCCCCACTCTTGTAGGCTTTGCTGAGAGCAGCAAGAGCCATTGGTTCCTGATGCTGTCAGTCAAATTTTGTGCTGACGGAGTGGGGGCGGAGCGGAGCCTTGCTGTCTGTGTCAATGGACAAAGGATTGAGCATGCAGGTGTGTCACGATAGGAAGCGGCTTCCTATGGAGGCACACCAAGAAGAGGAGGAGCCAGGAGTGCCAGCAGAGGACCTAAGAAGAGGAAGTACAGGGCCGCTCTCTGCAATTCCATTGTACAGGGCAAGTAAATATAAACCTGTTTGTTATTTAAAAAAATAATAAAATGCATGATTTTACAATCACTTTAACCTCCTGAAATCCCTATAAAAGAGAGCTCAGACTGGCAGAGGAAGAGGTTGCACTGGGGACTAATCAAATGAGCTGCATTCACATGTGTTCACAGGGAACATGCTGACAGTTGGAAAGAGTAGGGTGCGCATGGGAATGTCCACTGATAGGTTGGGATTAGGGAGGTGACCTAGTTATATTCCTTAAAGTGGAACTACATTCCATCTGAGCACAACAAACCAAAAAGGATATATTTTTCATTTTTAGTATTGAAAGCATTCTCTCCCATCTATGTCTCCGTGATTTATTTTTACTGAGAAATCTCTTTAAAAAACAACCGCTAGCATGGCTGGCCATGGCCATCTTGAGTAAGGGCAGATGATTCATGTAGTATTTACTTCCTAGAATCTATCTGCCCTTAGCTCAGGCATGCAGAAAGGGGGTGTGCTTAGCTGAGAAAACCCATCCTTCCCTCCTGAAGATTCCTGGGATGTATGATGTCATTTGCTTACGCATGGCAATCAGGAAGTAACTGAAGAGATGTACAGTGCTTTGAAAAAGTATTCATACCCCTTGAAATGTTCCACATTTTGTCATGTTACAAGCAAAATGTACAAAAACACAGAACTCTGTGTACAGGGAACAGTGATCTGGCTGATTCTGCTCCCCGCATAGCAGGAAGAAAAACCAACCAGACAGTAGAGTAAAAGCAGCACATATTACACACTTTATACATTGTTGGGCACTCAGTTAACCCTTTTATTGCCCCTAGCTGTTAACCCCTTCCCAGCCAGTGTCATTAGTACAGTGACAGTGTACAGTATTAGCACTGATCACTTTATTAGTGTCACTATTGATGTCAGTGTCAGTTATTCAGTCAGTGTACCTCCCAGCCAGTGTAAGCTAGTGCCAGATTGCCTGCCACACTATCACAGTCCAACTATAAGTCACTGACTACCATACTATAGTGTCATAGCTGCATAAATTCCAGTATATATACAGTGCCTTGAAAAAGTATTTATACCCCTTGAATTTATCCACATTTTGTCTTGTTAAAACCAAAAATTAAATGTATTTTATTGGGATTTTATGTGATAGACCAACACAAAGTGGCATATAATTGTGGAGTGGAAGGAAAACGATAAATGTTTTTCAACATTTTGTACAAATAAATATCTGAAAAGTGTGGCACGGATTTGTACTCAGCCCCCTTTACTCTGATACCTCTAACTAAAATCTAGTGGAACCAATTGTCTACCTGTGTGTGTAATTTAATCTCAGTATAAATACAGCTGTTCTGTGAAGCCCTCAGAGGTTTGTTAGAGAACATTAGTGAACAAACAGCATCATGAAGGCCAAGGAACACAACAAACAGGTCAAGAATAAAGTTGTGGAGAAGTTTAAAGCAAGGTTAGGTTATAAAAAAATATCCCAAGCTTTGAACATCTCACGGAGCACTGTTCAATCCATCATCTGAAAATGGAAAGAGTATGGCACAACTGCAAACCTACCAGGAGATGGCCGTCCACCTAAACTGACAGACTGGGCAAGGAGAACATTAATCAGAGGCACTGTAAAAAAGTTTAAGTAAATATAATCTACTTTCCTATCTATTTATTAATGCTGGGAGCATAAGGTTTAAAAATAGTCAATGTTGATTGAGAAAGTGAAGTTCCACTTTAACAGCAGTAGAAAGAATTCAGAACACCAAGATGGCCATGTAAATCTCAGGACTGGATGAATGAAAATACAAATCCTTTGACAGGTAAAACAGCTCCCATACATACATTTCTGCTGTGTATTTAGCTGTTTGCCTGGAGTTCATATTTTACTTAGAATAATATGCAATACCTTGACATGGGCTTTAGAAGGATTAACTGACCAACACTGCAGATTTTAAGATTCTATTTTTTTCCTCTACCCACACTAGTAATAGAAAGAAATCTTCAATCTTCTTGATTTTGACCTTAAAAAGTATTCTGTTCATCTGACACTGTCAAATAATAGAACTTCACTATAACGTTAGAAAAATGAAGCTTATTTTATGGTGCTATCATGCCTCTAACTGCCATCAATTCCTGCAAGAATCCAGATAAAAAAGCCTTGTGTCAGCCCTGTCAGTCACTGTCTGGCTTAGCATGGGGCTAATGACATTCCTACATAACCCATTTACATTATATAGACCCTTACACAAACTTAAATGATTGCATGTAAAAGGACAGTATTTAAAAGTTTACTTGTAGCAGCTTTCCTTTCCATAAATATTTTTTATTTATTTGCAATGCGCCTTTAAATTTACTAAAACATTTTGACTACTCCAGGAAGTGTCAAATTTCCTAGCACAGATCCTCCTTGCATGGCAGGGCTCTATTCTGTTCTAGAGGGTGTCTAATTACAGGCTGTGCTGGCCCAGCTCCTCCTTTCACCCCTCTATATATCCATTTACTGTATTTAAGCAAAAAAATTTTTTTCTGTCTTCTACACAAAGAAGTCTTTTACAGGTAACTAACATGCATAAATATATGTTAAATGCTCATAAATGAAGACTAGCAATAGGATATCTTTAAAGTGACAGTACATGAACACAAACAGCCACTTATGGGGACATCATTCTAACTGTAGAACAATGTTTTCAACTAATAAGTTAGAAGGGGTCTTGACTGCAGCCCCTGACATTACCTGAGGGTTGCATATAATGTTCTGTATAAGTAATGCTGGAGAGCACTGTCAAAGACTGAGTATTTACTAGAGGAAAATATTGTCAGAGACTGGAAACATTCTACAGATGTGCTTGTAGACTGAAGATATGCTGCAGGAGACAGTGAAAGACTAGGGACATGTTATATGAGGTTAGTAGGGATTACTGGTATTACCCTTTTACATGTCAATGCTCCAATGCCCACCACAGACTGCTGGGGTCCACTGGGCTATCTGCCAAAATCTGCCTAGGTCTCTCTGGAGTCTGCATACATTTTGGTCCCAAAATCGTTACACTAAATCAGTGGTCTCCAAACTGTGGCCCAGGGACCAGATGCGACCCTTTGCTTGTCTTTATCCAGCCCTTGGGGCACTTTTCCTCCCACTGATACAAGACACTATTCCTCCCACTCACACCAACAATGGGGCATAATTCCTGCTACTGACACCATCAATGGGGCCCTTTTTCTCCCACTGACACCAACAACAGGGTACTATACCTCCCACTGACACCAATGATGAGGCACTCAAACTGACACCAACAATAGGGCACTATTCCTCCCTCTGACACCAGCAATGGGACACTATTCCTCTTCCTAATACCAAAGATGCATTGTTTACTCACATTTACACCAGGACAATTTCAACTCCCAATGGCCCCAGACTGGCCCCCCTAAAGTCTGAAGGACAGTAAACTGGTCCTCTGTTTAGAAAGTTTGGAGACCCCTGCATTAAATGAAATGAAGTGTACCCAAAACAGTCATAAGATCCTTCTAAATCATTTGCTGAATGTTGTAGATAGATTTTATTACAAAACTTCACCAGCACTGCTGGAACTTGTGGGAATTAATCTACAGAAATTGCTGCATAATGTGTGTGCTATACCAGGGGCGGACTGACCATTTGGAAACTCAGGCACTGCCCGAGGGTCCGGGGTCAGTAGGGGGCCCCATGAGATGCCCCTGGTACCTTTTTCATAGGCTTTTTTGAGTTTGGGCAAGGACACAGGGGCCCCATGATCCCCTATTGCCCGGGGGCCCCATGAGTTGTCAGTCCGCCCCTGTGCTATACAAATAGGTAATATAAATAACGAATCATTTGGACTTTGTTTTCAATACCTTACCACTACTAGCTGCACACAGCCCAGCTAAATCTGCCAAGTGTCCAGATTTAAACTAAAGGAGATAAGAGAAGATCCTTCATGGGCATCTGATAACACTTCCCCTTGTGACCCTGGAATTCCTCTCTCCATAACAGCATAGAATAGATTCCATTTCCCAACCCCCCTAGACACTCTTACTTTGAAGACCAAAGATAATTAAAATCAAACAAAACTGACAAATGTCATTGGAATGCACATTACTAGTCCTTTTCATTTCTTACATCACTTGGATTAAATATAGTGCTCCTGAGAGGTACAGACATCTACAGTAATGATAAATACAGTATATACAAGCATACATTGATCATTCACTGTCGTATGACATGACCTCGAGTCTATTTCTTTAACTGATAATGTTGTGCAAGATAATTAAAATGGCTACATATTTCAAAGCACTTTTGTTCACTCTGCTGCAAAACTGGCATGTAATCTATCACTGAACTGATATATTCATATCCTTGAAAACCTGGCCTCTACTTGAACCAAAAAGATAGATGTAAGTGAAAGCTGACACGTAAAACTCACACTAAAGAACAAAGTTAATACAGAATACAGAATTGGCAAATACAGGGACCATCCATCTATAAATCCAGACTCTGAATATAATACGAAAATAATTTATTGTAATTAAAGTGGTTGTAAAATGCAGAATTTTTTTTATCTTAATGCATTCTCTCCCCTATAATTACCTGAGTTCGATCTTGATCCAGCACTATGCCCTGAGCATAGCGGCTCTCTTGGTTCTCTCCCTCTGCACTGGACAGAGAGGCAGCAGCAAGAGCCATTGGCTCCTGCTGCTGTCAATCACAGCCAGAGAGCAGAGAGCAGGAGCATGGCCGTGCTGCTAGACATGCAGAGCATGGCTCGGGATCAAGCTTTCATGAGTGCCCCCATAGCAAGCAGCTTGCTATGGGATGCACTTGGCAGGGGGGAGAAGGCAGGAGTACCAGCAGAGGATGCAAAAAGAGTAAGATCAGGTCTGCTCTGTACAAAACCATTGCACAGAGCAGGTAAGTATGACATGACATATATTTAACTTTGGTTTTATATATACAGAGGTCACAGATCAATTCAATCTGGACTGCCCAGATCACATACAATTATTATTATTATACAGGATTTATATAGTGCCAACAGTTTGCTCAGCACTTTACAATATAACGGGAGACAATACAGAAATACAGAACAATACAGTTCAAATACAAGAGGGAGCTTACAATCTAGGACATATACATTGCCTCCCAGGGCACACTACATTTCTGGAACTTTATTTAAATTCACTGAGATGATCTGTTAGCAGATAATTTACTATATATATATTCACTCTGAAATCATTTGACAAATACAAAGTAGAGAGTAATCAGAGAGAGTAATCCATTATTGTTTCTACTGTGTAGCTGAAACATGTTCTGTGCAATGCATAAAAATACCCATAATATGTAACTTGCATTGAGGTGAATTATCAGCCAGTCAGGCCCAATTTAAAAATGTATTTCACTGAATCCTTCCAGGGCCTGAGCTTGCTGTTTGTACACACTAGAAAATGGCAGAGTTGACAACCAGCTGGTATTTCATTACCCTGACCTGTAAAAATGATCTTCAAATCTGGCTTGGTATTTACCAATTCATTAAAGAGTGATAAATTGGTTTGAGCAAAAATGGCAGCTTCTTTGCCTGCAGTTGCCCTGCTTCATAGTATGGCTTCCGGAAATTATACTCTGAAATTATACATGTATGTAACTATGAACCCTTAGCTGGGGTGGCTAAGTGGTCTTGCAGCACTAAGGGCATCGGCTCACATCCCAACCATGGCATTACCTGCACTGTTATCCTCCCACATTCCAAAGACATGCTGGTAGGTTAATTGGCTTCTGTCTAAACTGGTCCTAGTATGTGTAAACTATATGATCAAAAGTTTGTGGAAAACTGACTATCACACCTACAATATACAAGTTTGGTAAATATGCCATTCCAAAACCATGAGCATTGCTACACAACTGAACAACACTTTGGGGCTATAACAGGTTCCACTGAAAAGCATGTCTGTGGGAATTTGGCCCATTTAGTAAAAAGAGCATTTGTGAGGTCCAATACTGAGATTGAACCAGAAGGTCTTGCATGCAATAGGCATTTGAGTGTATCCCAATGTTTTTCAATAGGGTGAAGGCAACTCAGGTTCCTCCACACCAAGCTCATCAAACCATATTATTTTGGACCTGACTTTTGGGCACAGTCACATAATAAAACTGTAATCACAAGGTTGGAAGCACACAGGTGTTTAATTCCTTTGCATGCTGTAACATTAACAAGAACCTTCATTGGAAACACCTGCAGTAAATAATTAGGAGGGGGTGTCACACAGTCATTTTTGCCATATAGTATGTGAGATTATCAGGTGTCCACAAACCTTTGATCTTATAGTGTCTGTATGAATGTGAGTTAGGAACCTTAGATTGTAAGCTCCTCGAGGGCAGGGACTGATGTGAATGTATAATATACAGTATATGGACAGCGCTGCGTAAATTGACAGCACTATATATGTACCTGTAATATAGAATAAATAACATTTAAAATAAGTCTGACAGTCTCTGCTATAATTTTCATAAGTAGATTACTACATTTATAAATGGGTCCTTGTAGGCCCTGAACATTTCATATACACTAGCCACAGAGGCCAATGGGAAGCAGCAATACTGTTCTCTCCAGAATTTCATTTTTAGCTTGGTGAAATAGAGTGGTCAAAAATAGTGCATGGCTACTCAAAAGATGACTGTTCACTAATGTAGATGTACTGAGGATAGTTTGTGGCCTAAAGAAGACACAACGGTCACAATCCCTGTATGGTGGGTCGAACACATTAAGCAAAGTGCAGGTAAATCAATGACCTAGAAAAAGCATGTAGGATATGAACCAAGAGAGAAGTTGGAACGTAAACTGGATTTGAGTATATGAATTACTGAAACCAATGGATTAGCATGAGAGCCAGGCAGTGGCATATTCAGAAGTAGAAGTCAGCCGTGAAAGTTGATGTATTACACTCAGCACAGGCTTTCGTTCATCACATAATCCACCATGTCCTCTCCCAGCCAGCTATTATTTGTCTAGAGAACAACACCATTGGAATTCTTTTCATGTCATCCTTGCATTTACTCACAGAATTTGCCATTTTCTTATAGGCTTATCACTTATAAAGTAAAATATTATTCCTTTTCACTCTTTTAGAGTAGAAACTATTTTATTGTACGTTGTTTGCACGTGGAAACAATGAACTACATAAGCAAAGGTAACAGAACTAAGTAAACACACGGCCTGT
This sequence comes from Staurois parvus, assembly GCF_062004578.1. NCBI lineage: Eukaryota > Metazoa > Chordata > Amphibia > Anura > Ranidae > Staurois > Staurois parvus. Next base: position 1,374,920 of record NW_028318161.1, on the reverse strand, counting down.
CCTGTACCAAAGGGTTTGTGACATTACTTCTGTATCCCAGATAAAAGTTGCACTACACAAGAGGACATGTAGTACTGTTGCCTGTTAAGTAGATGCAATTAGCTGGGGTTAAGGGCTCTCCAGTTACATCAGGGTTGCAGGTGGCAAACATTCAGCTACAAGGCACATTACTGATGTGACATGGCCTGTAACGCTGACAAAAAACAGACTCCTGAACACAGTAAAACTCCCAAAAGAGATGTTATCTGTGATTTACAACAGCTGATGGTTTTTAAGCTCAAGAACTATTAACAATGTTGTTAGGATAGGGAGCTGTGTGAATGCCAAAGCCTATGCAGGATTCAGAAATAAATACAAGCCTTACCTTTAAAGGACATTTCCAGGAAATCTGGAATACCCTTTCCAGGTCATCTCTGAATAGGAAACTGTAATTACAAATTTTGCCTGCCATAGAAATTTGCTAACGCAATACAACAATAATTTGAGTATTTTTTAAACCATCAACCACAGCTCAAACTCTAGAGATGTCAGGGGTGAGTACCAGTCCATGTTAAATACTAGGGATAAGGCTCCGCCACTACCATGAATATGAGGCAAATCCTGCACTTTTGAGATTCACATTTATGTGTATACTAACCCAGGAAAATATTTTAAAGCCATGACACACTGCAATGGCTTTTAATATACTGTAGCATATATAGACATATATCCCACTAGTTTTTGGCCTGTGACACCGAGAAAACCTATAAATGCTGTTCATCACTTCCAACATACAAAGCTGATGGGAAATGGAACCTTGAACCCTCATGCAATGTGTCTCATACAAAAATAACAGCGCGCAGTCCCCGATGTTCTTAATAAAATGTATACAGAATATAATGTGCGCAAACAGCTGGTAACTCAATGAAAATAAACATGATAGTAGGATTATCTGACTTTAGGAGCAACAGTATCTGACATAGCCAGGCTCTAGCTAGGAACTACTCTTTAAATGACCATTGAGATCACTTCACCTCCTGATGAATATTAAAACCCTCCTGGTGATTATTTCCTTGTATGGTGTTCACCTTGAACAGAGCTAACAATGGTCATAATGGCGTCAGGAGCATGTTGGCAAATATACTATCCTTAATGATAGACACAATTTATGTGAATGGAGGAGCGGGCAGAAAGGGCGGGCATAATCATGCACTCTTGATGAGTGTCTGTGACAGCTCCCACAATTCTATTAACCCCCACTGCATCAGAAGATTGCGAGGGTGGGAGACATTGATGGAAGAGGATTTCTTCTAACGGAAGAGGCATTACACAAGAGACACATTCTTCTGTTAGTTATGTCCCTTGTGCTGACTTTTCTGTTTTATTTTCTGACTGCACTTAGGCTTTAATTGCTTTTTATTGGTTGAACTAGTTGGACTTTTGTTTTTTTTCGGATAACAGAATAAACTCTCAAGCGCTCCAATAATCAAATGCCAAAGGAAAGCCAAGGGAACCAGGACCAAAATCGCCTATGGATAGCCTTTCGGAGATGCTGCCCTCCTCAGATAGGGAAATCAACAACTGAAAAAAGAGTAAACAGGAGGCGCAAGCCCCTAGTGCATTATCCTAGGTGTAATAAAGGTAAAAAGGGATAAAAACATACTCACAAACATGGCATAAATGTAAAGCTTAGTAGAACAATAGAAATGGCCATAATAATGGCAGAGTGTCTGACTGTCAATGTGGTTGGCTAGCTGACACGTTTCGGGGACGAGTCCCTTTCCTCAGAGCTGGTCTGGTGAGTATGTTTTCATCCCTTTTTACCTTTATTAAACCTTGGATAATGCAGTAGGGGTGTGCGCCTCCTGTTTGCTCTTTTATTTTTGTCTTTTTTCAACCAGACTAACTATGTAACTTTAATTATTAATGTTTAACTAGTCTATTTGGGGAAGGGATTAATGGCTTCATTCAAACTGGGACACCAGCTGGTAGCAGTGCTCAGAACCCTAATCAACTTTTCAGCTCTAGTGATACGATATATATATGTGTGCATGCCAGGGTGGTATCTCTGGGTGGAGTAGACATTTTGTTAAACATAATAAGAAATTAAAAACAGAAAAGAATCCAGTAATGATCCTGTAATAACACAGCACTGGAAAGCTCATCAGTGCTTACTATTTTAAGTCCAGTAACTGGCTAAACCAGTAACAACCTCAGATGCAGGATTAATGCTGCTTGTAAAAACTGCTGAGTATCACATGCAATTTTCCTTCTATCAATTTCAATGGACTACATATGTTTCCAAAAGTTTTCCTTACTGAAAACCTTTTGGTGATTATGATAGACCCCCCCCCCCCCCATCAAATTGAACACAAATATAATTTCAGAATGCCTGTATCACGTAGGAATCTTGAAAAATACTGGCTATAATATTGGCTATAATGAATTTAGTTGCATAATGTTTCTGACACGCTGCATGAGTTCAACAGGGCTTTTTTGCTGCTGATTTTGGTTTGTAGTGTTTGGTGCACTCCTGTCCTCTCACACTGACAGGCACATGGCTGAGGAGTGTTATATTAGGAATGGGCAGAGCCTGATGAAGAACTTGATTGGCAGTGCATGGGAGGTGGTGGATCCATAGATGATCCTCAGTCCAATAGCGGATTTCAAATCCACACACTGTTGTGAACTTTCCATCAACAGTGGAAAGGACCTGATGGAGAACTAGTCGCTCAGTTCTTCATCAGGCTCCGCCTACTCAATTAGGAGTAATTTCCCAAATATGGGTATCAGTTAATGACATCAGCTGTATCCCTATCCCTTTTGTTACATTGTGCTTTTGGCCAGGCCAGGCAATCTTCTAGCCAACAGCTAAATGAGGCAGGGGATGCAGGAAACTGTCATGCATAGCATAGTTTCCCAGGACAGGCATGGCTCACTCAGCAAACTGACATACCTCTGTTGGTCTTAATTGCCACTGTTTTCCTAACCTAAGCATTGGAGATAATTCTTTAGGAAGTTGTCACTGATATAGTGACAGTTTCTTAAAGTGGTGGTAGTAATATCTAAATTGTAAAACCATCAATAAATGCTGTATTTAATGCTTTTCATACTCACTCAGCCACTGGGGGATTCTTATTTGTTTGATCCTCTTCTATGGCTCCCCCTCCTGTCCATGACCCCTCTGCAGTTGAGGATTTTGCAGAACCGTGTTGGCAGCTACTGCACATGCTCAGTGTTCAGTGAATTTTCTACCCTAAGCATTTCTTTTCTATCACATCTCAGCAGTCCATGTGGCTTTAGAGTCACACGTGTGGGCATATACACAGTGGTAAATGACACTCCCCTCCCTCCTCCTCCATGCCCACTAACCAGCTAAACACAATGGGGGTAGGATATTATATCTTGATTGATGTAAGCTTCACCTCCCTGTTATTTCAAGACACAGGCTGGAGAGACGTCACACAGCCTGTGACTTGCAGGAATCCACCCACACCATGCCATTGCCATAAAATAATGAATATTTAATTTCAAATATATTTGTATGACAATTTAAAACAATTTCCTGATATTAATTATAAATTTTTACTCTGTATCCCAAAGGCTGCTTTCTGCACTTTGAACATGTGACCAGCTGCAGAGGACTAGAAGCTCCTCCTGTCACTGTTTCCCTACAGACAGGCTACAAAGGAGCGGGGTCATGTTACAGCTGTATACTGATTTGGAAAAAAGGTAATTTGATTTTTTTTTTTTATTAAAATAGTTACAGTGCCATCATCAATCTACAGAAAGAGAAGGGACACTATGCATTAAACAATGCGTGTTTAGTATCAGTTTAATATTAAATAATATGTGCAAGCACAAATGTCACATGGGCCTATTTCAATGCTCATTTACTGTTTGTTAGGAATATATCAAAGCTTCAATGTCTGAAGCCTGGCCATATGTTTACTTGAAAAAAAATTAATTCTATATTGCATCTATTCTTTTAACACAAATGTTTTATCACGTGCAGGGGCATATCTACCATGAGGTAAACAAGACGTTTGCCTAGGGCAGCAATTTTTAGGGAAGCGGCACCGCCCCCCGGATGAAGGGCCCTTGTGAGCAGCAGCGGACAGAGCCATGCAGGAGTGCCATCTAAGGGGTACCCCTGGGACAGCAGGAGGATCAGTGTGGTGGGGGAGAGCAGTTGCAAAAGGATGCACTGCTCCCCCTCTCCCTCCTGCCGGCTTTCTGCTGCTGGAGGGAGAAACAGACCTGGCTGGATGGAAGGGGTGCCCTGGTGTTCCTGAGTGGCTGCTCTCCGCTGAGCTTTCTTCCCCCACCCGCACTCAGAGCCAGGACCAGGGGAACGCCTGGAGCAGGGAGAGGAGAAGTGGCGGAGAGGAAAGAGCCCGGAGGAGGTGAGCTGTGATGTGTTCTCTGGCCTCTCCCTCCTGTCGTCCATCCAGCACATGGTACACAATCACTGACAGATCATATGGGACTGCACACACACAGTATGATTACCTCCCCTGCCCACATTTCCTGCTGCCTGGAGATCAGCAACCCTTGGAGGAGGTGGTGGTGGGGGGTAATCATACTGTGTGTGTGCAGTCCCATACGATCTGAGAGAGAGGAGAGAGAGGGAAGAGAGAGAGAGGGAAGGAGAGAGAGAGAGGGGAGGAGAGAGAGGGGGGAGAAAAGAGAGACGGGAGAGAGAGAGAGGAGAGAGAGAGAGGAGAGAAAGAAAGAAAGAAAGAAAGAAAGAGAGAGAGAGAGGGGGGGAAGAGAGCGAGAAAGAGGGAAGAGAGAGGGGGGGGAGAGAGAAGAGAGAAAGAGGGAGAGAGGGAAGAGAGAAAGAGAGAGACGGAAGACAGAGTGGAAAGAGAGAGGGAAGACAGAGAGGAAAGAGAGAGGGCAGACAGAGAGAGAGAGAGAAAGAGAGGAAAGAGAAAGAGAGAGGGGAGAGAGAGAGAAAGAGAGGGAAGAGAGAGGAGAGAGGGAAGAGAGATGGAAGAGAGAGACAGAAAGAGGGAGAGAAGGAAGAGCGAGAGAAGAGAAAAAGAAAGAGAAAGAATAATATATTCACACACTTATTGAACTCTCTCGCTCTCTCATTGGGGGGGGGGGAGTGCAAAATGTATGTGCTATATGGGGCAGCACAAAATCTAAATACACCACTGATCACGTATTTTAGGTAAATGCACGCACCTACTATGTAAACAATCTATCATCAAGTACATGAGGCCTTCCTGAACAAAAAGTTTAAAAGTTTGCTGATGTAGCTGACTGACTGGAATATACATTTGGCTAAATTCACTAAACTGGAAAACATAATAGTCCTTCTCCATGTGACTGCTATTTTCAACTGCCATTGGCAGTCATTGCTACATATGTCATTAGAAAAGTCATTATGACAAATAACAATCTTTATAACACATAACAACTATATGCATTAGAGTTATTGATCAAATGGACCATGGCTGACTTTGATATTACAAACATTTGACTGTTTTTGACCTTAGCCTCAAATATCATTTTCTTGGCTGATTCAACACTCTGCTAGCTGTTCTTGTTTCTTTGAGACATCCTATTATAAAGGTCTATCTAGAAGTAAATATTATATGGTGGTGTTCCTTTAAATATACAAATTATAGTGCCCTGAAAGGTTGTAGAAGCTGCTTATAGAGGCAGCATTAGGATGGATTTGGCACCGAAAGAAAGCAGTGTCATCACCTGAAACAGATTTTCTCTTACTGCCTGCCAATGTCAGCCTCCACTGGTACATTTGGATGCTGAAATGAACACCAGGCCAAAAATCTAGACAGCTATTAAGAGCAGGGTAATAATTGAGACAAGGACTGGGGGCAACCTGTGAATGAATGGAAGGAAATAAGAGCACAAACCTTATGCAAAAAAAGAAAACAAGCCTTGTACTCATTTTCTCTCACACGAAACAATTTTTCCCCTAAAGAGAAAGAGATTTTAAGCTTTTATTCTTTATTTACTGTCTTCCTGATGGATTAAGATAATACAATGATCTACATCTAAGCTCAAAAGAAAAAGGAATATATAGTGGTGTTTTACATGTTTACTTTCTTTATTATAGTCAGGATATAAGAAATAACCAGGCCCTACTCATAAAATATTTTCTTACATCAAGTAAATATATAACTATATTTGTTTATCTACTTTTAGCCAGCAGGCTAAGCACTTTGCTACTTTCTATATGTTTTCATCTATCTCTACAGCCTGTTTAAAAAATACTGTTGTTTAAAGTCCTCAACAACTCAAGCTAAAGTTTACTCACCAACAATTTCAATCAAATAAGCCACATCTCCAGTTTTATTTTCAAAGACATGAGAACACATAAGGAAAAAACATGAAAATACAAAAGGGATGAACAAAACAGAAAAAAAGAAAAATAGTGCGAAAAACAAAAACAAACCACTCAGGTTAGATAAAGAAGATAATTTTAGTTCTCTAGCTTCAGTAAGCAAAAAAAACACAGACTACTGTCTGCAGGGGCTTGAGGGCAGCACAATAAGTACATAAAGTCTGCATGCGGCCCCAGGGCCACAGTTTGGGCAACAGACATTTGCTTTAGGCTGCACATCAGACTGTTCCAGTGTGATTTCATTTAGTTTTGTAAGATTATTTCAATGAAAATAACGTGCTCAAAAAAGGTATTCCAAGCTTTCCACAGGGAATTTTTCTCCCAGCAAAACAATGTTTTTTTTCCGTGATACTAAAGGGAGTGCCCTAATTCTACTCAGTAAGTAGACTGTATATACACTTTCCTTTAGACAGGAGCTGAGGCAATGACACATCAGAGAAAGGAAAGCTGCACAAAAGTCAAGACACATGAGATTTTTTTTCACAATGCTTATATTCATATGGATTCCTGAAAGGATTTTCAGGCCAGAATGTAGCTCTCCTATATTGAACCACAGCACTATCACTTCCCATGACCTGATTCCATATGTCATGCTGTATACGCCCTGTTCTACACCTTCTCATTCCAAATGCCATGATATGATTTCCTTATTCTGAACATTCTCAATCCATATGCCATGCTGTATAGTCGTTATTCCACAACCTCTCATTCCATATGACATGCCGTATATTCCCTGTTCTTCTCTGCCTCATTCCAGCCATATTGCATGCTACACTATATTTCCAAAAGTATTGGGACACCCCTCCAAATCATTGGATTGTTCCAATCACCTCTCCATGGCCACAGGTGTATAAAATCAAGCACCTAGGCATGCAGACTGGATTGCTCCCAGGAGCTCAGGGAATTCAAGCGTGGTACTGTGATAGGTTGCCACCTGTGCAATAAGTCCATCCATGAAATTTCCTTGTTGCTATATATTCTACGGACAACTATTAGTGGTATTATAACAAAGTAGAAGCAAATGGGAACAACAGCAACTCAGCCACATAGTGGTAGGCCACATAAAATGACAGAGCGGGGTCAGCGCATGCTGAAGTGCACAGTGCGCCAACTGTCTGCAGAGTCAATAGCTAAAGACCTCTAAACTTTGTGTGGCCTTCAGATTAGCACAACAACAATGCATAGAGAGCTTCATCCAAGCCTTACATCACCAAGTGCAATGCAAAGAGTTGGATGCAGTGGTGTAAAGCACATTGCCACTGGACTCTAGAGCATTGGAGTCATGTTCTCTGGAATGGCAAATCATGCTTCTCTGTCTGGCAATACGATGGACATGTCTGGGTGTGGCAGTTGCCAGGAGAAAAGTACTTGCCAGACTGCATTGTGCCAAGTGTAAAGTTTCATGGAGAAGGAAATTATGGTGTGGGGTTGTTTTTCAAGGGTTGGGCTTGGCCCCTTAGTCGCACTGAAGTTCAGCATACCAAGACATTTTGGACAATTTCATGCTCCCAACTTTGTGGGAACAGTTTGGGGATGGCCTCTTCCTGTTCCAACATGTCTGCACACCAGTGCACACAGCAAGGTCCATAAAGACATGGATGAGCACGTTTGGGGTGGAGAAACTTGACTGGCCTTCACGGAGTCCTGACCTCAACCCAATAGGACACCTTTGAGACAAATTAGAGCGGAGACTGCGAGCCAGGCCTTCTCGATTGACATCAGTGCCGGACCTGACAAATGCGCTTCTGAAAGAATGGTCAAACATTCCCATAGACACGCTCCTAAACTTTTTGGACAGCCTTCCCAGAAGAGCTGAAGCTGTTTTAGCTGCAAACGGTGGGCCAACTCAATGTTGAACCCTATGAACTAAGATTGGGATGCCATTAAAGTTCATGTGCATATAAAGGCAGGCTCCCCAATACTTTTGGCAGTATAGTGTATTTACTTCCTATTACTCACCACTTTATTCCAGAAGCCATGCTGTATATTCTCTAATATGCACTGCCTCATTCCATTTGCTATGCTGTACATTTCCTGTTCTATACTGCCTCATTTAATATTTCACACTGTATGTTCCCTATTCCGTACCACCTTATTCCATATGCCATACTGTACATACCCTATTCTGCACCGTCTCTTTCCATATACTATGCTGTATATGCCCTATTCTGCATCCCCTTATTCCTTATGCCATACTATATACAGTACATCATATTCTGCACCCCCTAATTCCATATGCCATTCTATATATGTCCTATTCCGCACCACCTCATTTCATATACCATGTTGTATATGCCCTGTTCCACACCTTCTCAGATACAGATTTATGAATCTATATGCACTACCATAACTGAGTGGCCACAGGAAGCAATAGTCTGAGCTGCATTCTGTGTTCATATTTACAGAGAAGCATTTTCATGAATTGATTGGTTCAGCTTCTACATTATTTGAAACAGGAAACTTAGGAATGTGACTTTTAAATTCAGCTTCAAAATGAAAACTCGTAACAGGTTTTTGCTTGTAGAACCAAATACTTAGAAAATTGCTAAAGTTGTTTATGAAAAATACTCTAATTATTTACTCAAGTAATAATAACAATTGCAATAGTTATATGACAATTGTTGTAATACTCATAATTTATTGTCAGCTTTAATGTTCTGTTTGCTGCTCTGTTTGCAAATAAACAAATGTTGCTGTTTATAATAATGCACGCTACAACAACAAAGCCATAGTATAAAATTCACATTTAAAAAAGGTGGCCTTTCTTTATTCACATCCATATGTGTTACAGTTGGGGGGTTATAACTGGGCTGGGGCCATTTTTACCTATTTCATGAGTCAGCAGATTTACTGTGCAGAGTTGCTTACTCTCAGAAGAGGTTATTGACATCTCTAATGCTCCAATATAGATGATATTTTATTCAACATTATTCAACACTACACATGACATCAGGATCCGAAGAACTGAAGGAACCTAAGGACAGTACTAGATTTGTTTGTATTGTGTTTTTATTGTTATCATACAAAAGAGTAGCATTATTGTGTTACACACACACAGATATTGAACTTATTTCATTTTTTTACTGGTGTATCCAGGGTTTTATTTTCTCAAACAATAGGTGCAGGAACTCTCCCTATAAAGTCACCCCCTTGTCTCCACCATCTACCCACCTCCAAGCACTGTTCTTTGGTTCCACTCCTCCCAGTACTGCCCTTTTAGAGAATAAACAATCAATTATCATTGTGAGATGCTAAGTAATTTGTATGGAATTTTTTCATGATAACAAGAAAAGTAAAATAGATCCCCTGCAGGCAGAAACAATAGACCCCCCCAGCAACAATTAATCTCCCAGAAACAATAGATCCCCCAGCAGTCAGCAATGTTAGACCTCTCTCTCAATAGTAGATCCAGTCTATCAACAATTAACTCCCCAGCAACATAAGACCCACACCCATCACCAATAGATCCCCCCATGAAAAATAGACCCCACAACAACAATAGATCCCAAGCATCAATAGACCCCCCAGCAACAACAGATCCCCAGCAGTCAGCAATATTAGACCTCTTCTTCAACAGTAGATCCATCCTATCAACAACTGCATCATAAGACCCACCCCCAGCAACAAAAGATCCCCCCAGCAAAAATACACCCTCCAACAACAATAGATCCCAAGCTTCACCATGTCCCACAGCAACAATAGATCCCCCAGCAGTCAACAATATTAGACCACTCTTTCAACAGTAAATCCATCCTATCAACAATTGACCCCCCCAGCAACATAAGATCCACCCCCAGCAACAATAGATCGTCCACCGCAGCGCTTTACATATATATATTATACATTCACATCAGTCCCTAACCCTCAAGGGGTGTACAATCTAAGGTCCCTAACTTATATTCATACATACACATACTAGGGACAATTTTAGACAGGATCCAATTAACCTACCAGCAGGTCTTTGAAGTGTGGGAGGAAACCCACGCAGGCACAGGGAGAACATGCAAACTCCAGGTAGGTGGTGCCGTGGTTGGGATTCGAACCAACGACCCTAGTACTGCCAGGTGGAAGTGCTAACATTTATAGGTAAAGTTGATCCAGGGAATATCAGATTGCCTCTTGGGGGATCAGGAATGAGTTTTTTTTCCCTTGCAGGAGCAAATTGCATCATGCTTTGCTGGGGAGGGGGGTTGCCTTCCTCTGGATCAACTGTGGGTGTAGAATTATAACTTTTTTTTTTTTTAATGTTTGAACTGGATGGACTTTTGTCTTTTTTTTCAGCCAGACTAACTATGTAACTATGTATGCAATCAAAGTCATATCTGGAGCTCAGCTTTATTCACCCCACTGGTACACTGCATTATTGTGCTGCCTTCTCCTGTGATTTTTTTCTCTATCACACTATTTGGCAAGTCTAACCACTTCAGCCTTTCTGATCAGATATGTATAATATGGCCAAAATTCAAGCTGCCTTTGGCTAGTATTAATTGCTACCTACATTGCTATTGCACTCCATATTTACAGGCCAGGTCAATGTTGATTGGAACTAGAAAGTATTCTTGACATATTGCAGAGTAAGCCACATGTGTGAACACAAATAACGTTTGCCATACCAATGAAACATGGGGTTTGTTTCCTTGCACAAGGGCAAATATCAGGAATGGTGTCAATGACAGAATGAACCTAGGCTATACAAGAACAATGCTGGAAAATGCCAGAATTACCCAATCACTAGCTACTTGCCAAAACACACCATACTGGGAAGCATTGGAGTTGATTTACTAAAGGAGTATAGGCTGGTCACTTAGCTAGTGAATATTCACTTAGCTTAGTGCACCTTTTTCATCCAATCATGTGCAAGCAAAATTTTTTTTTTCCGTTAACATGATTGGGTTTTCTTTGCTACGTGAATTTTAATTTAGATTCGCCTCAATCACCAAGCTGAGTGAAAATTCATTTTATAAAGTGAACATGCTCTACTCCTTTAGTAAATCAACCCCATTAACACCAAGACAGAAGACCACATCAGTTATTTTAGCTCGTAGTTCTTGGATCACTGAGTTCATTTAAAAAAAAATAAATACTGCATTGTCAAGAAATAGTTACCTAACACAGATCTGAGTGAATAAAAAAAACCCAAAATGTTTTGATTGACAAATTAACAAAACACACTTTAGGCTTTCTTGAGTTACCACTATTGTCTATATACAGTTGACTTCCACTTCCTGACACAACATATTGTTCTGATGCACACAGGAAAGGACCCACATGGGTGGCAGCCAAGGACAAAATGATGTCAGCTAAGTTACTTTGTATTTGATGACTCATACTTAAAGTGTTACTAAACCCACAACAGTAAAATCAGTCTGTATATCCAGTAAAGCATGCTTGTTATACTCACTGTAGAACCTAAGGAGTTAATCCTCCACACTCTGTAAAAAGGCTGTTTGATATTTTCATTTCTGCCCCTCCTCTTGTTGAAATGACCACCTGATACAGACTGAATCCCTAGTCGCATGCACATGCTCAGTTTGGTGTGTATTGCTAGAGAGGTTTTTTTGTTTTTTTTTTTACTTGGGAGAGTGCATGTGATCAGCACAGGGCCAATTAGCACTGTCCAGACAGAGGGTCAGGGGTTTCACATACTCCTAGAGAAGAAAGAAAACTCCTCCTACAATCTTTTACCAGTGCACTGCTGAAGTCACAAGACTGCTCTAACTGCTGATGAGAAAAAGTATTTAGCAGTTTATATTTACTAAAATAATTGCATTTCCATGTTGTGCACTGTGGGAGATCAGATATAGTGAATGCAGGGCCCTGGGTTTAGTATCACTTTAATTAAAGATATACAGTGTGTACATATGGTACATACTTTTGAAGCTTCTAGTTAAACCAAAAAACAAATTGTTTTTATTTATTGCAGCTTACCAATCCTTGGATGTGTTGACTCTGTTAGTCTTCTTTTTTAGGCATTTTTCCAACTGGTGATATGGCTAATAGGTCTGTTATTTTTTAACGTCCTTTAACCACTTGCCCTCAGCCCTATAGCAGAAGTACTGAAGGGTGGAATGGCTGTGCAACACGTGTATATATATATATATATATATATATATATATATATATATACAGTGGGGATCGAAAGTTTGGGCACCCCAGCTAAAAATTTGTATTAATGTGCATAAAGAAGCCAAGGAAAGATGGAAAAATCTCCAAAAGGCATCAAATTACAGATTAGACATTCTTATAATATGTCAACAAAAGTTAGATTTTATTTCCATCATTTACACTTTCAAAATAACAGAAAACAAAAAAATGGCATCTGCAAAAGTTTGGGCACCCTGCAGAGTTAATATCTTGTACTGCCCCCTTTGGCAAGTATCACAGCTTGTAAACGCTTTTTGTAGCCAGCCAAGAGTCTTTCAGTTCTTGTTTGAGGTATCTTTGCCCATTCTTCCTTACAAAAGTCTTCCAGTTCTTTGAGATTTCTGGGCTGTCTGTCACGCACTGCTCTTTTAAGGTCTATCCATAGATTTTAAATTATGTTGAGGTCAGGAGATTGTGAAGGCCATGGCAAAACCTTCAGTTTACGCCTCTTGATGTAATCCCCCGTGGATTTCGAGGTGTGTTTAGGATCATTATCCATTTGTAGAAGCCATCCTCTCTTTAACTTCAGCTTTTTCACAGTTGGCATCAAGTTACCATCCAAAATTTACTGAAATTTTATTGAATCCATTTTTCCTTCTACTCGTGAGATGTTCCCTGTGCCACTGGCTGCAACACAACCCCAAAGCATGATTGATCCAACCCAATGCTTAACAGTTGGACAGAGGTTCTTTTCATTAAATTCTGTGCCCCTTCTTCTCCAAACGTACCTTTGCTGATTCCGGCCAAAAAGGTCAATTTTACCTCATCGGTCCACAGAACTTGTTTCCAAAATGCATCAGGCTTGTCTATATGTTCATTTGCAAAGTTCAAGCGATGATTTTTGTGGTGAGGACGTAGCAGAGGTTTTCTTCTGATGACTCTTCCATGAAGACCATATTTGTACAAGTATCTCTTTATAGTGGAATAGTGTACCACAACTCCAGTGTCTGCCAGATCTTTCTGGAGGGATTGTGCAGTCAAACGTGGGTTTTGAATAGTTTTTCTGACAATCCTGCGAGCTGTTCTGTCTGATATTTTTCTTGGTCTTTCAGATCTTGCTTTAACTTCCACTGTTCCTAATGACTGCCATTTCTTAATTACATTCCAAACAGAGGATATTGACATCTGAAAATGCTTTGCTATCTTCTTATAGCCTTCTCCAGCTTTGTGAGCGTCAACTATTTTCAGTTTCAGTTTTCTAGACAACTGCTTAGAAGAACCCATGGTGCTGATTGTTGGGGCAAGGTCAGATGAGTCTGGACATTTAAAACCTTTGAGATTGACATCACCTGGTCTTCTCAGACGATGATTGAGAACAATCCATGACACTGGCAGGTCTCAGCTTTGCAAAGGGGGCAGTGCATGCTATAAATTCTGCAGGGTGCCCAAACTTTTGCAGACGCCATTTTTTTGTTTTCTGTTATTTTGAAAGTGTAAATGATGGAAATAAAATCTAACTTTTGTTGACATATTATAAGAATGTCTAATCTGTAATTTGATGCCTTTTGGAGATTTTTCCATCTTTCCTTGGCTTCTTTATGCATATTAATACAAATTTTTAGCTGGGGTGCCCAAACTTTCGATCCCCACTGTATATATATATATGATTTGCATTCACCCTACCTATTGGCTGCTGGGGCTGTCAATCACCTGGTCCTGCCGGGATCATTGTCAGGGCTGAGAGGGGAGACATCTGTGTGTGAACAACAGATCTCTCTCCTGTCAGCAAGGACATGCTGCTTTGCATCTCTCTGCCCAGCAGAGAGATACAAAGCAGCATGTCTCCCTAGTAAAACAGCACACAGCACACAATGTAAAACACACACAGCACACTGATTGATTGTCCCAGATGTTAACCCCTTACTGCCCAGTGTCATTAGTACAGTGTCAGTGCTTTTTATTAGCCGTGATCACTGTATTAGTGTCACTGAGGATGTCAGTGACAGTTAGTCAGTTCCCACCCAGTGTCAGAATGCCCGCCGCAGTCCCGCTATAAGTCACTGATCGCTGCCATTACTAAAATGTAAATAAAAATTCTAGCATATATATGCCATTCGTAGACACTATAACTTTCACGTAAACCAATTAACATACACTTATTGGGATTGTTTTAGCAAGGACATGTAGCAGAATGCATTTTGGATTAAATTTATGAAGAAATTTTATTGGATATGTTTTATAGCAAAAGTCAAAAATATTGTTTTTTATTTTCAAAATTGTTGGCTTTAAAGCGCAAAAAAATTAAAAACACAGAGGTGATCAAATACCACCAAAAGAAAGTTGTATTTGTGGGGAAAAAAAGGACATAACTTTCATTTATGTACAGAGTTGCATGACCGCACAATTGTCAGTTAAAAATGTCCTGGTCAGGAAGGGGGGGAGGGTAAATCCTCTGGAGGCAAGTGGTTGACAGACCAAGCTGTACAGCAAAAGCGGCAATTAGAAGGTTGAGCCAAAACTATTGCTTACAATGCTTACAATGATCAGCTTTTATTCAGGTATGTAAATTTTTTATCCCACAAGGGATGTTGCTGTAACTGCTTATAAAGTGTTATCTGGAGTTTGGCTTTATTTATTAGTGAAGTCCATCTGAATCTGCTAGTGCTTCTAATGATGACCATACACACTTTGATAAATGATCAATTTCTTTTCTGAGCAAACTCTACCGATAATTGTCCTATAGTTGACAGCCATTTATTTATATGATACAAGCTGGAAAGTGAATTTTAATTGGTAGTTAAGATCAGATCGTAACTAGCAATCCTAAATAATCGATCTCATATCTATTTCACCATACAATCCTTTAATCCAGGCAACGCTAAATGATGGACTGTGGTCTAAGTCAGGACTGAGCCACTGTCCCATCTGAACCCACGGTCGCACCATTTAGAAGCCACTTCTTTGATGTAAGGGGGGGGGTTGATGCGAGGAGGGCAGAGCATACTACTGGGGGGGGGGGGGTTGTGATGTTGGAGGGGCAGTGCTTTGGGGGGAGATGTAAAGAGGTGATTGTGATGTAAGAGGGGGGAAGTAAATGGGAGCAGTGCTTTGGGAGAGTGTGAAGGAGGGCAGTGCTGTGGGGTGGGTGTTTCATGTGAAGAGGGCAGAGTACACCACTGGGGGGGGGGGGGATTTGTGATGTGTGAGAGGGCCGTGCTGTGGGGGAGATGTAAAGAAGGGGGCAGTGCTGTGGGGGGATGTAAGGGGGGACAATGTTGTGGGGGGATGTGAACGGGGTGCAGTTCTGCTGGAGGGTGATGTGAAGGGGACAGATGACAGTACTGTGGGGCTGGGGGTGATGATTTGAAGGGGGGTTGATGGCTGCTGTGACTAAAGGGGGTATGTGATGAGGCAGGGCTTCAGTGCACTATTGTGGGGGTGGTATGTGAAGGGGGACTGAGAACACTACTGTGAAGTGGGGGACTGTGATGTGTTGGGGGGGGGGACTGAAGACACTGATATAAAGGACTGTGATATAGGAGGAGAGGGCTAAAAAAATGTGGTTTGTACCTCTGCTGGAAGAAAATGTTACTGGCCGGACTTCTATGAATTTGAATTCAATACCACTGCCTTAATCCAATCAATTGAAATACAATCATATTCATGAAGAAAGTATCTCAGTGCTGCAGATTGAAGCAAAACAATCCATAACTTACTGCCCTGGCCACTCAACTCAATTTCATTGAACCTGATCTAAATCAAGTCTAGAAGATATAAAAGGAAATTATGGCTATTTGATTACTTGCCACTTTATGGCATTTATGGCCACCATAACACTACTGTCTCCTCAGAATGACAATGCCACTGTCTTAGAGTGGCTCCAATGCTCCTCCAATGGAATGGAGACACCCTAGGACAGGAAGTGGCATGACTACCAGATGAAAGTAAAGGAAAAGAAACCTAAGAAATGGAAACAAATGCAGCCAGCACATTTACAGACTGGCAAGCTGCAACATATTACATTTCTGTCTTTGGGTTTAATACCACTTTAAATATATAAATGCATTACATCTCTGCATTTTTTAAATAATAATATATTTTTTCGCAAAATAATCATAATTTTGCACACAATAAACTAAGATTTTGAAGTGTATCTGAAACCAGAATATTGCTTTTATTTTGGATAGAGCAGTGTGAGATTAGAACCCCTGTCAGGATTTTATGTTCTCTGTGGGAACTTGACTTTCTCTTTTTGTTCTAGCAACCACTGAGACTGAAAGTGAGAGAAGATCCAATATTTTCAGTTATTACCAGAAAAGAGGAGAGAAATCTTCCAATTGAAACCAATAGGGAAGGGAAATCTTCCCAATGGCACAATCATGGCAAAACAGGGGTTGTAGACTCTAAAAAATGTTTTAGGTGTTCTTTAAAGTGGCTCTAAAGCTTAAACATGTTTTTACCTTAAAGCGGTAGTAAACGCGTAAAAAAAAAGTTTCCCCCTGCAAGGCAAAGGCATAATTTGCTAGTATGCATTGCATACTAGTACATTATTAAAGACTTACCTTAAAATAAAGCCCTCTAGCGGCGCACTGTCACCACTGCAGAGGCTTCAATCTTCACTCGGGCTGTGCCACGATGACGTCACTCCTACGCATGCATGCAGGAGTCTAGACTGCGGCACACAGCTATGAAAGGATGGCACGGGTATGCTGTTCCTTCAGAGCGCATGCGCCAGTGACATCACTGTCTGCTGCACTATATAATGTCTCCTAACGGTGCACGTATGGAGATATTCATTTTACTTACAGGTAAGCTTTATTATACACTTACCTGTAGGTAAAAGTATAGAACGAGAGTTTACTACCACTGTAAGGTATTCCCTGCATTAAAGCAGAGTACCACTCAAAAGTGGAAGTCCAATTATTAGCCCCCCCTCCACTGTCATATTTGGCACCTTTTGGGCGGGAGGGGGGAGCGGAGTTTTTGACAGGTACCCGCTCCCACTTCCAGCTCAGGTTCGCTGCAGCGAAGTGAGCCAGAAGTTTGGCCCCCTCCTTCCTCCTGCAGTCTCCTGGGAACTTTCACAAGTCCCAGAAGACTGCTGGACCAATCAGGCGGTGCAGTGCGACTCGCACATGCGCAGTGAGCACCAGGCTGTGAAGCTTTCACAGCCTGGTGCCCACAGCTGAACTGCCAACGCTGTGGAGGAGAGAAGGGATGGAAGGGTGAGTACATCGCTGGACCCAGGGACAGGTAAGTGTGTGTTTATTAAAAGTCAGCAGCTAAAGTTTTTGGAACTGCTGACTTATAATAAACACTAAAACTGCTGGAACTCCACTTTAAGGTAAATAATGTTCCCGTACCTATGTCGCCCCCTCTCCCCCCTATAATTACCTGAGTCCTCACTCAGTTCAGTGCTGTGCCTGTTTGTAGCAGCTCTTCCCGCTCTTACAAGCTTTGTTGAGGGCTGCCAGGCAAATACTGTGAAGAAGGAGTAGGGTGCAAGGCCATGCTGCACTGTCTATGTCTATGGATGGGAAATTCGAGATCGAGCTCGAGAAGTGTCACTATAGGAAGTGGCTTCCTATTGTGGCACACCGAGATTAGGAGGAGCCAGAAGCACCAGCAGGGGACCCTAAAATAGAAGGATAGGGGCCGCTTTGTGCAATATCATTGCACAGAGCAGGGAAGTATACTGCGCTTGTTATTTATATACTTTACAATCACTTTAAACTAGATATAGAACTCTGTGCCAAAAAGCATGCGCGTGTTGTATCCAGCTCCCTTTGTGGTTTACCCCAATGCACCTCCAGATTGTGCCTGTGAATATGAACGATTTGTCCAATGCAATGTGATGCTAGTGTTCAAGAGACTTTATGCCAATTCATTTTATTCTTTCCACCCATATTACATCGCTAATACAAACTGGATACCAACTGCTTATAAACATTACCCCAATGCCTAGTACACACAATGAGAAAATCGGATGGAAAATACTGTATTCAAAGCGATCTTCTGATAATCTGATTGTTAGTACACAGCTTTCAAGAGCCAATCACGACAGTTTATGTGAAATAATCCGAAGGGAAAACCACAAAATCTTTTCTTATGTGATAACAGAGAGCGAGAATGAATGATTTTCGATTAATCGGTATGGTATTTGTCCATAAAAAAAACAAAAGATTACATTACAATACAATACAATACATTAAATAGCTTCCGAAGTTGTATTCTCTCGTATGAGCATTTTCATAACTTAAGTAACCTCTTCATATTAAGTTAGCATACAAAAAAAAAAAACAACGGACGATCATTCATCATATTTTCATTGTGTGTACAAGGCTTAACTTAAAAGGGGGCTTTACCAATTTTCTCCTTGCCTCCTTTGTCTATTGTTTTTTTCCATAGATTGTTGTCTGACCATCCCTATGAGCTTCCTGTTCATCTGAATCAGAAATTTACAAGACAGTCACTACTGGCATTACAAATCCTCAGAAGGGTAAAATTAACCCTAGTAAGTTGAATGATGTTCAGAATTATCCTTTAGAGTCAGTTCACATCATGAATCGCACAGGAACATGCTGTAAGATTCACATGCAATCTGAGTGCAGTGTGATTTCAGCCCATTCATTTGAATGGGCTGAAATCACGCTGGACCACAGCAAACATATTGCATGCACTAATTTGCAGACCAAATGGATCGAATGGTACTCCGGCGCTGGCAAACACAGTGCATTTGCGACATGCGTTTGGGGTGTCGTTAGCATTGCAGTGACACCCGCTGCAGATTGCAAGTGTAGAGCTTCTTGACTGGGGTGTGGGAAATGCACACGGACGTGAGTTTCTCACACATCGTTCTGCTGTGGACTGGGCCTTAGTCTAGGTTCACACCTATGCCTTTTCCGTTGCATTTTCAGAAATGCACAGCAGTCCATTTAACATGATTTCCTATGGGACAAGTTCACATCTCTGCATTTTTATCCAGTGCATTTTGTGGAAAGGAAAAACACAAAATGTTGCATTTTTGGTTCAATAGACTTCAATGAGAATGCTGCAAAAATGCATGTAGAGCATTTTTTATGCATTTTTGATGCATTTTGCATTTTAATCTGCCTAGCAACAAGTTGAAAAAAAAAAAGCAAAATGCGTCAAAAACACATAAAATATGCATGTGCATAAACACAAAATACACCGCAAAAAACACTGCAGAAACAGATCAAACACAAACTGCATACTGCATTACTGCACCTGTGGCTAGAAGAATATATAAAACACACAGTATGTTTCTTTGTGACAAACGTGCTAGTAACAGTGTATCAAATTAAACAGAAACCATAGAGCAGGTTTTTCTACCCATGAAACACAGATTCAGAGCCAAGGAAAGTCCGTTAAACAAGCCCATTTGACAGATTTCCTATGATCAGCATTATAATTAATGAATCATTGGTAGTTCAAAGTAATCTGTAGCTGTACATTCTATGAATAAATCCAACACATTTTAATTTTACCTTCTGCAGCTGGTTGTGTTTTAAATCTGCACTCAAACAGATGTGAAAATCAACATTGAGGGCTCATTCACACCATGATGTGGGTCCGCGCACTTCTTTTTCACATTTCAATGGGCTGCCTTGTACATGTGAAATGTGCAATAATAGTACACGCCCGGTTTTTAAAATTGCGCTGCACCAAACCACATGGTACAGCATTTTGGCAGGCACAAACGCACACACGTTTACCAGATGCATGGGGATACCATGAAAAATGAATGGCATTCATGTGCACCTGTGGAATGCGGCATGTTTTCACGCTGTGGTGAAAATGTGATTTTGCATGGGTTTCTGCACCACACCTGGTGTAAATTAGCCCTTAATCCAGTTCTTGTATTATTATTATTATTATTATTATACAGTATTTATAAAGCGCCAATAGTTCGCTCAGCGCTGTACATTACAAAGGGGGACAGAACATGTGACAGAACAATACCAATACAATGTGATACACGAGGGGTTCGAGGGCCCTGCTCTTTCGAGCTTACAATCTAGGAGGGAGGGGATGGTGGCACAGGAGGAGATAGCTGTTGGGGATGGAGTGGTAGGAAGAGTGGAGGAGGTCGGCAAGTTAGCAGGGGGTGGGGTAGGCTTCCCTGAAGAGATGGGTTTTCAGGGTGCGCCTAAAGGAGAGGAGAGTAGGTGATAATCTGATGGGTTGGGGCAGGGAGTTCCAGAGGATGGGTGACACCCTGGAGAAGTCCTGGAGGCGGCATGGGAGGAGGAGACCAGGGAACTAGAGAGAAGGAGGTCTTGTGAGGAGCGGAGTGTACGTGCTGGGCGGTACTTGGATATTAGGTCAGTGATGTAGTTCGGGGCAGTATGGTGGACAGCTTTGTACGTCAGCGTTAGGATTTTGAATTTGATCCGTTGCGCAATCGGAAGCCAGTGGAGGGATTGGCAGAGGGGGGTGGCGGAGACAGAGCGGTTGGAAAGGAGAATGAGTCTGGCAGCCGTATTCAGGATCGACTGAAGCGGGGATAGCCAGCGGCGAGGCAGGCCAGTGAGGAGGGAGTTGCAGTAGTCGAGTCGTGATATGATGAGGGAGTGGATGAGCTGTTTAGTGGTTTCTGGGGTTAGGAACGTGCAGATTTTGGCGATGTTGCGGAGGTGGAGTCTGCACGAGTTTGTTAAAGATTGGACTTGGGGCTGGAAGGATAGGTTGGAGATAGATTTGTGTGTCGTCGGCATAGAGGTGGTAGTTGAAGCCGTGAGAGTGTATGAGTTGGCCAAGGGAGGAGGTATAGATGGAGAAGAGAAGGGGCCCAAGGACAGAGCCTTGAGGGACCCCAACAGAGAGGGGGAGTGAGGGGGAGGTGGTAGCATTATAGGTAACGCTGAAGGAGCGTTGTGACAGGTAGGATGAGAGCCAGGAGAGAGCAGAATCTCTGAGGCCGAGGGAGTGTAGTTTTTTGAGGAGGAGGGGGTGGTTGACTGTGTCGAAGGCCGCAGAGAGGTCAAGGAGTAGGAGCACTGAATAGTGGCCATTAGCTTTGGCGGTTAGCAGATCGTTGGAGAGTTTGAGTAAGGCAGTTTCGGTGGAGTGTAGGGGACGGAAGCCGGACTGTAGGGGATCGAGGAGGTTGTTGTCGTTGAGGTGAGAGCATAGGCGGGTGTAGACTAGGCGCTTGAGGAGTTTAGATGTAAATGGGAGCAGGGAGATGGGTCTGAGGTTGTTCGGGTCATTGGGGTCCAGGGAGGGCTTTTTAAGTATGGGGGTGATGTGTGCATGTTTCAGAGGGGAGGGGAAAGTGCCTGAGGAGAGGGAGAGATTGAAGATGTGGGTGAGGGAGCGTAGGATGGAGGAGGAGGAAGGTCGTAGGAGTTGTGAGGGGATAGGGTCGAGGGGGCAGGTGGTGAGGTGGGCATCAGAGAGGATCTTGGAGACTTCCTCGATGGTAGTAAGGTCAAAGGTGCGGAGTGTGGGGGGAGCTTCAGTATGAGGAATGTAGGGTGGGGTGGAAGAGGAGGTCAGAGCAGTGGTGGGGCCGTGGGAGAGGGGTGATGAGGGGGTAGCTGAGTGAGGGTGAAGGGGGTTGGAGAGAGTTTGAGCAGCGACGAAGTCCCTGCGGGTTATGTCGAGGGGGAGGGGGGATAAGGGGGTAGCTATGTGAGAGGGGACGGTTTGAGAGGGGATGGTTTGTATATTTTCATTACATTTTTTTAATTAATACATCTGATTTACATATATGGAGTTTGCATGTTCTTCTGTGTTTCCTTGGGTGTTATTTTGATAGGCTATTTGGCTTCCATTGGCTATGCACATGTGTTATTATATTTTGCGTTCCATTCCCAAGCCACAGTAATTGGGTAGGGTTTAGGAAAGGCCTAGGGACCTACCTATGCCAAGAAAATTCTATGGAAAAAAAGCTTGCCAGGCATAGTGCCTAGATTGCTGGTCCAAAGAGTCGTATACAACTGTACAGATATATACACACATACAGGAGTACCCTAATTCTTTCTTTATATAAGTTTCATGTAATTTCAGGCGCAGCCAGAGCCAACCTGGTAGAGGGATCAGCACTCTGAGCCAACCAAGCCTCTGCTGCTCTGCACAGCACTGTCAGTCTATACTGAGAAAATACAGTGAATAACTGGCAAACCCAGATACTCCTGCGCTTAGGGATGAACTCTGTATAGATAGGACCACATCACGAATTTCTTGGGATATGCACGCCTTGCTGCCCTCAAATGACTGGGGAAGTCCAAATTACTGATTGAGAAAACCAGAGGGCGCACCGGCCTAGTGCATTACCTTAAATAATGTATTTATTAAATAAAAAAGTACCGTATATACTCGAGTATAAGCCGACCCGAATATAAGCCGAGGTACCTAATTTTACCACAAAAAACTGGGAAAAACTATTGACTCGAGTATAAGCCCCATCATTAGTATTAGTGGGAGGAATAGTGCCCCATCATTGGTGTCAGTGGGAGGAATAGTGCCCCATCATTGGTATCAGTGGGAGGAATAGTGCCCCATCATTGGTGTCAGTGGGAGGAATAGTGCCCCATCATTGGTATCAGTGGGAGGAATAGTGCCCCATCATTGGTGTCAGTGGGAGGAATAGTGCCCCATCATTGGTATCAGTGGGAGGAATAGTGCCCCATCATTGGTGTCAGTGGGAGGAATAGTGCCCCATCATTGGTGTCAGTGGGAGGAATAGTGCCCCATTATTGGTATCAATGGGAGGAATAGTGCCCCATCATTGGTGTCAGTGGGAGGAATAGTGCCCCATCATTGGTATCAGTGGGAGGAATAGTGCCCCATCATTGGTGTCAGTGGGAGGAATAGTGCCCCATCATTGATATCAGTGGGAGGAATAGTGCCCCATCATTGGTGTCAGTGGGAGGAATAGTGCCCCATCATTGGTGTCAGTGGGAGGAATAGTGCCCCATCATTGGTATCACTGGGAGGAATAGTGCCCCATCGTTAATGTCAGTGGGAGGAATAATGCCCCATCATTAGTATCAGTGGGAGGAATAGTGCCCCATCATTGGTGTCAGTGGGAGGAATAGTGCCCCATCATTGGTGTCAGTGGGAGGAATAGTGCCCCGTCATTGGTGTCAGTGGGAGGAATAATGCCCCATCATTAGTATCAGTGACACCAATGATGCGGCACTATTCCTCCCACTGAGACCAATGACACTTGCTGACCCCTGTTGCAGTATGGTGCTGCTGCAGCCAGCATATGTGGTTGCAGCAGCACCTCTGCACTGCACACTTACCGGCTTTTCCCTCACTCGATTTTTGCGGGTCCGCTCGGCTCCGCCTCCTCACCCGTGATTGGCCGCCTGTGTACCTTTCCTGAGCTACAGTTCTGGCGGCCAATCACTGGTGAGGAGGCGGAGCCTCGCGGCAGGAGTGAGGGAGTGGCCGGAGTGACGGAAGGAGCAGCGCTTCCTGGATGGATCATTGTGGGAGCCACGTAAGAGACAGCAGCCCTCTGCCCACCCCTGTACGCGCCCCCCTTGACGGAGCCTTGCGCCCCCCCCTGCAGACGTTGACTCGAGTATAAGCCGAGGGGGCCGTTTTTCAGCACAAAAAATGTGCTGAAAAACTCGGCTTATACTCGAGTATATACGGTAGGTATTCTACTCACAAAATGATAATACAGTCAAAGGCACATCGTGAAACAACTGCTCTGTCCAATCCGCACTACGTGTGTGTCCGTAATGGGAACTCTGGACCTAACAGGCTGACATGTTTCGAGGACTTGCTTCTTCCTCAGAGCCAACTCCTCAGAGGCAAGTCCTCGAAAAGCAGGGAAAGCTCTCTAGCAGCACACAAAAAACCGAATGTGTGTTTTAAACCTTCCTTACGAAATACTAAAACATAAAGTTGTGACTATGCAAACACCCAGCTGTATATCCCCCCTCATGCTATGGCATCCTAGTTAACCATATCGTTCACACATAGTCAAGGCCAGACAAAGATCTGCTTAATTATTTAAACAAAAGACATTTTCTTGCACTTTAAATACGTATTTAAATAGAAAAAAATGACCTATAGAAGAACTAATTGCCCTCCACCCTGACCATCTCAAGCCCTTACAATATTAAATCATAAAAAAGTAAATCATAAAAATCCAACCCTACAACAGGCTAACGTAGTCCAATCACATGGCCAGATGTTATGTTGTTGACCTCCTTATCTCAACTGAAGGGAAGGGAGAGGGAAAGGGATTGGCTAGCTACGTCTGAATTTCAGTCTCCTAAACTCTAGATCCCCAACCTCCATGGGACCCCAGACTAGTATTCTCTGCAGAACACGTTCATAATTCAGGGATTTTTGTTCAGTTATTGTAAGGGAAAAGTATGGTCAGAATGTAGGGGAATATTTTCTCTGTTTAAAGCTGAAAACACCAAGTTAACATAATGGATAGCAAAAGTTGAATGTACTGTTCTAAAAAAAAATAGCGATAAGATAAAAAAACTTCAGCATAAACCAAAACCATGGACCTTTTCCAGAGATAAAAATCCACAAATATCTTCAAAACTAAACTGATTCCTGGAAACAAACCAATTATGCAAACATGTACACATTTAAAATGTTCTAACTAATTTAAGGTGGAAAGGTGGAACTTAAGATAAAAATGTGTAACGTTAAAAAAAGGTATCCAAGGCTGGTTTACTGTGTTTATAATCGACAAGTTCCTCCAACAAAAAGTGCAGGCACATCAGTAAACATTGCTACCCCAGACCTAAACAGAGGTCCCCTCCATGCTGATGGATTGCAGTCCTGGGTCTTCTTTTAGCAGTAATCCGCTCAGGAATGTGCAGAGCCTGGCACAGAGTACCAGGATATGCCAGCATTCCCCCAGCCAGGCTCAGAGTACCAGGACATGCCAGCATTCCCCCAGCCAGGCTCAGAGTACCAGGACATGCCAGCATTCCCCCAGCCAGGCTCAGAGTACCAGGACATGCCAGCATTCCACCAGCCTGGCACAGAGTACCAGGACATGCCAGCATCCCTCCAGCCAGGAACAGAGTACCAGGACATGCTAGCATTCCCCCAGCCTGGCACAGAGTACCAGGGCATGCCAGCATTCCTCCAGCCTGGCACAGGGTACCAGGACATGCCAGCATTCCTCCAGCCAGGCACAGAGTACCAGGACATTCCAGCATTCCTCCAGCCAGACACAGAGTACCAGGACATTCCAGCATTCCCCCAGCCTGGCACAGAGTACCAGGACATGCTAGCATTCCCCCAGCCAGCCACAGAGTACCAGGACATGCTAGCATTCCTCCAGCCAGGCAAAGAGTACCAGGACATGCTAGCATTCCCCCAGCCTGGCACAGAGTACTAGGGCATGCCAGCATTCCTCCAGCCAGGCACAGAGTACCAGGACATTCCAGCATTCCTCCAGCCAGGCACAGGGTACCAGGACATTCCATTATTCCCCCAGCCTGGCACAGAGTACCAGGACATGCCAGCATTCCCCCAGCCTGGCACAGAGTACCAGAGCATGCCAGCATTCCCCCAGCCTGGCACAGAGTACCAGGACATGCCAGCATTCCTCCAGCCTGGCACAGGGTACCAGGACATGCCAGCATTCCTCCAGCCTGGCAAAGAGGACAAGGACATTCCAGCATTCCCCCAGTCTGGCACAGAGTACCAGGGCATGCCAGCATTCCTCCAGCCTGTCACAGAGTACCAGGACATGCCAGCATTCCTCCAGCCTGGCACAGGGTACCAGGACATGCCAGCATTCCTCCAGCCAGGACATGCCAGCATACCTCCAGCCAGGCACAGAGTACCAGGGCATACCATAAGCCAGGCACAGTGTACCAAGACAATCCAGTATTCCTCCAGCCAGGCACAGAGTGCCAGGCCATACCAGTAGTTCTTCAGGCAGGCACAGAGTACCAGGAAATGCCAGTAGTTCTCCAGCCTGGCACAGAATAGGAGGGCATGCCATAAATCAGGCACAAAGTACTAGGACATACCAGTAATCCTTCAGCCAGGCACAGAGCACTAGGGCATTCCTCCTGCCAGGCACACAGCACCAAGATATTCCAGTAATCCTCCAGCCAGGTACAGAGTACTACAACATTCCACCAGCCAGGCAGAGTATCAGGGAATGCCATGAGCCGGGCATAGAGTATCAGGACATTCCTCCAGCCAGGCAGAGAATATCAGGACATCCCTCCAGCCAGGCAGAGTATCAGGACATTCCTCCAGCCTGGCACAGCGTATTAGGACATTCCTCCAGCCAGGCACAGAGTATCGGGACATTCCTCCAGCCAGGCACAGAGTATCGGGACATTCATCCAGGCAGACACAGAGTATCGGGACATTCATCCAGGCAGACACAGAGTATCGGGACATTCATCCAGCCAGGCACAGAGTATCGGGACATTCCTCCAGCCAGACACAGAGTATCGGGACATTCATCCAGCCAGGCACAGAGTATCGGGACATTCCTCCAGCCAGACACAGAGTATCGGGACATTCATCCAGCCAGGCACAGAGTATCGGGACATTCCTCCAACCAGGCACAGAGTATCGGGACATTCCTTCAGCCAGGCACTGAGTATCGGGACATTCCTCCAGCCAGGCACAGAGTATCAGGACATGCCAATCATCTTCCAGCCAGGCACAGGCTATGAGGGAATGCCATGAGCCAGGCACAGAAATCCAATGTGGACACACAGACACATTACCTCCCAGATGTCAGGCAGCAGATCCAAGCACGGTCAGGGCAGAGTCGGCATGTTTGCTGTCAATCAGACAGGAGAGATCCCGGGCTCATAGTTTCAGTTGTATTGCGCAGACCCTCCTTGGTGATCATCCCTCCATCCATCCCTCCGTCCATGCAGGGGCTGTAGTCCAGAGGCTCCCACGTGCAGTGGATGGGGTGTGGAGGCCAGGCTGACATGCAGTGGATGTTCTCTCCCAGGGCAGGGCTGAGATCAGACACATACACATACCCTCACCTCCCCAGTGCTCATGTCATCACAGCTAATCAGGAATCTCCAACTGCACAGTCAAAACTTCCTGCCAGAAGAATAAGCCCATGCTCTTTGTTTTTTTACAATTCAAGCTGGTGACACAACGGCTACTGTCGGTCATTGTTTTCAACAAGATGACTTTTCAATAGGTTTTGTTTTTCTTTTTAATGTATGGCTCAGCCGGTAGTAGTGTGCGTGTGATGACTGTGTGTACACCATAGACGCGTTGTGCTTGTTGTATGCTTTCATCGTCAGCGCAGAATGACTAGTGCGGGGGCGGACTGACCATTTGGAAACTCGGCCACTGCCCGGGGTCAGTAGGGGGGCCCCATGAGGTGCCCCTGGTACCCTTTTCATAGACTTTTTTGAGTTTGGGCAAGGACACAGGGGCCCCATGATCCCCTATTGCTGGGGGCCCCATAAATTGTCAGACTGCCCCTGCTAGTCAGATTTTATAGAAAGGTCACAGAGATTGGTACATAATGAGGCCATATCAGCCTGTCATCCATCTAGGTGTTGATGGTCATACGCGCTTCAATTTTACTATGCAATCAATGTAAGATTCAAATCAGAAACCAAGCACATAGTCACATCTCTTTAGATTGTTTTAGACTTTTTGACTAGTTTAGATCAGATTCAATCAGAGTCGATCATCCGGGGCAGAAAATTAGTGATCGCTTTGCATCAATCGGCAGCACTTTGTTCGTGAATACGATCGTATTTTGATTGAGCAGATTATGAGATTGCAGGGTGGAAACAGAAATGTGATCAACAACTTATGATCAGATCCTAAAAGAGAAATAGGGATTTAATTTTTTTCCCTAATTATACTTACCTAGGTGAATGCAGCATCTGTCCCCATCCAGCTCTGTGTGAGAACTCAGCAATCACATGACTGCTGATCACTGAGTCATAGCCGCTCTGAGCAAAGAGCGGTGACTGTCGGTCACTGGAGCGCCGAGCTGTGGATGGGGAGGGAGCGGCTAGCTCAGGCTCTTAGCGGCTCACTGAGAGGCTGAGCCAGGTACCGCTCAAGACTCTGGGGTGGATCCTGACTTTAAAGTCGGGATCTTTCCTTAGCCTGGACCGGCTGAGTGAAGTCAGCTGACAGCAGGTGTCAGCCCACTATCAGCTGAACACACGTCACAGGAGTGCAAAATGATCCACAGGAGAAGTACAGCCAAAACAGCTTTGGCTGTACTTCTTTTAACTATCAAGCAAAATCCACTTTCCCATGTGTGCCACATTGATTGAATGGGTTCACGATTACAGATTGATTATTCTTATCAGAAGATATCGATCAGAGAAGAAAATTATCATTTATCAAAGTGTGTATTACCACCAATAGCAATGGCAAACATTAACTCACCAGATGCACTACAGTTGCAAGAAAAAGTATGTAAACCCCTTGGGATTACGTGGAGTTTTGCATGAATTGGGCATAAAATGTGCTCTGAATGTCATCTAAATCACAACAATAGAAGAACACAGTCTGTTGAACATAATATTACACAAACATTAGATGTTGCCATGGTTTAATTGCACATAACATGTAAACATTCACAGTGCAGGGAGGAAAAAGTATGTTAACCTTTGGACTTAATAACTGGTTGACCCTCCTGTGGCAGCAATAACCTCAACCAAACGTTTCCTGTAGTTGCAGATCAGACCTGCACAACGATCTGGAGTAATTTTGGACCACTCCTCTTCACAAAACTTTTTCAATGTAGAAATATTCTTGGGATGTCTGGTGTGAATCGC
Organism: Staurois parvus; assembly: GCF_062004578.1. Taxonomy (NCBI): domain Eukaryota; kingdom Metazoa; phylum Chordata; class Amphibia; order Anura; family Ranidae; genus Staurois; species Staurois parvus. The sequence continues at coordinate 1,345,712 of NW_028318161.1, read as the reverse complement.
TCTCTTAAGGTCATGCCACAGCATTTCAATCGGGTTGAGGTCAGGACTCTGACTGGGCCACTCCAGAAGGCGTATTCTGTGCTGTTGCAGCCATTGTTTTGTTGAATTACTTGTATGCTTTGGGTCATTGTCCTGTTGCATTACCCATCCTCTGCGGAGCTTCAGTTGGCGGACAGATGGTCATATGTTTTCCTGCAAAATGTCTTGATAAACTCTGGAATTCATTTTCCCATCAATGACAACAATCCGTCCAGGCCCTGAGGCAGCAAAGCAGACCCAAACCATGATGCTCCCTCCGCCATGTTTTACAGTGGGGATGAGGTTTTGATGTTGGTGTGCTGTGCCTTTTTTTCTCCACACATAGTGTTGTGTGTTCTTCCCAAACAACTCAATCTTGGTTTCATCTGTCCACAGTATATTTTGCCAGTAGTGCTGTGGAACATCCAGGTGCTCTTTTGCAAACTTCAAACGTGCTGCAATATTCTTTTTCGACAGCAATGGCTTCCTCCGGGTGTCCTCCCATGTACTCCATTCTTGTTTAATGTTTTCCTTATTGTAGATGTGTCAACAAAAATGTTAGCATGTGCCAGAGATTTCTGTAGGTCTTTAGCTGACACTCTGGGATTCTTCTTTACCTCATGCAGCATTCTGCGCTGTGCTGTTGCAGTCATTTTTACAGGACGACCTCGCCTAGGGAGAGTAGAAACAGTGCTAAACTTTCTCCATTTGTAGACATTCTGTCTTACCGTGGACACATGAACATCAAGGCTTTTGGAGATACTTTTGTAACCCTTTCCAGCTTCATGCAAGTCAGCAATTCTTGATCGTAGGTCTTCTGAGAGCTCTTTTCTGCGAGGCATGGTTCACATCAGACAGTGCTTCTTGAAACCAGTAAACCCAAAACAGGTGTGTGTTTTGTAAGGGCAGGACAGCTGTCAGCAACACATCCAATATCATCACACTGATTGGAGTCAAGGTTGGCTCACTCCTGGCTCCAATTAGCTCTGGGAGAAGTCATTAAGCTAGGGCCTCACATACTTTTTCCTCCCTGCACTGTGAATGTTTACATGTTATGTGCAATTAAACCATGGCAACATCTAATGTTTGTGTAGTATTATGTTCAGCAGACTGTGTTCTTCTATTGTTGTGACTTAGATGACGTTCAGAGCACATTTTATGCCCAATTCATGCAAAACTCCGCGTAATCCCAAGGGGTTCACATACTTTTTCTTGCAACTGTAGGTATCATTCCATTGTTTAGAAGTGATCAACAAAAGTCCTAGCTGCCACAGTCCCAAACCAGAGATCTCAATAAATCAATTGAATGATGGGTCTGTGTTTTTTTCAATCTCAATAAATTGATTGAATGATGGGTCTGTGGGTTTTTTTCTTTACACATGATTAAAGTGGTTCTACAGCTATAATGTTTTTTTTTCCTTAATGTATGCTATGCATTAAGGCAGTGATCTCCAAATTGTGGCCCTGGGGCTGGATGCGGCCCTTTGCTTGCCTTTATCTGGTCCTTGAGGCATTATTCCTGCCACTGACACCAGCAATGGGGAATAATTCCTACCACTGACACCAACAATGGGCAGTATTCCTTTCACTCACACCAACAATGGGGCACAATTCCTTCTACCGAGAACTAAAATCAGACACTATTCCACCAACTATTTCTCCCCCTTATACCAAAGATTGGGCACTGTTTACTCCCACTGAGCACAATCTGGGCCCCACTTGTAGCAATTGTGCACACAGAGATGGATGTGGTCATCCATCTTGCTAAGGATCCTCCATCTTGTATCTCTCTCCCTCCAATCCCCCCTCCCTCTCTGTTGAGGGACACGTGGTCCCTGTGTGCTGGGTTCAGAAGTGCACAGGCAATCAGGCACAGCGGGACAGCTTCATGGTTATAAATCCCAAATTAGCTGGTGCCCAGGTGTCTGTTAGCTTCTCAATCTGAAATAATCATAAAGCCATAAACCAGTCCTTCACGGGACTTCAAAGACATTCCAGCTAGCCGTAAAACAGACAACACATTTAAAACCCACTTTCCCATATAATTTTATATCTGGAGATAGGAATTAATTACATAAAATTAAAGCATATATTTGGATCGCTCAGTTTAATGCGAGTCGTCTGATATCTTACACCCCTCGTTGAAGTCTACAGGAGAGCAGAAAGCCATATAGTTCTAGCTGGAATAGTGAACTATGCCATGTTTGATATCTAGACATTCAGCAGATGATTCTGCATATTAATCTACCTATGGATAGAATGTTACATGTACCTAGGGAAGGTTATTGACCCTGGTATAACTTGGGAGGGATTTTGGTTTTAGCTTGGGTCTCTGCCTAGACACCCCCTCCCCAAATAAGGCGATTGGCCCTTGGCTTCAGAGACACCCCCTGCTGGAGGCCTCAAAATAGGTTGTCAGGCCTGAGGGAAAAAATTTGAAGAATTCTCCCTTTTAACATTGGAACCAACTTGGGAGACAGTACCCTTTTGCTCTGAAACCTGATCTGCTTAACCCAGGACTTTTGGCAAGTACTCTACCTCTCTAAACTTCTTTCTGTTATCTCTTTGCTGTGTTATTGCTTTCTGTATTTATATATATATATTGGCTACATCTTTCTCTGTAAATATTTTTATTGCACCCTTTTGACCTTTTTAGTAATAAATCCTATTATCTGAAAAGTGTTGAACTGTTTCTAAAGCTCTTTAATGCAAACTAAGAATCCCTGTCTCTGAAGAGTGCTAATGTGTGTTTGAAACCTATATATATCTCTGCCTGCGGTGACAGGGGTATACAGACGATTATTAAAACATCATAGTGTTATTGCTAATATTGGCAAGTTTCCTCCTTTTCTCTACAAAAAGGCGGTGGTGGCAGTGTGAAGGGTTAATTGCGTAATTAACCTGACTCAGTAACAATCGCTCTGAGGTTGCTGGCACATAGATTGTGGTCCATTAGCTGTAAAATCTTTGTGCAGGGTGTAGCTGCGCCTGGCATTGTTATGCACGTGACAGCATGGTTTTAAATTGGCTAGTCCTTCGGTCACGAGTTGGTGAGAAGGGCTGGGGGTCTGATGCCGCGATCGTCACACCCCTAAAGTCTGAAGGCCAGTAAGCTAGCCCTTTCTTTAGAAAGCTTGGAGACCCCCTGCATTAAGGTAAAAAAAACCCTCTGTGCCTGGGATCCCGCACAACCCCCCTTATACTTACCTGAACCCCATCAGAATCCAGCGCTGTGCATGAGAGCAGCGGCCCTCTCTGCTCTGTCCCTCCTCACAGGGCAGATCCATAGCAGCGGGAGCCATTGGCTGCTGTCTATCAAACTCTGTGATGAGGGAGCGGGGGGTCAGGGTTGTGCCCCACTGTCTGTGTTCTTTTTGCTCCTGTACCTTTAAGGAGGGGTGGACTCCCTCAAGATCACCTGCCTTTGGTCTATCCATTAAATACATGTGCCTTTACTATGAGGACTCCCAAAATTTGTAGAGTTAGGACCACAGAATGTCGAGGTGCTGTGATGTTGCTCACGTATGTATTTGCAAATGTGTGCAACTAAACCCGTTTTTAAAGGCATATTGTTAGACAGGTTAATTTGGTTGTTGGCTGGCTGGCTGGCAAGTTGAACTGGCTATCTTATCCCCCTTTTTGATAAGTGATACCTATCCATGTTCCTTGTGGAAAAAGCCATTGTTAAACTGGGGCTGACTGACAAGTTGAACTGGGTAGCTTTCGTAGTTTGTTTAATGCCTGTCCATGTTCACTGCTGTAAAAGCCAGTTATAGACCGGGGCAATGACCAACTTCTTTTGTATGCTGTCTATCAAACTCTGTGATGAGGGACTGGGGGTCAGGGCTGTGCCCCACTGTCTGTGTCTATGGACAAAGGCAGCGGGGCTCAGAAGCGAGCCCACACGAGTGCCCCCACTTCCTATGGGCACACTGGCTGAAGAGGAGGAGCCAGAAGCACCAGTGGGGGACCAGGGAGAGGGGGATCAGGGCTGCTCTTTGCAAAACCTTTGCACAGAGCAAGCATTATGACGTTTGCTATTTTAATTAAAAAACAGCCGAAGCTTTGCAATCACTTTCAAATAACATTCACTTTATTTACTAACACTCATTTTGCAAAATAAACATTTACTTTGCTGGGTGAACAGCCTTTACTTCTTTATTGAATCAACCTCACTGTAGTTTTGTTTTATCTAGTGTTTTCCTTTCCTTGATCTTTACAGTTAAAGCCCAACTCCAGGAAAAGTAGAAATCCTCCCTTTCAGGGGGGGCTGCTCCTGCACTGCAAGGGTTAAATGCATGATTAGGTCTTGGAGATTGGAAAAGCAGTTTTACGTAAGCAGCCCTTACAAGGATGGAAATGTATCCAGTTCAGCAGGAACTGGCCGAATTTCAATCAGTGTATAGGCATTGTGATTGTACAGAAGTCGATCTACCAATCGACTTTTGTACAACCTCCTTGTCAAGTTTTTCCTGCTCAATCAGAGCTATAGTGGGCAGCACTGATCAGTGTATTTTGATGGCGGAGAAGTCTCCTCAGAGGGGAGGATTGTGGATGGTGAATGTTGGAATGTGTGGATGTGGGGATCAGGGCAGTTTTTTTATTTGCTCAACCCACTGGTTAAACAAAAAAAAATTACTTGTGTATGCAGGGCTGATGTTAGAAACCACTGGGCCCCATACAGCCAACCTGACAGGGCCCTGACCCCCCCAACCCCCCCCCCCCATAATGCTTCAGTTATGAATGAACACAGTGAGTGATCAGTGCTGTTCATTCATTGTGTTCATTCAGGAAAGGAAAGGACTAGCAAATGTGACATATTTACCGGACCCTTCCCCCACTCTCCACCCTGAAGGATCCTGTTGTGTGCTTGCAGCTGGTGGTGGGAAGGAAAGGAGGGAAGCCAACAGCTGTGAGGGGGAAACTTATGGTGCACAAGGATGAAGATGGGTGCGGTGGGGGAGGGCAATTGCTGGAACTGATCCCCTGTATGGCTCTCTCTACAACAGGTGAAAGACAGCGGGAGGGAGAGAAGATGCCAGCTTTAAGCTGCTGCAGAGAGAGCCATACAGGTGATTGGTTCCAGCAAATGCCCTCCATGCTGTGCTGATCACCTTCCCTGTCCACATCCCATTCACCTAGTTGCCTGGGCCCCCCTGCTGGCCTGGGCCCCGTACAGGAGGACTGGTGGTACCCCCTTATCCACGGCCCTGTGTGTATGGGTTGCCTTACGTAATCCTCCACTCTCCAAGTAGACGGTGCTCCTCCAGGCTTCAGCAGTGGACTGTTCCCTTGGCATCCTCATGTCCAGTGCAGGGCTTTGGGCGTCAGAGGGCAGCAGACTGCTGGAGGGTGGAGGAGGCTCCCAGTACCATTCTAGCAGCTTGTTGAAATCTGTGGAAGCAGAAGAACAGGCAAGTAAATTTGATTCTCTCGGCCCCCTAGATGTAAATGAGCATTTAACCCTTGTAGTGCAGGAGAGAGGATTTTTACATTCTCTGGAGTTCAGCTTTAAATGGATCAAGATCAAATGGAATAATAGCTGTACAAAGGCAGTTGTACCCCTGAAAAGTATGGGTATTAATCATCTTCTGTAGCATCAGGATTCTCATCGTGCCCTGTATATTGGTAAAATGTACATGGTGGTACACAGACTGAATTGAAGCTATGTTCAATATTTGGGCAGTATTTAGTATACTTACTGCAGGCCTCCATCAATAGATTGACAGTCTGAGAACAACCTTCAACTAAATTCAGGGACTCAGAGGGCACAATGGGTGGACTGGAGAAATTTGAAGAAGGTGCTGTGTAGCTTCTCACTTGAGCAGCAAGGTCTAGGTAAGTACATGATTTTAGCAAAATGCTCAGTGCAGGGTGGGAGGCTGTGCTTATCTTTTGACTGAAGGAATGTTGAACCTACAAGACGCTATCCTGTGCATCTCCAGGAACTAACAGGCTGCCTTGGGTAGGGAGTGAAAGTGCTGGGATAGGATCCAGAACATGCAGTCAGGGTTTGATGCTGACCACAAAACATTATAAGTATGTTTTCTCTTCAGAAGCAAGCCAAGATAACCAAGAGCATGTTCTAGACAAAAGTGTTCTCATATTTTTATGTCCATTTTAGACTACTTCAAAGTCTGAAGTAATGGAGGTCAGTCAACATGATATTTGTAACAAGCCTTGGCAGCTAAAGTATAACTAAAGGCAATGTTTTTGTTCAGTGTTGGATGGAATGGAGAGAGATTAGAACATCTGTTGGGTTTTTATTGCCGTCTATGCCCCCCTTAGAGAGAGTCACCCTCTCTATTTGTCCCGTTTACTGCTATCCCCCAAAATGGAAAATAATTCCAAATGATGGGCTGTCACCAGAACAGGAATAAAGGAGAAATCTTACAATGGGGACTCTAGTTTGGATGACCAAGGAGAAAACAAGGAATTCCCTCATTTTAGAGAGTTTTCCTATTACTTCCTGTTTTGGCTATGGGACAGGAAGTGAAGGGAAATCTCCAGAATGAGACACAGATGACAAAAAGAAACCAAACTGACAGGGCTTATAACCTTCTCTTACTCAATCCATATGCAAAATATGTGTTTTAGTTCTACTTTAGGCCTGGTTCACACCAATGCATTTTTTAGTGCTTTTTGCAGAAACTCACTACAGTCCATTTCACATGCTGTCCTATGGGACACGTTCACATCTATGCTTTTTTGAACAGCTGCATTTTTGTAATGGGTCAGGGACATTTTTAAAAGCAAAAAGTAGCTTTTGTTCAATGGAGAAGTTGTTGAAATATAGTGTATTTTTGCCGCGTTTATGTTTATTTTGCATTTTTATTCTGCCCAGCAACAAAAACATTTCCCCTTTAACAAAAAAACAAAAAAAAAACCCCAAAAAACGGAAAAAAAAACCCCAGCAAAAATGTGTAAAAATGCAAAGTGAAATACAAAAATCATTGCAAAAACGGATCAAAGCATTTTGCATTGATGTGTCCCAGGCCTTAAGGGCTCATGCACACAGTCAAAAAAAGTGCAGCATTTTTATCTAATGATGGTTTGGGGAATCTGAAAACGGCTATATAGAATATTATGGAATGCTGCACACCGCTGAGTAATAGTTACCCCTCCCCAGTCACAGAGTACCTATGCCCCCTCATCTTCCTCTACAGAGCATCAGTGCCTGTCCCTCTTGCCTGACATGACAACATCCTGGCACAGGGAGGCAGCAGTAAGGGACACAAAACTTGGAGAGGTAAGAAGTCTGCTGCACACCAATGACACCAATATCCGCACCCTAACCTCATCAACAGAGTACAAGTGCTCTCATCCCTCCATAGAGTAACAGTGCTCTCATCTCCCTCCAGAGAGCAACAATGGACCTCCATATCCTTCTACAGAGCATCAGTGCCCCTCCCTCTTGCCTGACATGACAACATCCTGGCACAGGGAGGCAGCTGTAAGGGACGCAAAACTTGGAGAGGTAAGAAGTCTGCTGCACACCAATGACACCAATGTCCGCACCCTAATCTCACCAACAGAGTACAAGTGCTCTCATCCCTCCATAGAGTAACAGTGCTCTCATCTCCCTCCAGAGAGCACCAATGGACCCCCATATCCATCTACAGAGCTTCAGTGCCCCCCTCCACAGTATACTAGGCATATCCCCTTTGCCACCAGAGGGCACCAGTGCCCCCCCTTCCCTCACTGAGCAACATTGCCCCCTTCTACCTCCGAGTGTACCAATGCCCCTATTTCCCCTCACTGGAGCATTTTTTCCCATTAAGCACCCATGTTGAGCATTGTTTTCCTCCCACTGACAGCTGACTCCAGGCATCGTTTTTTCTTTCAACAACATGCATATTTCTTTCCACTGATGACAATCGGTATTGGCCTTTTATACCTCCTTTTCCTCCTGCTGACCTGTAATACAAGGTGCTTACTGCTGTGCATTACATGCTCCAGAACAAAGCGTTTTTTTGTCTCAACAGTTGTCGGTTACTAAGTCGTTTTCAACCATTTTAATGAAGTTCCTCTTTCAGGCAGACCCAGACAAACTGTTAGCTCTTGGTCCATGTTCTGTTTTATTTTTTAATGCTAAACCTTCAGGTTTATGTGTGTCTGTGAAACTCTCACTTGCAGTACAGAAGTTAAGAAGTATTTGGTGGGTACAGGGACCTTAGCATATGTGTGCACAGTGTACTGCATGCCAGCTTACATTACAGGTTGTCCCAGGTTGTCTCGGTTCTTAAGTTGGGAGCAGGGGCGGACTGACCATTTGGAAACTCGGGCACTGCCCGAGGGCCCGGGGTCAGTAGGGGGCCCCATGAGATGCCCCTGGTACCTTTTTTCATAGGCTTTTTTGAGTTTGGGCAAGGACACAGGGGCCCCATGATCCCCTATTGCCCGGGGACCCCATGAGTTGTCAGTCCACCCCTGGTTGGAAGGGATGAAAAACATAGTGCAAGAGTAATCAGTTATTCTTGTAAGCTACCTGCATGCCTGACTAACCCACAACCCTCTCCCATCTCCTTCTTCCACACATACAACATACCTCCCAACTTTCTGAAATTAAAAAGAAAGGAACCTTTTAGCTCAAAATATGTAAGCAAAGCACGCACCCTGCCACTTCTCCATTATGTGGATTATGAAGAATTAGTGTGTAAATGATTGGTTAAGTCCACAAATGTCTCTGTTTGTCACCACTAGTTTTCATTTAGAGTTGGTTCACTCTGGAAAGCGCAAGCTCCTGTGCAATTTCAGCACGTGCTTGTACAGTCCGTTTCGATACTCCATTCCCATGCTCGCCTCCAGGACTTCTCCCGAGCTTCTCCTATCCTATGGAACTCCCTACCCCAATCTGTCAGTCTGCTAATCTGTCCACCTTTAGACAATCCCTGAAAACCTTTATCTTTAACCACGTGCCCTCCAGAGGATTTACGCCCCCTCCTGACCAGGCCATTTTTTGCGTTATGGCGCTGCATTACTTTAACTGACAATTGCATGGTCATGCAACGCTGCACCCAAATGAAATTTATGTCCTTTTTTTCCCACAAATTGAGCTTTCTTTTGGTGGTATTTGATCGCCTATGCGGTTTTTATTTTTGGCGCTATAGAAAAAAAAAGACCGACAATTTTGAGAAAAAAAACTATATTTTTGACTTTTTGCTATTAAACATGTCCTGTAAAAAAAATGTAAACAATAAAATGCTTTCATAAATTTACACCAAAATGTATTCTGCTACATGTCTTTGTTAAAAAAAATTCCCAATACTTGTAAATGAATTGGTTTACGTGAAAGTTATAGCGTTTACAAATGTATATATACTGGGATTTTTTCTTTATTTTAAATTTTTACTAGTAATGGATCAGCGACTAGATCAGTAACTAAATCAGCAACTTATAGCGGGACTGTGGCGGACATTCTGGCACTGGACTTGGTGTCACTGACTGACATCCACAGTGACACCAATACAGTGATCAGTGCTTAAAAAAAGCACTGACATTGTACTAATGGCATTGGGCAGGAAGGGGTTACCATGAGGGGCGATCAAAGGGTTAACTGTGTGCAGGGAATGTTTTACTAGGGGGCGGTGTCTGTGTGCTTCACATTAATCACACTGCTCTGGATGGCTGTGCTGTGCACAGCCATCCAAAGCAGTGTGCCCGAGCTGACAGGGAGGACAACCGTTAGTAAATAAAACAGTTCTGCTCGCCGGGCGCCGGCGAGTAATCACCAGCCAGGACCCGGTGATTGACAGTTGCGAATAGCAGCGCGGGTAGGGCTTGCGTGCGCCCTCTACCCAGAAATGCAAAATCACGTATATATGAGTGATTGTGCGCACCCGTGCTGCCCTGTAGCAGTATTTCTGCTATAAGGTGGACGGGAAGCGGTTAAAGAAGCCTATCCTACTTCTAACTAGTAAACTGCCTTTTATTTCCTCCATCAGCTCATTCCCACAGCTATTACCTTTTGTATCACTCAACCCTTCCTCCTAGATTGTAAGTTCTAACGAGCAGGGTCCTCTGTTTCCTCTTGTACCAAATTGTATTGTAACTGAAATTTCTATCTTCATTTTGTAAAGCGCTGCGTAAACTGTTGGCGTTATTTAAATCCTGTGTCATAAAATAGTGCCGCGCACTAAATGAATTATATGAATTAAAACATCCAAACCATGTGATTAGGCAACAATGGTGAATACACTGAATACAACTTGAAAGTCCATAATGTGTGCTTGATCCATGCGTTTATAATTTGTTCACAAGACAGGTGCTCTTTATTGCTTATATCCACATATATTCCTAAAGGTGCTCCTCCACCAGAGACATACATATATACTCTCACCTCCTTTTATGACCCAAATTGCATAGGTCAAATACCGCCTATCCCTTTTAACCCGGGTAGGTATACTGCAAAGATGACTCCACTTTCCTTCTCACTGAGCTGCAAATGGTACCGCCTCCTCTTTATCCCACAGATCCTCCGCATGTGTAAACAGAAACACTTGCCATAGTGTAGTATATAAATATAGCGTGAATTAGCGTGATTTATTAAAAAAGAGTCCCATAAAAGCTGTAAAAGCAATAATTTATGCTCTCTGGCTGCATTCTTGCAGCCATTGAGAAATACTGTGAGAGATGTGATTGGTCACAGCTTGTCACATGGTACAAGGCTGTTGTGAATAGCCTTGTACCATGTGACCTCTGTGATCATTTACAGATTTCACAAGTAGTAAGCAATGATGTCAGGAAGTGACATCTTGTTTACTACTATTCATGTGATCACTGATTGGCCAATCAGTGATCACATGATCGGGACCTGACACAGAGGTCCCGTACAGCGATCGGTGTTCTGCTGTGTCCTCGCGGTGCTGCGCACTCCCAGGGAACATGCACAGGCAGGGAATGCGGGGGCCGTTTAGAAATGGCGACCCGCTTTGGCACTGCTCCCATCCAGCTGTTTATGTACATGGGGCGGATGGAAAGTGGTTAAGCAAATGATGTCACACATCCCAGGAGCCTGCAGGAGGAGAGGGAGAGTTCTAACCTCAACCAATGCCTGAGCTATGGGCAGATGGATTCCTGGAAGTAAATGCTACCTGAATCATCTGCCCTTACTCAAGACGGCCACTACCAGAAATGCCAGGGGGTGTTTTTCAAAATGAATTCTCAGCAAAATAAAGCATGGAGACATGGATGGATGGGGGAGTTTGCTTTGAATATTAAACATGAATGAAATAGCTTTTTTGGTTTATGGTGCTCAGATGCAGTGCAGCTCCACTTTAAGTTTTACATAACAGTTTTTCAATGCCCTTCTCTCATATATTACTCAGCATTTCATTTGGCATTACAGGGACAGGAAAAACTCTAAATGAAGGTGTTAAAGTTATACTATAGGTGTGTCGGTTTAATTTGTGGTACTAATGCTAAGTGGCACCTTGTGAGATAGGTTGAGGTTCCGAGCTTGCCACAACCAGCATAATGTCGGTGCAATACACCTCACCCTAACTCCTAGGCTGAACATGTCAGAAAATAGGCCAAGCTTGTAAAATCTCAGTGCTATCATGTCATTGTCCTTTCTTTCATAATAATTTTATGTGAGATTTGCTTATTATGTCGTTTTATTGCATTAGTTAAATATTTTTAGACTGTAGAGGTGTATGCTTTGTAAAATATAATATTATTACTTTGACAATTAAAAAGTCAGTCCACCTAAAAGTGTTATTTTAACTATAGGTGGAGTCCGATGGATTTTGTAACTTACATGGTTTGTATTTTTCTGAAGGACTTTAGAAGAAAAAAAATCCTTCTATACAGTAGTTTCCTGTCCTGCAAAACAAAATACAGCAGGGAGGTGTTGATAAATTGCAATGATAGGTGTATGAACCTGTAATTTCAAGTGTAAAAATGTGTCTTTTGGGTGAGTATGTAAACCCAACCTTTCATATTCCTGATATGTGTCTGCTGTACCATCTATTTGTATGAAAAAGTATCCTGTTCCCATCATATTGCTTCGTTTGAAATCCCTGGTGTTCCTGCTAGTCCCTCTGCTTTACCATTAAAAAAGGAACAAACTTAACAGGAGAAGACTGGTTAGTTTTCTAGCTGTGCTGGGAACACGGCCTGCTCTCCTCCAATGATCAGACTTGTCCTGGCACACCACCCCTCTGCACAGCCATTCACTGAGAAGATTAGCGTATTGCTGTTTCTCCTCCCCTAGCTCTTACGTAGTTGAGAGCAGAGGGAATGTGATCCCCTAAAAATGGAAAAAAAGGTATTTATAATGTTTTTGGATGTATTTACAAAACGTTTGCCTTTCATTTCTATTTTAAACTTAATGGGTTGTTTTACAAGGTGAGGGTTTACAACCACTTTAACTCTCCAGCATCCACTAAAAACTGAAATGTCATTCTTGGTTGGACTGACCAACTTGTGCTCCAGCAATTAGAAAACTGTATAACACCCAAGACATGTTCTAATACAAATCACATACACAGGGTCATTCAACAAAATGTTTCTGGTGGTTCCCTAAAGAACTACCTGTGCCTATTTCAGACAAGCATTTGCACTAATGTTGATAGTATTACTGACACGTGGCAAACTAAAGGTAGTTCTTATTCTCGGCTACTTGAGAAACCATTCACTGTGGCACCAACAGATTCCTAAAGAATTACCACCAGTTCTCAGATTAGGTAATAATTAACCACTTCAATACAGGGCACTTATTTTTTTTCTTGCCAAGGCCAGTTTTCAGGTTTCAGCGCTCTCACATTTTGAGTGACAATTGCACGGTTATACAACACTGTACCCAAACTAAAATTTTATCATTTTCTTCACACAACTAGAGCTTTCTTTTGGTGGTATTTAATCACCGCTGGGGTCTTTATTTTTTGCTTAATTAACAAAAAAAGACCAAAAATGTTGGAAAAAAACAAGTTTTTCTTTGTTTCTGTTATAAAAGTTTGCAAATAAATAATTGTTCTTCATAAATTTAGGCCAAGATGTATTCTACTACATGTCTTTGGTGAAAATAACCCAAATTAGTATTTATTATTTAGTTTGTAAGAAAGTTATAGAGTTCACAAACTATGGGATAGATCTGAAAATTGACCAATCCTGAAGTACCGACAGCCAATCTAATTTCTTGAGGGTCAAGAATGTCAGAACAGTACAGATATCCTTTTTGCATAGTAGACAGTCCGAAGTACTTCATAAAAGTTTTTTGAAGTTGTAATTTTTTTGTTATAATTTTTCGGAAATGAACAATTGAGTACTGTCCGTGATACTTTTTTATTTGCACTAACATACAATTTTGAGGACAAGCTTTGGGGGTATGTCCCCTTCTTCAAGGTCCGAGCAGTACTATTACAATGTTTTAGCAGAATGTTAGAAGTTGGAGATGAGAAAAAAAAAAGCAGAAAGAAACACATGCCTAGGGTTAAACTAAAGATAAGATACAGCAAAGCAAAAGCAAAGACTGGGGGGGGGGAGGAGAACAACAATCACAGAGAGAAATGAAGAAATTAAAAAAATGATTTTCATGTTTTTGGTTTTTTTTTACATACTGTCACCAGTGTAGTACAGCATCATCATATAACTGGCATTGCGGTGATCAGGGACACTGACTGGTGACAGTACGAAAAAATAAAAATTATAATTTTTTAAAAAAAATTTTATTACATTTTTTTCTCTTTTTTTAAGATTTCTTTTGATATTACACTATGACCAAAGTAGTATAATGTTACCATAGTAACATTGTACTACTTTGGGGAAGTGATCAGTATTTTTTTTTGCTTTTTTTTACACAATTTGCTTATAGCAAAGAATTTCTTTGCTATAAGCAAACATTTACCTGAATGAAATCGATTAATTCAGGGTTTTTTCGTTTGCTTGGCTGTGATTTGGCCACAGCTAATCACATGACACAGCTGGGCTGTGATTGGCCCAGCTTGTGTATGTGATCGCTGTGACCATTCACAGCTAGACACACTTGTATACGATGGATGGCATGAAAGGAAGCCATCCATTGTATACAACTGTCATGTGACCTGCTGCGACTGGTCACAGCAGGTCACATGGTACTGGCAACAGGACCGGTACACAGATCTGTCATCGGCCGTGTCCGAGATACACATCCGGTGACAGATCGCACCGCTGCGTGGCCCTGCGGGCAGGCGCAATGTGCGTGCCTGGAAGGATGCCATATGGCGTCTACCCGGAGGGATGAGCTGTTCCCATAGCCAGATGGCAGCAGGGTGGCAACTGGCTAAGACTAGCTCTAAGATAGCGTACAGAGGTAGTCCAGTACTCAGAGTGGGGTGTGGCTGTACCGTGAAGCTGCCATTAAAGTGGCAACTTCCGGCCCAGTACTGTATCCCCTCTTCCATTCAGTGGTTAGCTGAAAGCTAGATGTAAACAAAGGGGCTGGGGATAGAGGTGGCGTCAGTACCCAAATATAGCAAAGCCCATATTTGGGAAATGACTTGTCTCTGAGTGGACAGACACTGATGTGGAACTGAGAGACTAGTTCCCCTGTCACAAGTTAGCCTGCAGTTTCTTGTTTGTGTATTCTTACCTCCTTGCTGCAGTGCTGTTCCTGATCCCTTTCACGTGTGTGTTTGTCTGTGCTCACCTATGGGCGTCATCTGCTGTTCTCTGGGTTTTAATTCCTTCCTTCCATCACTTCCTCCTTGTTTGCCTGCCTATATAAGACATGCTCAGTCTAGGCCACTTTGCCTGAGCAACTTCCTAGTTGTTGGAGCTCCTGTGTGTTGCTATTGCCTGTATCCTGCATTGACTACTTGTGTACCGACCTCGGCTTCGTTCTCTGACTGTGCTTGTTTTCCGGCTGTCCTGACCTTGGCTAGTCTATCGGATTTCCGTTTGTCTCCTCCCATTGTACTCTGCTCCTGCAAGCGGTCTCCTCATCCTCAGCTGGGCGTACCTGGGGGCCTCTACCTGGTCCCAGCTTGTTGCAAGTCCATCCCCACCATCAGGGGCTCTGGTGAAAAAATGTAGGCTGGGGCTTAGACTCCGTGCCCTGGGGAACCCCAAGTTGTCTACAAGGGCTCACTACCACAGGTGCTGACATCCCCATCAGGTTCACTTAACAACACATTGACAGCGCATGGCAGTGGGTGGATTTGAAAGACGCAATTGGACTTAATAACAGCTATGGGTCTGCCCACTGTCATGCTCTCTCAATCAAAAGTACTGTAAAGCTCATGTGGAACTAGTCTCTTAGTCTATCAGGTTATGTCCATCCCTAGTACAATATTTCTTGGCCATATGGCTGTTAGTGTGACGGGCACAGTGCCCATGGAGGGAATCAACTGAAGGCCTCATCAACAGATTCATGACAGGTACATGAATTGGATACTTTCAGTGCTGTGTCCTGACTTGATGTCTACAACACCCTTTATGAATTCACCAGTCAGTCCTTTGTCTATATCATCCTACAATGCACAGCATGCTTAAATCTGAATGCTTTTCTGTGAACACACACTTTCATTATATCTTTATAACATAAGGAAGTTTCCCGAAAAAGTGATTTTTAACACAGCATCTAGTAAGTCATTGGAAGTTGTAAGTAAGTGACCAGTGACTAGTAGAGTCACTGTGTATTATTCTCCTATGGCAATGCCAGGGGGTGTAATATGAGAAAATGCTTCCTCCTTCCTGCAGCAGACTGATGACATCATTCTGCCAGATTGTATCTCTCAGTATAGGTGAAGTCACTTGCCTGAAGCTCAGTGATTGTTTTTATGTGATAAAAGGTAATTAATTATACAGTTGCTGTACATTGTGTCATATAAACCCTTACTGCAAGATTCAACATACTGCATTTTTGTATTGTTTGGAGACAAACTCACAAACGCTTATAAATATTACACAAAATTTGTATCTATCTATCTATCTATCTATCTATCTATATATATATCTATATGTGCAGGGGCGGACTGACCATACGAGCACACGGGCACTGCCCGAGGGCCCGGGGTCAGTAGGGGGCCCCATAAAATGCCCCTTGTACCTTTTATAGGCTTTTTTGGGTGTGTTTTGAGTGTGGGCAAGGACACAGGGGCCCCATGATCCCCAATTGCCCAGGGGCCCCATGAGTTGTCAGTCCGCCCCTGTATATATGATATACTTTCCTATTTACTACTGCTTGCAGCATAAGGATTAAAAATAGTCAATGCAAAGTTCCAATTTAAGACATCAGAATGCATGAGAGAATCAATTGATTCGTGATGAATCCAGACAGTTTGCTTTGAGCCAATATTTGTGACAATGTACGCTATTTTTGAAGAATATGTGTGTTTGTTTCAACATTGATGTCTCCCCATAATTTCTCTGACATAGAAAACAGAAGGCCCACCTCCTGCAGCAGGCAATAGCCAATGAAAAATCTTGGCCCCTGATTTGGAGCCAAGTACTTTTGTCCCTCTTTCCTCCTTTAGTTTCCCTCTTTTTTGGTTTGATGTACAGACCTTTATTGAAAATTAACTATTTAGGTTGGACAGCACAGTGGCTAAATAGTTAGCACTCCCCCCTGGCAGTACTAGGGTCATTGGTTTAAATCACAACCATGGCACCACCTGCCTGGAGTTTGCATGTTCTTCCTGTGCCTGTGTGGGTTTCCTCCAGGTACTTCAGAGACATGCTGGTAGGTTAATTGGCTCCTGTCTAAATTGGCCCTAGTATGTGTATGAATGGAAGTTAGGGACTTTAGATTGTACACCCCTTGAGAGTTAGGGACTGATGTGAATGTACAATATGTGCACTGCATAAATTGATGGCACTATATAAGTACGTATAATAAATATATATACATCAGTCTTTTATTCACTTTGAAGTTCTGGAAAACTTGCAGTGCTGAAGTGCAGAATATTATCCATTTGGATGTTACGGTGTCAGAAAAGATATGTGTAATACCTTTGGAAATTTGACAGTTTTACAGATAATTCCCTTGCTGGATTTAGCAGTTTTGTTTTCAGGTTTTATTGGATTTCCATTGTTTACAATATCCACTATTCTCCTTACTCTCCTTCTGCATGTGAGTAAGAATACCAAAAAAAGCAGACATCAAAACACAAAGACATAAAAGTAGAATTCCCAGAGAGAGGAAAGATGTTGGAATTACAGGAATTCTATAAAGCAAACAAGCCGTGTGCTGTGCCCTGGTCCGCAGTGTCCATTCTTCTGTAGACAATGTGACAACTTCCTGTTCCATGTCTGCTCTAAGTACGGGGGAGGCAGTCAGGGATCGCAACATTGCAAGTCGGAAAAATGTCACCCTAGTATGTAAGTACTATTGGAACCCAGGCCTAGAAGTAATGTGACAGCAGTCAGCAGAGTAAAACGCACAAAGGATTTATGAAGAAAAATTATTATTCATTTCAATCTCAGGGATCCTAGAGGGCATGCAGACTTTTTAAAGCCCAATCAGGTGCATTCTTTGACTTACATAAATGAAAAGAATGACTATTACATAGAAGTCATATTATTAATACATATCCACCAACTTGGGATGAGGGATTGTGCATGGGCTTGTTGTGTGGGGCAAACATCAAACCCATCATAAAGTCTGAAAATTGCAAATTATTATTATTATTATACAGTGTTTATATAGTGCCAAAGGGTTTGCTCAGCGCTGTACATTAGAGTGGGGGGACAGTACATGAGACAATACAGTAACAATACAATACACGAGGGGTTCGAGGTCCCTGCTCTTTCGAGTTTACAATCTAGGAGGGAGGGGGTAAATGAAAATCTGAACCCCACTGAAGGCCATGGGGGTGGATCTTGAAAATCGATTCTGGTCATTTTCAAGGTTAATAGGCAAGGGATTGTTAAAGTGCATGGGGAGCTTAGCACTGCCATGGGAGACAAGTGTGAATGCAAAAAGTAATTTGACTCTGAAGGTGACATAGAACAAACACAAATCCTTTAAATTACATACCTGGGAAATGCCTTTAAACTGTATGCAGTGCTACAGAACAGTACAGTTCTCAAGGACAGCATCAATGACACCATAATCTGGCATCACATATTTTGAAATTGTAATAGATTATTTTTTTACCTTTACACTATTGTTTGGCATAAATTCAGCAACACCCAATCTGATTCATTACCACTTGAAAACTATAGCATTTTTAGGATGTGATACCTGTTTTGCATCCAGCAATAATAGTTCTGAACTGACAGGTGGAAGTAGCAGCCACAGCAGATCTAAAAACTAAAGTTACAAAAAAAAAATAAAGCCCTCAACTTTGTGCAAATTGGCTAGTCACAAAACAATTTAATAGTGTAAATTGTGAACTTTTTTTCACACAACCACACTACATTGTCTTAAAGTTAAAAAAATCTTCAAAACAGAGTGAACAAAACCACTACAAAACCACAACCATACATTCTCTGAACCCCATTCTATTCCCATATCCATAATTATTCCTAAAACCTAAATATAGACTTCAGGTATGCATTAGGTAGTGTCGGGACAGTATATGAACATTCTTGTGGGCCTTTTTTATTGTATCTGTTGTCAATAACACCATTGTGGTCTACAGCCTCAGCCTGCAGCATTTCAGCCGTGTTAAAAGTAACAGTCATTTGGGTACTGTATGGATGAGGAAACACATGACTCAACACCAGAGAGCTTAGTGGGAGCCGCACCTCATTGGGACAAGTCAACAGCAAAAAAGGCACCCCTCCTCATTTTTTTATTCTGCTCATGGGTCTTTTTGCTCCTCAAGAGTGCAGAGCAGACAGTTTTTTACTGTGCGTCTCCTCCTCTTCAGCTATTCCTGCCATATTTCCAGGGCTTGTCTACAGACCTCTGTAGTGCTGCTGTAGAAGCATAAGAAAAAAATCCCCAAGTCACCTACATGCCCAGCTTCTCTGTGCCAGCTTTGTCTTACACACTGTTTATACTTTGTGGTCTGTACAATACCACAGTGCTGGTTTCTCAACCAACGAAGATCATATGCTACCCACCATTGCTTTGCATAGAAGGTCATGCCTGCCATCCACCAGCATTTAGAATGTCTTGTGACAGCAGGAGGCAGAAGAAGAATACAGGTTGGTTAAAGCAGGTTGAGGGTTGGGGTGCTGGAGATGAGGAGAAGGGTTGAAGTGCTACCGGCAAGGAGGAGAGTTAGCTAGGCCACTGCCTTGCCTTGCAATTAGTAGCAGTTTTGTCAGCCTGATATATGTAGTCTTTGAGATTGCCATCGAGCTGCCTATCACATATGGAAGCCCAATGGCTAACACAGGGAGCTGGTGTGGCAACCTGACAACGCTGCTAAATGAAGGGCAATGGCTTAGTATTACCAGCCTATAACATTAAGTGCAGGTATTGGTAGGATCTTCATTCAGGAAACTTTGCAACAGTTAAAAAAAAAGAAAGTTTTATACAGTGAAAAATGATGCATAACAAACTGAAAATCTCACTTCATGTTTATATACACTTTAAGGCTAGATTCATATCTGTGCAGGTGATGCCGGTGATGCCACTGCAAATCCGCACGAAAATCTGTGCAGCCGCACCACCCGCACAGAGGAATGCGGACCTGTGGGCGGGTGCCATTAGTTCTAATGGCACGCTGTCCGCACTGGAAAATGCAACTGTACTGAGAACCGAGGTTCCCGTGCGGGCAGCGTTTTCAGAAGAAGTGCAGGGACTTCTTCCCTGCGTGTCACAGGCACGGGAGTCCATTCAAATGAATGGGCT
Organism: Staurois parvus; assembly: GCF_062004578.1. Taxonomy (NCBI): domain Eukaryota; kingdom Metazoa; phylum Chordata; class Amphibia; order Anura; family Ranidae; genus Staurois; species Staurois parvus. Next base: position 1,325,968 of record NW_028318161.1, on the reverse strand, counting down.
CTTGTGCCCGTGCAAAACGCAGCCTGCACAGCTGCATATATGTGAACCAGGGCTAAGGCAGCATGCTGTTTGCTTTTTTTGTAAAGCTCTCATTGGACTCTACAGTCACACATTTAAAAACCCAGCGGAAAAAGAACAAATGGCTGTATATTACATGAACTACAGAGAGACTTGTGACTCCTCTCCAAAGCCATTACATTGTTTGAGCCTATAGTTCTTTAACTGGATATGTCCGGCGGTCGCCAAACAAGGCAAAAAAAAAGGCAAGTGAACACAGATTTTAATTTGGAGATGAACCTGTCTTATTTTGCTGCATGAAACATTTTAATGTAAAACATATTCTATTGTGAATGACTTTTTAAACTGATATGTTATCCTGCTGCTACTGATTACAATAAAGCATGTTGTGATGTTACTTGAAAGTTATTTTTGGACAATCATTGTCTTACTCCCCTCCTCCTCTTCTCTTTCTAGTATCCCCTTTTCCTGTTCCTATGACTCGCCCTATGCCTAAGGAGGAAATATCTCCAAAGTATGTTTATTTAATGCAACTAAAATAACGAAATGTTCTATCCTAGCTAGTTTTAACTGCAGTATGCAACTAAAATCTAGAAATAAAATGATAGCTAATATTACATTGTAAGGCTAAGTAATAGAATACACTTACACATATTAAAGTAAATGTATTTTCCTATGATATATATAAAATGCCCAGGCTTTCACTAAACCTTTCACAAGCAGAAACAGCAGCTATTAAGCAATGTGTATATATGTATTTCACAGAATTAGTAGCATTCTACTGGCAAGGTGGGAATCGAATGTGGAAATAAGGCAGGCGCTGTCCTTAAATGTTCTCTTTTAAAAGCTGTGAGCACAAACTATGAAAATCCAGATGTGAGCAGTCCTTTGTCTTTTTATAAAGCTGACTAGGCAGGCAAGCCAAATGTACTATACATTCAACCAATGAAATAACACATCCTACCTATATGATTTAGTGATCAAATGGTTGTTTCTGCTGTAGTAATAACATTGAAAGGGGTGCTTCACATTAGACAGATCCCTGTTTGATTGGAGCAGTGGTGCTACTCTTTGATAAACAGCTCAGAAGCTCCTAGATTAGGAGTCTATAACCTTTTAGTATAAGGGCAACATTGCATATTTTACAAATGTTTGTGGGATGAAAAAAAAAATCAATTTTCTAAAGAGTCCCTGTTACATCCAGAAATGCTTAGCAGAGTTCCTCCTTATATCCATGTGTGCCCAGCAGAGTTCCCCCTTACATCCAGGAGTGCCCTGCAATATCCCCCTTACACCAAGATATGCCCGGCAGAGTTCCCCCTTACATCTAGGTGTGCCCAGCAATATCCCCCTTACACCAAGATATGCCCGGCAGAGTTCCCCCTTACATCTAGGTGTGCCCAGCAATATCCCCCTTACACCAAGATATGCCCGACAGAGTTCCCGCTTACATCCAGGTGTGCACAGCAATATCCCCCTTACACCAAGATATGCCCGGCAGAGTTCCCCCTTACATCTAGGTGTGCCCAGCAATATCCCCCTTACACCAAGATATGCTCGGCAGAGTTCCCCCTTACATCTAGGTGTGCCCAGCAATATCCCCCTTACACCAAGATATGCCCGACAGAGTTCCCCCTTACATCTAGGTGTGCCCAGCAATATCCCCCTTACACCAAGATATGTTCCTGTATGGCGACTGGTGCATAGAAATGCGCATGCGCACAACATCGCACATAGAAATTAGCACAAGCGCATTGCTAATAAACATGAGCATAGGCTTGCACATGTTCACATGGGTGCACGCACACGGGAGTGTGCCTACAGTTTCTGGCACCAGATGGACTATTTAAAGGAGGCTCTTACTCTCTGTCAGTGCTGACTGGTCTTCAGCCAATTCCCTGTGTCCTGCTGTATCCTGCGTGTTATCGATTACTGACCCGGCTTGCCATTGACCTGCTCTTGGATTCTTTTTATTCTTCTGCTCATCGGTTTCTGATCCTGGCTTCCTCCTGACCACGTCCCTGTCTGATGTTACGGTACCTCATTGCCTGCTCATTGTTGACCCTGGCTGTTACTCTGACTACGCTTCCGGCTCCAGTTTGGCTCTACAGTCCTGCCGAGTGCTTGTCCTGGCTATCTGTTATATCAGCTCCAGTTGTCACGATGTGTTCCGGCCTCACGCTTATCAGACGTTCTGGCAAGCCACGTACCCTGATCTTGCAGTTCCAGTGGAGTGCTTCTTTAACCACAGCTGGTCGTTCCAGCATCTCCTCTCTTCATGACTGGATGCATTGCTTGATTTACTGAGTTTACACCTCCAGCCGCAAGTACTGCAATCAATATCCGCAAGCACTCATTTTTCTCCTGTCCCTCGGCAGGAAGCGGAACAGGGGGAAGTCGGAAAGGGGAAGTCTATCCTCCTGAAAATGTTGGGGGAGAAAGAATCGCCTGCAATTCTAGCAACCAACTACTGTGGAGGGAGAGGGGAAAAATCTGCACTGAAGATTGAGGGATTGTCACAGCTGTCACCATTATTACAATACACAGACTGATCCATACTGCTAACAAGTGAGTTGTAGTGGGTATACTGAGGGGCACCACATCCTTACAAAGCCAAATGTGAACAAGATTGCAGACATCGACTTTTAAGGTGCCCAGAGATCACACCTTAAAGGTTCAAATGTATACAATAATATTAAGTAACAAAATTAGAAAGTGTGGAATAACCATAAAGATGAACAATGTTTTTTAAAAACAACTCTACAATAAAAATTCTCCCATTTTAGCATAAGGAACCCTATATACAATCATAGAGATTTTAGAGACAATAAATTAATGCATGTGGAGGAGATGAGCAGCAGTGAGACTGGACCTGTAGTGCTGACTACTCAGCTTTATTCCACCTAGAGATGGAGTTTCCTACTGTCCCTTTAAACTGCTCTACGGTCCATTTATAGATGATAATTTGGAGTACTATTAAACATAGACTTGGCCTTGTGGGTTTTTTCAACCATAACCATAATTGGAGTAACAGATTTTATAATGAATTGGCAAAACTTCTCAATTATTTGAAGATTCCTTGTTGAATTAATTTGCCCAACTGCAGGAAGTGTTTCCTTTAGTGCGCAACTGTACTATCAATACTTGCAACTTCGCCACGCTGTTCAAACTCAAGGCAGACATTCTAACATGTGCTTGGTTGAATCTAAATATCCCTATTTATTGCATAGTCTGCTTGAAAGAGTATATACCAGTGTGCAGAGGGTCCTTCAGAATTTCTAGTGTTAATATGTGGTTACACCCCTTTAGCACCTGATGGATAAATGCATGCACTAGCTGTTGGGATTTGAGCACAGGTATCTCTTGTTTGTTTTTTGCATTAGTGTGACGGGCACGGCGTCAGACCCCAGTCCTTCTCACCAACTTGTGACTGAAGGACTAGCCAATCTAAAACCACGCTGCCACTTGCATGACAATGCCACGCTCAGCTGCACCCTGCACAAAGATTTTCCAGCTCACTGTACCACAATCTATGTGCCCGCAGCCTGAAAGTGATTGTTACTGGGTCAGGTTAATTACGCAATTACCCTTCACACTGCCACCACCGCCTTTTTACAGAGAAGGAGGAAACTCACAAATCTTAGCAGTAACACTATGATGTTTGAATAAGTGTCTGTATACACACTGTCACCGCAGGCAGATACAGAGGTTTTAAAACACACAGTAGCACTCTTCAGAGACAGGGATTCTTAGTTTGCATTAAAGAGCTTTAGAAACCGTTCAACACTTTTCAGAAAATAGGATTTATTACTAAAAGGGTCAAAATGGTGCAATAAAAATATTTACAGAAAAAGATGTAGCCAATATATATATAGATACAGAGAGCAATAACACAACAGAGAGATAACAGAAGTTAAGGGAGGTAGAATACTTGCCGAAGTCCTTGGTTTGAGCAGATTCAAGTGTCCTGAACAAAAGGGTACCTTTTCTCCCAAAGTTGGTTCCTGATGGTAAAAGAGATAATCTCTTCATCATACCTCTCCAGGCCTGACAGCCTGTTTTCTAGTGACCCAGCAGGGGGTGTCTACTGAAGCCAAGGGCCAATCGCCTCATTTAGGGAGGGGTTTAGGCGGAGACCCAGGCTAGGACCAAATCCCTCACAAGTTCATACCATGGTTAATAACCTTCCATAGGTACATGTAGCATCATATCCACTGGTAGGATAATATGCAGAATCATCTGCTGAACGTCCAGACACTAGATATGACATATCTGCCTGTGACGGTTAAAGAGATATCGCTTTCTGCTCTCGGGTAGACGTTTTCTAGGGGTGTAAGGTATCAGGTGACTTGTATTAAAATGTCCTACCTAAATATATGCTTTGTTTTATTGTACTTTGTTCCTGTCGGGAGTTATGAAATTGTATGAAAAGGTGATTTCAGTGGAATGTACGTTTTTACTGCTACTACTGAATACTTTTCATGTCCAGTGACTGAGGGATTTATAGCTTTATGATCAGGCCAGAGCAAAAGTCTGACAGACCTCATGGAACCAGCTAATTGGGTTTACAACCATGAAGTGTATTCAGCTGTGCCCTGTGCACTCCCAAACTCAGCACACACACACAGACCACATGCCATTCAACAAAAAGGGAGGGGGACTGATTTGGAGTGAGAATGACACAAGATGGCGGATCTTAGCAAAAATGGTTGTCAACGTCCATATCTGTGCGCACAATTGCTGCAATCAGTACTACTTTAATTCTAACAGAAGCTAGGCCAACCCTTTGCTCATATTTCCACATAATTTTTTAATTGAATGATCAGAGCACTTGAAGTATTTAAACATTTTTAGTATTTGTGTGAATGAGTGTATGTATAATATGTATTTGTGAGTGGGTGTATTTCTGTGATAGGAAATTGTATTGCCTCTTTTGCTGTACAAAGGGGTACGCTAGACAATGGGGCCCAGTCAGGCCCAGAATGCAGGACAGACATGGTCACATTTAGGCTCAGGTCACTCCAAAAAATGAATGCATGTTGGGATACTGCACATTTATATGTAAAGTAGATTGCATTGTGCTCATACAGCATGCACAAGCCCTTACTGTCTTGTCTACTTCCACCAGACATACTTGTGGCCCCACATTTGTGAAATTCCATCAGTTAAGCAGGCATCAAATATTGGCAGCTTTTGGTATATCAAACCAATACCGAAAGTGAATCTGAAGCATGCTAAATGTGTCAAGCTGTTGATCAGGTTTTGCTGATAAACAGACTGCACTGCCTTCAGGGAAGCTTAGTTTGGCTCCAATCTGTAAACTGCTGATATTACTGTTATGCAAGAGAAGTGGGGTGAACAGCAGAGAAAGAGATGCTGCCTGGGGCTGGGGAGAGACCTGTGCTAGTCTCGTGTACACTGACTATTCACACATTTTCATGGTTCTGCTTTAGGCTCTCTATAGGTGTGTCATCAGCTGAAGTTATAGCTATACTAGAGGTTTCTGTAGAAGGGAGAAGATGATGGCAAAAAAAGTACAAAATTATGCAACAATCTTTGTAACATACACTCAGGCGTGGCAACAAGTGATCAGACCTGAACGGTTAATGTTCTATTTCATTTACACAAATAGGAAAGAAGGTTAGCTGAAGTGGTTCTAAAGGCTGAAGGTTTTTTACCTTCAGTGTGCAGCTCCCCCAGCAGCCCCCCCGATACTTACCTGATCTCAATCCAGCAATGTACACAAGAACAGTGGCTCTCTCAGACACTCAGACCTGGCTTGGGAGCAAGCACTCAGGAGTGCCCCCAGAGCAAGCAGTTTGCTCTGGAGCACTCGGCAAGGAGGAGGGGCCAGGAGAACTGGTGGGGGACCCGAGAAGAGGAAGATTGGGGCTGCTCTGTGCTAAACCATAGCACAGAGTAGGTAAGTATGATGTGCTTGTTATTTTAAATTTTTAAAAACTGAGCCTTTAATTTTACTTTAACCACTTTCCTACTGGGCACTTTCACCCCCTTCCTGCCCAGGCTAATTTTCAGCTTTGAGTGGCCGGACTTTGAATAACTATTGCACGGTCATGCAACACTGTACCCAAGAAAATGTTTATAATTTTTTTAGACAGAGCCTTCCTTTGGTGGTATTTAATCATCACTGGCTTTTTGCTAAACAAACTAAAAAAGACTGAACGTTTTAAAAAAAAGTTTTTCTTACTCTGTTATAAAATGTTGTAAATAAGTAATTTTTCTCCCTCATTGATATGCGCTGATGAGGCTGCACTGATAGGCAGCACTGGTAGACAGCACTGATAGGCGGCACTGATGAGGAGGCACTGATAGGCGGTACTGATGGGTACTGACATGCATCATTGATGGGCATTGATAGGCAGCACTGATGGGCACTGGTATGTGGCAATGATGGGCACTGGTATGTGGCAATGATGGGCACTGATAGGTGGTACTGATTGCCACTGATAAGTGGCACTGATGGGTACTGATAGACTGCACTGATAAAGAGGCACTGATGGGTGTAACTGATAAGCATTGACAGACATCACTAATGAGCACTGAAAGGCAACTCTGATGGTTACTGATATCTGATATTGATGGGCACTGATAGGCGGCAATGATGGGCAATAAAAGGCATCCCTGATGGGGCTGTACTGATTATCAGGGCACTGATGATCAGGGCCCTTATTATCAGTGTAGATGTCTCCTCTGAGGAATGCCACTTACTGGCTCACCTCTCCTCACACGCTGTCAGAACCAATCTCTGCTCATGCACTGTCAGAACCAATCTCTCCATGTACCTCCTGCACCCGTGAATGCTTGCATGGAGATATTGGTTCCTCTATACACAGCCAACCCTGTTGCTCTTCATATCCAGCTTCTTTCTGCTACCCCCCCTGAGCTCGTTCCCTCCCCCACCCCCCCTCATCTGGATATGGCAGGATGGAGATCTGGGAAGGGGCCGGTAAATGTATCATTTACCAGTCCCTTCCTTTTCTGAATGGAGAGTCAGTGATCCGTACTGTGTTTACTATGTTTCAGTTTGTGAATGGAGGGGAAGCTCTGTACAGAGCTATTCCTATCCATTCATTCAGTGCAGCTGAGGCTGTAGAGATGCAGAGAGGGCTGTGTTCTCAATCTTCTTTCTCTGTCTCAAAGTTGGAACATAAGAGGCCTGTTTAGACCCTTGATATTTCACCAAAGCCTCCCCAATGAGGCTTTAAAAAATATATGAAGTTTTAAAAAAAAAAAATGTAAAAAATGTTTAAAAAATAAAAAAATAAAATAACAAAAATAAAAAAACTGCTGACACCAGTGGTGGAACTACCAGGGTCACAAAGGTTGTACTTGCGACCGGGCCCTGGCGTTCTTCCATTGGGCTTGGACTAGGGCCCTGAAGGTTCTAGTTATGCCATTGATGTTGCCGTTAGTATTTTGAATTTTATTCATTGAGCAGTTAGAAGCCAGTGGAGGGATTGGCAGAGAGGAGCGTGCTGATCACATTGGATCATCTACCAGGTAAATGATAACCCTGCAGAACACTGACAGGACATGTTTACAACATGGGATTTCTACAATGACATACTGACCATATGGTGCAGTGTTGCATGACCGCACAATTGTCATTCAAAGTGCAACAGCAGTGAAAGCTGAAAATTGGCCTGTGCAGGAAGGGGGTAAAAGTGCCCGGTAGGCAAGTGGTTAAATGCAGCATACAATGATCACTTCACTAGGGCATATTGAGCACTAAACAATCTAAGAGGGATATACGAGGCATACAAGATGAACTTCCAAGGATACGGTTAGCAAAAGGGGCACTCTACTATGGACATGCACAGCACATGCAACTGTATACTATGGATATACTGATCACAAGGCCAGTTCTGGCAAGTACATGCTAGCTACATTGGCACCCTTCTAGTACTGTACATGAGTACATGGGGTGTTGTAACATAACAGATGATAGGTTGTGAATTATTCATGTGTGACCGATGACATCTTCTGTGTTATAACATACAGATGTGTATAGACAGTACAATGCAATGTCATATTGCAGCTGCTATTTTTTTTAACATGGTTTCAACATTTTTGCTTTTTATAAAAACAAGCACACATTTTTCTGGAAAATATAAACTATTGTTTTCATAAAATAATTGTATATTACAACTGATTTGATTTGATGCATTATTTTAAAATCATAGTTTTCTGCCAAGTGTCTTCAAAAACAAAATACAAAATTTACTAAACTGCTATCCTTGTATTTATTATATTGTGTTGTTTTTGCTGTTTTCCTTCAAGCTCTTATAGTTCCGGTTCAGTAACTGACTCACTGCTTGACCTCAGTCAGTGCTAATCCCCCTCAATGCATGTAATACTATAAACCACAAACCTGACTTATCATACTTGTTGTGGCTAAATGTAAGCCGTTGATTAACTCTGAGGCAGGGGTGAGATCACTGTGAACAAATATAAGCAGGATAAAAATAGTCTTTTTTAATACACAAGCACATGCAAGATATTTAAACACTCTTTTCAGCTTGTAATTACTGATGTCATTTTGACTTCTTATACTGGATAGTTTCCGAAAAGTAAATGTTGTTTGCTTAAGTGTATGCCTAGAAGTTTAAAATGGGCATTGTGTCTATGATAGAGCTTTATAGTCTAGACACTAAAAAAAGAACTTCCTAACTCTGGAAGTAGCTTCTCATTTATTTGTCACTGGTACACATCACAGAAATAGGAATCCATTTACAGTATGTTGCTAAATACTTAGGGCATCTTTGTTTTTTGTTACATGACAAATTCCTTGGTAATAATGGTATAGCTGTGCTGACGTGATTCATGGTTTGTTGGGTGTTTTCTGTCTTGGTAACCCAACTAATTATTTTCTAAGCAATACAAGAATTGTTAACCTTTCATGAAAGTACTTGATTGTCATGTTCTTGGTCCTGCAGTCGTAGATTAGATACAGAACTAAAAATGTACAAATTGTAGATGCTACACAAATTTCAATTATTAAAAGCATTTGTTATATCATTCAGTAGTGTTGTTGACCATAGCAAACTGTCATTTTTCTACATCTTGGTTAGCAAACGGAAGCGCGTGATTGGCTGCTGCAAATAACAGCCTGATAATTGCTTCAGTCCAGGCTTTACACATTCACTGGAAGCCACTGGCAGTCATGTTAAACGAGGCACTTCTGCTATGAGCCCAGAGTGACAATTGGCTAATTTAATTCATTGGGTAGCTGTTAGATAAATGTGAATAGTTTAATGTGCTAGAAGATGTTTTATTTTTATTGCCTCATAGATTTTATGTGTTGGGGAATACACTTTAGTTCGCTCACAGGCCACACCTGCCCTATAAAACCATGCAGCTTGACCTTCCAATAACAGTTAGGACATAAATCCCTGTACCACTGAGCCTCTGGGGACAGTTCAATGAGTAGAAGCATTCCATCCATGCCAGGGGATAGAGCACTCTACTACAGGCTGAGAAATAGTGTGAAGAAGCTTTGCTAGGTGTACAGCAGCAGGCAATAGTTTCAAGGATGGAAAGGATAGGTAACTTTGGGAACTTTTTTAGATGCTGAACTGATATTTGGACAACATTTATCAACAAAGATGAAAAGCAGCAATAGCATATGAACAATAAGGAGTCTGTTCTTGACCCTTGCTCTGTAAATAGTTAGTCTACCCACAAGTTATATGTTTTTATAAGTAGAACCTTGTAGGCTACGTTAGCCCCTGGAGTCCTATTTGCATATTCCAACAGTGAGATATCACTGTAATGATTTATGACTATGTTCACACCCATCTGAAAGTATTGGGGTATTCACACTCAATGCTTTAGCACCTCCTGTTGCATTCTCCATATCGCCTACTCTGCTCACTTTTAGGCGATCTCTGAAAACCTATCTCTTCAGGGAAGCCTATCCTGCCCTCAGCTAATAAGGGAATCTTCTATTCCTCCTACTGGTCCATCCCCCACAGTTATTACCTTTTGTACCAATAGCCCCTCCTTCTTAGATTGTAAGCTCCAAAGAGCAGGGCCCTCCTAACCCTCTTGTATTGAACTGTATTGTTGCTGTATTGTCTCCCATTATACTATAAAGCACTGAGGAAACTGTTGGCGCTATATAATCTTGTATAATAATAATAACCCAAACAGATAGAGTGGGACCCATTTATAATGGCCTCAACAGGTGTGCAGATTGAGGAAATTAAAAGCCAAATTATTGTTTTACATAAACTGGCCCATGCAGACAAGGGGACCCAATAGTTTAAAATGTAATTTGTAAAAGTACTGTATTATATAATACGCTTTTTCTTTCACCCATGAAGATTGACCAAAATACACATAATGCATATTTGCAGTACATAGGCTTTGTCTTGGAGGAAAACTAAAAGTGATAATTTCTTTAGTTTTTCTTAGAGTGAATGGACAGGAATAGCTCTGGACAGAGCTTCCTGCTCATTCACAAATCAAAGCATAGTAAACATAGTTTACAATGCTTCAGTTATGAATTAACAGAGCAAGTGATCGGTACCAATCAATGACTCTGTCCTTTCAGAAAAGGAAGGTAAATTACATATTTACAGGCCCCTTGTCTGCTTTCCATCCTGACACAATGGGGGTGATGGGGGGGGGCAGAGGAGCACACAGGGGGCCAACAGAGATTAGTAACTTGGATAGGAGAGTCAGGGTGAGTGGCATATAAAGGAACTGATCCTCTTCATTTCACTCCTGCAGCCTCCCTGCAGGTGTACAGGAGAATCACACAAGCCTCCTGGAGCATGGGACCAAGTTGCAATTGTGCCCCAACAATCCCCTATAGTTATACCCTTGGAAAACTCACATTACAAGGTCAGTATATACTTTGCTAAGTGAAGTCTCAATCTTTAAATCAATCTCTTAGTCTCAATGACTAATTATTATTATTATTATAATACAGGATTTATATAGTGCCAACAGTTTGCGCAGCGCTTTACAATATAAGGGAGACAGTACAATTACAATACCTTTCAGTACAGAAGGAATGTGAGGGCCCTGCTCATGGAGCTTACAATCTAAAGGAAAGGGGAGATGATACAAAATGTGATAGCTGCAGGGGATGATCTGGTGGAGGTGATTCAAGTACAGTTTTTAGGTGGAGGTGGGGTAGGTTTCCCTGAAGAAGTGCGTTATCAAAGATCGCCTAAAGGCAGACAGGGTGGGGGCTGACCGGACATGCTGTGGTAGGTAGTTCCAGAGGATGGGAGAGGCTCTGGAGAAGTCCTGGAGGCAAGCGTGGGAGGAGGTGATGAGGGAGCTAGAGAGGAATATATCATGGGAGGAGCGGAGTGGGCGATTTGGCCGATGTTGATTATATAAGGAAGAAGGGCTTACTTGTGTAGATGATAAAATAAATTCTTAATGTCCAAAGCATTTAGGCCTTTTAATACAATACTCTGTTTGGAAATGGATCTGGTGTATGTGGATATATTAATTTCTCAGCTTGTTGACTTGCTCCTTTTTCTCATTAGTTTGTTTTCATTGTTACAATAGAGGTTTAAGTGCTGTCTCATTCAACAGGACCTTTGAGGAGCAAATCACAAATCAAGTTAGTATTTATATTTATTTTATAATCTATATCACATTACTATTGTAACCTCTGTGACTGGTGTACATAATCTTTTCTATTCTCTAATACTGACTTCACAATCACAGATATACGTTGCAATTTAGAAGGTTTCTATTATATTTATATTTAGGGTCTCTTAACATACACTCACCGGCCACTGTTCAATTGTTTGGAAAAACAAATTGCTAATCAGCCAATCACATGGCAGCAATTCAATCCATCTAGACTTGGTGAAGACAACTTGCTGAAGTTTAAACCGAGCATTAGAATGGGGAAGAAAAGGGATTTAAGTGACTTTGAACGTGGCATGCCAGATGTGCTGGTCTGAGTATTTCAAAAACTGCTGATCTGCTGGGATATTCATACACAGCCATCTCTAGGGTTTACAGAGAAGAAAATATCCAGTGAGCAGCAATTGTGTGGATGAAAATGCCTTGTTGATGTCAAAGGAGAATGGGCAGACTGGTTTGAGATGATAGAAAGGCAACAGTAAATCATTTCAATACAGACTAAAATCTCTGAGGAATGTTTCCAACACATTGTTGAATCTATGGCACAAAAAATTAAGGCAGTTCTGAAGCCAAAAGGGTGTCTAACCCAGTACTAGCAAGGTGTACCTAATAAAGTAGCCAGTGATTGTATATCACCTAATTCTCATAAAATGATTTCTGTAATAGATGTTCAAATATTGATGCATTTTGTAAGAGTTTTAAATGATTGACAGAACACAGGTTATCTAACAAGAAAGTGATTTCAAACATATAGCCGACTTCTTGTCCAGGAATCACTTAGAAAAACTACCAGCTGTCATTATGCTGTTTTATTTTGCTATTATGGCATTTCCCATAGAGCAATAGGCTGCACATAATTTGTTTTTAAAGCATAAAAGCAGAAATAAGCATTTGGCATAACTATGAAAATTTTGTAATGGCCAAGGGTAAGAATTAGCAAATGCCTGCTGATATTAGTTCTGAGCAGACCAGCTTGTGGCCCTTGGAGCTTTTAGTGACCATTCACCTCACCCCTACCAATTCCTAATATCTCATTGGGATACAGAGAACTGGGTCTGTGACTTACTGTACTGTATGTGCTATGAGTCGGTACCTCACAGACCCCACCTCCTCCTATCTCAACTGCACTCTATACACAGGTGGGGCTTAAAGTTTCAGTACCACAAGCGGTAACCCCAAGCTACACTCGGGAATACCCTGCAGTGCTGCTCCGGGATCTCTTCTTCACTTACCTTGTCCTTCGATCCCGCGATATCCCTCCTTCAGTGTCCCCAGCAATGTCCTCTGGCCGATGCCGGCATCCGTCTTCTGGGTTCCGTCCCCTGCGACGTCAGGATGTACGGAGACAGAACAGCGTGAAATAAAAAAATGTGAAAAAGTGACATTCGCTAAATACACTAAAATCACATTACTGTATCAAAGCATTTCACATACATTTTGTCCCTAGTGCTTTGTCCTGTGCCCTGCCTGCATTTTTACTGTTTTTTCTGTGTGGAAAATGAGAAATGTCCATGGCGTCCAAAATGCATCCCTTTAGGTCAAAAGTGGTTTTAGACCAGCTAGAGAACAGCGATAGTAAATTAGAACTACTTGCAGAATTGAGTGATAATGATTCGCAGGGAAATTCATCATCAGACACTGAAAACTATTTTGCGACTTTGCTCAGTGATGTGCAAACTTGGCGCTATATTTCAAATGTCAGTGTTTTTGGTTTGATTATATTATTGAATTAAATTTATTGTTATTATATTATTATTTATTATAATTATTTATTAAATTATAATTTATGATTTCGTGTTTCAAATTTTAACATACCCAGGATGTCTACTAGACTCTTGTTCGGACAGATTTCAGTGAGTTATTTCTAAAAATTACAGGCCTACAGTAAAAAAAATACATATTTCCATGCAAAAAAATGTACTGCTTTGAGCACAGAAATACTGACATAATCAGACCGCTAGGGAGGTTACTGCAATTGGAGCTACTATGTGGTTGTTATGTGTAGCACCCTCTGCTGGTTAGATTGCTTGGTTGCTAAAATTAGTTTTTGGTTCCATCGTAGTGAATGGAGCAGTGATCGATTGTATGGGCCTGCTCAGGGTTTCTTGAGCTTTCCCCTGCCTCGGTAAGATGTTTCCAGAACAGAGGGCTGGAAGACTCAAATGCTCAGTTGAATTTATCATGCCTCAGTCAGTCCCTGGAAGAAGGCATCCAGACAATGACTGGGGAGTTGATAAATGTGCAGTAGACCTGAACAGATTGTTCTTTCGCTCAAGGGAAGGTTCCAGATTCTCTTGGGGCTGATGCCCCTCAAGGCAGCTCCACTAAGAGAAGAAACTGCAGTCTGGACCACAGCAGCTACTGGGCTGAGGGCCTGGGTAAGACTGCCTGAGGATTACAGTATTACAGTAGCTGGATGGCACTGCGCTGACGTTTCACGGCTGCAGATGGTTTTTGTTATTGCCCTCACTAAGGATCCACCTGTAAACGCATCGTTTTTTAATATCCTGAGACCCTAAACCCCTTTTCTGTTAAAGTTCTTCAGCAAAAGACCCTAAAGTATGAAGAAAATCCTGAAGTAAGGAATAATTCTATTATTTTTGGAGATATGTGGTGGTATGAGACATGTGAACACCTTCTGTTCTAAGAAGACTTTACTGTGTAATGTACTGATTACAGGATGGGCTGTTTCAATGCATTGGTCACTTCTCACCGTAACCTGTATGATTATACTGTGCAATAACATTTAAAATCCTTTGTTGTATATTTCCCAGTAATTTTCTAATAAATATTTTTATTTTTATCAGCGTAATTATTGGTACACATCCACCTTCTTATTTCAGCGTTTTACAAATAAAGTGCTATATGACCCATGCTGGGATACAGTCAGGGTTTAACATCATCCTGTCTAGGTTACATGAGCTTTACAGTACAAGAATTTGGTGGATTATTATAAACTCTATTACCTAATTCAGTATCACAATACAATATGTGTTACATAGCTCTTTGTATACGGTTATTTTCACTTAGGAAAGTGAAATCTTTTTTTTAACAGACCTGTGTTTTGCATTAATGATTTATATCTCGGAATTACATACAATCCATGTAAGTGTGCATGCATTTCATGTACTCTTCTGATCTTTCTCCTTGAGCCATGCAGATGTTGAGGAACTGGAAGATCAAACTGCGTGGAATTCGGCAGACACCTGATGCTCAGCACGCTCAGCATGTGGAGACTTGAAGTGTCACTCAGCCCGCCATTTCCAACTTTAAACTGACTACAACCAGTTCACTGTTTAGGGTGCATATGAAAGCTGAATTGTAAAAGTTGCTGTTCTTTCACTGTTCATCTCTATATGACAAGTTCAAATTTGATTTTTATTAATTCTGTGAAATTTACACTTCACTAATAATATTTAATGTTAGTTATGTTTAATACATTTGCAGCCCACAAAAAAGTTTAGTGCTGGATAAGCAATATAAAGCACCAAACAATATGAAAAGCCTTCTTTACAGGCTTACTATAGCATTCTGACAAACCAGGGGCATGTGACTCCTTCCTCTTGCTCCCAGTTTCTCCATATATGTCAAAATTTCACACCCTTGCTGTCTAGGTCACACCTGCAATGACATCTATTCCCATGCCTGTGGGTGCTGCATTGACTATGATAACCCTCATATTTTCCACTGAACCCCTTCTAAAATTGTCTCAATGACCAACTTTTCCAAGAATTAACTGAATTTCACTTAATGAGTTGTCAAAGCCATCTAAGAAACTAGCAAAATATAGTTTTTAGGTATATGTAAGCAAAATCGCTAAATTCCCATATAATCTATCGCATATTATTGAAAGTTCAAAAGTTATTTTCATTCTTTTTAAAGCTGCAGCTTTTTTTTTTTTTTAAATATTACTTGGCACTTCTACAATATAGGACTTATTCAGGCTCTTTCTGTTATATGGTGACAACTGTCTCCCATTTCAGCTTCTAACACAAACAGTGCAGGCATGGTCCACCATTACTACTTTCAGTGAACCAGTACAGAATAGTCATGTGTAGCTGATGCTGAAGTAAGAATATGTAGAAGGGAAATGGCACTGAGAGGTTAAAAAAATGAAGTTTTTTATTGGGGAAAGAAATTACATTTTTGTTTTATATACAGGGCTTGAGCAAACTAAATGTCATCCGCATTTTTAAATAATACTTGGCACATCTACAATAAAGGGCTTATTCAGGCTCCTTCTGTTATATGGTGACAACTGTCTCCCATTTGGGCTTCTAACACAAACAGTGCAAGCATGGTCCACCATTACTACTTTCAGTGAACCAGTGCCGAATAGTCATGTGTAGCTGATGCTGAAGTGAACATATGTAGAAGGGAAATGGCACTGAGAGGTTAAAAAAATTAAGTTTTTTATTGGGGAAAACAAATTTAATTTTTGTCTATATACAGGGCTTAAGCAAACTAAATGTAATCTTCTTCAAGTAAAATTTAAAGCGGTTGTATTTTTTTTTTTTGCTAAAATAATAAACGTGTTATACTTACCTGCTCTGTGCAATGTTATTGCACAGAGCTTCCTGAATCTCTTCTTCTAGGGTCCCCTGCTAGCAGTCTTGGCTCCTTTTCATCTGTGTCTGCCACCATTGAAAAACACTTGCAGACAGGCTTACTCCCAGCGAGGGCTGTGTGCATCCATAGACACACACAGCATGACTCAGCCCCGTCCCCTACTCCCTTCTCACAGGATTTGATTGTTCATGCCTGTGAAGAGGGAAACAGATTACAGAGCTGCTGCAGACGGACACAGCTCTGGATCAAGATAGGTCTCAGTTAAGTACATACGTGGTTGAGGAGGCAATACAGCTACTGGCATATTTTTTACCTTACTGCGAGGAATGCTATACGATAAAAAACATCTAGTCTTTATATCTACTTTAATATAATGTGATATAAACAGTTAACTGATATTGACGTCCTTTAGAGGGTCTTCACACATATGCATTGTGGCAGCATGAATGTATTAATGTGTGCTATAGCAGGCAAATCCCATAGCATAGTGTGTTGCGGTTCTATCAATGCACCTGCATTGCAGTGTAATGCACTACCATGTCTTGTGATGCACTGTGATGTACACAATAGTGCAAGTGCAGTTTTTGGTTCATAGTGTTGCATTGGCAGACCATTTAAATGAACATTAAGCTATGTGCGTTAATTTATTGCACTGGACTGGACCATACGGGTGCAAAAGGAAACCTGTCAACAAGATAAGAGCACTAACAGAATAATTATTGTGTTTCTGGCAAGTCTGTCAGTGTCTGGATCAATTATATATTGTAACAACGAATTATCTCTGCATACCACAAATTTGAATAATTATCTTGAGGCACAGAGCAAGAACAGGAACACTAGACTCCATTCTATCTGTTACATTAAGTTATTGCATCATAACTGGTTTTTCACTGCTAAACCCTAATCAGCAATAGCAGCATGAAGTGACTGCTACCTCATTTGATGAAAATATTTTGGCTGACATGGCTTATTTTACATATAGGTGTATGTATAAAACAAAAAATGAAAATTTGAGATGTCCATGGTGATAAATCATATCTAACTTTTAACATGTAATCATAGAGCTGCTAACATGAAGACTAGTTCCTCTCAATCAGGATACAATGTGACATCACCTGCTCTTGCAAATTAGATCAAGACAAAACATGTGAACATCGACATCGCCCTGTAGGGCATTTTACCTTTCTTTGCAAACGGCTTTAGAAGGAAAGTTGATATTTAATTTACACCATATTATATCTTCTACATTTTTCTTAAGGTGAAAACAATCATTTATACTCAGGACCTAATGACATCTAATTTTTCAAGAATCAGCCAAAAATTATTTCAGTTATAGATGGAGTCTGGTATTTCTTTTATTTCTTAGGGGTCTATGTATAAAAAGAAAGTGCATTATCTTGAAAGCATAGAAATCTTCTTATCTGCACGTTGTGTTTTTCACCTGCACAAGATGTACATTGATCATGTAGTTTCAAGGTGTCATTTTTTACCCTGTATACACAGCCTATAGTAGAGCAAATCTTCACATTCTGGAGTCAGAAGTTTCAGTTTGTGTTCAAACATGAGGCATGCTACTCGGTACTGCAGAGGTTAGTGCAGTGGTTCTCAACCTGTGGGTCGCGACCCCTTTGGGGGTCGAACGACCCTTTCACAGGGGTCCCCTAAGACCATCAGAAAACACATATTTCCGATGTGTAAACAGCAGCTACTGTGTAGAAAGCAGCTGCTGTGTTGAAAGCAGCTACTCTGTTGAAAGCAGCTACTGTGTTGAAAGCAGCAGTATTGGAGGTAAAACGACACTCATGAATTATAATTACTGGGTAAATAATTTTATGGTTGGGGGTCACCACAACATGAGGAACTGTATTAAAGGGTTTCGGCATTAGGAAGGTTGAGAACCACTGAGTTAGTGCATGTTCTCTGTTTGTAAAGATAAAACAAAGAGAAACTAGAGCAGGGGATCTAAGAGTTGTAAAAACAATAGTTTATTGAAAATTGAATAAAGCAGATGCACTTACAAAAGAACAGTTGCAGAGTCTGTGCGTATAGTGAGACAGTGTGCTGCTGTACCGGAGCACCCCTTCTATACACTGATAAGAACAGATACTACACTTCATCTTAGCCAAAAGGCTAAAAGAAGCACAGGGCGGGCAGCACCTAAGAGAGAGGTTGGAGTTATAATTATTATTATTGTTATTATTATACAGGATTTATATAGCGCCAACAGTTTGATCAGCGCTTTACAATATAACGGGAGACAATACAGCAACAATACAGTTCAATACAAGAGGGATAGGAGGGCCCTGCTCCTTGGAGCTTACAATCTATAATCTGAAGATCTGCAGGGATCATGATTTTAGTAGACCCTGCGCCTACTACGGAGATGACCCCTTCTTGTCCCAAAGACCACAAGAGAAGTGGATATCTCACAGACAACAGTTAAAGTAGCATTCTAACCCTCCATTACTTTATTAAAAGTGGATTATCATGCTGTCTATGTCCCCATTATATAGATTTTCACTTCCTGTTTGGTAATCACAGAGGAGGTATTGGAAAGTTTTTTGGACAGCAATAAAATCCCAACATTGATTCTATCCCATGTGCACTCTGTGCAGCCCAAAATAAATATGTTGGCTGGAGATTAGGGTTTTTAAGATACTGCATGTAGACATCATTTGCATGTGCCCTTTTTGTTGAGGTTCAAAATAAAAAATGAGTAGAAAAATGAGGACCTTAAAGTAGAACTATAGGCAATTTGTTTTTTCATTGCGGATAGTGTAAGGGGGGGGGGGGGGGTTATAACCCCTGTCAGTTTATTTTTTGCCATTCATGTCCCATTGGGGAGATCTACCTTCACTTCCTGTCCTATAACCAAACAGAAAGTGAGAGAAAATCCCTGCAAATTAAGGGAATCAATTGGGGACCCTTAGGTCTCCAGACCTAGTGCCCCCTTTGGAAAATGTCCTCTCTATTACTTTTATGGGGGCAACCCAAAATGTGGGGTTTCTTTTACTTTCACTTTTAATGGTAATGGTAAACATTTCAAATAGAAAGAGTGAATCTCCCTTTAGTCATACTTTAATAGACCAGCGGCAGATTGTTGGTGTGCCGAAAATCCATAAATAGTCTTTTGAAACCAGTTCTGCTGCTAGAAATTAGTGATCTTTTTTAAACTGGCCTTGCTTGAAGTTCACACAATCTATTATACCTCCTTTGGATCTGATTTATCTTTTTTAATTTTAAATAGTGCATGTTATCCATATTTTATGACTGAAGAAAACAGGGAAATTACATTGGTAACCCTACAGCAAGAAGGTTTGTGGGAACATCCCGTGCAAAAGGCCACTTAGTATCAGATTGGTGTTTTAAAGAGGATCTGGACTCTGGAAGCTATGCACAAATATGACAGAGGGCAAATAATTAGTCACCAGTATTGTCTCTGCTGTTCTTTCCCTACCACTGACTTACCATGCAGGGCCAGATCTAGCCTATCTGATCTGGGGATGCTGTAAAAAAGTCAAGGGACATAATGTCAGCACTGTGTGTGAGTCACTGACAGTCTGACACAAAGTCTCACGACCTGGGAAACACTATTATGTATTAGGAGTAGGATGATTAAACAAAACCTGTTTCCCTTATATCAAATGTCTCTATCAGACCCCATCAGAGTGCTCTTAAATCAGGGTTCCCATCAGAATGCCCCCTTACATCAGGTGTCCCCATCAAAGTGCTCCCTTAAAACACTGTTCCTAATAAAGTTCCCCCCTTCAATTGTCTTCATAAGAGCGTCCCCTTTCATGTACCCATCGGAAAGCCCCCTTACATCAGTTGTCCTCGTCAGAGTACCCCCTTACATCAGGGTCCCCATCAGAGTGCCCCCTTACATCAGATGTCCTTAATAGAGTCCCCACTTACAACATTTATCTTCATCAGAGTGTCCCCTTACATATGATCAGTTATCACCATCAAAGTGCCCCCTTATATCCAGTGTCCTCATCAGAGTGCCCCTTGTGCATGGATTGTCCCCATCAGAATCCCTCCTTACATCAACTGTCTTCATCAGATTGGCTCATGGATCAATGGATCTTGGGGGAGGGGGGGGGGCAGCTAAAATCTGGGGGGGACCAGCACCCCCTTAGAGACATCCCTGTTACCATGCCTTGTCCTTCATTGTGCCCTGGTCACACACACATGCCAAGACACACACTGCTATTTTTTGGAGGAATTTCTGACAAAAGATACCATTTTCAGGGTGCGGCTTAGGCACACTAAAATTTTTAGATGTTCCCGATAACATAGCAGATCCTCACTTTTTGATTTCAGGTCCATTTTCGGAAGGGGGGATATAAAACATCGAATGGAACCTCATCTAAAAAGAACCAGTCTGGTGCTGATGCCAGAAAGAGGTGTAGGAATAGCAAAGGGGGTAGGGTGTGAAAAGACAAAACAGAAGTAAAGTTTTGAATTAATTTTTGATTTGTGGAAGATTTCTTTTTTATTGTTAAAACGTGCATCAAATTTCTTTCTTTGGCTTTTTTCCCTCTGTTTTCACCTGGCCAGTAACAGTGAGACACCACTCTGGTGGAAGCCGAACAGGACACAGCATACAGCAGAGCTGGCAGTCTGAGGGGATGGGAGTGTTAAATGTTTTAGCAGATTTGAATACAATAACAAATTGAAGGCAAACGCCAGCTAACCCTTTAAAATCAGTTACAGCAAACTAATTTTTTTCCCTTTTGGGATAAAGGTTTTACATGAATAAATAAACGCTGATCATTGTAAGCACTCCTGCCAGTATTAAATGGTTTATCTAATCATTGTAACTGCAAATAGCTTTTCTGGTGAAAAACAACAGACTTACTGGCTGGATGAAGATAAAAGAAAGCTTAAAAAGGAAAACTAACGGAACCATCATATTTAAGAATTGGTAAGCTGCAATATAATTTATGTTTGCTTTTGGGTTTAATGCTGCTTTAAATTGAATATCAATACTGAAAAGCAATGTTTTGAGAATATGGCATTTTCTATATGATTTGTAAGTTTAAGCATACTTAAAAACATTAAAAAAGATAAAAACTAAATTTCCAACTGTAAAGTTAAAACTTTGTAAAGTAAAACTTTTCTCCACACAAGTGGGCTAACGCTGACTATTTAATCCTTAAAACCTATTTGTAATGATGTTACAAAGGCCCCATATTTTTAAGGAACAAATAACCCCTAGTTTTGACAGTTAGTTGGGATTATCCTTCTAATAGAAAAGGCTCCCTTTGAGCTACCTGCCATGTAGAGTCCTGGGAAAGTTCAAAGCTGCCTTTTCCCTATTTTCTGTGACTTCTTTTATGATTTGTTTCTGTCTCACTAGGTGACCTGATTGTATTGATTCAAATCCAGCAGGAGGAACGGGTCGTATTCATTAAATGTGCATCAAGGAGGGGAGTCGCAGGATTTCTTTCTGTGAGACATGAGAAGGTCACCTTGAGAAGCAAAGAAAATTCAGATTATCCTTGTACTTTTCTTGTGATTTAAAGACAAATGCTGCATAACAATGCACATTGTTGAGTCTCTATGCAGTTTCTGGGTGGTGTTAAGCATATTACAAGTAATTCTTGATAATTAGGATATTAAAATGAACTTGAAGACTGCAGTAAACATTCAAAGAACTGCCCCATGCAACAGGTAAATATAGATCATGAAACACAAAATCACAAATTCCACTCAGTTCAATTTATACTGATTCTAAATTGTAAAAATCCAGCACAAGCAGATTTAGCAGGCATCTCACATTTCAAACAGGGGTTTGGTGTGTGGAGGGTGTGCTGGGTTTGGAGAGAGATAATTGCTTGAATCACTGAACATACACTATATTGCCAAAAGTAATGGGACACTCCTCCAAATCATTGGATTCATGTGCTCCAATCACCTTCATGGCCACAGGTGTATAGAATCAAGCACCTAGGCATGCAGACAGCTTCTACATACATTTGTGAAAGAATGGGTCGCTCTTAGGAGCTCAGTGAATTCAAGCATGGTACCATGATAGGTTGTCACTTGTGCAAAGAGTCCATCCATGACATTTCCTTGCTACTAAATATTCCACCGTCAACTGTTAGTGGTATTATACCAAAGTGGAAGCAACTGGAAACAACAGTAACTCAGCCATCAAGTGGTAGGCCACGTAAAAAGAAAGGACACGGTCAGTGCATGCTGAAGTGCACAGTGTGCAGAAGTCACAAACTGTCTGAGGAGTCAATAGCTAAAGACCTCCATACCTTGTGTGGCCTTCACATTAGCACAACAACAGTGTACCACTATAGTTATAGAAATTTGACTAACCTCCACACTTACTGGAACATAGTAGAGTCAGTAATTCTGGTCCGAATAAGACACACATATAGACTAACAAAAGGCCATGTGTATGACGGGGTCTCTACCAGGGGCGGACTGACAACTCATGGGACCCCCGGCAATAGGGGATCATGGGGTCCCTGTGTGCTTGCCCAAACTCAAAAAAGCCTATCAAAAAGGTACCAGGGGCATCTCATGGGGCCTCCTACTGACCCCAGGCCCTCGGGCAGTGCCCGAGTTTCCAAATGGTCAGTCCGCCCCTGGTTTGGCGGTTTCTTGTCCTGCACCCCAAGTGACCCTGTTGGTCCTTTATTGTAATGGGCAGTTTAATTTACAAATAGTGGAACTGAAGGTAGGGAAGAGGCACCACTGCTTTGACAGCAAACGTCAAGATCTGTATATACAGCTTAGATCTGCTGGATCTGCTGACGTCACTGTGCCCGGCCATGTATGGCCACGCTTGCGCACTGCACACATGCACATCCCACCGTAACCATGGCGGGGAGCGCGCATACAGGTGACATCCAGTAGCCATTATGGACCACCACTGCATTAAGCAGTAATGCCCTTCGAGCACCGCGGCCAGGCCTCTGTCCAGCATGGTGGGGACTCCGGTCACAGAGAAACCAGACGCCGATCGATCACAGGGCCCACTACATAAAGACCACGTACCTCTCCCTCTCCAAAAGAGACCCTTGCGCAGATGCATATCTTGTTGATCAAGCTTAACAATTATAATGAACATCATAAAAAATGTATTCCCAAATCTGTACAATGGCAACAATTTAAGAAAGAAAAATTTTTTTTCTTGGTACTGGCTTAAATTGCACAGCAACCTCATGCATCAGGAAGTAAGGAGATACAAAATAATGCATATATAACTATATCAATAACAACACTTCAAATATCCAAATACCTAGAATCATTAGGTGTAGGTTAGAGGTACAGAAATGGTTTATAAGACAGGGTTTCATTGATACCTGGCGGGTGTGTGGCATTTAACCGTTCAATCCAAAACACTTCTTTTTGCAATATGCATTTATCCCAATTGCCACCTCTGGGGTGTTTTGGGATTACTTCTAATACCATAAATGAAACCATGGTGGTATCAAATCTGTGGTATAGGTCTAACTGGAGTAATCATTTTGCCATTGGCAGAATAGTAAATATGATAATTTATTCTAGACTGTAACTTCTTAATGGTTTTGCCCACATAAACGGACCCACATTTGCAGGACATGAGATATATCAAACAATCAGTGTCACAATCCTCGCAAAATTTGTGATGAAAGGTATCCCTGTTAGGTAAGACAAATACTTTGCCTGATTTAATCAAAGGGCAAAGATTGCAATGATTGCATTTAAACATCCTTGCAGAGTGGGCTTTGGTACAGGTTGGATAAGGCATATAATGGCTCTTCGTAAGCTTGTCTAGTAAAGACGTGGCTTTCCTAAACACAATTTCAGGGTAATAGTTGATATATTGTTTCACAATCAGGTCTTCCAACAATAAATGCCAGTGATTTTGTAAGTGATTTTTATAGGTGCTGATGCTGAGATGAAAATTTAGTAATAAATTTTACCCATTGTTTGGAACTGCCATGCCTGATAGATCGGTACAGGAGAGAGGTCCTCGATTGTCCCAAAGCTCTATTATAGGCTTTGCGTAACAATGATTTTGAATATCCTCTTAACAGAAGATGTTGGCGTAGTTGATTAGCTTGAATCTTAAAGTCCTTGTCATGGGTGCAGAATCGTATTGCCAGCTGTAGTTTTGCAGTAAAGGGTGGTTGCTAAGCAGTTGTTCTGGTCTTTGTGAATCTGTAGGTCTATAAAAGTAATAGTGGATGCATGGTGGTTATGTACAAATTTAAAATTGTAATGATTAACATTTAACTTGTCCACAAAATTCTTTAAAGATTCAATCATCGATATATCTATACTAACATAACGCATGATTGAGAAAAGTACCCATAACTTCATTGGAGAAAATGTCCCATTCCCACCCCCCAGGTAGAGATTGGTGTAGGCCGGGGCACAGCAAGTGCCTGTGGCTACGCTCTGCACCTGGAGGTAGTTGGACCCTTTGAAACTGACAAACCTTCGATGTGTCTCAAAAAGTCCAAAGTATCCTTATTGTAGGATGGCGGTCGCACAACATGGGGCATGAGGAAGAAGTCAATAAATTTGCCAGCATTTTCAGTTAAGGAACCTATCCCCGATACGATAAGTCGTCCTGGTGGAGTCATGGGATTTTTACGGTCTTTAGGTAGTTCATAAAATGTAGGATTACAAAGGTGTTTTGGATTGAGGAACTCATAGGTATCTTTGTCAATCAGTGCCTCTAAGTAGGCCGCATTGATTAGATCTTTGTAATCTAAGTTAGATTGGACCACAAATCTGCCTGAAATGGGACGTTACCAATCTGTATTGCGTAATATATCATTGCACATTTGTTCATATTGCAATTTTGTCATTAAAACAATGTTACCTCCTCTGTCTGAGGATTTGATGATTAGGTCAGAATGGTTCTGAAGTCTAGTGATGGCTGCTTTTTGTTTCCTATTGAGGTTGCTCATAGTAGATTCCAAACTGATGCGTTTGATATCACTAATAGTCGTTCATAGAAAAGCCCAGATGTTGGGGTTGACTGCTAGGTCTGGGAAATTCTGGGATTTACATAAAAATTTTTTAATTAGGTTCTCCTGGGTTTCCCAGATCATAGTGATATTATCTCTATTACCATCTTTAAATTTCCATTCTCCTCTAAGAGTAACATCAGGTCACGCAATGCACGAAAGTCATCCATAGTAAAATGATTAATACCTTCAGTAAGTTCTTTATCCTGTCTCAATCTTTGTCTGTCAGGGTCAAATAGAAATTTAAAAGGGTGGGCTTTTGTCTTTTGTCAGCCAGACTATGTAAAAGTAAGATTTCTGGTAAATAAATACAGATCTTTGATTGTTTCATAATGATCTAATTGGGTTGTAGGACAGAAACTGAGACCGTATTTGAGAACCTCCAATTAATGCCTAATAAGATAGTAAGGGGTAAGGTTAATAATGCTTAGTTCAGAGTTGGTGGTATTCCCACAGGAGGTGTGTGTTTTGAAGGTTGTGAATTGTTGTGTGTTATAAAGGGATCCCAAGTTATCCCAAGTTGCCTGTCTCATAAACATTTGTGAAGGATTCACTGGTAAAAAAAACAGTCTGTGATTGAGTAGAAGAGGTTAGTGATTGTGAACTATTAATGTGTGGAGAAGGTGTAGAAGGAATAGCCATCCTAGGGATGTTCGAAATGGATTGTGAGTTAGAGGTACCAGATTGTGAATTGATAATTTGCAAAGCCTGTGTGGCCACTTGGCCTAAGTGGTTATTGCGTGCTTCAGTGAATTGCCCATGGCAACCTGAGCACCTGGGAACTGTGGTGCACCCGGGGCAAGTTGTTGAAATTGATAAGGGCATCTTTTTGGAGTGTGAAAGGGGCCGTATCCATCCCCATAATAATTTATTTTACGCAGACCAAGGGAGATGTTAGATGGTCCATGCATATGATTATCTCGTGGTGGTTGTTGAATAGAGGAGGAGTCAGAGTCGGACTCAGTGCCGTCATCCATATTTGCATTCTCATTGAAACACAAATTGGGATTGCCTTGCCATGGCAATCCACGGTTATATATGTTGGATTGGCTCAACGATAAGCATATCCCTCCATAAAGGCCATATGGTCCTTAGAAAGTTTAATCTGTTTTTTAGAGATAACTTCTTTGTTAACTTTGGCTACATATTCTTTGACTTCCAGATATTTGCCCTCATATTGTACGTGGTTGCGGGATATGCGATTTACCCCTCCAGCTTTGTGGGGATCCCCTCATCGATTGGCCCCTCATGGTGTGGCCGGACGCTTTTTTCCATTTTTGAACCTATGCAGGGTTAATTGATCTTGCAACCCATATTGATCCGCAGGATCAGCTTGAGCGGTTTGCAGCCTGTAAGGGCTTAACTGTGGCAGCTATGTGCTAAAGTCGGAGATTGGCAATTGGCTTCTTCGGCCTGAAACCAGCACATGCGCAGTTACTTTGGGGGATACATATCTTCACAGGTCTGGGTTACTCATTTTACCGCTACACCGGGGGAAGCTGTCACTCCAGTGTAGCGATCACCCCAGGACCTTCACAGAGCCCAGAAGCTCTTCTGGCATTCTGCTCCTGCACTCCCTGTGATGGTTTCACCCAGTGCGGCCCGCACCCCCCTTAGGGACACCACTGGGTACATAAGATGAATATAAGAAAAGAAAGTTAGGGGCATTTGCATTCTGCAGGTGAATTGTGTCTATGAGCTAGTTTAATCCTTCTCCAGTCTGGGGACTAATGTTTCTCATGATGATGTCCATACTAGGGGAATGCTAATCTATAATAATTTTTACAACTAGGAGCAGCTGAAACCAATAACTAATCAGTGTGGTTCCTGGTCATGCATCACGTACGTATATGAGAGACCTGAGAAAACAAGGGTAGCCTCTGGCACAATTCCCATCTGAGAGCCCCTGAAAGTTGAGACAGGCTCTGCAAGAGCAATGGAAGGGCACAAGGGGATGGTCGAATACCAAGGAAACATCAAGTTCAGTTATGAATAAATTTGAGTCAAAAGCTGGGTTTGGTGACAGCTATGCAGGAAAGCACCAAATCATAAGCAGAATCCAGGTTAGGAACAAGCAGAGGTTAGCAATGTGCAGGCAGGTAGGTGCCAGGCCAATTGGCATACAACAATTGTCCAAGAGAAGGTAAGGTGAAAGCTGGGTCAGGAACAAAGGAAAATACAACTTCAGAATCAGGAACTGCAGGACACAGGTTTAAAGTAGTGGATGAGCCCGCATTTGTGTGCACAAAGTGGTACATCTAGCTAGGCTTCTATGCTTGCAAAAAAGTGTGCACATTTATGCGTATGCACATGTCATTATGTTCCTGACATCAGGCGATTACAATGTCAGCTATGATATGCTGATCACATGGCTTTTTGTTTTGTAAACAGATGTCATTAACAGTAATATTTCTCTCTTTGTACACACTTTCCTTAACTATTTGTACACTCTAGGCATGCTATACACGCCCAAAAAACATCAACCATGTACACAGGGCATGTGTAGCATGTCCAGCCTCTCTGCCCTGCTTCTGTGACCCCAACCAACCCCCCCCCCCATACAGATGTCTTCTCTAAGTATATTGTAATGCCAGCATTACAGTATACTCAGAGAAGTGGCAGCTTTAGCTGTCAAAAAGTGGCCTGACAGAGTTTATAAACAACACTGCTCAGACCACATTATACAAAGATACAATGTAACATATTGTTACATTGTATCTTTCTGTTGATTCATCTGCAGACCAAAGGGATGAATTTACATCTGCAGATGATGCAAGGTAAAGTAACCTGATAAGTAAAAAAAGTTTTTTTTTTGTTAAATAAAAAATGTTCCTCTGTTTAACCCCATTTTAACCCTTAGTTTACTCTAAGCAGCCCTAAATAACTACTTAGACTCCTCTCTTCAACTAATATTTTCCTGCTGATTTTTTGCTTGTTTCTATTTTATTAACTATTAATATTTTTTTGGTTTTTGTTTTGCTCGTTAATATGTTTACACATTTAACATAGATTTACTCATCTCCCATTTAATTGCAATAAAAACAAAATATTTTACTTCATTTGTAAATAATTTTATAATGCTTTTTACCAGAATCATAACTTTAGTGTCATTTTAAACATGACAAATTATGGAATAAAATGTGCACTTTTTATATGCAGTAACACTATTTATTTTTAAACTAACACTGCTCAAAAAAAAAAAGAAAAGGTGCATTTTTTTTTGTTGAATTTTATTGTCTAAGGATTGTGGGGAAAATCATTGTTGCAAAACAATATAGTGAAAAGAAAGCCTTGTTTGTCCTTGAAAAAAAAAAATTTACTAAACGTGGAGAGTGCAAAATCTGGTGCAGCTCTGCATTAAAACCATTCAGCTTCCAGTTTTTGTCAAAGTCTAAGCCTGGGTTCACATATATGCGGTGCGGTGTATCACATGTGATTCACACAGGAAACGCACCACATTCCCGTGCAAATCACATGTAATTTGTGTGCGGTGTGATTGGAGCCATACATTTTGTATGGCTCTAATTGCACTGCACCCGCATCAAAAAGGTGCACAACCTTTTTTGGGTCCGCACTAGAATTGAATCACATGAGTATTCACACCTATGCAATCTGATTCTGCACATCGCACTGCATTTTGCGGACCACTTTTGGGGTGCTGTTAACTTAACATGCACACCCGCAGCAATTTGCATGGACAGGGTACGATTCTGATGCAGTGCAGAATTCGCACAGAAAACGCTGTGAATTTCGCACCACATCAGTGTGGACTAGGGCTAATTAAACAAGCTGAAGTTAAAAGCTGATTGGCTACCATGCACAGCTGCACAAGATTTAGAACTTTCCAGTTTCAGTAAATCAACCCCTATATGTATTGCCTTGTTATCTTTAGTAATGCAAAGTTATTGCATATATATGTTTTAATTATTATTATTATAAAGAAACCCAAGCAAGGTGTTTATTAAAATAGTATACTAAATAAAGGTCTTACATGTCTCTAAAACATTTTAAAAATGTTTGAAGTGGGCAAATTGGTCATGGGGTTATTTCAAAATGACCTGAAGCATATGCTGCCAAATTTGTTTTGGGCATGTAGGTATCAATAATCAATAAATGTAAACAAGTAAACCTCCTAGATTGTAAGCTCCAAGGATCAGGCCCGCCTATCCCTCTTGTATTGAACTGTATTGTTGCTGTATTGTCTCCTGTTATATTGTAAAGCGCTGAGCAAACTGTTGGTGCTATATAAATCCTGTATAATAATAATAATAACCTGAAATGTGCCTTGCTTAGCTGCTGAAAATCACTTTTCATTTGTTTCCATGTTGCTTTATTAGGCCACCAGGAGTGAAGAGAAGAAGCCGTGTATGAGCATTACCTGTGCAGACTGAAGACGTTCCCAAGCAGCAGAACTGTCACCTGGGAAGAAGGGAAGTAAATCACATGGATGGTCACTATACATGGAAGTACCAGCTATGTCTCCTTGTTCCTGATGGCCAGATGAAGCAGCAGAATGTGAAGGGAAGATGAATATATACAACTAGGAATGGAAGTGGTTACTGATTGCTTTAGGTCCCATTCACATGGCTTACACACTAAATGCTCTCTTTTAGTGTGTGGGCATCTGTCAGTTTTGAGCTGCAATGAAGCACGTCAGAGAGCAGTGTGATTTGTGTTTTTTGTGCATCACGTTTCCCTTTTTTGTCAACTTTGAAGTGCACAAAATGACATTTCATTCACGCCACCATACAGAAATGTGATGAGTTGTGCTACTGTGCACATGGGGCTTATGTACTAAAACTGGAGAGTGCAAAATCAGGTTCACTTCGGCATAGAAACAAATCAGCTTCCAGGTTTTATTGCCAAATACCAATCTTAGTGAATCTACCTTATGGTGCCATTCTGTGTGCTGTGATAAAGTGAATCATGTCTGCATTTTATCCCAGCTCACTTCACTGCACCTCGGGGTTGTGTTGCAGTGCAAGCGGGTAACAGAAAACAATTGTTTACTATGTGCCCTGGTGATGACTGGTATTCTTCCACCACACTATGTGTGAATGAGTCCTTATACTGTATGGAAAAAACACAGGTTCACTTAATATTCAATATTTTTCTGTTTGATAGGAGTGCACCTTTAAATAAAGGCTAATCTCTGTGATTAATGTAAATGCAATTTGGTGCGGGGAATCCAGAAATACTTGTTTGGAAAATAATATGCTGACAGGTTACTTAATATGTCAACAATAAGTGTTCTGAGTTGTACCTTCCTCAGTAACACTCCTGAAATACAAGGTGGTAATGCAGCATACACTGTACATGCCAGGAGTGAATCTGACTGATTCAGGCATTCATCATCCACCTCTAGACTGGGGAGGACAGAAGACACAGCCTAACGATAACTGCAATATGGACAAACTAAAGCCCCGGTGCATGAGGCTCCAGTGTTTAAAGTGTTACTAAACCCACAACAGTAAAATCAGTCTGTATATGCAGTAAATCATGCTTGTTATACTCACTGCGGACCCTAAGGAGTTAATCCTCTGCGTTGTGTCTTCTACTTTCCCCAATCCATCTGTTGATAGAACAGAGCCTTGGGGGCAAGCTGCACATGCTCAGATCAGTGTGTATTGCTAGAGAGTTTTTTTTTTCTTGGGATAGTGCATGTGATCAGCAAAGGGTCAATCAGCACTGTCTAGACAGAGAGTCAGGGGTTATATAGGCTCATAGGACAGTCAGAGGAGAATGAAAACTCCTCCTACAAGCTTTAACCAGTGCTCTGCTGCACACTGATAGAAGTCACAAGACTGCTAAATACTGCTGATGAGAAAAGGTATTTAGCCGTTTATATTTACTAAAATAATTGCATTTCCATGTTCTGTGTACTGTGAGAGACCAGATATAGTGAATGCAGGGTAATGGGTTTAGTAACACTTTAATTGTGGGTAGAAAGCAATCCGCCCCACTGCCAGCAACCTATAAAGAGCTGGACATTTTTTTTTGTTCTGGCTATTTCTAACTGAGTGCATACTCCCCTAAACCTTTCAGCCACTCATAGAGTTTTACAGTCTGACAGCAGGAAGGCTGGATAGTGCACCTGTGCTTTCTGCCAACACTTAAATGCCAAAGCCGCATACATTGGGGATAAACATCCAGTGTACTTCAGTGGAGTCTTGCTAGCAATTGTAAATGCTGCCTGTACACACTGTGTGCAAACAGCCGCAGCTGTCGGATTTGTCAGATGTTTACTCTGTACAAATCAATGGCTGGTATCACCGGTGTGCTCCTCCAAACAGCTGGAAAGGGGGGAAATCATCCCTAGCAACCTCTCCTACTTCAGTGAGACAAGCCTCACCTCCGCCCAACCCTGCAGCGCTTGGAGCCAAGCCATTCCTACCTCTGAGTAGAGTCTCTGCTGGTTAAAGGCACCACGGTGCTAGCGCGCTCAGGCGGTGGTGTGACGCTAACATTTGGTGATCCTCCAGTGTCAGTCTCTGTATGCCCATCCTGTGAGGCTGTCTCTGAACCACTGGCAATGTGGGTAATGGGAACCCCTCCATGTTCAAGTTCCCCCGAGTTCTGATTTGCTTGGATATCATACTCCGCTAGATCACTAATCAAATCTTCACGAGTTTTGCGACCGACGTCCAATTCTCGTGAGGCACATTCAACTTTCAAATCACCTTTGCTCATTTTCTCGTAATCTGCTCCACCAGGCATAATTGCAAGCAAAGATAGAAGAGAAAAGTAGGAAAAGGAAGGAGCTGTTGTCTCTATATATATATACACACATATAAACTAAAATATGCACCGCTGGTTTCTAAGGACTGTTTCCACAAAGGTTACAATCCTTCAGTGCAGAGCCAATTTTTAACACTGCACTGAAGCTCTTACTGCAATCATCCCACGTACGCTGCCAACAATATGTCACGGATCCACGATTGCCGCCTCCAACATGCGACAATCGCACGACCGCGACTAACAGTAATACGTCACGCCCACGGCGTCAGACCCCAGACCTTCTCACCAAACTCGTGACTGAAGGACCGGCCGATCTAAAACCGTGGTGTGATGCGCGTAACATGGCTCCACCCAGCTGCACCCTGCACAGCGATTGTCCAGCTAATGGGCCACAATCGGTGCCTGCAGCCTGAATGCGCTTGTTACTGGGTTGGGTTAATTACACTACTAACCCTTCACACTGCCACCACCGTCTTGAAATGTACAGAGAAGACGGACTCTGTCAGAAATACACTATGATTGAAAAGTCACCTGTCCAATATGGTCAATTGGGCAGGGAGTAAACAAACACAGTAGTGTCACTTCAAAAGGCAGGAATTTGTGAGTTGCAGGTAAGCGCTTAGAAACAGTTTAACACTTTCAGAAAGAAAGATTTATTACTAAAAGAGTCAAACAGGTGCCATACAATATTTACAAAGCGATGTCACAAAAATATATATATATGTATATAAAGATACAGCAGAGATAATAGGGAGGAAATTAAAGAGTTAAGTTACTTGCCCATAAGCCTGGGTTTGCAGATCCAAGTTGCGGAGCAAGATGATTCTTTATCTCCTCCTTGATGTTAGCTGGGAAATCTGAGTATGTATAAAAACTTAAACTCGCTTGTCTCTTCTTAAAAGTCCCTCTCAAAGGGGAGGGGGGCTCTGACTACACGTTTTGGGAGTGGTCAGTGGGAAACTCAGTTAAAACTAACAGCTTCATAATCCATGACATGAAACACACAGTTGACCTGAGGAATGTTCAATTCTCTTTTAAGTCCGAGAGAGAAGCTATTATCTGTTTTATGATGTGGGGGCTTACACAGTTTTGGGGTCAGTGCTTCCCAATTCTCTGAGAAATGCTGCCTTATCAGACGTAGGTGAGAAAGGTTACATGTTTCCCCAGACAACTGGCACCAAACCTGGTTGACCCGCACCATCTGTCAGGAGATAACGTTTGCCTCTCAGGACTGCAGGGGGGGTAGGAAATGAGGCTGAGGAATGAGAAATATCTTGAATAAAAAGAGAAAAAATGGAAAAGGAGAACTCCGCTCCCACTCTGATGAGCTAGTTTGCTACAGTGTTCACATGTAACTGCTCATTTGAGCCA
Source organism: Staurois parvus (assembly GCF_062004578.1). Taxonomy (NCBI): domain Eukaryota; kingdom Metazoa; phylum Chordata; class Amphibia; order Anura; family Ranidae; genus Staurois; species Staurois parvus. The sequence continues at coordinate 1,292,651 of NW_028318161.1, read as the reverse complement.
ATGACCAACCCTGGATGCAGCTAATCAGCCTGTTGGTATGAGGCTATAGCAGAGTGTTGCTGCGCCCAGAGGTGGCGTTTAGCCATATCTCAACACAGCAAACTATCCACACCCCATCGCCCTGGGGGGAGGGGGGGAACCCCGATGTACGCAAGGACTGTTTATTATATAGATCAATAGATAGATAGATTGATAGAAAAATAGATGCTATAGATACAATGAAGGAAATAAGTATTTGATCCCCTGCTGATTTTGAATGTTTGCCAACTCACAAAGAAATGATCAGTGTAAAAATCAAATGCTAGGTGTATTGTAACACTGAGAGGAGAATAGCAACAAAAAATTCAAAAGAAATGCATGTCATGTCTAACAAATGATGCACTGATTTGCATGTTCATGAGGGAAATAAGTATTTGATCTCCTTCACAAAACATGACTTAGTACTTGGTGGCAAATCCCTTGTTGGCAGCCACAGAGGTCAGACGTTTCCTGTAGTTGGTCACCAGGTTTGCACACATCTCAGGAGGGATTTTGGCCCACTCCTCTTGGCAGATCCTCTCCAAGTCATTAAGGTTTGGTGGCTGACGTTTGGCAACTCGAACTTTCAGTACTAAGTCATGTTTTGTGAAGGGGATCAAATACTTATTTCCCTCATGAACATGGAAATCAGTGCATAATTTGTTAGACGCATTTCTTTTGAATTTTTTGTTGCTATTCTGTCTCTCAGTGTTACAATACACCTACCATTCAATTTTTAGACTGATCATTTCTTTGTGAGTGGGCAAACATTCAAAATCAGCAGAGGATCAAATACTTATTTCCTTCACTGTAGATAGATAGATAGATAGATAGATAGATAGATAGATAGATTGATACTGTAGATAGATAGATCCATAGATCGATAGATAGATAGATAGGATTGGCTTGTCATATTTTATGAGCGCAATGTTTACATCTTGGATAGAAGACATAGGCAGTTTTTCTTCACCCAGTTATACAAATAGTTGAGTTCCTCTGCAGAGTTGAAGACATGTAAGACGCAGACACACTTCTGCTGTGTGATGTGTGAGTGATGAATGTTACACATAAATACAACATTCACAGTCATATCCTTCCTGAGACCCAGTAGCTGACACTCAGGAACACTGCACAGCACACAAAGACATCCCACGCCCATATACCCATGACTGCGCACTCACAGGGGACCTCTGCACACATGCCTACACAACAGAGCGCACATTCCACACGTACACATGTAAAATCAGCGCTTCTTTATCTTTTTATAAGGCAGGAATCAACATTACAATGTAGTAATACTAAAAATGCAATACAATCTATATAGGACAGCAACTGTACCTACATCCTATTGGGCTGATAATAACAATGCATAGCAGCCATAATTCAATTTGAAGTCAGTTACCACTACGACTACTACTCCACCTTCACTGTTATTACTACTCCTGATTTTATGGTTACCGCTATGGCTAACATCACTAGGAGTACTTGTCTTACTAATGCTAGTCAGCAGAGGACTCTGTCAATATGGTTGTATGGGAAGTCTGTGCAGTCCCAGCAGGTCAGATTATAAAAGAGGCATATATTTACCTGCTCATCTCTCTTATGGTGGCCATACACGCTTCGATAAATGATTGATTCGTTCTGGCTGATCTCTCCTAATAGAAATAATTAATCAATATTTGACAATATGTGTGATTTGCAAAAAAATATTTAAACAATTCTGATGTATAATAATTCAATAAAAAAGGATAGGCAGCCACCTCAGCATTGCAGGCAACAATACACACAACATAAATAACATAGGAGTGTGGCGCTTTTAACAATAACAAATGGAATAAATGTCCAATTAATATACAATGAGGATGAATAAGCCCCTCTTCATAGGGACATCAGTAATGTCATAAATACTTCAATTTGGTCAAGGAGATATAAGGGATCCACCGCCACCAACACCCAAAAAATTCTGCCTCTTACCAGACCAAAATGACCAACAAATATGGACGGGTCAAAATGCACAATGCGAATTCCAAAATGGATGGTGTAGACCTGGATATTTATTGACTCCGAAGGAACAAAATTGGACCCCAGTTGTGAAAGGATAAACATCCGTAAAGCTAATTCCAAAGACAAGCCGTGCTCAGGACACTGATATAACCCCAAACCTGAACTTCAGAAATTGGATTGGAAAATGAACCTGTAAAAAATGCATTATCCTCATAGAGGACAAATCCATTCAAAAAGCAGAAAAATCTTCATAGTGTAGTATTGTGTGATTTTCCACATGTGGGGAAGTGGAATATTATTGATAGTCAGTAAATACAATCATAATTTATCAACTGTATCTCTGTTTTCACCATGCAACCTCACAATCTGATCGATCAAAATACTTCTGAATTTGGGCAGCACAGTGGCTTAAATGGTTAGCACTTCTCCCTGGCAGCACTAGGGTCATTGGTTCCAATCCCAAGCACAGCACCACCTGCCTGGAGTTTGCATGTTCTCCCTGTGCCTGTGTGGGTTTTCTCCAGGTGCTCCAGTTTCCATCCATACTCCAAAGCCATGCTGGTAGGTTAATTTGCTCTAGTATGTGTATGTATGAATGTAGGTTAGGGACCTTCAATTGTACGCCCCTTGAGGGTTAGGGACTGATGTGAATGTACAATATATATGTAAGGCGCTGTGTAAATTGACTGTGCTATATAAGTACCTGTAATAAAATTTATGACAAAATCACATTGGCGATGAGGAATGACTGAGAATTTTAAGCCCTGACTGATCGACAAAGTTTGATCAAAACCAACCTAAACTGAGTCCAAATTAATTGAAAAGGCTATTTTCTGATTTGATCACTTTGATCGAATCACACATCGATCAAATAATAACATTGAAGCATATATGGCTACTATTGGGTTCACCATACAGTGTACAATCTGATTGTACAATCTCCTTTAGCTCTGTCATCAGCTATGCAGAACAACACCTGATTTGACACAAATTGAATGGATTGTTTGGGTTTGTCCTCATATTCCATAGTTTTGGAAATCTAAAGGAGATTATACAATCAGATTGTATAGTATATTGTCGGCTTCATGTTGGCTATATAAGCTTCAAAAAATTATAATTTTTTTCTGATCCATCTCTCCTGATATGATTGATCTATAACCAACACCCCAATTGATGAATATGCCACACACAGGGAAGTGGATGTCGATTGATAATTGGAAAATAAGGTCGTAAATTATAGATCACATCACTCTGATTCCACCATGCAATCTCATAATCTGACCGATAGAAATATGACTGAATTTATGAACAAAGCACCTCAGTGCTGCCGATCGATGCAACACAGTCAATAATTTTTCACCCTGGCTGATTGACCCAGTTTAATTGAATCTGACTTAAAGTGTTACTAAACCCAGGACCCTGCATTCACTATATCTGGTCTCCCACAGTAAACACAACATGGAAATGCAATTATTTTAGTAAATATAAACTGCTAAATACATTTTCTCATCAGTAGTATACAGCAGTCTTGTGACTTCTAGTAATGTCCAGCTGAGCACCAGTTAAAGCTTGTAGGAGGAGTTTTAATTCTCCTCTGCCTTTCCTATGAGGCTACATGACCCTTGACCCTCTGTCTGGACAGCGCTGATTGGTCTTGTGCCGATCACATGCACTCCCCCCCCGAAAAAAAACTCCTTCACAATACACACCAAATTGAGCATGTGCAGAGTGCCTCCTAGTGCTCTGTACTATCAGCAGATGGATTGCGGACAGCAGGAGAAGGGGAGGATCAGAGAAGACAGGATCAAACAGCCTTTTTGCACAATGTGGAGGATCAACCCCTTAGATACACACTGATTTTACTGTTGTGGGTTTAGTAACACTTTTAATCAAATCAATCAATCAGTCATGCCTATTCAAATGTTTGCTGATTCAATCGTTTTGATGAAATTTCACATCAATCTGACAATAATCAAATTGATGCATGTTTGACCACCATTAGCTAGTGATTTTCCCATTGACGGTCAATAACCTACCACAGAGGACAGGCTGCTGCTGCGGCATCATAGGGTGCAGTTCTGATACACCCTGCTGAAATATGTTCTCAGTCCATGTGAGAAGAGGTCTTTTGCTCAGTTTTCATCTATAGAGAAATGATTTAATTGGTATATTAAGGGTTACATGCTATACCAGATCTGACTTCATTGTACAAACCAGTGAACAGCGGCGGACTGACAACTCATGGGGCCCCCGGGCAATAGGGGATCATGGGGCCCCTGTGTCCTTGCCCAAACTCAAAAAAGCCTATGAAAAAGGTACCAGGGGCATCTCATGGGGCCCCCTACTGACCCCGGGCCCTCAGGCAGTTCCCGAGTTTCCAAATGGTCAGTCCGCCCCTGCCAGTGAATAATATTGGGGGCAGCTTTTGTGACACCTTCATCAATTCATCAAAGTCTTGTGACTATTTCTGACCAGTGACATAAATTCTGGTAGTTCTTATATGCAACCCTTTTACATTCTGGCACTATGGGCACGAGAAACTCGCTGAGAAATATTGCCATATTGGCGATAAGAAAAGTGGAGGTAAATAAGACCCCTCCCATGTCGGAGTAAATTGTGTTGCACGTGTAAGTAATGTGTCACAGATGAAATTCTACAACAGATTCATACACGCCTTCCGACAGAACATGAATGTGTTGCGCGTTGCGTCATTTGTTGCTCAGACAGGAGATACAATTCTGAGTGTCTATGAATTTCAATGATTGTGCTATGTAGACAGTTTAATACGTACTCTTGTATGTGTCTTTGGCTTAAAATGCGCAGTACGTCATTAATCCCTTGAACTCTGTGGAGTTACAATGGCATAGGCTGAGACAGTGGAGGTTCCTGGCCCACTTTTCTTGTGGGTTACAAAGCAGAGAACACATTTCAGCTAAAGCAACACTTCCCTCTACTGGTACAAGACAAGAAAGACAAGCACTGAAATTTCATCACACAGGCAGGTGAAACTATTCACCCGCCTCCATGTCAAGTTTAAAAATGTGTAATATTTTCCTGGCCTTTCTCTAAAGTATCATATCTGTACTCAACTTTAAGTTTAAAAAAGAAAGAATGATGAAAGCACACTTAGGAGACATATTTATGAGGCAGTAAAGGTGACTTTTACTAGTGTTGAATAGATTGCTATCCTTTAAAGCATATTCACCAGGAATATTCACCTGTAATGAATGCTTGGTGAATATCAGAATACTGGCTGTAAAAATATTCCTTTTAAGCATTCTCTTCAACTCTTTCCCAACCAGTCCAAGGCATCCCTTTCATAGGGGGCATAAAGGACTGCTTGATCTTGGATCATTGAATGGATCACTGCTTGATCATGGCTGCTCATGGAACACATACACTATATTGCCAAAAGTATTGGGACAGCCCTCCAAATCATTGGATTCAGGTGTTCCAATCACCTCCATGGCCACAGGTGTATAAAATCAAGCACCTAGGCATGCAGACTGCTTCTACAAACATTTGTGAAAGAATGGGTCACTCTCAGGAGCTCAGTGAATTCAAGCATGGTACCGTGATAGGTTGCCACCTGTGTAATAAGTCCATCTGTGAAATTTCCTTGCTACTAAATATTGCACAGTCAACTGTTAGTGGTATTATAAAAAAGTGGAAGCAACTGGGAACAACAGCAACTTAGTCATGAAGTGGTAGACCACGTGAAATGAAAGAGCGGGGTCAGCGCATGCTGAAGCGCACAGTGCACAGAAGTCGCCAACTGTCTGCAGAGTCAATAGCTAAAGACTTCCAAACTAGGTGTGGTCTTTAGATTAAAACAACAACAGTGAGTAGAGAGCTTCATGGAATGGGTTTCCATGGCCGAGCAGCTGCATCCAAGCCTTACATCACCAAGTGCAATGAAAACCTTTGGATGCCGTGGTGTAAAGCACACCGCCACTGGACTCTAGAGCAATGGAGTGTTCTCTGGAGTGACAAATCACACTTCTCTGTCTGGCAATCCGACGTGTCTGAGTTTGTTGGTTGCCAGGAGAACAGTACTTGCCTGACTGCATAGTGCCAAGTTTAAAGTTTGGTGGAGGGAGATTATGTTGTAGTTGTTTTTCAGGGGTTGGGCTTGGCCCCCTAGTTCCAGTGAAGGGAACTCTTATGGTGTCAGCATACCAAGACATTTTGGACAATTTCACGCTCCCAACTTTGTGATAACAGTTTGGGGATGGCCCCTTCCTTTTTCCAACATAACTGCACACCAGTGCACAAAGCAAGGTCCATAAAGACATGGATGAGCGAGTTTAGGGTGGAGGAACTTGACTGGCCTGCACAGAGTCCTGACCTCAACCTGATAGAACACCTTTAGGATGAATTAGAGCGGAGACTGTGAGCCAGGCCTTCTCGTCCGACATCAGTGCCTGACCTTACAAATGCGATTTTAGAAAAATGGTCAAACCTTCCCATAGACACACTACTAAACCTTGTGGACAGAAGAGTTGAAGCTGTTATAGCTGCAAAGGGTGGGCCAACTCAATATTGAACCCTACAGACTAACACTGGGATGCCATTAAAGTTCATGTGCGTATAAAAGCAGGCGTCCCAATACCTTTGTCAATATAGTGTATGTGCATAGTGTAGGCTTTCAAGTCCATCCACTTTGCTGCCACACATATGCATTACATGAATGGCAAGATGTGAAAGCAGTAGATGTAACAGGCTACATTTACCAATTTATTGGTTTGTCCTTTTGCACACACTTTGTCTGTTTGCTTTTTACATTTTTTCTTCTTCAACTTATTTTTTTAAAGTAAAATACTCTCCATTCAAAATGCTAAATGAAGCCTTAAAGCAGAACTAAACCCATTGATTTAATGGTTACCCAAAACGATTACATTTAAGGCATTCTGGGAATGATACCTGTCACAGTTGCTTGTGCTCTCAACTAAACTGTCAAGCCATTAAATAGCTAGTGTCATCACTGGTCACATGGGCAGTACCACAACAACTGAGATGAAATGGACACTAACACCCCGTTCGCACTGGGTGCGACTTAGCATGCGATTTTCATGGCATGAGACTTGCAAATCGTATGCCAAGTTGCACCTTATTGTCCGCAATTACAGCAATTAAATCAGTGCGGTTCCGACTTGGTCGGAGCCGCACCAATTACTAAAGTAGTACATGTACTACTTTTGCTGCGATTTGCATAGACATCTGTGTCAGATGTCGTGCCTACCCGCGCTGCCATTGGCGGCCTCAGTTGTCGATCACCGGGTCCTGGCTGGTGGTTCCCTGCCGGCACCCAGCAATCGCCGTGTATCACGGACAGGGAAGAGACCTGTATATAAACAATACAGATCTCTCCTCTGTCAGCCATACAAAGCAGTGTGCTTACAGTGTAAAGCACACACACAGCACATAGTAAAACAGCACACAGTTAACCCTTTGATCGTCCCAGATGTTAACCCCTTCCTGCCCAGTGTCAGTACAGTGTCAGTGCTTTTTATTAGCACTGATCACTGTATTGGTGTCATTGGGGATGTCAGTCACAATTAGTCAGTTCCCACTGAGTGTCAGAATGCCCACCACAGTTCCACTATAAGTCGCCATTACTAGTATAAAAAAAATTAAAATTCCGGTATATATACCGCAATTTGTAGATGCAATAAATTTCACGTAAACCAATTAATTTACACATACTGTATTGGGATTTTTTTTTTAGCAAAGACATGTAGCAGAATGCATTTTGGCCAAAATTTATGATGAAATTAGATTTTTTACATTTTTTATTGGACATGTTTAATAGCAAAAAGTAAAAAATATAGTTTTTTTTCTCAAAAGTGGCGGTCTTTTTTCTTATAGCACAAGAGATTAAAAATGCAGAGGTGATCAAATACCACCGAAAGAAAGCTCTATTTGTGGGAAAAAAGAACAGAAATTTAATTTGGGTGCAGTGTTGCATGACTGCGCAATTGTCAGTTAAAGTAACGTTGCACCGTAATGCAAAAAATGGCCTGGTCAGGAAGAGGGGTTAATCCTCTGGGGGGCAAGTGGATATTCTTATATACTCCAACATAGATCTCTCCTTCTTACAAATTCTGACCCTGATGCTTACCACCTGGGAGTTTTGTGTGCTCCTGCCCACCATTCCCTCATTCAGCAACTTATGTCTATTCTGTTTAACATTAAAAATGATCATATAAAAAATATTCATAATATAAAACAAATTCAAAATTCTTGTTGACTTTTCCATGGTGGGGATAAGGATCTGAATCGGAGGTGGTTCTGTAAGGGAGGCTAATACTTTAAGGTACTATTCACATTCCTGCACCTGAAACGTTCAGATTTTTAACATGAGTTTATCAGCGAGGATTTCTTGCTTTGAGATGCAGATTTTGATGCATTCTTTCTGTTGTTTGTACTTTTCCAGGGAAGATAATTGTGTCACTTAATTCATTACATTGCATAGAAAATGCATTATTAATTCACTTTCATTCATTTCATCTTTATGATATATGTATTTTAAGGACAAAAAACTTTAAAAATGCAGGATTTCTATACCACCAAACTGCACCAAAACACATCAATTTGAAAACTCTTTTGAAAACATAACACAGAACTATCTCTATGGTCATGGTGTATTGTGATCATGGTATGGCATGCTAATAAAATGTGGGCTCTAAAGCAGTATAAAACCAAAAACTCAAAATCTCATATTTGGCAGCTTATCAATCATTAGATGTGGTGACTGCATTGGTTGTCTTTTTTAGGGTTTTCCCCTCTGTTTTCACTGCCGATAAATCTGTTATTTTTCAACTTCCTTTAACAGACCAAGCTGTCCAGCAAAACTGGGAGTTAGAGGCTTGAAATAAACCAAATAACACTGACAGGGGTTAGCTTTTTCAGGAGGGGAGGAGAGTGTTAGATGTACTAACAGATTTATATACACTAACAAATTGAAGCCAAACTCTGGATAATACTTTATAATCATTTACAGCAAACAGTTTTTATCCTTTTGGGTTAAAGATTTTAAATAAGTAAAAGCTGACCATTGGAAGCACCTCTGCCACTGTTAAAAAGTTTGTCTCAACCCTCTAACTGCTACATTTGCAGGACAGCTTGTTCTGTTGAAAAACAACCTACTTACTGGCAGGATTACCAGATGAAAATAAAAGAAAGAAAAACTGAAAAAAGAAAACTAACGCAGTCATCATGTTAAAGAATTGGCAAGGTGCAATATATTAAATGTTTGCTTCTGGGTTTACCCAGTTTAGCTGTTTGAATGTACTAAGTCCAAAGAGTGAACCTTTAATCACAAGCTGATGCCTGATGCAGCTGGATCAGCTGGTCAGCCAGCTCCTGGCTTGAAAGTGAACATGATGCGCTCCATAGCTGCTGATCACTTTCACAAAGCCGCCGGCACCCCCCTCCTTTCTGCCATGGTTCCTGGGCTCTCCTGCTCTTACTGGGAGCCCGGAACCACAACTGCCGGCTAGGGGAAGGAGAGCGATGTGAAACCAAGGCAAAGCTATGCCTCAAGTTCACATGTAAGCAGTGAAACTGGAAGCGATGATGAGTTAATAATTTTCAGATCCACTATTTCTTGGCCTATACAACCAGGGGATACAACTAACCAAGCCGATCTGTGCCTGGTTAGAAGCTGTGAAGGGAAGAGGAGACATTGGGGTCTAATAGGCCCTGTCACCTGCCTTAGGCTACATTCACACTAGCGTTGTGTGCAGACGGCAGAGAGGCATTTGGGAAGCGTTTTTTAATGCTTCCCAAACGCCTCGGACAATTCTGCACATTGCAGCACATGGTGCTGTTCTGACAGGAGCATTAGCGTCACATCATGGCAAAACGGACACCTCTGGTCGAGTCAGGAGGCGTTGAAGCCTCCTATTCTAGTCTATAGTGCCGCTCAGCAAATGCCTGGCAGGCGTTTGCGGTGCAGTTGCGACGTGGTTGCGGGGCGTTTGCAGAATGGTAAAACCATTCAAACTTCGTTATAGGCGTTTGTGGGGCGTTGTTAACACTCGGCAAACGCCTAGCAACCTCCGCTAAACCGCGCATGCGGCGTTTGCGGAGCATTGCCGAGCGTTAAAAAACGCTCCGCAAACGCCGGACCAACGCTTGCCAAATGCTATAGGGGCGTGTTGCAAGCATTGATAAAACAGTCAAGTGTGAACGAACCCTTATGCTATCAGTTATTATTAACCCCTTGTGATAGCAATCACTACAAACATCAGAGTGAGAGCAATAATACTAGCACAGGAGCTCTTAGTTAACTCTAAATTGATGGACTATAAAAGCTTTTAAAGCAACAACTATGGTGATTTTTGGGCACCATAGTTTTTTGCGATAGCACGGGCACACACAATTTTAAGACATGGCATGTTTGGTATCTATTTACTCAACACAACCTCATCTTTTATATTTTATTATAACATATATTTAATTGGGTATTATATTGTGTGTGTTTGCACTAAAATTCATTGTATTATATTTTCCTGAAAATTTGCTTTTAATGAACAGTTGCACAAATATCATGTGACCTAAAATATGCAACTATCATCTCTTTATTCTACAGGGCCTCTGCTTTCAGAATATATTTAATGTTCTGAGGGTGTAAGTAATTTTATTGCCAAAAATTAAGATTTTTACGTGGGTGTAAAAATGAAAAAAAATTTGCTTTAGATCTCAGCTGGTTACTACGGCTTTAAAGGATACCTGTCATGAGACAAATATGAGTGGTGTCTTTATTAAAAATGGTAACAAATCCAATTGCTGCTCCAAGGTCTTTAAGTGAAAGCTCTTTCATTTGCAAAATAGTAGAGTAGCATTCACAAAGTAGTAGTGTAATCAGGATTTCTCATCGCTTCCTGTCACATACTTATGTTTTCAGCCATTTTTCAAGTCAAAGTTGTAGATGGTAATTATCTGGATGACTCTAGGTTTTATTTATTCTGGGCCCTTGACCTGGAACAAGGATGCAATAAGTGGGAATGAAGTAAAGTATTCTAATCTGCTTACTTGCATCAGGTCAGAGACCCAGAAACTCTTTCTCTTTTGATGGTTTTCCATTAGGTGGAAATGAAGGTTACATTTGTTGAATTTACTAGACGAGCCAGGCAGCAGAAAGAGTGAGCTCATATAGTGGCATAATGTAATCCATAGTTCAATAGTAAGGCTCAGTAAGGACTTGTTCTATTTATTTTAAAACATTACCCCAATGCACTAGGGCATTGGTGTCCAAACTGCAGCTCGGGGGCCGAATACAGCCTTTGCTTGCTTTTATCTGGCCCTTGGGACACTATTTAATTCACTGACACCAATGAAAGGCATAAATCCTCCTAATGACACCAACAATGGGGCAAATTCCTACCATGACATAAATAATGGGGCATAGTTCCTCCCAATGACACCAACATTGGGGTCTAATGACACCAATGATGGAGCACAACACCTCCCACTGCCACACAATGATAGGGGATTGTTTACTCCCACTTATGCTGGGACATAAAGTATTCCTGTTGGCCACAGTACCGCCCCCCTAAAGAATGAAGGACAGTAAACTGGAACTTTGTTTAGAAAGTTTGGAGACCCCTGCACTGTGGCAATAAACATGCATTGCAATACACCACATAGCATGTCAATGCATTAATCTGCCTTGCAAGAAAAAAAATGCACATGCCTTTTTTTGCATTGCATTCCATGCAAATAAAAGGATTACTTTAATGCAGTGCATTGTAGCGCTACTCTGTTGAGGGTTGCTGTGTTTCTGGATCCCCCTAGGCTTTGCACAGCCAGGCAACACACATTTTCCACCCTTGCATCTACAGTCAGTGAACAGTCCATGAGCTTGGTTTTTGTTATTTTGTATTAGGGGATATAACTTGGATAGGGTAATAGGGATTATGGGATGCCCAAGTTGACTGAATCAATGTACGGGGGCAACTTCCTTCCTATTAACAAAAAAAGTTAATGGACTGTTCTTCTCCTCGAATGCAGTCAGTCTTTGCAGATCAGTAGCAAAAGCCCCTTACAGCTTAGGGACTCTCAGCCCCTCTGAAAGTTAGCACAGATTGTTGCAAACTACATGCAGAAGTATCTCCTCTCCCCTATAGAAAATATCCCAGCTCCATAGCCTGCAGCCACTACCAGCCCTCCTGGCTGCTCTGAAGATTTCCAAGGACAAAGGATTCAGAACAGCACTGCCCTTCGAAAGCTTGCTACATATGGCAATCTATCCCTTTGTGAGTCCTAGGGTGTGCTGATGTACTCACTCTGTCCTCCTTGCTCCCACTGCTCCCAGGCAATGATCCTGTTGCTGATTCCTGAGCCAGCCTGGAGGCCAAGCCCCCCCCCCAGACCTAGGGGACCCCTCCCAAGCTATCGACAGCCTACTCAGCACTCCATCTTCCACCCAACTCCCCTACTAGCCTGGCTCTTAAGGGCCTCCAAACCTGGGACTGACCAAACTCCAATAAACATGCAGATTTAGGTCTCTGCCCCCCCCCGCCCACTGGCTTCTGGAAGCTTCCATGGCCCTCCAGAACCAGGTGGAGGCAATATAGTCCCAACCGCCTGAGTCACCCAGCCTCATTTGCCATAAACTGACCTAATTACAGACTCACACAATTACCATGAGTCATACAATAATAAATGTACCTACTTTAACACTAGTAGCACACTATAGGGTGCTACAGCATGTTAAAACTACATCATGAAGAAGCATGTCTAACTGTGAAACGCATGGTTCTCATTTTTGTATTGTTTTCTTAGATCTTGTTGATGACCCTGTTCTTCAATTGATGTATTTATGCTGATTTCAGTTTAATTTATATAAAGGATTTTTTTAAATAAAAAATATTTTATAAAATAGTGATGTGAACTACATCTCAAGATATAGTTAAAGTCCCCATTGATTTATCTGTGAATTAGTATATTTTTGAGTTGGGGATGACATCTCCTTTGGTTCTTATAGCTAGGTCTATACCAACTTCCCACCTTTACTATTTGTAGTGTTACTTTAAAATGATGCCTCCCCATTGCCCCACATACATTTTAGCATAAATCACACTGGAAATATGTTTGGGTTTTATTGCTGTTGCATGACTGTAAAGCTCCAGCTCTCTGTGTATTGTTAAAGCCAACCACTGGGCTGAATTCCACAGAGCTGTAACAACACGTCTCAGTTGCTCCTTCTCTAGGCAATGTTGGTGGGGAAGTGAGTTTATGCCCACCAGCCACACATTTACCCAGAAGAGCTGGAGTTATGTGGGCACGTGACTGCATATAACATTTTTAAAAAAGTGTTTACATCGCAATATATGCTAAAATGTGTACAGGGCAATAGCGAGGCAAAATTTTAAGGTAGGTTTATTAGCTTTTCTTTCCACTTGCACTTTAGATAATGCAACTCACTAGAACAGGAAGAGGCCTTAACCTCGTAAAATGATTCCTAGTGCTTTAACACCGTTTTGCAACATTTCAACTACTCAGTGTATCCTGGTGAAATATACCTTGTTTTCTTCAGAATAAATTGGGCTTTCATTTGGTTGTAAATGGTAATGGCTATCTCCTGTTTTTTTTCTATTATCAAAGAAAAGCTGGCACAAAATAGTTAAATAAATAAATAAATTAAAAAAAAAAAATATATATATATATATATATATATATATATATATACATATACATATATATATATATATATATATATATATATATATATATATATATTTCTATTTAGTTGTATATTTCTTGATATTACCATAACCTACTGCCAAAGAAAAACCCAAAATAACTGCTCCTGCTCCTGACAATCACAACAATACCATATATTTGTTGTTTGTACCCATAGTAGGGCCCAGAATAATTAGTGCGCTTTTTTTATCCTACCTAACACGTGATGATACTAATTAAAAAATATATTTTTTCTTAATCCAATTTAAAATACTCTGAGCTTTGTTCCCAACCTTGACCCTGACCTTGACTTTTTTTCCACACATTTGTTGTTGTGTACATTTTATTTCTCTAGTAGTGACCAGGTGATCAGGAACTGGGCTTTCCAGTTCCCGGTTGTTAATATGGAACCTGGGTCTCTCGGTGAGAGCCTGGTCCCTGTGTCTGTGAAGCACACTCCCAGAACAAACAGATGTATGCATATATGCAGCTTCATGAAAGAAGAACTCCTTTAGTGAGGCTGCATATATGGGTATGGGAAAGGGTTAGTTATTAAGGCAAAATAAGCAACAAAGCAACGTCTATTTGCTGTACTGTCTCATTAGCTAACCCATAAAGAGAGAGAGAAACTGGACCTTTAACATATGCTTTCAGATTACATTTAATAGTAACGTTAGACGCTGATACTAGTATTAGGACTTGTGGATAAGATCTTGTAGATTCAGCTTGGATATATTACAAATATCTGAAAATAATCACTGGAACCTTCATCCAACTCACACCTGGGGATAGGGATGTCAGTCTGCAGAAGTAATTAAATGAAATGTCATATTAGATGCTTCTGAAATTTGCCATATCACATGAGTTGGTAGGAAAAGAGAAGGATTCCAAAGCACGAATATCAGAGGTAACTGAGAATGACCTGCAGCAACATAATTACTTCACTCTTTACATTGCTCTGACCATATAACCAATAAATGACATCTCATCGTGCGCTCCTCCCACTGTCACCTTCGCCCACCATGCTACAGTAAATGTGGAGAATATATCTTCTAGCGTACAGTATATCCAAACAGGAAGAAAGCTCTTACAATTCCCACGCTTCAGGGATCCAGAATGTATGGCATCAGGGCTAAAATAAATAAGCTGGAGGTTAAATAAAGTAGCTGGAGATAAAAAAAAATGCTGGTTCTAAGGAAAAAAGAACATATGCTGATTAGTACATATATCATTGAATGATATATTTATTGCTGAATTGTAAGTCTTGATTGAAAACTAACAAGAGCTAAATATCTCATGCATTAAATTCAATTAGATCTCAACTCCAGCAAAAATGTTTTATTTTGAGTTGAATGCACCTACTATAGTAAAGGAAAAAAAAGGGAAATAGTACCACTTCAAGCTTTTCTCAGCTTCACTGACTAGTTCTGGGCTCTGAACCCACCCCAGCATCTTTTCTTTTAACCTAATTAATCCAGCAGTAGAAAAGTAGGATGCACAACAACCTGTATCAGCATTACACAAACCTGTACTATTCTGGGTCCCTCAGTCTTCCTTCATTCAGGGCTTAGTCAAAGGGCTTGTAGTGTAGCATCTTGCTGCCTCTCTCGTATAAAGTGCCTGATTTATCAAAATGTCTTAACTATGAAATTCCTTATCCTTACAGCTAAGGAGGAATGCTGAAAAAAGAACAGTTTAGATATAAATACTGTCTGAGTTCTTCATTTATTTGCAGTTGCTAATATGCCCTCTAGGAGATCTGTCCACCCAAATGGATATATTGTCAGCTTGCACCAAGACCTTTTCTGTCACCTGTATACTTTTTTATTTTTAATGGTGGAAGGCATGTAAAACAAATATTTTCTTAATTATGCCAGATGTGGAAATCATACCCTCCGACATTATTCAAACAAAATCTGGCACTATGCAGGTCAATGTCGGCAATTGCATATGTTGTCCAAACGTCTTTAGGGTAAGCACAACATCAAAATGTAGTTGATGTAGTCCCATGACGGCTTTTAATGACAATAGTAACACTTAATAAAATGCTATAAATTCCTAATGTGTATTTTTGTTTAATGTTCTGCAATAATTAGAAGAAACTGTAACTTGTACATTAGGCAATAAGACTTAGATCCTTATTAGTATAAATCCTTTGAAATCAAAACACGACTCAAATAAAAATGCACAGATTTTCAGAATTCTGAACTGCTTGCTTCCAGGAAGGCATTCATTATTTTCTATGTGCTATTATGGCTGCTGCTGCAAGGCAAGGAGTGGGTGGAAGATGTATAACAATGAGCCTACCAATGGAGGGGTTTAGATGAGATTAGGTGGATCAGTATACTTATGCTATAAATGTATTCGCAGTCATGACAAACAGGAGATGGGTTATACTACAGGCAGGTGATTGGTACTACAGATCTGTAAACCAACAATACATAGCTACTGAAACATCAGCTCATCTTTTTATTGATGTGAACTCTGCACTTGTATTGCTTTGAATAATACACTGTAGCAGATATGCAACTAGAAGAGGACAGTGTGAATTCTGCTCACAAATCTAAATAGGCAATGGAGGCTGGGTACAATTATTCTATGATAAACAAAAAGATAATTATATATATTAAAAAAACCTTTGAGGGGTAGGATGCATGCAACCTAGCCATGATGACCAAGATGCCAACAACAGGATGGAAATGGGCTGTCAGCATGGTGCAGGCTCAGAGACTACCCAAAATGAGGGTAATCTGTAGAGTGGTCAAGGATGTTCAGAGACAACAAGAAGATGGAAATGTGCTGCAGCCTCTAGATGGGTACCCAGATCAGGGCTGTAAGAGACCCTGGTGGTGGGGTTAGAGTGTGGTCCTTGGTCATGAGGCAACTTCCTGATCAGGGTCAAGCCAAATATCAGATCTAGCCAGGGTGTAGACAGAGATAAAAGTGAAGTAGTTGTACAGTCATAAGTATAGCCAAAGATTGTTTTGAAGAGAAAGAGGAGCTTACTATGAGATTACTAAGAAACCAATGGTATGCATTTAGGGAACACACAAGAGTTCAGAGGGTGTTCAAGCAAATACATCATCTCTGCTTCTACTTATATCCCTTGCTGTTGTTTTTGTTATCTCTGTAGAACTGTGTGTCCATGAGCAGGGCCTAATTATAATACAAGGGCAATCTTTTGTTGGACTTTACTTCCTGAATTTTGAGCTGGTGCTCTGATGACACCATGAATGCAGTCCAATACAGGAGTGAGTGGTTATATTGTTATTGTTGTAATTCTCTCCAAAGGCACCTAGGTCTTGAATTGTAAATTAAGTGTATATTTTGTATGGTAAAGGTTATCTAAACTCAAAAATGGAACTTAATACATCACAGCTTACCAATCCTTAAATGTAATGGCTGCATTAGTTCTCTCTTTTTAGAACGTTTTCTTTTTTTTCACAGGTGATCCTACTAGTAAGTCTGTTATTTTTCATCTTTCTTTAACTAAGCTGCCCAGAAAAACTGGGAGTTAGAGGCTTGAGCTAAACCAATTAACACTTGCAGTGGTGTTTACAGTGATCAGCTTTTATTCATTTATGTAAAAACTTTATCCCAAAAGGAAAAAATCCTGTTTCTGTAAATGCTTAACTGGAGTCCATCTAAATCTTCTAGTCCATCTAACACTACTTTCTTCACAGGGTGACATTGCTGCTTCCAAGGTTGGCTATGTTGTTCCACCATAGATAGAGTGGAGGACTTAGCATAACCATCCTAAGGCAAGACATGTGTTACTGGCAGGGTCAGCAGGTGAATAATGGGGCAGAAAAAAACAAAACAAAAAAACCTGCATGCAGCCACCACATCTACAGACTGGTATGGACTGACAACTCATGGGGCTCCCGGACAATAGGGGATCATGGGGCCCCTGTGTCCTTGCCCACACTCAAACCACAAAAAAGCCTATGAAAGGTACCAGGGACATCTCATGGGGCCCCCTAATGACCCCGGGCCCTCAGGCAGTGTCCGAGTACCTGAATGGTCAGTTCGCCCCTGTACAATACTGAATGCTTACCTGAAAGTGACCAGCATCTTAGTAACACCAAAACAGCCCCTCAGATGGCCTTTCTTCAGCAGCACATTGGAAAATCATGAACATGGTCAAAACCCATTTATATAGATTTAACAAATACTGGAGCTAGACATGTAATAGTGGAACTGCAGAAGAGCAGAGGGTACAACTTTATTTGGGCTTCGAAGATAGGTAGGGCCCAAGTTGCCACATTCACTGAGATTTGGGGATACATGTATAGTCTTGCTCTGTCTTTAGACACTCTATGAGAAAATAAAACACTCTACAATGTAAGCAAGTAATTTTTTCTATAATTGTTATTATACAATATAAGAAATAATCGTAAACTGGGAATTTTTACTGTATATTTGCTATATTACCATTTATTTATTAACTGTGTTACCAGGCATGTTTGGCATCAAAAACTCTGAGAAAACCCTGGCTGCCTATTCTAGAGTGAAAATTGTATGAGCTATTCACTTTGGCATTGTGTTGGTAATCTGTTTTTTTCTTTGTCTTTAATTAAATCACCCCCCATGCACATGGCAGCTGAGTCTGCTGTAGCCTGTCAGTGTTTGCCTAGTTCTGCGGCCAAGCTCAGCAATAACCGTTTAAGTAATCTCGCTACCAAGATGGCAGAAGCCAGGTCCTCGGTGCAGCTGGTCAAGTGGATAATTGTAAGCTCTCTGTGAGCAGTATTTTCATTCCGGGCATTGAATAGAACTGAGGACTCCTGTTTAATCCTGACATAATTTATCTTACAGGATATCTTACTGAACAGTCAGGGGGCTGCAGATTTTTTCTTCATTTAGATTCACTGCAGAAAATAAAGAAGGATCCAGTATAGAAGATGATGCTTCCACAATGACATTGTCCTGCCAGTTGCATAAAAAGAACACCAGACCAGACATAACAAAACATTCAGCACTAAAAACTTACATTGAAGAATTTTTGTCTGCACTGCTTTTTGTTTTTGAATTTTTATTTTGGAAAAAAAAATTAGGGCCTGTGATAGGAAACAAAGTATTTGCTTGACAATGACTTGATTCTGGTGGTTTTGTGCAACAAACTTGAAATTACATTTAATGCAGATTGATACAAAGGGAATAATCCTTCCCTTAATTTTTTTCAGTTAGAAGCACTTGGGTTTCAGTTGCTCTAAAAATGTATGAATAGCCTTTTACAGACAACAGCAAGGTAAACAAGAACTGACATCTACATTGTGAGAGGACCAACTCTGAAAGCAGAACTTTACCTATTGCAACTTGAAAAAAATATATAGTTCTTTAGCAAGGAACGTACATTCCAAATTAATAATTATGCTACCAAAATTAGTATGTGCTGTAAATTGCCTCCGACATTGCTCCTGTTTCTTCTTGCCGGAGGCTGCCATTTTGTTGAAGCCCAGAGCCCCTGCGCAGTCCATCTTTAGATCAGCCCCCAGTGGCTCTGATTTTAGGCACAGTGCCGAGAATAAAGAACAACGGTGGCTGTGCAGAGCAGAGTGAGACAGTGGGGTTGATTTACTAAAGGTAAATATACTGTGCACTGCAAGTGTTCTGTAAGTACAGTTGCTTTTTATCCAAGGGGAAGGCCTGAAATGAGACAAAGCTCTGCTGATTTCTTCCATCCAATCATGTGCAAGCAAAAATGCTGTTATTTTATTTTCTTTGGATGTTCCCCTCAGATCTAGAGGAACTGCACTTGCAGTGCACAGCCTATTTGCCTTTAGTAAATCAACCCTACTGTATTACTGGATTTCAAACAGTATAGGCACTTATTTGTAATGGTTTACATAGCTATACCTACAAAAGAGACGGCCTGAAATAATCTATCATTTTTTGCTTACAGTCACACTTTAAAGTAGAAAGAGGAATGAGAAGTTAGAAAAAGAATGAAAAAGCCGATTAGCAAATAAAGATGCTACATGTACTGAAATCTGATCATTGTTTCTGAATCAGACCTAGAACATCTCTTTTTTTTACTTGTAAATTTATTATCAATTTTGCTATAATAGGGAGAAGTTGTCATCTACATCCGTCTTTCTGTTGCCGTCTTTTTTACTGGTTAAAAAAGAGTAAATTACAACAATGATGCCCACGTAGGGGCTAAAACATTCTCAACATTTCAGGAATGCTAACTGTCACATTTGCCTGTACTCTCAATCAAAGTGTCAAACCATCAAATGTCTGGCGTCATAACTGATCACATGTGCAGCACCATGGCAGCTGCAGATCAAACAGAGACTAAGATGGCAGTTTCCCTGGCTTAAAAGGATAGGAGGGTTTATTTCCACTTTAAGGGTGACAATGACACCAGGGTAATCATAAATCTATATCCTTCTTTCATTGACCCCGGATTGATATGCACCCAGTAAAATGTTGAATTACCTTACTAGAATTCTTAGGCTCGGTTCACATTGCTGCAATGCGGTTTTGACACGATTTTCAGTGTGATTATGTTGTGTGACTTTCATGGGACTTTGAGTATTCTATGGGGCCAAATCACACTGTATATTGCCCCAAAGTAGCACAGGAAACTTTTCCAAAGTCACACCGTGCAGAGTCGCATTGACATGAGTATGCACCATTAAAAATAATGTGTTTTCCCTTATCATGCAATTCTGTACAACTCAAGTCGCATCAGATATCACACTAGTGTGAACCAGCACTTATTCCATGTCAGTGATACCAGGTATTGAATAAAGCATACGGAAGATAAACTCGTGGCTTAAAAAGATGTCAACTCAGGGTGCAAAGTTCATTGAAGACTATGCAACTGTTATGGGACCCAGAAGCACAAGGACCCAAATCTGTCTGGGTACACAGTGATCTCTGGAGGTGGTAACAGTTTCTGGCACATACTGTACGTTTCAATATACTGAATGTGTCTGGGGGCCTCTACATGATTGCTATGAATACAATTAGTATTTTGTATCACTACAGGAATTAAATTTGGAGATGGAGACATGAAAGTCAGAGGGACCTTTAATGTCTTTACTATGGGGCTGCTTCACACATAGTTAAGATTCTAATTTCGAGATTGATTCAGATTCAGGTTCCCTTGAAATAGGTAAAAAAACTATGCACCAACTGTGCACTTTTTTAAATTGATTGTGTGGTTGCATTTTTTTGGATATTGTATTTGGTGCATGTCCCTAAGTCTTCCCCTGTGTTTTGCAAGGTGTAGGTTTATCATATGTACTGTATGCATCACAGAGAGATGTGGGGTTGCTCTCTGTTAAGTAAATCCTCAGTCTATGAGGTTGATTAAGGCTCATTCACACGAGACACCCTAGGCAAGGGCCATGTTTACCTATATGGGGATGCACAGGTGTTCCATGTAGGTAATCCCATTGATTTCTTTTGGGATGCAATGGCTGCACACAGACAGTCACTGCTCCCAATTTGACATCCATGTGGATGCATGGTCCCGAACGCAGTGTGCATTCCAGCCAGTGCACCCACACCCTTCTCGATGTCAAATGGGAAGCCAAAGCAGTGTATGTGCAGCGATTCCCAATGGACATCAATAGGACTGCCTGCATAGGGATGCATGGAACACCTGTGCATTCCCATCCAGGCAAGCACGGCTCTTGCATATGCAAATAGGGGATACATATGCATATGCTCAATGTGAATGAGACCTTATATAGAATTTGCATAGCCAATAGACATTATTCCTATGATACCAAGCCCCATCAAGTGGCCCAAAGCAAAATTTTCCATTTTCCATTTAGGTTTTGCCTCTTTCGCATAGAATGAATGTGCATGCTCTTTCACTAGGCCACTGGCTATGCAAATTCTTTATAAATCAACTCCATAGATTCAGAGAAGTTGTCTCTAGTGTACACTGTAGTGTAGAAAGTGTCTAAAAAAAAAAGCCAAATCTGGCCAGCTACAAGATTTTCTCAGCCCTTCGTAACTGTCCATAAAAATATTCCAGCTGGCTGACTGGCAGGCAGTGGATGTGCCAGTCTGTATATCACAAAATCATGACAGCTGTGATCTTCCCTATGGCCCCAGTACAGATTACCACCCAACCGTCCCTCCACTCTAGACCAGATCTCTGCCTCCCAGCTTTCTCCCTGTTACTCTACTGCCAGAAAAGTAAGGGGGAACTCTGCTGTGTAAGGCACTCCTGGATGTAAAAGAGAACTCTGTTGGGCACTCCTGGATGTAAGAGGGAACCCTGTTGCACACATTTAGATGTAAGGGGGTACTCTGTTGGGTACTCCAAGATGTGAGGAAGGACTCTGGTTTGCACACCTGGATGTAAAGGGGGGCTTTGTTGGGCACTCTTGAATATAAGGAACTCTGTTGGGCAATCCTAGATGATCATTTGGATGTAAGGGGTGGGGGTGTTTTGTGCACTCCTGGATGTAAGGAGGCCTCTGTTGAGCATTACTGGATGTTGGGGGGGGGGGGGGGGGGAGTCTTTTTATTAAATTGATTATTTTTGGTCTGCAGATATATGCAAAATATACAATGTGGCCCTTGTACTGAAAATTTAGACACCCTTCCTTTAGAGGAATCATATGATCCAGGTGGCTTTTCGATGGACTCAATTAAAGATAGAGGCAAAGCGAAGTCTGATCTTTCCCTGTCAACCTAAAGCCAGCCATACATGGGTTGAATTCTCAATGAATCTTCTTTAGAAAATCATAACTAAGAATTTTCTTTTCCATTTCACACCATTAGTGGGCTGCATCAGCCAATTTTCGTGCGGCCATCAAATTTGAGTGATCAGGTATGTTGGAAAATGTTTAGAAAAATTAACAAATTTCTAATCAATGATGGGAGAATCGTGTGAGAAATATAATCAAAAAAAGAAATGAGCATGAGCTGTGACCTGGTAACATGAGAGAAATTGAAGGCTTGGTTGGTTGAATTTCAAAATCAATTGTGGCACCAAAATGCACAAAATGTCTGATTTTCGAATGAAACTTTGTTCAGAATTTGACCCATGCATGGCCTGTATAACTCCTCTGCTTCAAAAACAGAACAAAGCAAGTTACATATTATACAGCAATATTTCTAAAGAGTGCAAATAAAATCAAATTGATTTATCATACCGCATATATTTACTACTTGGAACTGCCACTGACTGATAACGTTGTCATATTTCAGTATTTCCCAGCAGAACATTTAACAGGCCAATTTAACCTGCAAGTGGGCTACAGAGACCTTATCTAGCAGCGTGTTGCCAACAGAATTCCTATTTTAATGAACATCTAAACCCGACTAACTGAGCCACGTAGTAAAAATGAATAAACCCAAGATAGCTGCCGTGCAAGTGTTCCAGGATGAAGGCATTTTGTCTATAATTAGTTAGGAATCACAATACAGGATTTCAGAAACACGAACACATGCTGATGTTATTCAGTCACATCTCTTGTTTCAGGTGTACATGTGAAAGGACATATGCCATGAAATCAGGCATTAAGCTCCGACTCCAGGAGTATAGGCCTGTACAAGTCTCTAGGAAGCCTCTTTGTGCATGTTGTTTCTCTTGAATACAAACTGAAAATAAAAGACGACATTTCGCTAGGAAAACGTCGGCTCGGTTTATCTCCCTTGTGTCCCACAAAGAGTTTTCTGACTCATCAGAACATCAGAAGCCAAAAGCTGCCAGTGTCACAATAAAGTCAGTCCTTCCTCCATCACAGTGCCCGTCTGTAAGATGAAATGGCTTCAAGCAGCCGCTGTCAGTGTGATGTGGAGCACACACACACAAAGAAGCTCCCACTTAGATGACTTCTCTTGTGAAGGCTTTTGAATTTTATTTGCAGGAAACTTTATATGGATATCTCTGAAAATTACTATTGATGGGAAATGTCTTTTGTAATAAAGAGTTGATATATATAACAAGAAAGTAATTAAAAGTTTCAAAAATACAGAAACCTGGATATATAATCATTACTGAGAGCTTTTACTTCTAACTTGCTCTGATATTATCCAGCAATGAACAGTAAAAAAAAGGGTGAAAATGATAGACTCCAGCCAATAACAGCTACCGAGACATAGCACAGCAGAGGGCTCTGCCCACAAGAGCTTACGGTCTGCATATTTGCTGACATTTTAAAAGGCCAGTTCACCAAAAACGTTCAGTTTTTGCTAGATCCTGGATAATAAAACCACCTGACAAATGATTATAACTCTTTATTGGCGAGGTATTTACGCTTGAGTTTCTGGGTCTGTGCATTTGTTGCGGCCATCATGAGGGAATCCCACTCCACCGGTTGGAATTTCTATTTATTTTTTGATTACTGAGGACTTAAAATAAAATGCTGGACCATGCAAAGGTGGATGCAGACACTGAAAACTCCTAGAAAGAAAGGAACACAATTTGGATATATGGCAGCCCTCCACCCCTCCACTGTTCTGATAGGACTTTTTTTGTTCTAGGTGATTGATGTGCACATTTCCTGCTGTGCCTCCTGGGATATTGTACAGTTTATAGGTCACATTGAAGGTGGAAAACGTTCTGAAATGATTTAACTTTGTCTCATTTTTTTACATCACAGAAACCTGACATTTTAACAGGGATGTGTAGACTTTTTATATCCACTGTACGTCACATATTCCAGGATGCATTAGCTTTCACTGGGAAAAGAGGAGGGGGGCGGGCCTAATGTTATGTCATAGAATAGCTGGCGGCTTTCCAATGACATCATGCATGAAGATGGTGACGTGGGACTGAGTGTGGGGCTAAAGGAAAGAAGATCTTAGCAGGACACCGCTGGATCCATTGGGAGTACATTTACTGTGCAGGACCCGCAACCAAGTAAACAGGGGTATAGAAAGAAAAAAATGAGAGGAGGGGGGTCCTTTTTAAAGACTTTTGGTTGGATTGACATTTTTAATATAATTTGCAGGGACATTGACACTGAATTGGCATACCTGAGGTGCACTGTAGTGTGCTCTGCTGCATTTAGAAAATAGTTTATGTCTAAGTTTGGCTGCCAAAATGAGTGAGCTGTTCTAACACAATGGTAGTTAAGGCTAAGTTCATTTCATGTGACTATGCACACTGCATATTGCACGGACACGGCAACCCATTCATTTGAAAAATTCACTGTTTCTGGAATTGCAGTCCGCATGGGAACCACAAGTACAGTGCAGTTCTCAGTGTGGGAGTGATTTCCAGGCGTGAGGTAAGCCATTAGGATTATTGGCACCCACAAGCATTCAGCACATTTTTCTGTGTGGGTGGCTGTAGCTGCAGGTACAGGTATGACAATCACCTGCACAAATGTGAACCTAGCCTTAACCTCCCTAGCGGTATTCCCGAGTGTAGCTCGGGGTAGAGTTTCAGTACCAAAAGCGGTAACCCCGAGCTACACTCGGGCTTACCATGCAGCGTTGCACAGGGATTCCCTGCAGTGCTTACCTTGTCCTTCGCTCCCGTGATGCGTCCCCTGCAGCGTCCCCAGCCATCTCCTTCAGCCGATGCCGGCATCCAGCTTCCGTGTTCCGGTCCCTGTGACGTTGGAACATGCGTCGCCGGACCCCGCGGCAAATTTGAAAATTTTTAAAAATGACATTTTTTTAAAAACGATTATTACATAGTAAAACATTGCTGTTTCGAAGCATTTCACATACATTTTTCCCTACTGCTTTGTCCTGTGCCCTGCCTGCATTTTGACTGTTCTTTCTGCCTGGAAACTGGGAAAAGTACATGGCATCCAAAAAGCATCCCTTTATGTCAAAATCGGTTTTAGACCGGCTAGAGAACAGCGATAGTAAATCAGAACCACTTGCAGAATTGAGTGATAATGATTTGTGGGGAAATTCGTCATCAGACACTGAAAACGATTC
This sequence comes from Staurois parvus, assembly GCF_062004578.1. Taxonomy (NCBI): domain Eukaryota; kingdom Metazoa; phylum Chordata; class Amphibia; order Anura; family Ranidae; genus Staurois; species Staurois parvus. The sequence goes on along the minus strand of NW_028318161.1, from coordinate 1,267,064 downwards.
TGCGACTTTCCTCAGTGATGTGCGAACTTGGCGCTATATTTCAAATTTCAGTGTTTTTGGTTTGATTATATTATTGAATTAAATTTATTATTATTATATTATTATTTTTTTATGCATATTTATTAAATTATAATTTATGATTTCGTGTTTCAAGTTTTATCATATCCGGAATGTTTACTAGACTCTTGTTCGGACAGATTTCAGTGAGTTATTCCTAAATTACAGGCCTACAATAAAAAAAACGACATATTTCCATGCAAAATAATGGTACAGCTTTCAGCACCAAAAATCTGAAATAATCATACCGCTAGGGAGGTTAAGCAGTATTAAACCCAATAACAAAAATGTAATATATTGCAACCAGATATGGTATCTGCATTAGTTTTCATTTTTTTATGCTTTTTTCCTTTATGTCACCAGGTGATCCAGCCAGTAACACTCTTCTTGTCTTAGGGTTGGCATGCTGGATGAAGTATTGAAGCAGACACCTTTGGACAGCAGCATTGTCAGTAAGGGGGAGGGGAGTGTTAGACTAGTAGATTTAGATCAGCGGTTCTCAACCTGGGGGTCGCGACCCCTTTGGGGGTCGAACGACACTTTCCCAGGGGTCGCCTAAGACCATCGGAAAACACATATTTCCGATGGCCTTAGGAACCGAGAAACCGCTCCTTGATCCGTCTGCAGGTGTGGGCGGGATGACATGCCGTCCCTGTCATCTGGACACACCCCCGGGATCAATCCTTCCTCGTCGGTGATTGGCCGCCGGAACTGTAGCTCAAGAGAGGCACACAGGCGGCCAATCACCGGCGAGGAGGTGGAGCTTGGAAAGGAGGAGCCGAGCGGCACCGCGAAGCACGAGCGAGTGAAGAGGAGGAAAGCTGCCGGAGAAGGAAGACATCTGACCGGTAAGTGTTTGTACCATGGGAGAGGGAGGGAGCGAGCGAGCCCAGGCTGGAGCAGGGGTCAGCAAGGTAAGTATCATTGGTGTCAGTGGGAGGAATAGTGCCCAATCATTGGTGTCACTATTACCAATGATGGGGCACTATTCCTCCCCCCACTGACACCAACGATGGGGCACTATTCCTCCCACTGACACCAACGATGGGGCACTATTCCTCCCACTGACACCAACGATGGGGCACTATTCCTCCCCCTGACACCAATGATGGGGCACTATTCCTCCCACTGACACCAACGATGGGGCACTATTCCTCCCACTGACACCAATGTTGGGGCACTATTGCTCCCCCTGACGCCAATGATGGGGCACTATTCCTCCCACTGACACCAATGATGGGGCACTATTCCTCCCACTGATACCAATGATGGGGCACTATTCCTCCCACTGACACCAATGATGGGGCACTATTCCTCCCACTGACACCAATAATGGGGCCGTATTCCCCCCACTGACACCAATGATGGGGCACTATTCCTCCCACTGACACCAGTGATGGGGCACTATTCCTCCCACTGACACCAATGATGGGGCACTTTTCCTCCCACTGACACCAGTGATGGGACACTATTCCTCCCACTGACACCAGTGATGGGGCACTATTCCTCCCACTGACACCAATGATGGGGCACTATTCCCCCCACTGACACCAATGATGGGGCACTATTCCCCCCACTGACACCAATGATGGGGCACTATTCCCCCCACTGACACCAATGATGGGGCACTATTCCCCCCACTGACACCTATGATGGGGCACTATTCCTCCCATTGACACCAACGATGGGGCACTATTCCTCCCCCCACTGACACCAACGATGGGGCACTATTCCTCCCCCCACTGACACCAATGATGGGGCACTATTCCTCCCCCCACTGACACCAATGATGGGGCACTATTCCTCCCACTGACACCAACGATGGGGCACTATTCCTCCCACTGACACCAACGATGGGGCACTATTCCTCCCACTGACACCAACGATGGGGCACTATACTTCCCTCTGATACCAACGATGGGGCACTATTCCTCCCACTGACGCCAATGTTGGGGCACTATTGCTCCCCCTGATGCCAACGATGGGGCACTATTCCTCCCACTGACACCAATGATGGGGGCACTATTCCTCCCACTGATACCAATGATGGGGCACTATTCCTCCCACTGACACCAATGATGGGGCACTATTCCCCCCACTGACACCAATAATGGGGCCGTATTCCCCCCCACTGACACCAATGATGGGGCACTATTCCTCCCACTGACACCAGTGATGGGGCACTATTCCTCCCACTGACACCAGTGATGGGACACTATTCCTCCCACTGACACCAGTGATGGGGCACTATTCCTCCCACTGACACCAATGATGGGGCACTATTCCCCCCACTGACACCAATGATGGGGCACTATTCCCCCCACTGACACCAATGATGGGGCACTATTCCCCCCACTGACACCAATGATGGGGCACTATTCCCCCCACTAACACCAATGATGGGGCACTATTCCCCCCACTGACACCAATGATGGGGCACTATTCCCCCCACTGACACCAATGATGGGGCACTATTCCCCACACTGACACCTATGATGGGGCACTATTCCTTCCATTGACACCAACGATGGGGCACTATTCCTCCCTCCACTGACACCAACGATGGGGCACTATTCCTCCCACTGACACCAATGATGGGGCACTATTCCTCCCACTGACACCAAATGGGGCACTATTCCTCCCACTGACACCAATGATGGGGCACTATTCCCCCCACTGACACCTATGATGGGGCACTATTCCTACCACTGGCACCAATGATGGGGCACTATTCCTACCACTGACACCAATGATGGGGGCACTATTCCTACCACTGATACCAATGATGGGGCACTATTCCTCCCATTGACATCAGTGATGGGGCACTATTCCTCCCACTGATATCAATGATGGGGCACTATTCCTCCCACTGACACCAATGATGAGGCACTATTCCTCCCACTGCAAAATTACAGTTATGAAGTAGCAACGAAAATAATTTTATGGTTGGGGGTCACCACAACATGAGGAACTGTATTAAGGGGTCGCGGCATTAGAAAGGTTGAGAACCACTGATTTAGATGGACATTTTATTATTATTATTATTATTATTATTATACAGGATTTATATAGCACCAACAGTTTGCTCAGCGCTTTACAATATAAAGAGAGACAATACAGCAACAATACAGTTCAATACAAGAGGGTTAGGAGGGCCCTGCTCCTTGGAGCTTACAATCTAAGAGGGAGGGGCTGGTGGTACAAAAGGTAATAACTTTGGGGGATGAACTGGTAGGAGGAATAAAAGATTCCTGTTATTAGCTGAGGGCAGGATAGGTTTCTCTGAAGAGATAGGTTTTCAGAGATAGCCTAAAAGTGGGCAGAGTAGGCGATAGTCTGATAGATTGGGGTAGAGAGTTCCAGAGGATGGGGAAGGCTCTGGAGAAGTCCAGGAGACGAGCATGGGAGGAGGAGACAAGGGAGCTAGAGAGCAGGAGGTCATGCGAGGAGCGGAGAGGAAGGTTTGGGTGGACTTGACAAACAAGCTCATTCTGTACATCAGAAAGCATTTTAGAACATGGCCGGATCTAGAGGGGTGCTGGGGTGGGTTGTGCCCCCCCAGGCCAGGTGCCCCCCCAGGCCAGGTGCCCCCTCCTCCCATGTACTTTATGCCATGCCATCTCCCCCCACTCCCTGCCACCCACATCTAGAGTAATCAGTCAAGACAGGGGTTGCAGAGAGGAGAGAGTGGGAAAGAGATGCGGGCACTCTGTGATCTCCACCTCTGTGGAGAGAGTGGGGAAGAGATGCGGGCTCTCTGTGATCTCCACCTCTGTGGAGAGAGTGGGAAAGAGATGCGGGCTCTCTGTGATCTCCACCTCTGTGGAGAGAGCGGGGAAGAGATGCGGGCACTCTGTGATCTCCACCTCTGTGGAGAGAGTGGGGAAGAGATGCGGGCTCTCTGTGATCTCCACCTCTGTGGAGAGAGTGGGAAAGAGATGCGGGCTCTCTGTGATCTCCACCTCTGTGGAGAGAGCGGGGAAGAGATGCGGGCTTTCTGTGATCTCCACACAGCAGGTTACATAGGATCACTATTACATCCGACAGTACACGACTTCATTACCGGCCCCCATCCTCATTTTCAAGAGTTGAGCAGTCTTTGGAGGAGATGGGAGCGGGGAATGAAGCCATGTACCGTTGGATGTAATAGTGATCCTATGTAACCTGCTGTATGGAGGAGCACTGTTATGACAGGAGGCGGAGATCATAGAGAGCCCACATCTCCTCACTACTGTTGTTCCCTCAAGTAAGATTGGGTGAGGAGGAGCTTGTGGAGGAGGGGCTATTTGTGCTGGGATGGATAATTGCGGGGGGGATGTGTTAGGAGGCAGGATTGGGGAAGATTTATGCTGGGGGGGGGAATTTGGAACAGGGAGATTGTGCTAGGAATCGGATTTGGGAGTGGCATAGATTTGTGCTAGGACGGGGGATTGGAGGAGGGAATAGTGTTAGGTAGGGGAATTGGGGGTGATATGTGCTACTAGGGTGATTTGGATATGGAATTTGTGCTGGGAAGGGTAATTTTTAGGCGGTTGTGCTAGGAGGAATTTTTTTTGGGGGGGGATTTGTACTAGGAGGGGGGATTGGGGGGGATTTGTACTAGAAGGGGAGAATTTATGGGGAAGATTTGCACTTGGGGGAATATTTGTGCTAGGTGGGGGGACTTAGGGGAGAATATTTGTACTAGGAGGGGAGATTTGAGGATAAGATTTACGCTAGGAGTTGGGATTTTGGGGAGAGGGTTTGTGCTAGAAATGGGGGAATTTGTACTAGGAGGGTTGAATTTAGGAGAGAATTTGTACTAGGAGGGGGGATTTGGGGAGAGGATTTATGCTAGAAGTGGGGATTTGGGGAGAGGATTTATGCTAGGAGGGGGGAAGGGGGAATTTGTACTAGGAGGGGGAATTTGGTAAAGGATTTATGCTAGGAGTAGGGATTTGTAAGGAAAGAGGATATGTGCTAGGAGGGGTGATGTTTGGGGCATGGAAGCTTTGTTAAGGATTGTGGGGATTTGAGGTAGAAGGTGGGATTGGGGGACAAAGATTTGTGCTGGAAGGGGGGATTGGACTGTGAGGATGGGGAATTTTTGCATTTTTGTTTGGGTAGAGTTTAGGCTTGCAGAAGGGATTTATGCTTAGGGGATGAGCGTGTTTATTAGTGCTGTTTTTTTTTTTTGGAGGGGTGCAGTTTGTCACCTTCATCTTGAGTGCTAGATAACTTTGTCCTGGCAGTGCCCGCCCTGCACACAAGGGACTCAACAGATCTTTTCCTCCCCACATAACACATAGCTGAGATCAGATTCCTGAATTGTGAAATTCCCTGATTGGATTGGCAGCTGCAGTAGTCAGCTACACAATGTGTGGAGGGATACTAATCTCAGCTATGGAGATCTCTTAAGTGCCCTGCCAACAGTGACCCTGTTCTCAACTCTGCTGACCACTGTCTTCTACCATGCTGACTCCTGTACCCCTCCCTGCTAACCCATCCTCTGCACTGTTGACCCCTATATTCTGTCCTGTTGACTCCTGTCCTCTGCCATGCTAACTCCTGTACACTGCCCTACAAACTGCTGACCTCCTGTACACTGTTCTACTGACTCTTATACACTGCCTTGCTGACCTTGCATCCTCTGCCCCCAGGACATTTTTACTGCACCCCCAAATCAGACAGGCTAGATCCGGCCCTGCTTTAGAAGCAGCAAAACTTTTTTTCCTTTTGGGATAAGGGTTTTACATAAATGAACAAAAGCTGATCAACCCTCTAACAGCCACTTTTGATGGACAGCTTGGTCTGTGAAAGGAAGCTGAAAAATAACAGACTTATTGGCTGGATCACCAGGTTTAAAAAAGGGGGAAAAGCCTAAAAAAGAAAACAAATGCAGCCACCACATAAAAGAATTGGTAAGCTTGTAAGCGAATTGAAGATTAACTAGTTACATGCTGCCCTGGGCAGGAGAGGATGGTTAATGTCTTTCCTGGGTCTTTGACTTGGCAGATTTCCTTGGGTTTCCACTGGCCCTGTGATATATAAGACAATGGTCCAGAGCAGAAGAGGAAGTAAGGGAAGTCGAGTAGGACCAACTCTTTGAGCCCAGAGCCCAGACGGTGTGGAGAGAAAGCCTAAAGCCAACTTCTGGGAGCATGTCATCATGTAGGAGGTCCAGGGGCAGACTGACCATTTAGGCACCCGGGCACTGCCCGAGGGCCCGGGGTCAGTAAAGGGCCCCATGAGATGCCCCTAGAACCTTTCATAGGCTTTTTTGGGTGTGGTTTGAGTGTGGGCAAAGACACAGGGGCCCCATGATTTCCTATTGCCCGGGGGCCCCATGAGTTGTCAGACCGCCCCGAGGAGGTTATCAGGTTTTTGCCATGTTTTCCATTGCTTTCAATGAGGATGCACATTTTTGGTGTGATCTTTTTACTACATCAAAGCTGCACCAAAAATGCAACAGGCAGGACTTTGTAAAATACACCAGACCCGCAACAGATCACTGTGAAGTGTTCCTTAGGAATACATGGTCCGTAAAAGCGGAAGAAAAACGGATCAGTGTGAAAGCAACCTGAAGCCTGGTACATGCAATGAGAATCATATGGATTTTTTTGCATGCTAGTCTCTTATAGAAAATGAAGAGGTTACTAAAGTTACGAAAATCCTCCTGCGACAGAATACAACTTCGGAAGTGATGTAATGTATTCTTTCGTTTCTGAGCATGCGTGGTCCTGCTCTTCCAATATTTTTCGGATGAATACTGTACTGATTAAATGAAAATCGTATGAGTGGGTATTGTACCAAAAAAAGTTTCATGTTTGTCCCTTCTAATACTGAATGAAAGCTGTGTACTAACGATCAGATTATCATATGGTCGCTTCGAAAGTAATATTTTCCATCTGATTTTCTGATTGTGTGTACTAGGCTTAAAGTGTTACTATACCCATTACCCTGCATTCACTATACCTGGTCTCCCACAGTACACAGAACAAGGAAATGCAATTATTTTAGTAAATATAAATTGCTAAATACCTTTTCTCATCAGCAGTTGGAGTAGTCTTGTTACTTCTATCAATGTTCAGCAGAGCACTGGTAAAAGCTTATAGGAGGAGTTTTCATTCTGCTCCAGGAGGATGCAGTACCTCTGACCTCTGTCTGGACAGGGTTTATTGGCCCTGTGCTGTTCACATGCACATGTTTTTTTTCCCAAGGAAAAAAAAAAAAAAACCTCTCTAGCAATACACACCAAACTGAGCATGTTCAGAATGACTCCAAACCTCTGTTCTATCAGGAGATGTTTATGGGGCAATGGAAGAAGGGGTGGATCAGAGAAGACAGGATCAAACATCATTTTTACACAATGTGGAGGTTTCACAGTGAGTATAACGAGCATGCTTTACTGTTTATACAGACTGATTCAGTAACTCATGAGGTGGCTGTTTGTATTGCCTTAATGAATTTGCCACATTTTCCTTTATCGTTTGGCTCAGACTAGCCATTGGACAAGTAATGTTTTCTTTCATTAGAATCTCAGACTAACTGAGGCTTTTCTCACATTCACTGTGGAACAGTCTTAATGCAGTTATCTTTTCATTTGTAGTAACTTTGTGTCCATAGCAGGGGCGGACTGACCATTTGGAAACTCGGGCACTGCCCGGGGGCCCGGGGTCAGTAGGCAGCCCCATGAGATGCCCCTGGTACCTTTTCATAGGCTTTTTTGAGTTTGGGCAAGGACACAGGGGCCCCATGATCCCCAATTGCCCGGGGGCCCCATGAGTTGTCAGTCCGACCCTGGTCCATAGTAAACATATTCTATGAGATCATTGCCTGCTTCAGGTATTGCACACCGCCAGCTCCCCACTACGTCACCAGGAGCAACATTCACATTTCAGGGGACAAAAACAAAATAAATATATTCTCTCAGACATGACTACAAAATTGATAGTTTTCACTTTTGAGCAGATTTTATCCCTGATATTATAAACTGTTACAAAAGCAATAAAAGGCTACGGCTGAAAAGAACTGATTTTGACAATAGCTCTTCTAATAGAAACGCTGGAAGATTGTAGCCTGAATGCAAGCTGACAGCCGTTACAAATGTAAGACCAGTCACAGCCTTTTCTGTGCACTCAGATCAATTGCAGTGATTACAGCCCAGATTGAAAATTATGTTTTAAATGTATTGTTTATGTGCATCAAAGTGGCAAGTTCCTTTTGGTACCGATAAATGGAAAATGATCAGCGGGTTAGTTTACAGCTCGTTTGATACATGTTTACTGGTTGATTCTATACTTACGTTGCACTTTGTTTTTGACAGTTGTGAGTGTTGAAAAATGTAATGTTAAGGTGTTACTAAACCCAGGACCCTGCATTCACTATATCTGGTCTCCCACAGTACACACAACATGGAAATGCAATTATTTTATTAAATATAAACTGCTAAATACCTTTTCTCATCAGCAGTTATCAGTGTCCAGCTTAGCACTGTTTAAAGTTTTGTTTCTGCTCTAGGAGGATGCAGAACCCCTGACCTCTGTCTGGACAGTGCTGCTTTGCCCTGTGCTGATCACATGCACTCTCCCCCCCCAAAAAAAAAACTCTCTAGCAATACACACCAATCTGAGCATGTGCAGTGTGTCTCCACATGTTATCAAGAGATAAGAGGGGGGCACTGGAAGAAGGAGAGGATCAGAAAAGTCAGGATCAAGGAGCACTTGTACACAATGTGGATGATTAACCCCTTAGGTTCCACAGTTAGTATAACAAGCATGCTGTGCTGCATATACAGGCTGATTTTACTGTTGTGGGTTTAGTAACACTTTAATACAGCATCAACATTTCTTCTTGAAAGTGATTTGCCGTTTTTACTGGCTTTTTTTTTTTTAAGGGACAGTTATTTTATGCCAGGTCATAATACAGGAATGACAACTAATCTAAAAGGGTACATATACAGGAGAGTCAATAAAGCTGTAATAACACTTTTCTGGCAGTAGTTTCTTTAAGAATCGCATGCACCTAATTCAAGCAGGTGTTTGTGTCAGTTTCAGTAGCATTATCGACACATGGGGCAAATTCGGGTATTTCTTTCTACTGCCACTTTAAGAACCTGTCACTAATGCAGGTCATACATGATTCGAATTCCGAACGATTTTTCATCCAAAAATCTAAACGTCGTTTATTCTGTAATGGTGCCAGCATGCCCGATAAACGAAATGGAGAGGAACCATGAAAATCGGCTGATGCCATTGCCCCACTAACAGAGCGAAAAGAGGACGATTATTTTTAGGTCCGATTTTCGTATGAAAATTGTTCGGAATTCGAACCATGTATGGCCTGCATAAGGCAGCAAAAGATTTTTAAAGGATTACCGGCAGCTTGCAGATTAGGAAACTGGTGGTAATTAAAGCAGTATTAAACTCAAAACCATATGTGGTTTAGAAACGGTTCCCATAGAAGTCATAGCCTGTAATCCACACCTGAACCTCAGAAATCGGACGTGGCTCTTTTTCAAACCACACTGAATCTGCCAATTCACCGGACATATGTGAACAGGCACCACAGGAAACAATGTTTTTTTCACATGTCATGCGGATTGGATGTGGTTCAAATTGCATCCAATCAGCATATATGTGAACCGCCTTTTTCCCTCTGTTTTCACCTGCTGATATGGTCAGTAACACATCTCCCTCCTGTATTGGTGAGACACAACTCTGGATGAATGAGCACAGGAGCCACAGCAGACAGCAGCATCATCTGGGGGTAAGGTAGTGTTAACTGTATTAGCATATTTAAATAATTATAAATAAACAAACTGAAACCAAAATCCAGTTTATACTTTATAATAAGGTACAGCAAACAGTTTTTTTTTCCATTTGGGATACAGGTTTTGCATAAATAAATATATGCTGATTATTTTTTTCACCCCTGCCAGTGTTACATGGCTTGTCTTATCTATGTAAATTAATACATTTTGCTGGAGATTTGTGCTTCTGAACAACAGACTTGCTGGCTGGATGACCAGATAAAAATAGAAGAAAAAAAGCCTAAAAAATAAATCACATTCTTAGCCATCACATCTAAGAATTGGTAAGCTGAAATACAATAAATGCTTGCTTATTGGTTTAATATCACGTCAGTGCTGGAAGTGGGACATGTCTGCTCTGGGAAGCTATCATGATTGAGTCAGCTACCTGCATAGGGTTCTATCCCCGGACATGTTCCACTGTCAACCAGGGAATTCTTTGACCAAAAGCTGAATGTGAACAATGGGCCAAGGATAGTGGTTATGTCATTACCCAAATATGGAAACATTTAAGAAATGCCTGGTCATGTTTGATTGACAGCACATGGCAGTGGTCAGATTCGAAAGCCACTATTGGACTCCACAGAAGCTGTGGATCCACCCACAGTCATGCACTGTTACTGAAAGGTAAGTGGCCCTAATGCGAAACTAGTCTCTAAGTTCCTCATCAAACTTCTTCCAACCCCGTAGAAAACTCCTCAGCCATGTGCCTGGAAGTATGATGGGTACAGTGGCCAGGGAGGGAGTGGACACTCCAACCTCAGTGTTGGAATCAGCTTGTGGATGTGAATATAAACCATATAAATGCTGCGCTACATTCAAACTAATTAAAGTGAATGTGGAATTCAATAACTCAAAATTAAAATAATAACAATAATAATAAATAAAAAATGTGCTTGATGATTACAAAAATAATGACAAAACACAAACTTAAATCCATACGCATGTGCAAAAAAATGCACATACATATATTAAATCACACGTGCAAAAATGTGAAGTGGAATGAAAACTAAATAATAAACACAAACTCAAAGTCCAATAATGGAATATTAAAAGTGAAAAAAAGTCCAATAATGGAATATTAGAGTGAAAAAAACTGTAAACTGTGTTTCCAATAATACTGTAAAGTGACCACAGGTGAAACAAATCGTGCAGGTATCTGAGTGTAGATAGAGCTTGTGAATCCAACCACCTTCTGGATTAGCCTCTCACCTCATCTCTTCGACCCTTGCGGGTCAAAGAGCAGTAATGGATCCCTCTCACAGATCCTCCAGGCACCAAGGCACTCCAAAAACCACTTCTCAGGATATAATATTCCCACTCAGCTCTTCTCCAGGTATAGGTGAAATATCAATTTCTCAGAACAAAAAAGAGGGATCCTCCCATAGTGTAGTAGGTTTATTATACCATAGGAACATCAGATATTTAGTAGAAATACACTTACGTAGCAGCCAGTCCACATTAGACCCTCATGCTCTCAAATGAGGATATATCTGTGTTTGTTGGGTGTACAGCTGAATCCACAGGTGTACCAAGATGGCCGCCACGCCGGAAATACGTCACCGCGCTACGCCGACGCGTTACGTCACAATATCACGTGACTTCATCAGGGCTGTCAATCACAGTGACGATAGCTCCTCATATACCCGGCCAGGATAGAAGGAACCACCCACATACAGGTGATTTCTTCAACCTCATCACATCGATACTTCCTGCGGCCATTGAACTGAAGACCACTGGGGACTAATTATGCAGGAATACATAAGCGGATATCTGCAATGGGCACATTTACACAGAAAGAAACGAAGAGTGTATAATGATGCACCAAAAGGGGATATTGCAGAGATATATACACTAATAGCGGCAGTGGGCACATTTACATAAAAAATGTATATAATAATGCATCAAACCGCAATCTAAATTAAAACCAACAAAAATATATTAACCAAGAAAAACTCAATACCCATTCCCATTTAAAATAAAATGTTTAATTTAATTAATAAAAAATATATAAAAAAAAAAAAAATATATATAAAAATCTCACTTAATTAGCGCCAAAAATCTAGTATTCTCTCATTGTATATATCAATATAAAGCCCATAATTTATATATATATATACACCATTACACGGAAAATCCTATCGTCCACCGTATAGACCTTATTATCCCAAACCCAACCAATATTATCAACAACCTTATGGACCTCCTTACTTCCCTAGGCAGGAATTTAGACCTTTTTTTCCTAGAAGTCCGAGACAGGATAATAGGCCTTACTATCCCAGGAGTCCAAGGCAAGAACAACTGGGATGGCAGGGACCACGTTATGAAGGGAGGAGTCCCATCCCGGTTTATAATAGATATGAACCATTGGATTATGAATACCAACAGAGGAATTTTTTAGGGAGGGAGGGTGGGGAGAGAAGTCCCCGGAAAGAAGTAGGTGCCAATCTAAGTCCCGGAAGACAAGAGGGCGTAGAGCAGGACGGAAGGTCCAAGCGAAAAAGAGAGTAGTAGGAGAGGGTATTTTTAATATTAGTGGTACTACACTCACCAAGGAAGAAATTCTTGTATTGGATAAGGGATTGAAGTTTGCCCCTCCAAAACCAGCTAACAAATTTGATATTTTTTATAGATTTACAGAAATTTATCAGAAAGATTAACATAAAAAAGTATTTTATGGGTTTATCTAGTACTAATAAAATGATTAATAATGCACCAGTTAGTAATATTCAACATACCTGTCTAAGGAATAAATCCTTATTTAACCCTCAGATCAGCAATAACTGCCAAATAGAATCTTTTAAAAAAATGGTAAGCCATGATTTGGAATCCCTTAAACTCCCTAGGTTTCGGCCTAATATAGACATGAAAAAAGGAATTAAGATGTTAACACAAAGAAATGACATAGTGGTCAGGCCGGCCGATAAGGGAGGGGGTATTGTGGTCATGTCAAAGAGTTACTATTTGGAAGAATTGGGTACCCAATTAAGTGATGAGAATACCTACAAAGTGATCAAAAGGGATCCTACAATTAAATATAAGAAAGATCTGGAAAAGTTGATTAAAAGAGGACGCGAGAAAGATTATCTAAATAAAAAAGAAGCCAGATATCTTGTTCCTGAAATGTGTAGAATTCCCATTATCTATACCATCCCGAAGATTCATAAGAATAGCATTTGTCCTCCGGGACGTCCTATAGTTAATGGGATTGGATCTTTAATGGCACGATTAGGGCAATACGTGGATATGTTTCTCCAACCATTAGTGAGAGAGACTAGGTCGTATCTGAGAGATACTAAGCACCTAATACAATTGTTGGAGAAAATAGATGGTAACGATGTGATCTTGGCAACAGCTGACGTCTCATCGTTATATACAATTATTGGTCATACAGAAGGGGTGGAAGCTACAGAATGGGGTCTAAGAAAATATGGAAATCTGAAAAAAGGGCAGAGAAAATATATTTTGGATTGTCTAGAATTTTGCTTAAAACATAATTACTTCTGGCATATGAACGTGTTTTATAATCAAGTTAAGGGTGTAGCCATGGGAGCCCGTTTTGCTCCTAGTGTGGCAAACATGTTCATGGCACACTGGGAAGAGATGGCAGTTTATTTGAGTCCCCCGAAAGAATTAATTTTGTTTAAAAGATACATAGATGATATTATAGTAATATGGAAGGGAAGAGAGGAAGATTTATTATGTTTTTGTGAGAATTTAAATAAGAATACTAAAAATATTGTTCTTACATGGGAACATAGTCGTGAGCGGATCAGCTTCCTAGATTTAGATATTAACATCACACAAAGTAAAATCATCACAAAGACATTCTTTAAGAGTGTTGACAGGAATGGATACATTCCTCGAGACAGCTGCCACTTCCCGCCGTGGTTATTAAATATACCTAAAGGTCAAATGATTAGACTCAGGAGGAATTGTACGATGCAGGATGACTTTGTGAGTCAAGCAAAAAATATAGGCCAGAGGTTTGAAGCCAAAGGTTATCAGCAAGATTCTATTAGTAACACAATCCAGGAAGTTGGGAATACCAGCAGAGATGTATTGTTGGTAGATCGGGAGAAAAATGAGGAACAAAAAGACCAACTTGTAATATGTTTGGATTTCAATGTCCATTATAAAAAAGTGGAAACTATCTTTAGAAAAAATTGGTCACTATTGAAAGCCGATCCAGCCCTGAAAGGGATAATATCAGATTTCCCTATCTTTAGATATAGAAAAGCCCCATCGTTAAGAGACAAAATTGTTAAAAATGTTCTTGATCCACCTAATAAAAAGAATGTCACTTTTTTGGATATAAATGGGTTTTTTCCATGTAGAACATGTTATGCATGCAAAGCTACAAAAGGCAAGAATAAGAAATTGATGACTTTTTCTTCATCTGTGAGTGAGAAAGAATTCAAAATTGAAGAATGTATTACTTGTAGGACAGAGGGAGTTGTGTACGCGCTGCAATGTAGTTGCGGAATGCAATATATAGGGAGAACTAAACGACCACTTTGGGTCAGGCTCCGGGAACACGTGCAAAATATAAAGAAGGGGTTCCCGAAGCATAGCGTCTCTAAGCATTTCGCTAAGTGTCACAACAAAGACCCTAGTGAATTAAAATTTTGGGGTATCACAAAATACAAGAGACATTGGCGAGGCAGCCATAAGGTGCGTACTTTGAGCCAATTAGAGTCAAAGTGGATCTATAGTATGCACACTTATTTCCCTAATGGTTTGAACATCGAGTTTGATGTAAATTGTTTCATTTCTGATTTCTGAGGTAGTTTGAGATGGTGCTATGGGTATATATAATGTTGGACTATGTAAACTCATGCTTTCAGATAGAATATATGTGTGTGTTTTTATTCGGAGTTGTCCTTTATGGGCTGGTGAAGGATGGAATCAATGAAGATAAAAATAAAATAAAATAAAATAAATATTTTCTCCTATAAAGTACTCTTAATAATTAAACATCATTTTCAATACATATTTTTTAGTATATTTTTTTAATAGAGTTTTAAATTTTTATGTTTATTTACCATTTAGGATTATATATATACGGATGCGTTTTTTATACGCAGAAGTATGTGTATGTTTCCGTGTAATGATGTATATATATATATAAATTATGGGCTTTATATTGATATATACAATGAGAGAATACTAGATTTTTGGCGCTAATTAAGTGAGATTTTTATATATATATATTTTTTTTTTTTTTATATATTTTTTATTAATTAAATTAAACATTTTATTTTAAATGGGAATGGGTATTGAGTTTTTCTTGGTTAATATATTTTTGTTGGTTTTAATTTAGATTGCGGTTTGATGCATTATTATATACATTGTTTATGTAAATGTGCCCACTGCCGCTATTAGTGTATATATCTCTGCAATATCCCCTTTTGGTGCATCATTATACACTCTTCGTTTCTTTCTGTGTAAATGTGCCCATTGCAGATATCCGCTTATGTATTCCTGCATAATTAGTCCCCAGTGGTCTTCAGTTCAATGGCCGCAGGAAGTATCGATGTGATGAGGTTGAAGAAATCACCTGTATGTGGGTGGTTCCTTCTATCCTGGCCGGGTATATGAGGAGCTATCGTCACTGTGATTGACAGCCCTGATAAAGTCACGTGATATTGTGACGTAACGCGTCGGCGTAGCGCGGTGACGTATTTCCGGCGTGGCGGCCATCTTGGTACACCTGTGGATTCAGCTGTACACCCAACAAACACAGATATATCCTCTTTTGAGAGCATGAGGGTCTAATGTGGACTGGCTGCTACGTAAGTGTATTTCTACTAAATATCTGATGTTCCTATGGTATAATAAACCTACTACACTATGGGAGGATCCCTCTTTTTTGTTCTGAGAAATTGATATTTCACCTATACCTGGAGAAGAGCTGAGTGGGAATATTATATCCTGAGAAGTGGTTTTTGGAGTGCCTTGGTGCCTGGAGGATCTGTGAGAGGGATCCATTACTGCTCTTTGACCCGCAAGGGTCGAAGAGATGAGGTGAGAGGCTAATCCAGAAGGTGGTTGGATTCACAAGCTCTATCTACACTCAGATACCTGCACGATTTGTTTCACCTGTGGTCACTTTACAGTATTATTGGAAACACAGTTTACAGTTTTTTTCACTCTAATATTCCATTATTGGACTTTTTTTCACTTTTAATATTCCATTATTGGACTTTGAGTTTGTGTTTATTATTTAGTTTTCATTCCACTTCACATTTTTGCACGTGTGATTTAATATATGTATGTGCATTTTTTTGCACATGCGTATGGATTTAAGTTTGTGTTTTGTCATTATTTTTGTAATCATCAAGCACATTTTTTATTTATTATTATTGTTATTATTTTAATTTTGAGTTATTGAATTCCACATTCACTTTAATTAGTTTGAATGTAGCGCAGCATTTATATGGTTTATATTCACTTGATCACTGGTATATGATTTAATGTTAGCAGCTGTTTGGGGTTCATTTATTTACTATTTCAGTTTGTTTAAACACACATTTGGAGCGCAGGAGGGTCACACCATTATTGTTAAGCTTGTGGATGTGGTCTACTGCACTCATGCACTAGGGGTACCTTTGCTCGAGGGCACACTCACCAGTGTCAGGGACCAGGCGGTACTGCGGTCATGCATAAAGTCAAACATTAAGGCATTTCCCCGACTTAGAAATTAACTTTTACTGCATGAGATGCTGCAAAGATGCAGAGTTCCTCTGTAATGTAGTGCCCCATGTCTCTACACAATGTGATTTTTGAGATGTTGCATTAGGAGTGGCAGGTCAGGCCATGGCGCCTTCACCAGTCAGCGTACCTCTGTTACAACACTCCCAGTAACAGAATGGGATCCCATGGGACACATAGCGCAGATCTCATGCGTGTCCTGTGTTGATTCTTCCTCAACCATAATGTGTGGCTAGGCTGAGGGTCTCTGCAATGCTTGTCTGTTCCTGAATACCATAGGAGATGGACCGTTCAGGAGAAAGTCCAAGGAAACAACCCCCTCACTACAGGAAGACACCTCACCTTGCCCAGGTACCATGCTTCACAACTTTGTGCTTTGTGTCTTCCTTTTATCTGTTATGTCCCTAACACTAACTACAATGATTGGTGGCTCAGGCATACCTCCTAGAGACGAGAATCCTTGTTAGAAAAATCCATTCCTGGTGGTCCTCTTGGTGGCTGTAGCGGACTGCAGAGGGCACCAGTCCCTCCTTCAAGCCTCAATCTCAGTGGGAAAAAAAGACCCAGAGCCTCAGCCTCCCTCTGTAACGGTTGCGGCGTCAGACCCCCAGCCCTTCTCACCAACTCGTGACCGAAGGACTAGCCAGTCTAAAACTGCGCTGTCACATGCGTAACAATGCCACACTCAGCTGCACCCTGCACAAAGATTTTCCAGCTAATGGACCACAATCTATGTACCTGCAGCCTGAGAGCGATTGTTACTGGGTCAGGTTAATTACGCAATTAACGCTTCACACTGCCACCGCCGCCTTTTTTGTACAGAAAAGGAGGAAACTCGCCAATATCAGCAATAACACTATGATGTTTGAATAATCGTCTCTATACACACTGTCACCGCAGGCAGATGTATATAGAGGTTTTAAAAACACACAGTAGCGCTCTTCAGAGACAGGGATTCTTAGTTTGCATCAAAGAGCTTTAGAAACAGTTCAACACTTTTCAGATAATAGGATTTATTACTAAAAAGGTCAAAAGGGTGCAATAAAAAATGTTTACAGACAAAGATGTAGCCAATATATATATATATATATATAAATACAGAGAGCAATACCACAACTGAGAGATAACAGAAAGAAATTTAGAGAGGTAGAATACTTGCCTTCAGCCTTGGTTTAAGCGGCGTTCAAGTGTCAGAGCAAAAGGGTGCCGTTCTCCCAAGTTGGTTCCTGATGTTAAAAAAGGAGAATTCTTCAACTTACTTTTCCAAACCAGACAACCTCCTTTCTAGGAACTCAGCAGGGTGTCTCCCTAAAGCAGAGAAACAATCGCCTCATTTGGGGAGGGGTGTTGTAGGCGTGGAAATCAGGCTATGACCAAATCCCTCCCACGTTATACCATGGTCAATAACCTTCCCTAGGGACATGTAGCAGCCTAGCCACTAATAGATTAATATGCAGAATGATATCCTGAACATCCAGACATCAAATATGGCATATTTCACTATTCCAACTAGAACTTTATGGCTTTCTGCTCTCCTGTAGACTTCAACTAGGGGTGTAAGATATCAGGTTACTTGCATTAAACTGAGCTATCTGAATATATGCTTTGCTTGATTTTAATTATTGCCTATCTCTAGATATGAAATTTTAAGGAAAAGTGGGTTTTAAATGTGATGTCTGTTTTACGGCTATCTCGGAATGCGTTTGAAGTCCAGTGAAGGACTGATTTATGGCTTTACTATTACCTCCAAGCAAGAGTCTCACAGACATACTGGGCCCAGGCTAATTGGGGTTTATAAAATATATATAATATAATAAAGCGAGCGCTCCTTAAATATAAATGAATGGATAAGCAGCTAAAGCACTAAAGGGGATCACAACCGCCTTACGTTTAAATAATACATATAAAGTGCAGCGCTGAAAAATGTCAAACCAACAGTTCGTTCAAAAACGTTCGTGCAATTGATATAGCGACAACGAGGTAGTAACACAGCTGTGAAGGATCCAGTAGAAATGACAGAAATGCGCACTCACCGACCGCGCATAGGAAATGCACATGTATGTATTAAGATCAGCAGATGTCGTTTTCCTCAAGAAGGGGTATCATCAAGCGATGGTCTGCTGGACTCAGAGGACCTCCTCAAGATCAGGGTGAACAATCCGGGCGAAGT